>NC_064254.1:34450200-35662534 GCF_003254725.2 Canis lupus dingo
GCACAGGTATGTGGAAAGGGTACAGAGCTACCATGCTCTTTCTGAGTGCACTTCTCTTCCCAAATATCCATTGTTCACCAGCTCGGAGGTTCTCTGAACACTGTCCTTTTGTGTTTTATGGAGGCTTCATTACATAGGCATGATTGGTTCAACCTCCTGTCCCTTTCCTCTCCCTGAAGGTCAGAGGGATGAGTCTGAAAGTTCCAACCTTCCAATCACTTGGTTGGTTCTTCTGACCCAGCCCCCATTCTTAGGTGTATTTGAAAAGTCACCTGATTAACATATCAAGAGACACCTTTATTGCTCTCATCACAGGAAATTCAAAGGGTTTTCAGAGCTATGTGTCAGAAATCCAGTCAAAGGCTAAATACATATTTCTTATTACAAGTCTCAGGATCAGATCCAATGACAAGTCAGGGAAGATGGAAGTCTGAGTATTTTTCTGCTAGCTAGTATGGTTCTTGGCTCCTCTGTCCCAGTTTACCTGCCCAGGCTTAATGGAGGCAAGTGCTTACCAAGGCCAAATTAAACGGACTGGTCAATAATACTAACTATAATTTGGCCTTCTGCGATAAACAAACTATTTTAAAATAACTACAAAATGGCAAATGGAGTTATGGATTTGGTCCTGGATTCAAATACCATCTCTGCTCCTAGCTCTCCTTGGGCAAGTTATTAAACTTCTCTGATTTTAGTTTCCTCATCTTGGTGGTGGTAATCACCATATCCATCCACCTCACTGTGTTATTGTGAAAATTAACCAAGGCCATTTGTATGAAGTATGGTGTCTATTCCATGATAAACGCTCAAATTATAGCCATCATTATTAATAGTTAGGGATTACAATAGTGTTTGGAGATTCTGGAATTCTTGCTTTTAATTACATCCGTTTTTCTGATCTCCTTGCTCCTTTTATAAACATTTGTGTAGGCACATCAACCCAAGGATGAAGCAAAATCTCACTTTACTACCATCCAGGAGCATTTTCAGAACCTTGTAGGGAACTCTGGTAAGCACAGTATTAGGACACAGAGACCAGCAAAAATCTAAACTCTCTGCAAACATTTAAACTTTGGGATCTTGCTACATTACTTTGGCAGCCCCAAACTGCTTTACAAGATCCAAGTTGGCTGAACCATTTAACTTCATGGAATGGGGCAAAGAGAGTGGTTTTATTTTATTTTATTTTATTTTATTTTATTTTATTTTATATTTTATTTTATTTATTTTTAAAAAGAATAAAGCTGAGTAAATTAGCCTATAAAATAAATATGGTCTGTCAAAGAAAAGAAACCTTAAATAGACAAGACTTTATTCAAGACTAATAATTCAATACTATTGCAGTAGGGGAGAGATTGAATTAAAGTCCACCGAGACAGAAGACAGTGGGGAGAAGGTATTTTAAACTCTGGGGAGAGCTAAATCAAAGTATCAGAGGACTTTAGGAGAGAGATTGGTGGATGTGGTTGGGCCAAGGAGCAGGATGGGGGTCAGTGGTTGGAAACTTACTAAGAGAAAACATCAGGAGTAAAGAGGATTTTGGATAAACCAACCTAATAGGATTCTTGCTGATGGTGGAAGATGGGGAAGCCAATTAGGTATCAAAGATGATTAGGCATTGAGGATGGAACATTTTGGCTAACCTGACTTAGCAGGATTCTGGCTAAAATTAGATAATGCAGAGATGAAATGGAAGTCCAAAAATCTGAGCCTAATGAGAAGAGGATTCAAAGGAACCTAAGAAGAGTATGGTCAAGGAGAAAATTGTTGTTAGTAGCTACTATTATTATTAATCTATATTGTGTGTGTGGGGGATATATTATAAAGCAGAGTTTGCTGGAGGTCTTCCAAAATACTGTCTGATGGTTTTATTACAGAGTATTTGCATAGTCTGTCTATAGGTTATAGGCCACAGGCTTCCAAATTTAAGGCAACATGCTCAGGTTGGGAACAAAGAAGGATTTGAATTTGGTTTTGTTTTGTTTTGTTTTTGTTTTTGTTGGGAGAGGATCTGATTTGCAGAGTTTTTTTTAAGTCCTCTTTTTGCTTTCTCATTCATTCCTCTGTTTCTTGCTACATAGAAAATCGGCCCTTTGATTTGCCTCCACAATATCTCCTGTCCATGGATTTGAGCTTTTTTATTTCATATTGTTATGTGTGCTCTGAATCCATATGCTACACACCCAATTGCTTCTTCTATGCCCAGCCTCTTCTGAACTTACACTGAACTTTCTGCTTGGTTTTGGGAGGATATTACATTGTTTTTCATATCTTGTGCTTCACAGCTTTTGACGAGGTGCTGCCCCAATCTGAAGCACAGCCAGGCTTCCTCATTTGGAACAGCCCCAGGTGCAGAGAGGAAATTCACAGTAACTTCCCATCATCATGCTCCTAAATATGATTCCAGTTCCACAAGACCATCCTTTCGACCAGTTGGCACCTTGCTTTAAAAAATGAATTCTTGGTAGATTTATTTGTGGGCACCAATTGTCAAGTCAGTTTACCTTCCTTTCTTTAGGTGCTCTCTGGAACAATGCTTTAGAATACTGAGGAGTGAGAGAATACACTACCACAGTGACAGGGCGGATGAGTTTTCTTCTGTTATGCATATCTTTGTGACATTCCTTGTCATGGCTGTTATAACACATGGCAATATTCTCTTCTGCCTGTATGTAAGGCTAACACAGGTAGCTCCACATCTGTTCCAAGCGGAGTAAGATGGGCAACTCAGTAGTCTGTTTATTGCTGTGTTATTAATGTGAGGATTAAAAATAAACTCAAATCCTCCTGTGACTGGCTAAACTTCCTAAGCAGGTTGTAAATTACACTTAAAATTGATCACTCTGAATTTGATTACATATAATTTTTAATAGATGTAACTTTCCTTAGTTTATGTATATCATACATATATTTTGGCAATTTGAATGTTTTATTTGAATGTCAACGTATTCAAACTTGTATAAAAATACTTATTTTCTGTGACATTTTATTATGTGTTATGTATTTCATAGTCATAGTTTATTGCTACGTTTAATTACAGTGTTTATCAGACAACAAACAGGTACAGGTAGTTTCTTTAGAACCTTGGAGGGATTTTTAAAAATATATTATCTGTTGCTATATTATCAGAAATTACTTGGTAGTTTGTAAGGAGACATAAAAAGGACAAAAAATATATATCTTATAATTAAACATAGAAATAATACTAAATATAAAAATTAGATGCTTATAAATTATAATTTTTCTGAATCTCTGAATATTAGTAATTATCCATGAATGATTTATCTAAATGTACTTATATGAATTTAGAGCACTATTTTCCCATCATAAATGTGTGCAAATACTAAATGTAAATGTATATAAATAATAATACTAACCATAGGTATTTTAAGACTTATGTATTAAAGATGGAAAATGCATACTAAAGATCTGAAGTGAGTTTAAATCTCAAAAAATTAATAAACTAGTATTTGAAAGAGTCAAGATAAAATTTAGGTTACTTTTAACCTTTGTATCAGGTTATTTTAACTTTTGTATCAGTTCTCACATACTGTAGTTATTCCTAAAGTAGTATTAATGTCTTTATTAAAACAATAACAACAAAACCCCAAACTTTACCTACCACTGAGTTATAAATAATTTTCATTTATAGCTTCAACTATTTAGAATTGAAATTTCACCCTCAAATTTTAACTATAAATTTTGGATTTGGCTATATTTTATGGATGTGCTTAACTATTTGAAAGCTGTGATATTTTTGACCAGCAGAATAAGATTCCTTTAGTAATAAAGTCATTGATCTGTGTTCATGTAGCAGGGATCATTTTATGCATTTCCCACAGGGTCATTCTGGACATTTTTTTTTCTTTTCTTTCTTTATTTTTTTAGCCCACAGACTCAGCACTCTTGGAGGTGTAAGAGTTTATAATTTCTATAAAAAAAATGTTTCACAAGGATTAGGAGCCAGCTACTCTTGAAAGGGACAAACCTTCATCTTTAATTTGTTGAATTTTACCTGTGCTCCAAATTAGCCCTGCTATAATAATCAGTAATTCTAATCTTGCAGCAATTCTGTACACATCAAAAGGCTGGCTGTTAATGTAGATAGAGCATAATGAAAGCTGGTTATTTAAGGGCAGTTCAACTTTGCTCAGTGTGTACCATATAATATAGGCAATAAGCAATTTTTTCATCTCAAAAGCAGCAGTTAATTATTGTAAATGTCAAAATTGTAGCTGTCATGGTTATTTTCCTCCCAAATTGTTTGAGCATATATCAACTTCTGATGGAGCATTTGAACACCAAGGTTCTAATCCATTGTTTGAGATGCAATGCTCAAAAGTAAAATTGCCAATCCAAATTCTTAGATGGTTTAAACCTATTAAGTAATAGGAAGTTGCAATCTGATAGACTTAATATATTTTACACAAATATTTTACTCAAACATATAAATGGATTATTTTGTTACCAGTTTTAATGTATAATATAAGAAAGCAAATTCCTTTATGATCTTTTTAGTTAATAAGTTTTTCTTCATTTTCCTGGAACATAAGCCTATGTAAAATGTGGTGCATAAAATAAATGATGCCTGTCAATCTTTTAGCCATTACTTGTATTAGTTGGTAAAACATTATTGTGATTAATATAAATTTGGAGAGGCATCAGGGTTTATTTTCATATTTACAAAGTATCTTACTATAAAACTTTACCTAATGAGACATTTAATGTTTTAAATAGGTTTTGTGTGTGTGTTATTTTGCATTAAGACTTTTAAAGGAATAACATACATATTTTTTAAAAAGAAAAAGCTGCTACACAATAGATGAGTAAGTACAGAAGTGTGCAGATAAGAAGAGTCACACCTTTGTCCTGTGGGCTCAGCCTCCCACCTGGTGTCCACTGTGGTGTGGAGTACAAACCAGCTTTCACCCCTGCCCCAGGCTCTTCCATGACCTATACCTTAGGCTGGCCATTAAAACCATCTCAACTGTCCTGGAAGCCTTGCTCACTTTTGATGGGAGGGAGGAGAGAGTTTGAAGATGTCTTGGAAGACATCATAGTTTTAGAAAATGTGGAATTGGCATGAGGTAGGTATTAGAGAGAAGAGTGTGGGAGACAAGAGTAGTGAGACCAGTGAGAAGGGTGTTAAGTGGAGAAAAAGGTGGAAAATAAGGCTGGGAAATTTCTCTGAAAAACAGGCTAAAAGTTTAGTAAAAGAGCAGTAGAAACCATACCTAACATCGCATGTGGAATTTATCTTTTTAATCTACATAGAAATCATGAAATACCTGGCCTAGAGGTACTTGGCTAAAATACTACAAAGTTTGAACTGGATTAAGGTCCTCAGACTATAAATAAAGCTCTTTTTCAGTGATGCTTCACTGACTTCTAACTGATTTATCCAGATGGGGACTTGTTCCTATCTGTAGGAGAGGAGTCCGCAGAAGATTTAATTACTTACAGAAAAATCTAACACCTATGTTTTCTTTATTTATCTGAATATAAGACTGCCTGGGTGGCTCAGCGGTTGAGCATCTGCCTTCGGCTCAGGGCATGATCCCAGGGTTTAAGATCCAGTCCCACGTCGGGCTCCTTGCAGGGAGGTTTCTTCTCCCTCTCCTATGTCTCTCAGTGTGTCTCTCATGAATAAATACATACAATCTTAAAATATATATATATATATATATATTTAAGTATATATATCTGAATATATATACTTAAATATATATTTATTTATATACTTAAATGTGTATATATATATATATATATATATATTCAGATATAGTGTGTAAATTGTTAAGACTTCTATCTGTCTCCTATAACAGATGGCATGATAAAATGGTCAGTTTGAAAAGATACTAATAAAGGGACTAAGTACAAAGATGTGGGCTATGATTAGGACAGACAACAAGGGATGGTGAAGTAACTCATAGCCATTAACAGTGAGGGGGTGTGCCTCTCTAGACCTGAAAGAATAAAGAGAAAGCCAAGGATAGAGCTATGTGGAAAAGGACAGATTTGCAGGGTTGTGGCATTCATGAGGGGGACACAGGGATGCTGACAAGTAATGTGCCGGGGAGATAAATATCTCATTCAGGTTCCCTCTCTAGTTCCTGATCTGCTGCAAGTGCCTTCCATTGGCTAAGCCAATCCAAACCAGAGGGGAAAGAATCCCATTGATTTAGTTCAAATAGCCTTCCAGGCCTGGAGCAGTGTGGATAGGGATGGACATTGGATCGGAAGGAGCAAGCAAAAGATGTTTAGCACACAGCCCTACTGTGCCAGTCACTCTTTCCCAAAACCCAGTTTTATTATTTTTTTCTTAGCACTTATCAACTAGAATTATCATATTTATATATTTCATGCTTACTTTCTACCTTCCCCCCTTTCGCCACGAGAATAAGGACCTTGTCAGTCTTGTTCTCTCTTTTCATCTAGTCCTTGGAGCAGTGCATTGCAGATGATAGGTACTCAGTTATTTAACTGAATAAAGAAATAATTATGTATTAAATACATGGGCTCACATGTATATACATATATATAATATATAAATATTTTAATTATATAGATGTATAAATACTCTAAATTTCTTAGTAGACATTATGTAGGCATTACATTTTATAATGGTTTGAGCCTAAATAATACCTGACACACTAATCTCCGTATAGTAGCTTCTCATTAAAAACTTGTTAAAGGATTTTAAGTGAGTATACTTAAAATAGATAAATGAACATGTTCAAAATATTATAGTAAATAATGGGATTAATTTCATAAGACATCAATTAAATATTATTAGCATATGGTCACAATTTGTGTTTTTCAAAGATGTCAGGTTAAAAATATCTATTTAGTTTATTCATCCAGCATTTATCAAATAGGCCACATATGTATTGCCAAATCCTGAAAATATCAATTGAGGCAATCATTAATGTTCATCAGATATTTCTGGTTTTTCTTCTTCCAAGCACTTGCTAGGCTTTATACTTCTCCACTCTCTTAACTTAGCCATGGTCATGAAACTTGCTTTGGTCAATGAAATATGAACAGAAATGACATTTAAATACTTCTGAGTACAAGCACTTAAGAGGCAGTGCTCTGTTTGCTACCTCTCTCCCTATCTGGCTTAGGGAATTCATGATGGTATTAATGTTAGAGCCTCTTGGAATGATAGCATGTGGGGCAGAGCCCCACCTACCTGACATGAACTTGAAAAATCAATGGAAATACACCTTCATTATCTTAAACCACTAAAGTTTAGATGCTGTTTGTCTTGCAGCATAACTTAGTTGATTCGGAATGATCCAGCGGTATATCAGATTAAGTTTGGCTCTCAAGCATCCCGTGATTTAATGAAGGAGACAGTTTTATAGCAAATTATTATAAAACAACTCAAGGGGGTGCTAGGGAGAGATGTCAGAGACCACAGGAACAATGAAAATGAAGCAACTTCTGCATGAATTAGGGGAGGATCCTGGAGGTGACACTAGAATTTGTCACTTAAAGGGTCTTCAGGCAGAAAAGCATTCTAAGATGAGGAACAGCTGGAGTCATGGCAGGTTTGCAGAATGTCATTGCAGAATGACAAAAAGCTTTGACTTAGGGATACTTATTTAGGACACCTACAACAGACACTTGGATCAGATCCAGAGCTCTTGGGCACAGTATATTGTAATGGAGAGCACAGCCTCTGGAGTAAGATTACTTGGATTTGAACCTTAATTTGTTATCTGTGTCATCTTGGGCATGGTATGTAGCTTTCTAAGACTCAGTGTTCCCTTATGTAAATCAAGAGACAGTACAAATACTGTGATTTTTTTTGATGTACTTATTGTGTCCAAAATGTAAGTTTCATGATTACTAGTAATATATGGGTCATAATAATTTCATGATTGGAGATGAAGGAAAGTTGGGCAGTATGGATGAACAGTGCTAATCTAAAGGAGAAAGTAGGAAGAAACACTGCAGTTGCAGTGACTTGGGAACTCCTCTGGGCTATCAGAGCAGGGATACCCTGGGGACATGTAAAGTTGCTAGAATACTGACCTTGCCAAATCATATCCCCTTGTATTTTTAGTCTTTGTACATTAGAAGAATCTAAGTTTACTCATCAAACCTATAAATAGAGTGAGGGCATAAGCTAATTCAGGCCTGCAAAGCAGAGGCAAAGGACAATTAGCTGGGCCCTGAGTACACCCATCATATGGTCCCTAGTGACCTGCCTTGCCCCTGGTGATTAGACAACTGCATTTCAAACTATGCTGAAGACATTTTTGTAGTATGAGAATTTGTCCATCTAAATGCTTATAGGTATATTTTAAGATACATATGCAGTATCTTAATGTGGATTCAGGGTATATATGGAACAGGAATGGCAGAATGGACATGACTTGCAACTTTGATTTCAGTGTCCTATATTAGGATATAAGCTTACTTGGGATGTCACCTCCTAGAGCTCTGGGTCTGGGTATAGAAGGTTAACAAGAAAAGCCTTTTAAGGCCTTCTTCTTTCTCCAAATATCAGGAGGAAAAAATGAGAGAAAACAACTGTATGCCATGTTTTACATGTATCATTAAGTATATTTTTGTAGGCATGTAGGCATTTGTTTCCTATTACACTGCAGTGGCCTTAGGAATCAGACTGCTTCAGATAAGGTTCCAAATTTGTCACTTGTCTTGTGAGCAAATTAGCCGCTCTGAGCTCTCAGTGTTCTCATCTAAAAAATGAAGATATTAAGTATACTCTCCTTGTAGAGATAGGGGAGGAATGAAATGAGATAGGTCAATTCATAATTTCCATAATGTTAAATTAAGCTAACTCAAATGGCTATGAATCGTTAAGTCGTCTTGTGTTATTATATAAAATGATCAATTATAATGTTTCCATCGAACAGTTAAGGAGTGAGTAATGGAAACTCTCCTATACTGCTAGCAGGAATGTAAAATGTGTAGCCACTTTGGAGAACAGTTTGGTAATTTCTTATAAAAGTAATATACTCTTGCCATATGACATGACAGTGCCCCTCCTACGTATTTAGCCAGGAGAAGTGAAGAAATATACCTTTACAAAGACCTATCCTTGATAGTCATGGCAGTTTTATTCATATAGGCAAAAACTGGACACAATAAAATGCTCACCAACTGGTGAGTAAATACACACTCTGGTACATCCAAGAGATGGAGTATTACTCAGCTTTAAAAAACACCCTACTACCAATATGTGAAACAATACAAGTGAATCTCAAAAATATGCTAAATGAAAGAAGTCAGACACTGAATATTGGATAATTCCATGTATTTAACATCCTAGGAAAGGCAAAATTATAGAAATTTTAAAAAATCAGGGGTTGTCATCAGGTAGGATAGGGGAAGAGGGGGAAAGGGAAAGAGCTTGACTATGGAAGACAGGAGAGAACTTTTTTGGATGATAGACATATTCTATATTTTTACTATAGTGATGGTTATAAGACTATATATTTGTCAAAGCACATATAAGTGTACACTTTATTTTTTTCTTTTTAAGATGTTTTATTTTGAAATGTATTATTTAAATGGAACAATATATGAGCCACATATGCATAGTTTTATTTTATTATTTAATTTTAATTTTATTCCAATATAGTTAGCATATGGTGTTATATTAGTTTCAGGTGTACAATATAATGATTCAGTAATTCTCTGTTTTACTCAGTGATCAAGGTAAGTGTACTCTTAATCCCCTTCACTTATTTTACACCCCCCCACACTCACCTCTTTTCTAGTGTACATTTTAAATGAGTGAATTTTATTGTATATACATCGTATCTCAGTGTAAAAAAAAGTTAAGGAAGTAGTTATGGTGGAGACCTTTAGGTAGAAAGAACATCAGAGACCAGTTAAGAATTCAATCCAGAAAAGCATTCTAGAAAGGAGAAACCAGTAACATGGATTTTGAATGAATGTTTGGCCTTCCTGATAGTGGACATGTGGACATTTGAGTCTACTGTTAGGTTTTGATGATAGTGAATTAAGTCAAAATGTGAATGAAAAAAACAACCTCTTAGAAAACCTGCAGTTGCAAGTTTATTAGAATAATTTTAGAAGTGTCTTCCATAATTTGTTATGAATGTTTGAGAACTATGATTTGTCCAAGAGTTTCAAGATTTATTTAAAAAAAAACTTGCTATCTAAGCTTTCCTCCAAAAACATTTTTTTCCTACTAAGACAGTTTCTACTTTTAAAGCCAGTTTTAAGTGCTATCGTCTGATGCATTTCTATCCAAAGTGATGAAATTACACAAACTTCCTCCTTAAAAAAAAAAAGAAGGAATAAAACTCAAAAGTAAGGGATGCCTGAAGCATACTTTTTATACATGCTTGTTTTTCATGGTTACATATTTTATTGAACTGCCTTTACAAAGAAAGCCAGAAGTCTAGATAATATTTAAAATGCAGAAACATACTGTAAATAGCTGTAAAAGTTGGCATTTCATTTTTTTCTTAAAATTAGCTTGCAAAAAATCAAATATAATTTTGGTTGGGTGACTGTGGTAAGATTGGAAGACATGGGAAATCAAAATAAGCATGAATGAAGATTAGGATGCTGTTTTTGTATTTTGTTCCTTATCCTGATTTGTGATGGATTATTTAGATCATTTTTTAGCAGATTGATAACGTGGTAAATGGAGTCTTTTTTCCTTTTTTTTTTTAAGATTTTATTTATTTATTCATGAGAGATATAGAAAGAGAGACAGAGACATAGGCAGAGGGAGAAATAGGCTCCATGCAGGGAGCCCAATGTGGAACTTGATTCCGGAATTCTGGGATCATACCCTGAGCCAAAGGCAGACGCTCAACCACTGAGCTACCCAGGTGTCCCTGGAGTCTTTTTCCTACTTAAGTCACAGTCAGTTTCAACTTGACTATTATATTATATATTAGATCTCCCTAATTTTAGAAGATTGTTTGTTTCCTTGCCTCAGAACCACCTGTCATTGACCACATAATATAACCATGTTAGTAATGATGACATTTATTCAGCTATATTCTTAAGTACAACAAATAATTTTGGAATGCCTGTTTCCATATTAAAAGTAGGGTAAAAGAATACATTGTTAAAGCAATACTGTACAATTTGATAATGCTTGAGTGTCTTCAATGCATTTTATACACATTACTTCATTTGTTACTGCTAAGAGCTCTCTTAGATGGGGTCAAGAAATATGTTATTAAGCTCACTGTGTTGGATCATATTAAGTGGCAAGTTGTTTACCTAACATTTTCTAGACAGAAAGTAGCAAGCCAAGCCTCAAACTCAATTCTAATTCTTTGTCCTGCTACTCTACCTTACCATCATTCTAAGAGGATACTCTTGCTTCCTAGTAAGATGAAAATGGGCAATTGGATTTGGTATGTAGTTGTTATGTTTTCCATTGAGGTCTTGTAGGGTGAGATCAGATGATGGTCACATGGCAGTTCCATCATGTCCAAGCCTGACCTTGACTTACATGGAATAATGATAATGTATATAGTGTTGCATACTATTATGTGGGGTTGGTGGGAAATCTATATGGGATGATTTATAAAATTCCAGGAAAAGCATTATGATGCTACCAGGTTGTCTTCTAAAATTCTCTAGTAACTCCATCCTTTTAGTGAATATACTAAAAGTTCGTTGCATACGTTCCTATGCAATGTAGCCATTATCTATACTGAAAAAAATTTCCAACACATTTATTCAGCAAATGTGCATTGCTCAATCATGTGCCAGACCCCAGTAACTAGAGGTACAGGAATGATTAAAATGAACAAAGTCCTGGCCTTCACAGAGATTTTGATTGTTCTCATTAATATTATTATGAATTAGCTTCAGCTCAAATCTGGACATTTTTGAAGACATTGGAAAAGCATAGTGTATAAGGAGTTGATGGGGGAAGATGGGGTCTCATTCTTAGAGAAGAGGCCTAGGAAATATCTGGACACCTGGAACTTGAGTATTATGAAAACATGGTAGGCAGAAGTTTGACCTGATATAATGGGAAAAGAAGTCTTTCTTGAAACTGTATACATGAATATCTCTCATGGGGCCTAGCAGTCATTCTGGAGGTAAGAGGAGAAATTAGCCATAAAACTCTCAGTGCATCAGCATGCATCAGCTTAAATATTATCTAGACTTCTTTCAGATATTTGTGAAAGGGCTGGAATGTCTCAGCCAATATCAGCTAAGTGTGTTGATGCTTCTTTGGGTTAGCTGGGTAGATGTAACTAACCTAGGCTGGGCTTGACAAGACATTGGCTTCAAGCTACAGGTTGGGTCCAAATTTGCTTCATGTGTCTCATGGTAATGGCAATTCAAGAGGGCAAACCTCAGTGTACAAATGCATGAGCACATTTCAAACTTTCTCATTATATCTCCTCAATCTGCCAACATCCTATTGCCAAAGCCAGGCACATGGCAAAGCCTAAACCAGGGACAAGAAATACACTTTGTTTACCATGATGCTGAAGCAAGTGGGATAGCTCAACTCAGTAAATATAATTGGAGAAATGGTATAGGATATAGGAGTGAGGGAATGAATATTTTTAGCAGTAATTTAATCAACCACAGAGTAGAAAGGAATTTTAAGGGCAGGGAATCCACTGATGTAAAATTGTCTATGAAAGCATGTTAATATTCTGACTTCTCATTAGTTTTTCCATTATTTCATACCCTCTCATTACTACTATTCTTTTTCCTCTCAAAGTTAGGTGTTTTTTTTTTCCCATTTATATAATAACAGTCTTACCTCCAGAATAAAAGTACATGGAAATAGCTTACTTTAGTGACTTCAGGCTGACTCTTCTGGATTCTCAAACCTTTCAGGGCTTAGTTTTCAATGAGGAAGAAAACCAAAGTAAATACACCTGCTCTTCTGTTGGGACCATTGAGTTGCAGTAGCTCTAATAAGGATATAAGAATTACAGTTTTGAGGCTATCCTCAACCAAATGGACTGAAGTTATAGGAATATGCTTTTTACCATATGGTTTTTGGAGTCTTAAACTGTTTATGCTTATAGAAGATAGAAACTATTTATGCTATAGAAGATACAGACTAAAGTCTTAAACTGTTTATGCTTGGAAGTAGTGACCTTCACTTAAATATGCATTTTATACAGTAATAACAATTGATGTGCTTTTCATGACTTTTTGCATTTTTCAGTATTTTTCTAATAAAAATAATTTTTAAAACCTTTTGGCATAAGATTTTTCTCTTAGAAATTGTAACTAATGCTCAGAATTTCTTAGAAAATAAATGTCATAAGGCATATGGCGTAAGATATATTTTCAGTTCTACATGAAATGTAGACAGTCTTTCAAAATACCAATTTTAGGATTTTTTTTCCAGCCATAAATGCTAGTCCTGTTCTTAAGTAATGTTTTGTGTGAAATAGGAAGCAAATTTACCTTTTAAATAATCTACATATAATTTATGACAGGTAGTGTTTTAAACATATGGTATTATGGTTTGTCCTTTTCCTGAACTCTATTTTAAAAGCTCCTATAAGTTCTTAATGTATGTGTAATAATTCAAATTGATTAAAAATATTCCTACATAAAACAAATTTCTTAGCTTTAACTGTGTTTATATTTATCCTTCTGATTCTGACAAGGTATAAAGGAATAAATTGTTCACTTGAAAAAGTATATTAATTGTTTGATTTCCATAGTGGTTTAGTGGAATTATTGTTTTCTGGAGCACATTAAATTATATTATACTTACACAAGAGATGACATATCCTTAAATTATGAGACTTTTGCCTTATTTCTTTGAGCCATCAGTTATTTTTCTTATTTCTTTTTTACTTTTTAAAAATATATAATTTACATAAAATAAAATGTTCAGATCTGAAGTGTTCATTTTGATTAATACTGACAATTGTATATACTTATGTCATCAGATCTTAAAACAGGGTATAAAACATTCCCACTATCCCCCTCCAGTCCCTCCCTACCCAGAGGCAACCACTTTCTGATTTTTGTCACCATTGATTACTTTTACCTTTTCTTGAACTTTATAAAAATTGAATCATGGAGTAAGAACTCTGTGTCTGGTTTCTTTGCTCAAAAAAATATTTCTGAGATTCACTTATTCACTCATATCTGTTGCACATATCAGGAGTACATTCCATTGTATGAACATAGCATGATTCTTTTCAAACACCTGGGTTTCCAGTTTAGATTATGACTGAATATTCTTGTAAAAGTAATTTTGTAGACCCAAGTTTTCATTCTCTTGAGTAAATACCTAGGAATAGATCTCTGGCTCATAGAATACATTGCTTTTTTTTTTTAAGTTGATTTATAAGAATACTTTATATATTCTGGATATAAGCCCTATATATGTATGTATATGTAAGGTATATATAAGATATATAATGTAAATGTCTTCTATCAGTGTGACTTGCATATTATTTTAATAGTGTCGCTGGGGGCAAAATTTCCTATTTTGGTGAAGTCAAATATTTAAATTTTTATCATTGGTGAAGGATCAGTGAGTTTTAACTAAATAGTACAAAACCTAAAATATTATTTCCAAAATAAGAGGATCATTTTCAGTTACATAGCAATAAAATTATGGGCAATTTGGATAGACAAGGACAATCCTGTTAATGTCACATCTTTTTAGTTGATTTGCTACTTACTTTTATTCATAAGAGATAAAAATAGAAAATTTTTCAATAAGGTAACTACAGGGTTTTAGAGAAAGTGTCTTATTACTTCTAGAAATTTCTCTATAGGCAAAATAAGCTGTATAATTATTAGCTTGAAAAATGACTATTTAAAATGTGTTTATGAACAATGAAAATATTAGGAATTTTTTGTATTTCCTCTTTACTATTAGGGTGACAGATATAGTCTACTTACTACAATGATTACATTTTTATTCCTCACACCTCTAACATGGGAATTTCAAAGAAGTACATTAGGATTTGTATGCCTTTTTAGTTATTTACCTTGAAGTTTACATAAATATATTGATTGTTGCCAGTGTGAAAAATCAACCAGTCAACAAACAAAAACTCTAGGCTTTACACAAAGAATTATTAGTGTAAGTCAAAATCTGTGCCTTTCATAAGTTTATATTGGATGCTAGTCATGAAAGAATTTATTAAGTACCTCATGTGGGTTATCTCTCTGTAAAATTAGTACATGGAATGGAGAAAAGTATGTACCCTTAAACTGTATTCTCACCTGGAAGATGAACCTACTAAGAGTTGTATGATATGTTCAATGGACCAAAATACGAGGTACTTGCCTATGTGCAGGTAAATGTAGTCATGCTTTTAGAATGAGAAGTGGCCAATTAAAAATATTTCCTACTGAAGTAAAGTGCCATATTTGCTATTCTGTGTTATCATTTGAAATAATTTACCAAGCATCAATTATATCCTTTGGAGAATGAATATTTCTCATGTTGCAATTACTGTCATTTCATCATTTCCCAAACTGAATGGTATTCCTTGGGAAATGCTACATAGTATGCTTCTGTCTTAGATGTGAACAATGAACACTATCATTTTGAAGAATCTGAAAATCTATTTAGTAAAAAAAACCCCTGCTTAACCTGTTTAATTTAATGTTTTCCAAATTTATTTGACCATGAAACCATTTTATTTCTGTGTCATAACACTTACTTAATTCCTATGGAATGTTTCCGTCAAACATTCTTTCTGAATTGTTAACTTTGTATAACATTTCAATTTTAGTGAAATGCCATTATCATCATAATTATGTGTGTGTGTGTGTGTGTGTGTGTGTGTGTGTGTGTGTATTTATTTGTAAGTGTCAGGGCATACTCATAAGGCATATTAAATTTTGATTCTTTGATTTTTTCTTATGAGATAAAGTTTTAAACTTTTTCTTTTTGTGATCCTGTTTTGCTTTTCTCAAGAGGATTTCAACATAAAACAGTAATAAAATAGAAATTTAGACTTATAACCAAGAAAAAGGTAAAATTATAAGCATGGTTACCATGTCAACAGTGTTGTTTTGATAAACTTTAAGTGTTTCTCTGAACTTCTTGGAACCTTGACCAAAAGAAATCATGATAGGTATTTGTAGTAAACAAAGAATGACATTTTTCTTGGTACTAAGTTTTGAAAACTAAGTTTGTGGGATGGGTGTGAAGTGTTTTTTTGTTTTTTTTTGTTTTTTTTTTTTTTTTTAGATTTTATTTAATCATGGGAGACAGAGAGAGAGAGAGGCAGAGACAGGCAGAGGGAGAAGCAGGCTCCATGCAGGGAGCCCAATGCGGGACTCAATCCCAGAACTCCAGGATCACACCCTGGGCCAAAGACAGGTGCTAAACTGCTGAGCCACCCAGGGTTCCCAGATGTGAAGTATTTTTTGAGAGTGCAAGAGAGCAAGAGAGCATGAGTGGGGGCAGGGGGCAGAGAGAATCTTAAATAGGCTCCATGCTCAGGGCAGATCCAGACTTGGGGCTCGATCTTGCAACCCTGAGATCATGACCTGAGCCAAAATCAAGAGTTGGGCACCTAACCTACTGAGCCGCCCAGGCACTATGGATGTAGAATTTTATAGAAAGGATTCAAATTGATGTAGTAGACAGTGACCTCACCAGTAATTTCTACTAAAGGCAGATACTGACCTCATACAGTTATTTCTTGTATCAACTGGTCATAAAAACTGAAGGCATAACATTAAAATGCAGTCAGGAATAGCTATTTTATGAGGGACTATGATAACGTGGTCCAAGTTATTAAGACTTCTTGTGGTTTAGGTTCCTCAAAGGAAAGGACTCAGACTGTCCCTTGGAGTGAATGAATGGCTTATTCTTCATCAGCAGTTCCTAAACAGCTGCCTGGACATAGAGTCACTCTGGGTAGCTAATCATTTGAAAAATCCAGGGTCCAAACCCCAACTCTGCAGGTCTGGGCAAGCACCCAAAAACTTTGTCCTTCTAAATACCTCTTTAGGTAATTCTGATGCATGACCATGTTTGGGAGCCACTCATTGATGATTTCCCTTGAATATCACTTCTATCAGTTGGCCTTTTTATATGATTTGGCTATTAGGCCATTAGAGTTTGTGTTCCTTCCTGTAGATCTAGAGTGGAAACACTGCACAAACAAATGGAGTTAACTTTTAAGAGAGTTGTTAACCGAACAAGTGCAGCCACAGAATACATGCCAAATGAGAGATGATTGAGGGGCTAATAAAGAGAAGTGAAGTAAGGGTAAAGGGACACAGGACCACTGAATCAAATATATGAGGAGATGGTCTCTGTTAAAGGCAACGAACTTGTTCCATACAGCTTTTCAAGGTCTGAGTTAGGACTGTCGTGTGAAAGTTACATCTAGGTAAATTTCAGTAGATATTAAAAAAAGGATATTGCAACAGTCAGAAATGTTTAACAATCGAATTAGCTATACCAAGGCTAGTGAAATGTCTGTGGCTTTAGATTTTCTATAGCAGAAGCACTAATGCCATAGAAGTTAGTAACTTGAGAGGTGCCCAGGTGGTGCAGTAGGTTAAGTATCTGACTCTTGATTTCAGCTCCGGTCATGATTTCAGGGTCATGAGTTAGAGCCCCCTGGCAGGCTCCATCCCCTGAGTGGGGCTTCATGCTCAGCAAGGAGTTTATTTGAGATTCTTTTTCCCCCTCTCTCTCTGCCCCTCCCACTTGTGATGTCTTGCTTTCTCTAAAAATAAATAAATATATATATTTTTAAAGTTAGTGACTTGAATGGAAGGAGTGACAAATTTCAGTCTTAGAGTTTGAAAACCTCTATTTTTTTTTAAAAAAATCATGCATCTATAAGTAAGAGGTATGTATCAAATCAATTCCAGGAGTGACTAGCTAAAACTCTGGAAGTGATGCTGAAGAGTGGGATGAATGTTAGTTATATATGATAATGTAATTAAAATTATTTTAAATCTTTGTGAACACTGTGACATTATACAATACGTATATATTAAGAGTATAATAGAGTCTTAGTGTTTAAAATTTTTTTATTTGACTACAGTCGACATACAACATTACATTAGTTTCAGGTATACTACTTAGTGATTTGACAAGTTTATACATTATGCTATATTCACCACAATGATACTGTATTCCTAATGCTCTACTTTTTATTCCTATGAGTTACTCATTACATAACTGAAGGCTTCTATCTCCCTCTTCCCATTACCCATTTTGCCCAACCCACCACCTCCTTCCCCTCTGACAACCATCAGTTTGCTCTCTGTATATAGTTCTGATTCTGCATTTTGTTTATTCATTTTCCACTCATAAGTGGAATAAAATGGTATTTGTTTTTCTCAGTCTGACTTACTTCACTTAGCATAATACCCACCCCCCCAGGTTCATCCATTTGCTTCAAATGGCATCATCTCATCCTTTTTAGGGCTGTGTAATATTCCACCATATATATGTATATGTAAGGATATTATATATGTATATATGTATGTATATGTATGTACATATACATATATAAATGACTGACTTGATTTCAGGTTGTGATACACACACACACACACACACACCACATTTTCCTTATCCATTACTTTATTGGTGGATACTTAGGTTGCTTCCATGTCTCGGCTATTGTAAACAATACTATAATAAATATAGGTGTGCATATATCTCTTCAAATTAGTGTTTTCATTTTCCCTGGGTAAATACACAGTAGTGGAATTATAGGATCATATGGCATTCCTATTTTTGATTTTTTGGGGAACCTCCATACACAGTGCCATACCAATTCATATTCCCACCAACAGTCTGCAAGGGTTTCTTTTTCTTGGCATCCTCACTAACACTTGTTGTTTCTTGTCTTCTTGATTCTAACCATTCAGGCACGAGGTGATATCTCATTGTGCTTTTGATTTGCAGTTTTCTGATAATTAGTGATGTTGAGCATCTTTCATGTGTTTGCTGGCCATCAGTATGTCTCCTTTGGAAAAATATCTATTCAAATCCTCTGCCCGTGTTTTAATTGGACCATTCAGGGTTTTTTGCCATTGAGTTATATAAGTTTTTTATACATCTAAGATATTAACCTCTTATCAGATATATCATTTCCAAATATTTTCTCCCATTTAGTAGGTTTTTTTGTTTTATTGATGGTTACCTTTGCTATCTAAAAGCTTTTTATTTTGGTGTGGTCTCAGTTATTACTTTTGCTTTTATTTCCTTTGCCTAAAGGAGGCATCTCTAGAAAAATGTTGCTATGGTTGATGTTAGAGAAATAACTGCTTGTATTCTGTTCTAGGATTTTTATTGTTTCAGATCTAACATTTAGGTTTTTAATCTGTTTTGAGTTTATTTTTGTGTATAGTGTTAGTAAGTAGCCCAGTTTCATTCTTTTACATGTAGCTGATTACAGACTAGAGTTTTATTCTTCAAAATAAAAATATTCGTATTTAGCATTTTTGGGGGAAGTCATCCTTTATTGCATTATTAATCTAGATTTCTATACTTAGTCTTATTTTTACCTACATTTGAAGATAATTTTTATATTACATGAGGGATGATTTCAGCAATTTCAAGGAAATAAAATAGTATTCAAATAGAGTTCAATTTGTGGAACTAATACTGTTGCAACTTACATATAACAGGGCTTTGTAAATGCTATCTTGAGTGGTTATTTTCTCTGCTTAGCACATGGAGCTGTCAGGATCACATGAGTTAATGTATATAAAGAGCTGAAATGAGACCATGTAATGCTCAATTAATGTCAGTTATTATTATTACCATCATTATTGATGAACAGACTGACTTAATTTCAGGTTGTGATCATAGCATATGTCATAGTGTATGGCACAGAGCAGGTGTCCTATAAGTGTTTGTTCATTGATCCCAGAGATGTTGTAATCATTAGGGCTTTCCAACTGGGGCTTTGGAATGTGCCTCCATTTCACATCCTATTTTTACAGCAGACATTTATTGAACTTCTTCCTAGTAGTTAAGCTGCAGCTATTAGATAAAGTCTCTCTCTCCTATATAAGGACCATTTTTTAGAATGGTGAAGGATTAATGAGAGTCCTTAGGCTGGAGGGCTTCCTGAGGTTTAGGACATTTCAGTTGAATTTTGAAAGAACTAAAAGATAATGGAGAGGGAAAAGGAGGCAGATAATTTTAAGTAAGAAAAATGGCATATGGGCTGAGTGAAGTAAGTCAGTCGGAGAAGGATAAACATTATATGTTCTCATTCATTTGGGGAATATAAATAATAGTGAAAGGGAATATAAGGGGAGGGAGAAGAAATGTGTGGGAAATATCAGAAAGGGAGACAGAACGTAAAGACTGCTAACTCTGGGAAACAAACTAGGGGTGGTGGAAGGGGAGGAGAGCGGGGTGTGGCGGTGAGTGGGTGACGGGCACTGGGGGTTATTCTGTATGTTGGTAAATTGAACACCAATAAAAAATTTTAAAAAAATACAATAAATGGGTTAAACAACAATGTAGATAGAATTGAAAATGGAAATACTGGACTAGATAAATCATCCATAAAACTAAGGACGGTAAAAACATAAAATAGAAAAGAGAGACAAAGAAACATTATCAGAAAGAGAGCAGTTTTACACGACCTTTTGTGATAGAATTGAGAGAATAGGGAAGTAGCATTATTCACAGAAATAATTTTTCTGTGCCCGTCACCCACTCACCCCCACCCCTGCCCTCCTCCCCTTCCACCACCCCTAGTTCGTTTCCCAGAGTTAGGAGTCTTTATGTTCTCACAGAAATAATTAATGCGAATTCTCCAGATGTGATGATAGAGAAAATCATTCATTCTTTCATTCATTCAACAAATGTATATTAAGTGCCAGCTATGTACTAGGCACTCTTCCAAACTCTGAGACTACGGCTAAGGATAAAACAGTTAAAAGTTAAAAAAAAAAAAAAAGAAAAAAAAAAGAAAAATGGCATATGGAATGGAGATGAAAATGACAAAATGATGTTCTAAAAATTTGAGGTAGATATACCTGACTTGGGAAATGAGTTGTATTAGGAATTAAGAAGAGATTAGTGAATGAAGGCATTTGTCAAAGAAATACCCTGTAACTGGATAGCTGTATATGCATTTGATAGGGTGGGGAATGCAAGCTGTTTTGCAGAATCTGTGAATAGGAGAAAATGGAACTTGAGTAATACTACTCTAGCAGTTCATTCAAGAGAGAAAATGAATTTGGAAGTAGTATACAAAATAGGAATGGGCAATTTCAAGAGATTCTTCAAAGGAATAGTCAGAGGACTTAATAATGATTTATTGTCCATTAGGGAGAGTGAGATTTCATAGTGGCATCAAGATTGTGAACATCAGTGATAGAAGTTTGATTAACCCCTATGTAGAATTTGAGAGGTGTTTAAGTTTGAGAGGAGAAGGAAGATTGAGTTTAGTAATTTTAATTGGCTTAAGCTCATTTCTTAGGAGAATATTTAAGTAGATATAGATTTAAGACCTGATAGATAATGGGAGTAAAGCTTGGAAATAACAATTCATGAACCATCAGCCCATTTGAAGCCATAAGAATGTCAGTCCTACTAAGTCAAGAAAGAGAGCAGAGCACTTAGAGAATGTTTACCCTTGTCAGTGAGGAGTGAGAAGTCATATTCACTAGATTATCTTTCCAAATATCATACCTTTCATCAGTATTGTGGCCTCTTGACAAAGTAAAGACATTTTTATTTACAATAAAAAATGCATAGTGTATATTTACACACAAGTAATAGTCCACATACAACATATGTTCATATCTGGCTCCATTTTCTGTCTAAATTTCTAGACAGGTGAATCAGTTGAGAAAATAGTTACAACTAATTAAAAGCAATGCCTGAAATATTTCATTAATCCTTTCCCAAGTTTCATTTTCCCAATTTATTTTATTTATTTAAATCCATTTAAATACCACCAAGGAACCATTATGGACCTCCTAGTAGATATTTATTTAGCTATCTGGCTCTCAGATGAGAAAGGAGAATGAATGCTTGTGGAGAAAAGGCATACTTAGATACATAGAACTAACCTAAAATCATTCAAAGAGCTATGGTTTTGTGTTACAAATAAAGAGCAGAAAAATTGTAAGATATAAAAAAAGCTCTGGAAATACCATTGATCTCTCTCTACTACCAAATTGCATTCTTTACTCTGGACATTTAGACTGTAGATAACCATTACCTGACAACTATCTGTTACTCTTCTACGTCATTGAAATGTGGCAAGGATATGAGTGTGAGGGGTTAAAATTTGAAATACTCAATCACAGTTGTGTGTCTCTTGCTAAAACTTGAATAACAATGAAATAATTTATTTGGTCAAAACAAAGTACTTCACAAATATCATAGATTTTTGAAATGATGAATTGACTCTCCTAAGAAGAAATTGGTATTTCACAAATGTGTACCTTGGACAGTGCCAGGTGCCATGACTAATGGCATATGGAATTCTTAGCATAGCTCCTAGCCTACTGTAGGCACTCAGAAATTTTAGCTGATATTATTCGCTGTTATTTTTCTGTTTTGTGATTATATAGTTTTCATATCTAAATGTGTTTACATTTCTTGAAATTCATCTTGTTTTACTGAATTGCTTTTTTGAATTAATCAAGACAATTTTTAGTTATATGTTCTCTCTGAGAGTGCTACTATTCCTGCTAACTTGGTGTTATTGTTGACTAAACAGTCTCTCTCATCTCATTCAAGTCAGTAATCGTTAAGATGGAGAGACCACTCAGCGAGGCTTGGGACAGAGCCAGCAGTTCAGACTAGTAGTTGTTGGTTGGGCTGTCAGGCATGAAAGTTAGTTGTGAGGGGTATTAGGACCTCTATTAATGAAATTGAACTAAAAGCTGTAAACAGTTTTCTTTTTAGGGTAACTTCATGTTAGTTCTAGGATTACCCTCACAATACTATGATTCTTACTCACTCTGAGACCAATATGCTTTATTTCATGGAAAAGAAATGGGTGAGAGTTTTGTTTGTGAATCTGGAGCCCATGGGGATGTGCTATACACAGAATCACTGTCATGAGCGCCAGAAAAACAAAACAGGCTGAATTTACTGATCTAAACTATGTTTCTTCCCTCACTAGAGAAAATTAGATATTATTTAACTTTTGTAATGTTCTAATTTGCTGTGGTTTATCATTCCCAGGTGAGTTTTTGTTGCTGTTGTCATAATTTCATTTTTGTTTTTTTAATTCACTGTAAGTCTGAAAGACTAAGTCCTCTGAGCAGGCTTCAGATGTGTTTCCCTAAATAGCTTGAACAGAGCTGGGTTAGTGAGGAAGAGAGAGTTAGCAACATCACAGACTTTGCCACACCCAAATCTGCTCAGGCTACTTACTGAGGGAAGCTGAATGCTCAAGCAGAAGCAAAAAGAGGTCCTCTATGCTTGTACTCAACAAGCGAAAGAGGAAACTGCCCTCTTATTCCTGCTTTTGAGACATGATAATCCTTGTCACTAGTGAAAATAAATTCTTACTGGATGATGATTGGGAGAAGAGAGCTCCCTTAGATATTCCCGACTACTCCAGGCACAGGAAATAGTGGGGAGATTTTAAGAACTTTCTGCCTCAAAGGAGCTGAATTAGAAATATGAGAAGAGGTGGAGAGAGAGTTTTTTGTTCTCCAAAACCTTTCCAAAATGAATCTCATTGGGCAGCCCCGGTGGCGCAGCGGTTTAGTGATCCTGGAGACCCGGGATGGAGTCCCACATCGGGCTCCCTGCATCGGGCTTGCTTTTCCCTCTGCCTGTGTCTCTGCCTCTCTCTCTCTCTCTCTCTCTCTCTCTGTCTCTCTCTGTCTCTCTCTCTCTCTCGCTCTTTCTCTCATGAATAAATAAAAAATAAAATCTTTAAAACAAAAAACAAAAATGAATCTCATTGAACATTATCCTGCAAGTTTCTTTTTTGGAGAAAATGGAAATGGCAGTTATGGTCAAATGAAAGATGACATTTTAGGGACAAATCCCCTACCTGTTTGTTTTATGCCATCCCTCTCTATCTTCCCAGCAACTCTGCTTTCTCACTAGATTCTATCCTTTTTCCTCTTCCCCACCTCCTCTACACCTCTCTCCTTGTACCTTGAACTTCTCCTTTTTCTCGGGGCCAATTCCCTTGCTTACAATCTTGCCTGTAACTATAAAAAGGCTTTCTTCCCTCATCACTCCTTTTTCAAATCAGTTTTTGTTTCCATTTTCACTAATTGACTCCATTTTTTCTCTGTCTCCACTTTCACATCACCCCTTGTCCCACCGACCCACCATAATTCCCCTTGTACCCCATCTCTTTTTACTCCTGGGGAGTTCAAAATGTGTTTTCAGGGCTCATCCTTGATACCTCTGCTACACTGGCCATATTAATTGCTTCCTCCCTCTCTAAATACCTTACTTCTTACTAGATGAGTTTTCCCTCGTCTGTGGAATGAACAGAAATTCTCTCTTGCAGGTTTAGTGGTAGGAGATTTCTGCTACTTTTGATTTTTCTAAAGTTGTGTTGTTTTGCAGGCAGCAGGTGGCTTTTGGAGAATGTACACGGGTTAGTAAGTAGAAGAATGTAAATGGGACAGTGTTTGGGGGATGGCAGCCTATATAAACCCATAGATATGCATAATATTTCAAGAATTGGTGAATGGAAAAAGAAACTAATTATGTTAACAGAAAATAGTAGCTTGGATAAAAAGGGGCTGATTGGTCATATTGCCAAAATGTTGGAAACCATAATAGGAAACAAAATTAGCCTGTTAGCATTTTGGAGACATTAAGAGCTAATAAATGGAGTAGGTTTGAATAATTCAGAAGACCTGGACTTGATTTTTTACCTATCATTTTCTTTTTTATCAGTCTTTGAAAAATCTGTTTCTCTAAAATTTAGAATTGCTCACTAATCTCTGTAGTGAATCTTCATCTTGTTATCACCTTTATTTTAGAATCCTATACTTTTTTGTCTGGTTTTGTGAATAACTTCCTGGCCTCTTCAGGGGAGGTTCAGCAACCCACATCAGTCATTGTGAAAAATGGCCAGCTGGCTTCCTTTTTCATATAATTAGGAACCTACTTCGCCTGTCCTCTATGTCTTTTTTAAAATAAAAATTAATGTAGCTTCTGAGGGTTCCCTGAATGCACATTAGAGGTATAACAGGCCCTGATGATTTGTGATTAGTACATCTGGATTTTCAAAATACCAACGTTCACTCTCTCCTGCTGGTGTAGAATTTTTACTATTCCATCTTCATCTTATGGGTAACAGTCATCATACTCATTTGTTCATGGTTAAATTAACATGAATATGCAATTTTTTAAAAGTCACTTTTTAAAGTAATATTTTTCATCTTTTTTTTCTTTTTCGTATTTGTGAGTGGAAATGAGATCACTTTTGAAGGCCTCCTTTAAAAATATATTTGAAGAGATTTGTATCAATTGTATGATGTTTGTCCTGAAAATATTAAAAAAAAAAAAAATCTTTTTAGCTTCCTTGATTCTTTTTCTTATATAGCCTTTTATTATAGGCCAGATGGCTTGTCTTGCATTTCACATTCCATAGTGTTGCCATTGGTCTTAAGGTCATTTTACATTTCTAATTTAACCAACCTGACCCACTGTGTTAATGTCAGGAGTCTGCATGCAGTGATAGAAAGGACATCAACTTTGATTCCAAATAGACCTTGATACAAATCTTGCCTTCTTAAAATATCAATATTTGCCATTACTATTAAAAAAAATGATCTCTTAGATGTGTATTCTTCATCTGTCAAATGGGACAATCATATCTTCTTTCAGAGTAGATATCTTGAAGATTGAAGAAGATATGCTATGTATATTTGATACATAATAAGTATTAAATGAATGAAAGTACTTCTTATTTTCCTATATGTTTAGAAATATCAGAAGAAAAAGGGATTTTCTCTTTACAATTATTGAATTACCTCATATACAATTATATTAGAGTTTTATTTGATAAAATATCAGTACATGACATCTTAAATGGTATCTTGCTGGTTCAACCAATGACTTGACATTAGTCTTCTCCACTAAATAAGTCATATGCTGAGAAATACCTTTTTTATTGTTCAGAAAGAAAATGAAACTTAGTCAAACCACATAAAAGTGCATTTAGTGAAATTACTCAAGTCACAAAACTTGTTGGCCATAAATCAGTTTATGTTTTGTAAATATTTTATAGAAATATGCTGTAATCTTGCAAAAAGTATTTACCTAGAATCTATTCTGAATCACTATGTTTTAGAGTGTTAAAATTACTCAAGCTTGAAATCCACAGCTTTTGTCCTTTTTATCTTATCCATTCATTTAACAAATATGTATTAAGTGACTATTATGTCAGACATTATTCTAAGTTTTTGAATATGTGTTAGTGAACCAAAGAGACTGAGATCCTTCCTGTTGAGCAGTTCATACTTCAGCAGTGGGAGGCAGGAAACTTTAGTAAGTAGTAGAGCAAATTAAAAGGGCATTGAACATATAGGAATATGGTGGCTATGGGAAAGCAGATTATAGTGGTAAGTAAAATAATCAGAATGGGAGTTTTCAGAAATTGGCATCTAAGCAAAGCATTAAAAGAAGTAAAGGAGTTAGTCATAACTAATATCAGGAAAGAACATTCCAGACAGAAGGAAAGGTTGGTTGATGAAAAGAACCCAAAGTAAAATTAGGGCTGGTTTATTTGAGGAAAACCAGAAAGGAAGCCAGGGTGACTGGAGCAGAATTAGCAAAGAAGGAGGGAGTTGGAAACAAAGAATAGTAGGAGATGAACTCTAGAGTTATGGGAGGCCAGATTATATTTTGAAGACTCTGGCAATTTATTTGTGAGTGAAATAAGTAAACTGGAGAACTATGCAGAATTTTGAGCACAGCAATCATGATCTGATTTATCTTTCAGAAGAGAGAATAGACTAGAGGAGGGAAGGCAAGGGTAAATGCTGGGCAACCAGTTAAAAGTCTTGTGGAAATCCAAGTAAATAGTGATAATGTCTCAAGACAAGATGGCAATAATCGAGGAGGTAAAAAAAGGATTAGACTCTAGATAAATTTTGAAAGTAGAACCATTTTATGAATTGGATGCAAGTGTAAGGAAAAAGGAGAAAAGTCTAAAGTTTTTGGCCTGGACAGCTAGAGAAATGTATTTGCAATCAGCCAAGATGGAGATGGCTGCTGGGGAATCCTTGTTTCTTTCTATCTGTCTATCTATCTAACTCTCTCTCTCTCTCTCTCTCTCTCTCTCTCTTTTTTTTTTTTTTTTTTTTGAGAGTGAGAGAGAGAGAGAGCATGTGAGAGGTGGGGCAGAAGGAGAAGGAGAGATTTCTAAGCGGACTTCAACTGAGCAAAGAGCCTATGTGGGGCTCAGTTCACCACCATGAGATCATGACCTGAGCCAAAATCAAGAGTCAAATGCTCAACCAACTGAGCCACCCAAGTGCCATTCTATATATTTTTAATTAGTGATCTGCAAATTAGAAAATTATGTATTTTAAAAGTTTTTTCATTTTCTCAATCTTAGGTTTTTTTAACTGTCTCTAAAATTTCCTGTTACAAATGCAGACTAGTACAATAACACTCGGGGAATAAGCACAAATACGCTTTTTCTCCAGACACTATTTGAATGTACTTATCTCCATTGATGATAGGAGTAAAATTCAAAAACCAAGAGACAGAGAACAGAAATGTAAACATGTCATATCTATTTCACAGCTTAGTGCACAGTATATAGTTTCCTGACATTAGTCATGAAAGATAAAACAATTTAGATAAAGTTCAAATTGAGATAAAGTTTCATAAAATAGTGTTTTGTTTTGTGTTTTGCAGGTGGGTCAAGGGGAGTGGGTAGTTATTATAGGAACCAAAATAGAAGCTCAAAAGAGAGAAAGTAATTATGTAAATTGTGTTTTTTGAAGGCATTTAGGACTTTTAACTTACATACTCTAAGTATCTGGAAGCACATTTAGTTCCTGCTTGGAAAGATGAAAGTCTAACCATAACCTCATTGACAGGCTTGTGGCAGTTTGAGTTTCTCCTGTGTGTCTGTGCACGGAAGAGTAGAAGTGGTTGAGTGGGCAGTTGGCAGCCATTCATCGCATTGATTGCAGTCATTCATAAAACCCAGCAGTGCTGAGGGTGGAGTCAGGAGGAGCGTTCCCCTGTGGTGGTTGCAGAATGTCTCATTTGCATAAATCTGCAGTAATGCTTGAGTAATGAGAGGATGCTCACTTGCAGTTTGAAGACTGTTAAGAGTCCACATCTGATAAATCCTTGAGGAATTAAAGATGTTGCAAAGAATAAGAGGTCAAACCCCTTGAACTCCTAGTCTCTTGATCCATAGTAATTCTGGGAAGTCAGCACTTTGGCAGTGTTTGTGGCCTCCTTATGTCTGGCTGAAGGAATGAATCATATGTAGAGGAAGACACTTAATAGCTACAATAGCTACAACATATTGAAATACTGTATTTCTTAAGTATGAGGGGTCTATGTGATTCAAGTTTAATGCATAGGAGATAATAGAAGGCACTGGTGCTGAACAATTTCTGCTTATCAGAACTGTCAAAACTATTACAGCTTATCCCTCCAAATGTAATATGCCAGACACAACACAATCCAATTATAATTTTAAAGAAATGTTAATCAACACAAGCTAACACAAATCTTGAGTGTATTATATATATATTTTTATATCCTATGTAACTATATGAGCATAGGGGTTTTTAAAAATCTTTTCTTTCTTATATCTAGAAGAAATTTCAGCTAAAAAGAAGTCAAATTAGAAAATGTAGGAATATATATATATACCATAGTTTAGAGTCCCATCAAATTGGTTGAATCCGAAACAAATAGTTTTTACGCCAAAAACACAGATTCAGTAGCCAGCTGTATGTATCACTATAGTCTTGTAATCAGAATATATTTAGTATGAAAAATGTTACCTGCTTTTTAAAAATTAAAGTATATTAAGTACATCTCAAATTATATTTATTTTTTAAAGGTTTTACTTGTTAATTTGAGAAAGAGGAAGTGCGAGTGAGAGATAGAGAGCAGGAGCAGAGGGGCAGGGGGAAAGGGAGAAGCAGGCTCCCTGCTGTGCAGGGAGCCTGATGTGAGGTTCAGTCTGAGGACCCTGGAATCACCATCTGAGCCAAAGTCAGACACTTAACTGACTGAGCCATCCAGATGCTAAAAATTATACTTAAGTTCATTGTAAATACTACATTTTTTAAATATTGATGTATCTGTTTTCATTATCTAGTACATAAAGTTCAGAAATTCAAATAAAGTTTTTATTTGAAAGATTCTATAGTTGTGCAGACAGAAGCAGTGTGTCAGCTGTTGTACTTTTACACCAAAAGTACTGGGCACTTGAGATTAGATGAAAGTTTTCTTACATAGACGTAGTCTTTCACTTAGGGAAACAGTTTGCTTAGAAGTCTACCTTTAGTGCTGGCTGATAATCCACATTTATTAGAAAAGAGTTACTTAAAAGCGTATCTAAGGAAATCTGTAATTAAAATGGCTGATTTATTTTAAAGCTATGTATAATTTCCTGAAACTTTAGGGGAAAAAAAGAAATAAACTAAGACAGAAGGTTGCATATGGTTTCCCATAGATATAATTCTTCAAAATGTTTTCCAAAGTTGGTGATATTTCCAATATTTTAACGAACCAGTGCATGTAGATTTAATATGCTAAATGTACTATTTTTAGTTGAGTGGGAATTGTTAAAGATTTTCCAGTGCTATGAAATATAACTTCCTTGTACTTTGGATAAGTTAGACCAACATTTCAGAGCTCAGAAATCCCAGAACATTATTTTGCTCTAATGAGTGCCTTCTTAGTTACTGACTTAACCCTTGATGCCTGAGTGGCTTTCTCCTTCCATGAAATGAAGCAAGAACAGAAGGCCTTGTGTTCCTGTGGATGTCTTTGACTTCCATCTCTTGACCAGTCCATTAAGAGTTTAACATTAGTTCTTAGCAAATGCTACATTTCTGTACTTTGATCCTCCAAGTATATCAAGTCTTTGAAATGATACCATTTTCTTTTCTCGTTACATTACATATTGATTTCTAAGTCTTAGCTGACCTTGTTTGGAATGAGCAGTATGTGTGTGTGCACGTTTCTGTGCGTTGTGTCCATGTTTCCTTGTATCATTTCTTTCAGAAGTGGAGAATTTTGCCATGCAGCTTTTAGCTCTGGGAAAACAATATATCTGCCACTGCCTCACCAGTGATCCACTTCTGGAATAACATGACTGGTTTTAAATATTAGTAGTGTAGTCGAATATCCCAGAAGCCTCCATGGAAGTTGTAAGAACCAGATTCATGTTTGAGAATGCTGGGTCCTAAGGGGCTTTTCCATGTTACAAAGTCTAAGATGTGGGGTCTCAGCTTTGTAACCAAGGGTTTCCCTATTCAAAGCAATATTTTTTAAAGTTCTTGAAATGAAGGCATATCTGAGCCATCCAAGTACAGCGTTAGGCGGGGGTGTTTTTTAATTTCTGCCAATGAATCTCTTCAATGCTCGGCATGCCCTGTTAACACAAGGGTAAGAGTATCCTCTGCTGCCCTTTGGAGCTCTGTTATACTGTCTATCCTCTGCATTTAGTTAGCCTATAATGGGGGATTTAAGACACAAAATCCTTTTGCTATTTTTTTTTCACATTGTGGAGGTATTTTCTCTATTTATTTTACATATACACACATACAAACACACACACAAATACCTTATATATGAACATTTCCTTCCAAGTCTTTCTCTTTTCTTAACTTGAAGGGGTTTTGAACATGGAGAATGTCTTCAGACCTGTTAGATCTCTTTTTGCATAAAGCAAAAAACATGTGTGGTAATGAATGGCATGAAATAAGTCCATATCTTTTAGTAAAATAGCCAAAGCCACAGAAAATCCTGCCCATCTTTTAACATATCAGTGCAACAGTTGTTCATATTTTTAAGCTTTCAGATGTTATCACATGATGAAGCCAAAGCTTTCAGTAGCATTTCTTCTATGGGGAAAACTGCTGACAATCATTTTATTGGTGCTAAAAGGAAAATCAAATTAAGAAGCTAGAACAGATTTTATTTGGGTATAATTGAGCTCTTGGAAGTCTAAGTCAAAAATATCCAACTCTAAGGGCTTTTCCAGGGCCTCCAGGTTAAGATCAAAGGGGCTTACAAAGATTTTCCATTAGACTGTGTTTTCAGTACCGTGTTTAATTTCTAGATGTGTTCTACCCTTTTTATAATTAATAGTGCGTTGTGCTGTCTATCATGCGCCCCAGGTGTGTTGTCAGGGACATGGCGAAGCCTGCTGCCTGCAAAACACCAAGAAATGCTGAAAACCAGCCCCACCAACCTTCACCGTGAGTATGGCATTAGTTTTATTGACTGAAAATGTCGTCTCTTACACAGATCACTGGTTACAGATATATTAATTCACGTTGCATGTGGGAGTAGATACTCTGATTGCTCATGTATGTGTAATAAAAAGGCTACTATTTAATCAGATAAAATTATCTGGAAACATGAGCTCTGTATTAAGTATCTTTGTTAAATGAAGTTTCTAATGCCATATTGGAAGCATAAAACTAATTAGAGGAAAGGGACACATTTTTAGGGCTCTAGGGAGGCAGAAATTCTGTGCCTTATGGATTTGGAATGTACGTGGGCTGCAGCCTAAGACTTTAGGGTAAGGCAAGGTAAAGAGAGGGGGGTGTGTAAGTAAGAGAAGTGCAGAGGTAGTCCATTACCCACCCTCACCATATCATTTAAAGGTATGGACAATCGAAAAGAGTGAATTGCCCATCTAGTTTCATTTTTATTATTGCAACCTCAAGTGTAGATACTAGTGAAGAGTTAAACACTAACATAACGGGGAAGCAAGAAGTAGAAAAGAAACCAAATAAGTAAATTAAGTTGTGAATGTGGATTTTGATGAGATAAAATGTCAATAGCTTTAAAATTCTGCATAGTACAGGATATATTCAATCTTCTGACAAGAACTATGCTCTTAAGAAGAAAAATTAAACATTCCCTTAAAATGTCTCAGTAGCAGCACTACTCGGCATAATCATTACAGCCAAGTAGTTACTACTGGGAAATGTCTCCTTCCAAGGTTTTTATCAAACACCTCTGAAGAAATGTGTCTTAAGAGTGATTTTCTATAGATTTTTTTAGTTGAGATTCTTTGAAGTATACCAAAATAAAGTGATAAAATTGTAAAATGTGAGAAGAAAAGTAAATTTTTATAATTCTTCTACTATGACAAGTTTTTATTAGCATTGGCAAAGACCAAAATTAAATAAGGCATTAAATCCTTATATTTTGTATATTACAGTCAGTCACAAATCATTTAAAATTATGTTTTAGGAAACAAAATTTTGGTAAATACATTTCAAGAGGCTCAATACATCAGTTATAGATTTTATCTCAGACTTTAAGTATACTTGAATATCATCTACATTTTATCAGTATTTTTCAAGGAATAAAAATAATTTTTATTTACACATAGTAAAAAATGACTTCTAATTACATTGACAAAAGTACAAAGTTGGAAGAAGTATTCTAAATGGTGTTGCCATATTTTTTTTTCTATAAATGTTCTTGCTCTAAAACCATTTTTTCTGATAATTGAACTTTCCTTCATAGTTCATGGAAAACTTATCATCTCTACTTCTTATGTTCTAGGCATTACAAGGCATTTTGTTTTGTATTAGGATTATATTAGGATTCAATCTATTTCTGGGAAAGTTCTTTAGGGAATGAATATTGATTTTAAAATGTTGTATTCCACATATTGAGGTTCCATTTTAATTGGTCCCACTTGATCTAATGTCCATTTTAAATTGGAGTTATTAGATATGGAACAGCAATTGTCATCCTTCCCAACAAGACTTTAGATCACTTTTCTTTATTATATTTTTTACATTCCATAGACGTAAGAGTTGTAGAAATATGTTGTAATTTACCTTGTACCTAGTGGAACTTTCCTGGTAGCCCCTCTGAGTATAGTGGCCTAGAGGAAGCAACTGTAGTTCCTTTGGAGCCTCTATTCTGACCACTTCTTTGCTCACCTAAACTTTTTGCATTAAAATAGTGAACCTCTCTAAGTGAATTCAAGTATTTAAAGTTTGCAATTCTTTCCTTATCCTGCTGATTCTCTATATAGTGTGTTTGTAATTTGAGCTCTCCTTATCCATATATGTGCCTTTCTAGGTTGATAAGAAAAAGGCAATAATAAATTGCTGGCTGCTCAGAATTTTAGATTTGTGAGTTATAAACCATGAGTTGGTCTGAATATCAATAAAGGCTACTTTTTTGCTTTTTAAATTTTGAATGGAATGTAAGAGATTAGAAAATCCAAGAAAGAATGTATCCCAGCTTAATATTGTGGGATGAATTTAAGTTTCTGTGTATGACAACTAGGTAAAAATATAAAATTTAATAAACACTATATTTAGTTATAAGGATATCCTCGTGGCTTTTAATTAGGAGGGTAGCATAGATTTGCATTATATATATGTGTGTGTGTGTAGGTATATAAAATATGTATTACTTACTTTGACAGAAGTGGGGAAAATGGACTAAGAATGTGATGTGGGCAAAACTAGGGACAAGCAAATCAATTAATAGACTATTGTAATAGTCAAAAGAAAGACGATAATGTCTTATAGGAGTAGCAGAGGGTGTAGGAAGGAAACATTTCAGGAGCTGAGTAAGGAGTCACATTGGCAGTGCTTGATTGTCAATTGAATATGATTTGTAAGGAAAGTTTAGGGAGACTATCATATCAATTGTTTGATAATTAAGGACCTGACAGAAAAAGTGGAATTAAAGAACCAAACTAGGTCTAGGTAGGTAAGCAGTGAGGAGTTTGCATTTTGATATAATGATTTTGTGGTACCTGTGCATTATCCTAGGGTACAGGTCCAAGAAATAGTTGGGTATATGAAACTGAAACACTCAGTTAACTGGGACAGGAGATGACATCACTAAAAGATATATAGTTAGAAAAAGATAATAGAGAGAGTCCTAGGTAAAAATCAATGCATAATGAATAGGCAAAAGAAAAGGATCCCCTGACTCAGCTGAGAAATAATAATTTAAAACATAGAAGAACCAGAAGCCAAGGTAATAGAGGGGCTCAAGAGGTATCTCCAATAGTATCAAATGCAGCAGAAAATCAATGAATAACTTCAGAGATAAAAAATGTCCTTAGGATCTGGCCATTTGGAAGTCATTGGTGGCATTTGTCATAGCAGTTTAAATATATAAGTGGGTGGAAATACTCTATTTTGATAGTTGTGAGGAGGAAATGACAAGTCAGGAAAAGGAAATAGTGATTGTATATGACTTTTAAAAAGGCTTGACTGTGTGGGTGTGGAAAAGAGAGAGAGAGTGGTAGGTAGACAGGAAGTAGGGCAACTATACTTATGTTACTTGGTACATTCTACTTGCAAGTCTAGATTGATGAATACACATGTCAATAAACTTTATATTTTTGATAACTGTGTATATAAACTATCCAAGGATTCTTTTTCAGTTATTATTAAAATGTCACTTAGTCATATTTTAGACATGCTGCATAAGTTGTCATCACTTAATCAAAGTAATAAAGTACAATATGTTAAAAAATGATTTATTCTGTTTGGGGTTGATGTGGGTCAAGGAAGGATATACCAAGCCTGCAATAGGTAATACGAGTTTTGAAAGAAGAATAGTTCGATAGGTAGGCAGTTTTGGAGTACAGTCTTCCGGGAGAGAACAGTTGTCCTGAGTCCCAAAACATCAGGTTGTGCTGGGGTAGTAATTTAAAACATGTTCTCATTGTTGGAGTCTGAGAACATGTGTATGTGTATTTGTGTGCTGTGTGGTCATATGGGTGGGTAGAAGTTCATGTGTGTGTGGGTGAGTGTGAGCATGTATGTGAAAGAGAGAGAAAGGAGGTAAGAAGTGCTGCATCAGAATCTCTGAAGAACAGGATGTTTGTCTAATTTGGAGAAAGTATATAATTAATTGTGCCTTGTCTTAGGTTTTATTTTTAATACTGTATTTTGAAATTTGACATACCATTATGGGTTTTTGAGTTTTTCAGAGTGATTTGGGATTTAAAAAGTCTGAGAGATTCTTGTCTATTCATCAGTATCAGTCTTAGATCTTAACAGGGATAAGTAGGAGAGGTAAGAGATAGGGTAGATTTGAGAAAATTTCCCAGGTGGTATAATTAGAGTATAGTGATTCATTAGATATAGTAATAAAGCAAAAATGAGGGGGGATAACTCACTTTATCTCAAGAGACTTAGTGAATGTGATAAAATCAAGAAGAGAGTTAATTTAGGCATGAAAGCAAGTTTAGATTTAGCATTAGATTTATGTATTAATGGCCAAAGGTATCTCCATTTGAAACATCCAGAAGATATTTGGCTCTCCATATCTCAAACTCAGGAGAGGGTTAGATGAGATGTGCTAATTTGTAAGTAGTTGCTTTATAATAAAAGCCATTAGGACAAATGAAATAGCATGGGGAGAAAATATAGAGTTGGAAGGAAAAACTGGAAAAGGCAGTGTAGAGGGTATCATCTGTATTGCAACAAAGAGCAGAGGAATTAAGTAAATTATGCAAGATCATGAAAAAACAAACTGGTCCCAGTTTTCCTGGAACTATCCATGTTTCAGTACTGCAAGTCACATGTCTTGGGAATCCAATTCCCTGCACTGTCCTGGAAAAATTGGGATGATTAGTCATACTAGAATGGGTGAAGTTGGAATTTGAAAGTAAAAATCCAGAAAATGAATGTATAACCGAAGAAAAAATATATTTATACAATGTTTGTATTACTGTGGAAGGTGACATTATCAGGAAAAAATTGAATCCAGAGGTATATGTATTGTTATTCAGTCTTTCTTGGTTTTCTTTGTTTTTGTTGCCGATTGCCTGCTTTTTAAAATGAACATGCAATTCACATGCCATATGTACAATTCACCTTTCATGGAGTACAATTTAGTGTTTCTCACAAAATTATGCAACTATCACTGCTTTATAACTTCAGAACATGATGATCACCCCAAAAAAGAAACCTACTACCCATTAGCAGTCATTCATTCCCCTAGTCTCCTCAAACCCAGTTCATAGCAACCACTAATTTACTCTTTCTCTATGGATTTGCCTTTTCTGGACATTTCACATAAATGGAATCATGGAATATATGGACTATTTAAGTCTGGTTGTATCATTTAGCATAATATTTCAAGTTTTACACATGTTACACATTTATCAAAACTCCATCCCTTTTATTTCCAAATAATATTCTTTTGTACGTATATACCACTTTTTTGTTTACCCATCATCCATGAGTTACGTGGACATTTGGATTGTTTCTAGTATTTAAGCTATTGTGTAAAAAGCTGCTTTTAACATCTATATACATTTTTTGAGTGAATATATGTCTTCAGTTCTTTTGAGTATAAACCTAAGAATGCAATTGCTGGGTCATTATAGCAACTATATGTTTACATTTTTTTAGGAACAGTCAAACTGTATCTTAAAGCAGCTGCACCATTTTACATTCCTACCAGCAATGTAAAAGGATTCCAATTTCACTACATCCTTGCCAACACTTGGGATTTTTAGTATTTTTTGTTAGCCATTCTTGTGGGTATGAAGCACGTGAATGGCTATTTCATTGTGGTTTTGATTTGATTTCTGTAGTGAATAATGATGTGTTGAGCATCTTTTCCATGTACTCATTGGTTATTATATATGGCTTCTTTGGAGAAATGTTGACCAGAATCTTTTGTCCATTTTTAATTTGGTTACTTGTTATTATTGTTGAATTGTAATAATTCTTTATATGTAATGGATACTATATCCTTGTCAGAGAAATGATTTGCAAATATTTTCTCCTATATAGTGAATTATCTTTTCATTTTCTTGATAGTACCTTGAAGCACAAATTTTTAATTTTGATGAAGTCCATGTAATCTATTTTTCTTTTGGTTACTTGTGCTTTTGATGTCATATCTAAGAAACTATTGTGAAATCCAAGGTCATAAGGATTTACCTCTGGATTTTCTTCCAGGAGTTTTATAGGTTTAGTTCTTATATTTAGGTCTTTAATCCATTTTGAGTTACTCTTTGTATATGGTGTGAGGTAAAGGCCCAATTTCATTCTTTTGCGTGTTGGAATCTAGTTGTCAAAAAGTGGTAACAAAAAAAAAGTGGTAACAGCAGATCTCTATCTTGCTCCTCATCTAAGAAGAAAGCTTTCAGTCTTTCTCCATTAAATACGATGTTTGTTGTGGAGTTCCAGTAGTTGTTTTTTTTTTTTTTCCCCCCTCAGGTTTAAGATGCTTCTTTCTAGCATGTTTAGTGTTCATATCATGGAAGTATGTTGGATTTTCTCAAATGCTTTTTCTGTACCTATTGAGATGGTAATGCCCTTTTTGTCCATTATTTAATTAACATGGTGTACTGCTTTGATTGATTTTCATATGTTGAACCAATCTTGTATTCCTGGGATAAATCCCACTTGGTTATCCATTTTATATGTTTCTTTATTTGATTTGCTATTATTTTTGAGGATATATATACACACACATATATATATATATATTTATAAGTGGCATTAGTTCGTGGTTTCCCTGTGATTTATTTGATTTTGGTATCAGGGTAATTTTGACCTCATAGAATGAATCTGGAAGTATTCTCTACTATTCTATTTAGGAAGAATTAGTTAAAGATTACTATAATTTTTTTTCAGATGATTGGTAGAATTTACCAATGAAGCCATCAGCTTCTTTGTGGGAAGCTATTTGATTACTTAAATTCTATTTTTTTTTTAAATTCTATTTTATTTGAGCATTTATAATGGTTCTGTATAAATGTATATGTATGTTTAGGTAAGTGTACTGCATATGAAGTCCTCACATCTTCAGGAAAGCTCATATTCAAAAGTTAATTCTATATTACTCTTGAACCATTCCTTATTTTGAATTTTTGATACTTGTGATTTCTAGTTCTAGAAAATAAACTTAACTCTGTTGTGTGTTCACATGTATAACCAATTTCATAATTTAAAACTTACAGTGTAACCTCAGAGTCTGGGTTCAGTATAGCTAGAGCCAATCAGAAAGAAAAGATCTTATAGATATAATTTCTTTAATAATTTTGAGATTCTTTGATTTGAGTTTCTCTGATTACCTTTGGGAAAAAAAATAGAAACTGGTTTTAATATGGTGTTTATTTTTATTTCTAAAAATTATGTTAGTCGTATGTTTGTAAGTCCTGTAAGTATCAATTTCATTTATTTAACCAAAAATGATTTTAAGTTCCAGGTAAAAATGCAAATTATTAGTCTCAGAATTTTACTTTGCCATTCTATCTTTATCCTTCTACTTCGTTTCTAGAAATGATCTCTCTGTGCAGTGGTAATTCATATCCTGGACTGGATCATTAAGTACCATCTGCATTGAAGCTTTTGACATGGGTATGTGTGTCACACATACTCTTCTTTTCCCCTTCTTCACAGCTTCAGATGAGTCAGCCTTGAATTGACAGGGAGGCTGTATCCAAATTTTTCTTTTAATAGGCATACTTTTTCAGATATCAAGGGCATGGCTTTTTTCAGCAACAACTGTCTTTGTTCAGATTAATTATAACATAGGGGCTTCTGAGGACCGATATGTATGGGATCAGAATGAATTTAATCATGTCAATGTGGTAGCTTATATTTAACCTAATTTTAAAATAGCCTTGAGAATCAAAATTTTAACTGAGAAAAATATATATTAATATATATACTTTTCCCATAATGTCTGAGAAGTACACATGTGTCTTTATACTTGATTATATGGTTTTTCATTTAAAATCACATCTAACATCAACATTGTATTTTATACTAGATAACAGATTAAACAAAAGTGTGTTTCTGAAATTGTTAACAGTTGGACAGAGCCCTTGTCACTATGTCACTGTACCTTTAAGCCCTGCATACCAGACATGATTCAGGTTGTTTATACTAAATGCCCAGAATTCTGTCTTGCTGTAGTAATGGATGGCAAAAATTGCATGAATAATACAGAAAATTGGGCAACCCACTGACAGACTATCACCACCTCAGATACAACTCCATAATAAATACAATGATTCCTCTCAAAAACCTGGGGGAGACCCTGTGAATACCAGAATCTAGCCTGCTTTTCCCTAGGTTTCCTGATCTTGGCTCTCTGCACGTCCTGAGTCATGTGGTGTTCTCTGCTCCTGAAGTTTAGCGGATTTTATACTCAGTCTTTTCCACATTCTCTTAAGTTCTGATCTCTGCTCAGGTATAGTCTGCTCCTTCATTGGGAACCTGTTAAATCAGCTTTGGATGAGAAGGTAGCATTGAGGAGAGGGGAAGTGAACGTCAACTGGTAGAGATTGTGTAGTAGGAGAAGCTGTTCACTGCTTACTTTCCAGAGAGTCAGGCTATTAATTCTTCCTTCAATAAATATTTATATATCTGTTCTTTGTGCAGAGCCTAGTACCAGCCACTGGATATGATGATGGACAAAGCAGAATCTTTGTCTTTGTAGAAGTTAGAATGTGTAGGAGAGGATCTAAACAGCAAACATAGATGACAAAACTCTTATTTTTAACAAAGGGCTAAACTGAATGCCATGTTAGAGAATTACACTGGGAAATCTATTTAGAAAACATGTTCAAGGAAGGCTCTGAGAGATGACATTTAAGGAGAGGCTTGAAAGATGAGAAATCAGCCTTATGAAGAGTCAGCAGAAAGGAATTCCAGTTGGACAGGATGGTGTGTGGAGTGGATCTTAAATGGAAACCAGTGTAGCATGGTTGGGAAACTAAAAGAAAGCAGAGAAATGTGAGGGGGAGGGCAATGGATGAGACTGATAGGATAAGCAAGGGTTCCAACTTAGAAACCTCTCAGATCTTAGGATTTTATGTAAGACTATTGAGAAGCCTTTGCAGTAGTTCAGAAAAGGGAGAATTATGATCCAATGTAGTGTGGCAAGTGGGTTGGGTGAAGATAAAAGAACCTTAGGAAGCAGTTGTAGTGGTTTAGGCAAAATATAATTGTGGCTTGGACTCTGCTGGTAGCAATAGAGATGGAACAAGTGGAATTTAGTCATGTTTGATGAAGTTTAGTGTAATTTAATGAAGTTTTGGAAGTGGTGAAAGAGAAGAGGAGGGGCACCTAAGTGGCTCAGTTCATTGGGCATCCAACTCTTGATTTAGGCTCAGGTCATGATCTCAGGTCATGAGATCAAGCCCTGCATTGGACTCTGTGCTCTTCATGGAGTCTGCTTGAAGTTCTCTCTCTCCCTCTGCCCTCCCCTCCACCCCCACTCTTGCATACACACTCTCTCTCAAAATAAATAAATAAAACATTTTAAAAAAAAGATTTTAAAAAGGAAGAGGAGAGAACTTCTGGTGTATACTGAAGGGAGGAGGCTGCAAGTCATATGTGTAATCTCTGATATGTGTAACAGGTTGAATGCATTGAATGCATAATGTATAGTAACATGTTTTCTCATAAAATATTAAGCATCTTGTGTACACATACATATCTTAAAAGGCACATGTGAATGAAAAATTTAGAAATCTCAATTATATTACTTTAGGTAAACTTGCATAGAATGTCAAATATTGAAAGTAAAAAATGATGAAAAGTAAAATTGAATAAAAATTGAAACATGACTAAACTGTGCCATTTTAAATGTTTGTTCTTTTGTGATTTTTTTTGCACTCTCATATTCTGTTCGGATAGAAGATTTAATAATTTTGTAGGTGTTCTATACTACAGGAAATAAATATTCTAAAATATATACTAGATAAAAATATTGCTCCTTTTTGGAAAGACATCTCATTTTGTAGTAAAGTTCAGCCAAGAAGAAAGGGAATATATTTCCATATGCAAAAGATCTTTTAACTATATATTTTATCATGAATGAACATATTATTCAGAGACAAGCAGCCTGTTCTATACTATTTTCAGCCAGATGTTTACATCAAAATGTGATGAGTTTTATGTTTTTGCTGTTAACTATTTTTTCATATATACCATAAGAGCTGTTCAATGTTATAGTCAATACTTCTATTACCACCTGCAGTAGGGATCATATTGTGAGCAGGTAATATTAGAAAAATAAAAGTTCCAACTAAAAAATATGTATATGTTTTTGTCTTTTAGGATAAAGTCAGTACAACCAGTTAACTTGAAAATAGAGAGTACAAGGAATGCTAACATTACCAATTCATGGTTATAATTAGGAAGTGACAGAATTTTTCTTAATCGTGTGGCTTTTATAGTCTTCATTCTCTTTATATGATTTTCCAGTTTATGGAAATCATTCTGTGCCAGTTCACAGAGTCTTATAAGGCCCTTCTTTCTGTTGTAACTATTTTAAGATGATACCATTTTTATCTGTGTCTGAATGCTCAGAAAGAAGATGCCTTCTTCAACTCCTTGTGTATTAAAAAAAAATTAGTTTGGTAAGAGTAGACTCATAGTAGTTTTATGTGTAACAATTATGTTTCATGGACCTTAATTAATCATAAATTACTTTCACCAGTTACCCCTTTTTGACTGAACTACATCCTCTGTTAATGAGGCTCTGAACAGTTTCTAGTTTGGTGATCCTGACATTAGAGGACTTGCCTCTTATATACTATGTCCATTGTTCCTGTGCATAGAGGGTGTTTTAGCTAAAAACAGTTTTTCCCCTCTTGTGCAGAACAGCTGAGTAGAATCTTATTCTTTATCATCTTGTTGATTCTATTAGGAAGCCTATAGGTCATCTTTACCATAGACCTAGGGGCAGCCCTAAGGACCTAGCTCAATGGATCTCCATCCCTTCAGCTTTCTTGGGTCAATCTTAGGCCATATGAAATTTTTCCATAGACACAAATAATTTATTTTAAGAAAATTTCGTGAAAAACTAAAGTTGTAGAAGCCTAAGCAGACTTCTAATTGGATTTGTTTAATGTCAACTTTAACTCAAGTCACATGATGTGAGCACCAACTGAACTTTAATGATTTGTGCCCTTGGCCTGCATATGGAAGACGAGACATGAATTTTGGTAGTGAATTGCCTCACTGTCATGTAGCAGGAAAGGGGCAGATCTAGGTCGAGAATCCAGTTATCTAGATTCATAGTATAGGATGGATTCAAAATACCCAGATGATCTACATTATGATTAAAAGAATTTTGCAATTTTTTAGGAAGTAGTGGGTAAATCATAGCATTCAGAGTTTGTACCAAATATTTTTAGTCCTTGTTCTGGTTCTTACTTGCTGGGTAACATTGGCCCAGGTGTTTGTTTGCCTTCCTAAATCTCAGTTTTCTCATCTGGAAAATAGGAAGGAAAATGTTTCTAGTTATCTCATTGGCAAGTTTTGAAGATGTAATGAGTAAAAGTATGTAAGAGAGTTGTGTGTAAAGTACTGTATAAATATTACATATTCTACTACAGTAGCAGTGAATAATCTCTACATTATTCATTATTTTGTCCATTTAAAATATTTATGAAGCTTTTACAGTGTACTCTTATTGGCACAATTTGAAAAAAAATACTTTTTACCTAATTCAGTTAAAACATAGGCTGTATCTTATCTATTAGTGTTTCTCAATGAGAGTAGTGGTATAAAAAGGCATTGGAACAGTTTTTGAAAAGATACACTATACCTCACACTAGCCCATCATGTATCAGATGCTCCCTACTGTGCATGAGTAGTGAAGCCAGGAAATTTGTATTTGGAAAGTTTCCCCAAATTATCCTGACATACTCCTATGGTTTAGAACCACTGGGTTACTCAGTGAAAATGAAGATTAGTTGGGAGAGTGATAATTCCACAAATCAAAATTAACGTGACTATCTCTGAATTAGATCTCTCTTCCAAAACTCATGTTGAGAGAATGCAAAGGGAAAATAAATATTGGCAATATTATTATTAGAAAGTCGCTGTGCCTCAGGGCCCAGCCTGTGAATCACTGCTATTTCTTCTGTTCTTCTACAGAGTCTTTTGTCCAGAATGAGAACAGTCTTCCAGTGCCAAGAAATGGTTCTTGTGCAAAAACAGGAAGGAAAGGAAAATCTGTACCCCCTGGCTACTTCTGCATTGGTATTAGAATGAAGGTATTAAATAAAAAGAAAAGATCATGCCCAGGATCTTGGGCGACTATACAGCAAATTAATGTTTATTTAGTAAAAAATTTATTTTACTAGATAAATGAATGCACTCATCTATTATACATATAACAAATATTAAATTTTGTGTGTCTAGACTGTCTTTAATGACTTTAGATAGCATCATCAGTAATATATAATTGAGGTCATTGGGTAGATAAATTCAGAACATGATATGCTGAAACAGACCTTTTAAGTCTTACTTAACTCTGGGTAATATTAAATAAGATTTCCATCATTTTCAAATGACCCATATATGTAGCATATATCGTTACATGAATTTATTCATTTTTACTCATTCATTTGACACAGACTTATAAAACTATTAATAAGATAGAGCTGGTTAAACTGACAGACAAGTAAGTAGATGATTACAACAAAGTACGATGATAAAGCTATGAAAGAATTTAGATTGGCATGAAAGCACAGAGAAATCTAACTCAAAATTAGAGGTCAGGAAAACTTGTTAGAGCCAGTAATACTTGATGTTTTATCATATTTATGTTAACGATTATATGGTATCTGATATTTTTCAGTAATTCTTTAAAAATGTATTTATTGAGCACATAGCTATGTTTTAAATACTGTGCAAAATTGGAAGGTGAAAGGAGGTATCCCAAAATAATGTTAGGTATAAGGTCTGTTCTCAAGTAGTTTGTAATTTAATTGTGGAAGAGGAGAGATGGATGGAGGAGTGGACAGATGGATGGATAGATAAGCTGATGGCTACACTGGTATAAAAGATACATTACAATGCAAGTAAATGACCAAAGTTTATTTAGCAAGAGTCAAAGACTATAAACCAATAAAGGAAGGTTGGGACCAGTAGATAAATATCTTTGAAATTTAGGCTCAGGGAATTGGTTTTACTCTGAAGGAAGACAAGAAAGTATCTGAACACAGAGCTACCCAGATTAAAAGGAATGCTTTGGGATGATGAATCTTTCAGAAGTATGCATAATGGATGATAATAGGGCATTCCTGGAGAGAAAGAGACCAATTAGTAAATGATTAAAATAGACCAGAAATGGTTAATAATAGTAAGGATAATGATAGTGGGGTTATGGAAAAAATGGTTGAGAGAGGTATTTGGAAGGAGAAAGCAGCAGGCTCTGGTGACAAGTGAATGTAGCAGAGAAAGGAACAAGGAAGACGAAAGACTGTAAAAAATGTCCAGAATTAGAGTTGGGAATTACCTTAAGAAAGGTAATGAAAAAGTAAGGAAAAGGCATGCGGCTTTAGGGAATTACATTCCCTATAATTGTCACCTCTTTTCTAATTCTTTAGGGGGATCCGTAGGAAAAGAGACTCCATGGCACAATTGAGAGGACTATTTCATTTCAGAGCATCAAAAAGGAGAAAAAACACACATCTAGATTTTAAAAACTGCTCATCAACCTGAATTTGCATAAGGTTAAGGTGGAAGTGTGTCTATTTTTAGCTCTTTGCTGGTTCTCTATCAACTGTGGTGGCAAAATAACTGCAATTAAATACTATTCTGTTTTAGGTATTTTATGTGCATTTAATCTTTACAAAATTCTATAAATTACCATTACTATCTTCATTTTACAAATGAGGAAACTGAGGCATAAAGATATAAATTACTTGCTTATGTAGTTACTTCCGCTAAGAGTGAAGCCAGGATTTTAAGCCAGGCAATTTGACTGCAGAGCCTGCACTCCAGACTTTAGAGGTAGTCTGATAATTCCTTTCAAAGATCCAAGTGAGGATCCAGTGATGGTCAGCTCTCTTCTTAATCCTGGGCTACACTGTGGAGGGGTTAGAAGATGATAAGAATGCAATAGGTTTCTTGATTCAAATAATTCACTGTAGGTGAGAGTGTGGTAGGCATGATACGTAATCAGTGAGTAAGTCACATTCTCCATGATAGTCACCCCAAGTTGGAGCAAAGTCACGGAAGATATAAAATTTGACAGACCCAGAAAAATGTACAAAATTGCTCTTAGTAACTTTTTTGCATTTTGGTCCTTACATATGAAATAAGTAGGTTCTTATTTGTTTTGCTTGCAGAAAGAGGGGTTGGTACATAATTTAAGGATGAACTCCTATAATACTTCAGAAGTATACTAGTCATTTCTCAATAAATTGTTTTCTTTGGTTGCCTTAGTTGATTAAAAAAAATCATTAGCTTTAAATATTTTTTTGGTATCTTGCCTCCAAGTTGTTGGTCTACTATAATATGTAATACTATGTTACACCATTGGAACTTGATACAAATTGCTTTCTTTTGATTCCAACTGTGATTTGATTTGAATAATGAGTGCCAATGGACAAATGACTCCAAGATGAATTCTGTTATTCCCTTTATTGTAAATGGTACTCTGAGTTGATACACATTGAAGATAAACATTAAAGATAAACATTAAAGACAAACATTAAAGAGTAGAGGATACAGAGAATCAGGAAAGAGAATGGAAAGCCTCTTTCATTTGTCCCTTTGATTTTTCTCACTCTGCCTTTCCATGCAGTTCCAGAGAGCTATTTCCACCATCTGTTATCCTTTGGAGCACTAAAAAGTGTTAAAATACTTGGGCTGGTTTTTTGCAATGTCATTTACTATGATAGCTCAGGGGATCTTGGACCATATTTATGAGATGGTCTTGGACCATATTTATGAGAAAAGCTCAGGCTTGGAAGAAGTATGGCTTTGAGTTTTATTTCTCTACGTGTTTGTGTGTGTATATGAAAATAAAATTTAGGTTTTTTGCAATTAAAATTAGAGGACATTTAATGTTTTACTTACAACAAAGTGGGATCTCATGTGCCACTGGACTCTTCCCAGTGACCAACATGGTACTTTATACATAAAGGCACTTAGGTATTATGTTGTTTGGTCTGAGTAAAGTGACTGGACTCTGTATTTCCTTCCACATCACACTCCATGGCACACAGGCACAGTCACGTACTGCATCCTTCACCTTCTCTCGTGTACACATTCCCCCTATTCTCCAGATGGGCAACCCCTGAGTCATTTTCAACTCTTCCCTTCCTTGTGCTCCCTACATATAATCAGTCACTATGTCCTGTCAGCTCTAATCCTGCATCTCTCTCTCTCTCTTTTTAAAAATATTTTATTTATTTATTTGAGAGAGAGAGTGCTCACACAAGCAGGGGGAGCACCAGAGGGAGAGGGAGAAGCAGGCTCTTCGGTAAGCAGGGAGCCCGATGTGGGCTCCATCCCAGGACCCTGGATCATCACCTGAGCCAAAGGCAGCTGCTTAACTGACTGAGCCACCCAGGTGCCCTGAATCGCCTCTCACATCTGTTCCTTCTTTCCCCTCTCACTGCCATCCTCTTATTTTATATTCCCCTTCTCTTTGACTTGGAGTTGGAAACCTAGTTGGCCTTCCTGTCTCTTGTTCTTTGGCCAGTCTAAAGTATCTTACCGAGCCATCGTCAGAGTGGCTGCCCTCTCAGAGGCCCAAAAGCTCAGAATAAATTACAGACCCTGCCCTAACTATCCATTGCCTGACTGTCTTCACTCCCACAAAACCTTCTCCCAGTTGTGTGTTTGACAAAATTATATTACTCCTTACTCACTGACAGTGCTCTCCACTACTTTTGGCCCTCCTGGGTTCAGTGTGTAATTTTTTACCCAATCTACTTTCAAGGCACTGCTTACATGTAATTTTCTCTGAAACTTACCCAACATACTGCCCTGCCAGGATTTCTTCTCCTCTGAGCTTTGGGGTACCTGTCTTCCCTAGAGTACATATCACTTCCCAACTCTTCATTTATGTATGTGTCTTAAATCTGCCAAGTTTATGAACTCTATTTTAGTTCTTTTTATTTTTCTAATTCTAATAGAAGATAGTCAACAGTTTTTGAGTGGAGTTGGGTACCAAAATGAAACCTGCTGCACTGTGCCAGTGCTATCCCACTCTCTTTCATTAAAATATTAAATTTTGGGGTTAAGTTATACAGGGAAAGGCTCAGTATTGAATGGTCAGAATAAAAGAGCTTTGTAGTTTTTCTTTATACACTGGCATAGGAATTATGATGTTTTTATTTTGATAAGATTGTAAATTTTAAAGCTGGTCCAATCAATTCTCAGTTAAAAGTAAATATGTTTTTAGATGTGATTACCAGAATAGTGATGTTGCAAAATATACAAGAAAAATAGCCACTTGTCATATCTTTGTGTTTTTTCCCTAGACTCTTTTTTGAATGTTGAGATGTGGGCCAAAAGAACTATTTATTTTTCTTGCACAATTTTATATTTATCAATAAAAAAAATTTGAGGGCAGTGAGTTGTATATACATTTTAAGTGCAGATATGAAGCTGCTGATTATATACAACCTATCCTGGGTACACTCTTAATATATTCTTTCTTAAATCCCATTTTCACCATTTTACTTTTTGTAGTTTTTTTTTTAAGATTTTATTTATTTGAGAAAGAGAGACAGAGATAGCAAGAGAGAACATGAGCAGGGAGGATGGGGAGAAGCAGGCTCCCTGTTGAGCAGGGAACCTGATGTGAGGCTCAATCCCAGGACCCTGGGATCATGACCTGAGCCAAAGGCAGATGTTTGACTGAGCCACCCAGATGCCCCCATCGTATTACTTTTTGATTCAGAATGTATTTTGGTTTGCTGTTGCCTCTCCAGTTAAGCCTAAAATCCAGTGTCTGGATTTCCTGGCATTTCCTCATCTTTATTCATTTCTATTACGTCTCTCTTTCTCACAGGTTTCTGCATGTTTTTAGTTACATGCCAAAATGCATAAAGATGTTATCTTTTACTTATTGGTTGATTGATGATAAATTGCTATTGTTGATCACTTTAACAGCTATAATTAGAATATATTAGAAGAAAAGAGACTGTATTTATAATCTGACATTAGATTTCTGCAATATGTTTATCTCTGAAAGAGAAGAAGGCAAAAGGGCTTGAGAAACATCTCTCTGTTCTGAAACTCTAAATAATTATTGAATGAAATAGAGGGAGACACAGAAAGGAAAATGGGAGATTATGTTTTCAGACATGTTCAGAAGGAATCAAAGGTAATGTTAACAGGATGATATTTGAGAGAATAGGAAGAGAAAAAGAAAAAAATCTGTAATACTGGAATTAACATCATAAGAAATAAGGATGTGTCTCTACTTTGTGCATAAGCAGCAAATGTACATGTTTCTGAAAAGATATGTGGGATTTACAGTGACACTAACTGGGAATTTTATTTGGCAATTTTGGTGTACAAACCTCTTGCTACATTAAACCTCAGATAATTTTCTCCCCCAGGAAGAAGATACTAGTTTCTACTTTTTAAATTTCCAGTAGATGACGGAGTTGTTACTTAGACCTCTGATGCATATTGCTTGTTTTATTTCATTGCATAGGGATGAGTAGGACCCTGTGTAAGTTGAAATTTGTAAGTTGAGATGGTAAATCTTTAGTTTGTATTCTTATTATTATAATTAATCTATCTCTGTCATCTATCCATATGTAGACTGATGGGAATTGTGGGTTTTTTTTTTTTTTGACTGATGGGAATTGTATAAAAGGATGTCTAACACCTACCATTGCCCACATTCCCCTGCCCTATTCATTCATGTTCCTACCCACATCTTCCTTCATGCAAACACTTTATGCTTCACCAGTATAGACTTGTACTTCACCAGCACACAGTGGTGTGCTTAGGGATGGCCTGTACTAACTAACTGTTAGATTTTCAAAAACTTTCAAACTGGTTGTTTAAACAATGTTACTATTAAAAATTAAATTGTATAAACTTACAATTAGGAAAATTACATTAAAACAAAAGTAATAAATGCATGAAAATCACCACTTCTTAATTATTTTGCTACATGTGACTATGCTTTTGAGTTATGTCCATTGTATCTGCATGTTAAAAATACTATATGATAGAAATATTGCAGTACCACATCTTTTGCCAACTTCACATTACATTTATTGTTTGAAATCTGCCCTAGTTAGAGTATTTGTACCATGGAAATTGGCAAACTATATAAATCAACCACTTTTTTTGTTGTTGTTTGTTTTGGAGAAACAATAGCACATTTTTCAGCATAGCACTGCAAACACTCTCTTGGTTCTCTTTCCTGCCTTTGAAAATCTTTTCTTCTTTGCCTGGAACTTCTCTCACATTGCTTACTATGTCTGCACATGTACCACACACACATATTATCCACCCAATTAACTACTCGTAATCACCTTAATTGGTGTCACTCCTTTCTGAAGATTTTTTTTTTTTTTTGGCCTTCCAGACAGTTGATCTCTCTCTTTTGTAGTAGCTTTGTAATTTGTATACCTTTGTTTTAGTGCATACATCATCATTTATTACACTTAGGGTGCTAAATTTAGCAAATAAAAATTTGAATTTCGAGTGAACTATATTTTTTAGTGTTAATTGTATCCCATGCAATATTTGAAGTGTACTTATACTAAAAAGTTATTCACTATTCATCAGAAACTCAACTTTAACTGGATGTCTTATATTTTATCTACTAACCCTAACTACTACAGTTAATTTATTAATATTTATCTTCCTAGTAGAGAGGTACCAACTCTTTTTTCATGGGTCCATAGTATTTAACACAGAGAATGGCTCATAATAAGAATCTTATTTTAATAAAATCTGAACACTTATTCTATCTTATTTCTTTCCTAACATGTGTTCCTACATGTTTCTATTGGATGAAATTAGGAAAAATTTTTGTGGAATTTGATATTACAGGATAAAATATGTACTTTATAAAGATAACTGTAGATGCTATGTGAGAAATGGTTTAGACAGTGGGCATGGTGGAATTAGGGCAAATAGCTAAGGCAATAGGCTAAGTGAATGATGGCAGTGTATGAAACAAAGAACTGACAGTGGCTTGCAGTGGGAAGCATAGCATGGGTATAAATAAAAATCTGGAAAGAGAACAACTAGACATGATCACTGGATATGGATATTAAATAAGGAGAAAATAGAAATGACTCTGAAGTTTCCTGCTTAGACAGTAGAGTTGATGGTGGTGCTATTAACTGAGAAAGATGTATAAGACATATAGCAGATTAGAAGCAGTAAGAATAATTGAGGAGTTTAATTTGGGACAGGTTAAGTTTGATGTGCTATGATCAAACATAATATGAAAAATATTTAGCCACCAGTACAATATGACTGTATGATATTGATACCAACCAATTAGAATGGACAATAGCCAGAAACAATCATACAGTGGCACTAGTGGCTGAAAGTGCTTTCAATTCAGTAATGAGATATAATATAGGGAATCATAACTGTGGGTCAGGAACTCAGAAGAGAATTTGTATCTGGAGATTTAGGAGTCCTTGATTCAAAGGTAATGTTGGTGCTTTCAGAGTTAAATGAAATCACCTACAGAGTATTTGAAGAAGAAGGTAAATGATAGATCCATAGCATATAATAATATTTCAGTATGGAAAGGAATGAAAATAGTAAAAAAGAAAACGATAGAGTGGTTACTTTTCTTTCTTCTTTTTTTTTTTTTTAAACTCAATTAGCCTCTTGAGAAACCTCCATACCATTTTCCAGGGTGGCTGCACCACCTTGCATTCTCACGAGCATATAAGAGGGTTCCCTTTTCTCCGCAACTTCACCAAATTTTTTTTCCTGACTTGTTAATTTAGCCATTCTGACTGGTATAAAGTGGTATCTCATTGCAGTTTTGATCTGTATTTCACTGATGGCAAGTGATGTGGAGTATTTTTTCATGTGTCTGTTGGCCCAACAATTGCACTACTGGGTATTTACCCCAAAGATAGAAATGTAGTGACCTGAAGGGGCACCTGCACCCCTGTGTTCATAGCAGCAATGTCCACAATAGCTACACTGTGGAGAGAGTTGAGATGTCCATCAACAGATGAATGGATAAAGAAAATGGCATATGTGTGTGTGTGTGTGTATAATAGGCAATTGATGAATTTTTGAACACTACATCTGAAATTAATGATGTACTATAACTTGGCTACTTTAAATTAAAAAAAAATTAAACAGACTTTTATCACTAGATGTGCTGTATATAGTATATAGTTAAGGCAATATTCTTTTTTTTTTTTTTTGGTAATATTCTTTTTTTAGAGAGATTTTGTTCATTTATTTGAGAGAAAAGAGAGCAAGAGAGAAAGAGAACATATAGAGAGAGGGGCAAAGGGAGTGGGAAAGAGAATCTTAAGTAGATTCTCTGCTGAGCATGGAATCCAACATGGGGCTTGACCCTACAACCACGGGATCATGACCTGAACTGAAACCAATAGTGAGACGCCCAAGTGACTGAGCTGCCCAGGTACTCCAAGACAATGTTCTACATCTGATTAGTATTTGAAGATGTTATAACTTTATAATTTAGTACATAAAATACTATGCTATTATATTGTCAGATGTTACTACAGATATAGTAGAGACTTTGTGTGCCGAAAAACAAAATAAATTCAATTAGCCAACATATAATACATCATTAGTTTTGGATGTAGAGTTTAGTTATTCATCAGTTGCATATAACACCCAGTGCTCATCACATTATGTGCCTTCCTTAATGCTCATCACCCAATTACCCCATCCCCCTTACCTCCCTCCAGCTACCCTCAGCTTGTTTTCTATAGTTAAGAGTTTCTCATGGTTTGTCTCGCTCTCTGATGACTTCCCATTCAGTTTTCCCTCCCTTCTATGATCCTCTGTGTTGTTTCTTATATTGCACATATGAGTGAAACCACATAATAAGTGTCTTTCTCTGATTGATTTATTTCACTCAACATAATACCCTCCAGTTCCATGTCTATGTAAATGGTAAGATTTCATCCTTTTTGATGGACTAGTAATATTCCATTGTTTATAGAGAGTAGTTATGTTTTGTGTATGATGGAGTTGTTGGATTATCTTGCTTTCACTTCAGATTCCATATTTTTTTCTGATGAGTCAATTGTTATGTTACAACTGAAGTTGCATAAACCAGTGGGCTTCTGTAAAATACTAACTTTTGACCTTTCATGCTATAGTAAGACCACCCTTGATTGGACCTATTGGTTGACTAAGGATACAGAATACCATTATCACTCCCAGAGGATCTGCTAAAACTGAAAACAAAGATGTTCAGATGGGGAGGAGAGTAGACTTATTAGTCAGGGCTCAGAGTTGATTGCCCCAATAGCCTCTCCAGCCTCAGTCTGTGACAAGAGAAGAAAAGGGCTAGGAATAGAAGTTGCCTGTGGTGTGTCATTGATTGTGTCCTTAGAGGGCTTCTGCTGTTGTTATATTTCTCAAACTTGATAATAGGAGCAATTTTGAGTTGATGAGAAAGCATTTGCATTTGAACAGTGAGCTGTTCTCATTCTGTTACTCAAGGAGTTCCTGTGGAAACTGAGACTGCCAGAGTCCATATGGTCTGGAAAAGAACACCACGCTCAAGCTCAAATATGTGTGGGTCAGCAGACTGCTGGGTTTTTTTCTTCTGATTCTGAAAGGTTGCTTAATCATTTGTCTTGCTATTGCAAATGTTACAATAATAATTATAAATCATTCTTTGCTTCCTAGAGTAGCAAATCTAAATTCTTCCAGTTGACATCAAGATCCAAGCTACCCTGCCCTCAGTAGTTCCCCCTATACACACATCTAAGTCCCCCCAGATTTTACCACCAGGCTTACTGGGTCTGAGTCCCTGATTGTCACATGATATACCATGTTGTTTCCTTCTGCCATGTCTTTATCTTATCCCTTTCCTCAAAATTCCATCCAATTTCTACTTTATCTGTTCAAGCTATTTGGAGTCTGTAGACCAAAATTCATATATTTCAGATCCTTTGCTTAGGAAAATTTTAAAAACTATGTATACCCATTGACTTGGTAATCCTATTTATGGAAATATTTCTGACACAAATATGGTGCCAAAATATAGCTGTGTATATAAGGATATTTACTGCAACAAATCGGATAAACGTATATATTCACCTATAAGAAAATGGCTGAATAAGTTGTGGTACTGCTTGTGGAGTTCAGTTGTTAATACGAGAACAATGTCATTAAGTATATGCCTATGCAGAACTGATTCTAATTATTCAGTGATTATTAAACAACTTGTAAAGCACAGACACAAGCCTAGCAAAAGGGATCTTGGCTCTGAGCAGTTGGATTGCTCACCAGCTCAATGTAAGCCCTATACCTAGGGGTATGTATAAAACAGTGGAAGAGTTGTGGAAGGATGCACACACCATTGTCAGTAGTGCTTCATTAGGTGAGACTGGAGTGGAGAAGAAGGAGACTTCTACTTGAACAGTGCTCTTGTTTGGATTGTTATAAGCAAGTATTACTTCTGTAATTGAGATGACTGAAATTAAAAATAATGCTTTTCTAACACAGTAACTAGCATGTAACAGGTGCTCAGGATTTGGTAATGATTATCATCATCGTTATGAGTACCTCAAGTTCAATGAACTCTAGAAATCTTCTCTACTAACATCTACCCTATCCTTTGAACCATGGAAACATTGGTGTTTACAGTTTATTTATAATACGCTTCACTGCATGCATGAAGCTTCATTATCTGTGGCCTTACTTGTATGGAAGTTTTGTTTTGATCTAAGAACATAGTATTGTTTTTAAGGCAGAGTCACATTTTATGTTTAACTTACTTCATCACATAGTATCAGAAAATTTAATTGCAAACAAAATGCTGGTAAACACAATCAGTTTATTCTAAATGAATAAACATCTATGAGCTTCAGGTTCTTCATTATATTGGAGGTAATCATTGATTGATGTGTTCATTCAACAAATATATATATAGAACATTTGCTACATACCAGTCACTAGGAATAAATCTGTACTGTTCACTATTGAACAATAGTGAACAAGACACATAAGGCCTGTATTGTTATGGAATTTTTATTTTAGTGGGAGAGACAATAAGATAAATTTATATAAATATGTATTTATAAGTAGGTATAGATAAATAGATAAAATAGAGGTTGTAAGGGGGTTTGGGGAGTTAATGAATGGAGTGCTATGACAGAGAGTTGTAGAGGGGGTGACTTTAATACAGACACAAGGGATGACCTCTGTGAGATACCTGGAAGCTGATAAATGATGAGAAGCAGGCTGTGAAAAGTTGGGACAATGATGTCTCCAGCAGGAGAGGCTGCAAGCTTCCAGGTGGGAAGGAGTATGTCCTGTGGCTCAGGATGACTGGGGCACTGTGACTAGGAATAGAGAGGTCCAAAGTAAGGATGGAGGAACAGATGTAGGCCAGGTCATGTGGGGCACAATAAGCACTGGGCTTGTTCTAAGTTTGATACTAATATTATAAATTAATAACGTACTAATAATATCAGGCCACTGTCTTATAAGGCTTCATAAAATGTACTTTAAAACAGTTAAGATAACAACAGAATGCTGTCATATCTATGAAGGCACATCTGGGAAAACTTTAAAATGTATTTCTGTACAAAATATTATTTGTTGATCTTAAAGAATATTTAAAGAACTAAAATGAATAAAGAAAAACCAATAAGTCTTTTATAAGGTCAAAATTACCAGCCTCAACTAATTATGATTTCTTTTATCTAGGGCTCTCTTCTCTAAGCCATGCTGAACAGAATATAGTAACTGCTTTATTTTTATAAATGGCTTCCTTTAAATTGCAGACTTTATTTTTGAGATTGCCTCAAGACTCTGTGAGTCATTTGTCTTTCTATATTAAAAAAAAGCCTTAAAATTTTTAACAGCATATTATATCAATTTACCCAGAACATCTGAATGTGTTTTAAAAAATGTATCATGTACCATTTACTTTACCATTTATTTGGCCAGATTAAGTAGTACATCCTAAGACCCAGATATTTTGTACTTTTTTAGACTTATATACATGACTGTATCTTTTACAAATATCCCTAAAATTGAATATAGTTTATCCAGCATTCATTTCCTCATCAAACATAAGCATATGTTGCTACATACAAAGCCTGTGCTTATGTGTAGGAATCAAAGGTGATATTAGACTCAATTCCTACGTTCAAGTATTTTCAGTTTAGTAGAGTTTCAGTCTGATACAAGTGAAAAGTAGAGCCTATTATATGTTACATATAAAAAAAAGGGACAAATAAAGTACTGTAGGAGTTTAGGGAAGTCATAGATAGAGTGGAAGGTACAAATAAATTATAATGGGAATTTATAGAATGAAGAAATTACTGCTAGCCACTAAAACACATACAAAATATAATACAAGTATATTAATCTGTTTGTTTTCTTTTACTTTTAAAATTGTGTCAAATAGAGAAATTAGAATTTTAGAACTGAGAAAGGTTTAAAGAATTATCTAATCCAGGGGATCCCTGGGTGGCTCAGCGGTTTGGCCCCTGCATTTGGCCCAGGGCGCGGTCCTGAAGTCCCGGGATCAAGTCCCGCGTCGGGCTCCCGGCAGGGAGCCTGCTTCTCCCTCCTCCTGTGTCTCTGCCTCTCTCTCTCTCTCTCTCTGTTTATCATAAATAAATAAATCTTAAAAAAAAAAAGAATTATCTAATCCAGCCCCATTGCTTGAGACATAGCATTGAGATCAGACAGGTCAAATTGGAATACCTTCCCACGGTTACCCAGGGAGATGACAGTAAAAAGCCTGATGGTCTCCTGACTGGTAGAGATGAATGTTTCCCACAATCATGAGAACAGAGGTGCCAGTTTGCAACAGGGATGTAATGTGTTACCAGAGAATATGCTGTTGTCTTTTTTATTTTCAAATAATCACATTTTATTTTCCATGGTCTTCTTTTTTTTTTTTTTCCCATGGTCTTCTAATTGGAATTTAAATGAGCAAGTGCATTTTAAAATCAGATTCTTATCTAAACACACAGAAGACGGTTAAGGAGAAGTTGGATTTAATAAAATCATTTGGGATGTGGATTAGTCATAGGTAAAGCTGTTTCTTGATGTTCAGGTTATAATACCAGAATGCTCTGTAAAGAAATGTTTTTGAGGCTCAGTTCACAATATTTTAAAAAAGAAAAAAAAAGATTATTTCACCAATGGGTGTCAGATATTAACTTGCCGAAAGGTCTCTCAAGGCCTCCTTGTTCTGTGACTTTATTTAAATTTTTGTTATTGTTTCCAGTGCTATGAGGAGAGGGAAAGCTCCAGGTAGAGTCTGTGCTGACATCTGTTTGTTCTCAAGCCCTAAGTTCATGACATGCCAAATAGAAACATAAACAGGAAGAGTGCTATTTTGGTGTGATTGATATCTTGACTTCTTGGTGAATATTTTTTAAATGAGAAGACTTCCTTGGTAGAAATCAATCATGGTGTAAAGTATCTCTGTTTCTTCTTTCTGTCTTTGTTACATAAGGACAGAACAACCACAGAGTAGCCTGTGGTCATGCCCACTTGGAGCTTCTAAAGAATGAGAGCTTTACATAAGCTGCAGGTTGAACCTATATAAACAATTATTCTTTCTCATGTTTATAATTATTATTGAATTATTAAGTATACATGGTTTAGTACATAGGGGATTTTGTCTAAACACTCATAAAATGGCAAGGTGGAAGATATTTCCTTACAGTTTTTGAAATTGACTTTCATTTGAAACTTATGGCTCAGATACGTACATCATTTATTATTTCAGTTAAGTAGTCACAAATTGACTTTTTTTTAACACTGTCATCGGTCAAATTAACACCGTTCAAGAAATTTTGATAGTATTTCCATTGTGATTTTTGCAAATGTTTTATTTTAAAATGGTCTTTGAGTGACTATAATTTAAGGGCATTAAACCCTAAGTTAGTGAGTGTAGGGAAAGATTAGTGATGGTTCTAGTTTGTTTTGTCTAGATAGCTTGTGGAAGATAGTAACTGGAATTCCCCCAGTTGCTTTTGTTTGTTTTCATCTCTCTTGTCATTTTTAATAAAGAGGATTTATGTGGGGAAGTCAGTGTTGCTTTGTTAAACTTGATCTTCAAAAGATAAACCCAGACTATTTGGGTTTTGGTCAAATATTTTATTAGCAAAAAAGAGAAAACATTTCTAGAAAATATGTGCAGTAGAAACACTCATTGCTTCTTTACTCTGTCATTTGTTGACATGCCAAGTAAATCAATAGTTCAAGTAATGGCTGTGGAACTGCTGGATGGTAGACACTGGAAGGATAAATGTGGTGATAGTAAGTACTTGCCTTCAAGAAGTATAAAATATAAGATGAAGCATGGTGTTGATAAAAAAGATTTTGATGGACTCTAGACAAGTCATTTGATACTGCCTTGGGGACATTTTGTCATAATCTAAATAGAGATTTTTAAATTACCCAGGAATTGAGCTTAAAAGATACACTCACTCACTCACTCATGGAGTCTCACTCCATTCTTAAGCTTTATCATAAGGGTATTTTTTGGACTGAGTTGCCTCATAATTCTTTACTCTTCCAGGATAAACTGCCTAAAAGACCCTGTCCGTATCACCAACTAATCTTTGAACAAAGGAATGTAAAATGAACCAGGAGGGCAGTCCCAGTTTTACTAGCAGAATGACTAGAGATTGTTTTTAAACATATTTAAATGATAATATTATAAATTCTCTCTTAAATTATGTTGCCTCGCATGCTTCTATCTCCAAAACTGAGTTACAACACTTCTTGCCTAGGGAAAGAGAATGTGGTACACTCCCTAGTACAAAAATTTCATCGTTCTGCTTTTATATCTCAAAGCTGATTTTTTGGGGATCCCTGGGTGGCTCAACGGTTAAGCGCCTGCCTTCAGCCCGAGGCATGATCCTGGAGTCCCGGGATTGAGTCCCACATTGGGCTCCCTGCATGGAGCCTGCTTCTCTCTCTGCCTGTGTGTCTGCCTCTCTCTTTCTCTGTGTATCTCTCATGAATAAATAAATAAAATCTTTTAAAAAAGCTGATTTTTTTTTTATTTTTGTGCACCACAAAGAAATCATTTTGAAATATAGGCTTTGTTACAAAGAAATAGATTTTCTGAATTATGTTAGTTCCATTAATATATCAAGAACAAACTAAGATGATAGACTTCTCTTTATAGTATAGAACTGATATTTTTTTTCTCATGGGACTAAGGCATGGTTTCCTGCTCCTCTGAGAATAAAGGACCTGTGAGGTAGGGAAGTCCATGGAGCCATTCTCCAGGTGGAATTTATTATAATCAGTGTTAGAACTCTGAAAGACTGAGCTTATACATCGAAGGCACTGTTGAAAATTAAAATCATTTAATTTATAAATGACTGTTTCCAGATTTAGAAATCAGTCTAGTTAGTTCCTTAACTGTTTCCACATCACACTACATTTTCTTTGTACTTCTGTAGTTAAAAATATTATAAGCTCCTATCTTCTCTTACAGTAATGTAAGATGAAATGAGCTGCTCTATCCCTGGTTTTCAGTTTTTTGATATGTAATATAGTATGCGTGTGTCTACTGGGTGTGTATTAAATAGCACAGACTAAGGGCTTAAACAACAGAAATTAACTTTCTTATGGTTCTGGAGGCTGAAAGTCCTACAGTAGGGTTTCCAGCATGATCAGTTTCTGGTGTGAGCTCTTTATCTGGCTTGTAGACAATCATCTTCTCTCTATGTCTTCACATGGGCCTTCCTTGGTGGGTATGCAGAGAGAAAGAGAGTGAGCTCTTTGGTGTCTTTTTTTTTTTTAAATTTATTTTTTATTGGTGTTCAATTTACCAACATACAGAATAACCCCCAGTGCCCGTCACCCATTCACTCCCACCCCCCGCCCTCCTCCCCTTCTACCACCCCTAGTTCGTTTCCCAGAGTTAGCAGTCTTTATGTTCTGTCTCCCTTTCTGATATTTCCCACACATTTCTTCTCCCTTCCCTTATATTCCCTTTCACTATTATTTATATTCCCCACATGAATGAGAACATATAATGTTTGTCCTTCTCCGACTGACTTACTTCACTCAGCATAATACCTTCCAGTTCCATCCACATTGAAGCAAATGGTGGGTATTTGTCGTTTCTAATGGCTGAGTAATATTCCATTGTATACATAAACCACATCTTCTTTATCCACTCATCTTCCGATGGACACCGAGGCTCCTTCCACAGTTTGGCTATTGTGGCCATTGCTGCTAGAAACATTGGGGTGCAGGTGTCCCGGCGTTTCATTGCATCTGTATCTTTGGGGTAAATCCCCAACAGTGCAATTGCTGGGTCGTAGGGCAGGTCTATTTTTAACTCTTTGAGGAACCTCCACACAGTTTTCCAGAGTGGCTGCACCAGTTCACATTCCCACCAACAGTGTAAGAGGGTTCCCTTTTCTCCTCATCCTCTCCAACATTTGTTGTTTCCCGCCTTGTTAATTTGCCCCATTCTCACTGGTGTGAGGTGGTATCTCATTGTGGTTTTGATTTGTATTTCCCTGATGGCAAGTGATGCAGAGCATTTTCTCGTGTGCGTGTTGGCCATGTCTATGTCTTCCTCTGTGAGATTTCTGTTCATGTCTTTTGCCCATTTCATGATTGGATTGTTTGTTTATTTGGTGTTGAGTTTAATAAGTTCTTTATAGATCTTGGAAACTAGCCCTTTATCTGATACATCATTTGCAAATATCTTCTCCCATTCTGTAGGTTGTCTTTGAGTTTTGTTGACTGTATCCTTTGCTGTGCAAAAGCTTCTTATCTTGATGAAGTCTCTTCTTACAGTGCCACTGACCTTACAGGATCAGGGCCGCAATCGTATGACCTCATTTAACCTTATTTACTTCCTTAGAGTCCTTATCTCCAAACAAAGCCACACTGGGATTTAGAACTTCAACAAATGAGTTTTCAGGGGGACACATTTAGTCTGTAATAATGTTGGCCATAAGTAGCATCCATATCTAAGTTCAAAACCACACTAAAAATAATAAAACCTTGCCTCCAAGCTAATGCTAAGTATTTATTTTTTATGTATTTAGATTGTATACCTTGATTATTATATTTTTTTAATTTACAATGAGCAAAATCAAATTTAGAATGGCTTAGGAAAAGAGGGATCCCTGGGTGGCGCAGCAGTTTAGCGCCTGCCTTTGGCCCAGGGCGCAATCCTGGAGACCGAGATCGAATCCCACATCGGGCTCCTGGTGCATGGAGCCTGCTTCTCCCTCTGCCTGTGTCTCTGCCTCTCTCTCTCTCTCTGTGTTGTGTGACTATCATAAATAAATAAAAATTTAAAAAAAAAAGAAAAAAAGAAAATATACTGGGGAGAATTCAGCTCAGAAAGTATCATCAGAAAAAAAAGAAAGCATCATCAGAACTTGAGGCTTTCCTTCATAATCTGTGCTTTTTTTTTTTTTTTAAATCTTGTAATGGGTGTGTGTTCTCTGCACCTGTGTATATAGGCAGCAGAACATGGCAAACTCGGTTCCTGAGCCCACGTTACCCACCCCCCCACCATAGTGTCACCAATCATCTACTGATGTCTAATGCCCTTGTACCGAGGGACTGTGAAGTTATGGGACAGGGGCTCACCCTGGCACAAACCATTGCAGGGATAGAGGTAGAATGAAATTGTGCAAACTAATCTCGGAGATCTACCATGTTCTTGGAGGGGCAGTTCTGAGGAAATATAGGAAAGCTGCTACAAAGCTGCTTCATAATCTGCCTAATAAAATTGCCCTAGGTTTGATTAATTATACAAAGCTCAAATTAATAATGAAATTAGTGTGTAGATCTAATATGTACTAAGTAGCAACTTACCAGAGGTAGTAACTAATCTATCGTAAAGTTTGTGTGACAGATCAGTTTACTTCAATGTAGTTTTATTGGAATTAGATTTTATTTTTTATTTATTTATTTTTTTAATTTATTTATGATAGTTACAGAGAGAGAGAGAGAGAGAGAGAGAGAGGCGGAGACACAGGCAGAGGGAGAAGCAGGCTCCATGCACCGGGAGCCCGATGTGGGATTCGATCCCGGGTCTCCAGGATCGCGCCCTGGGCCAAAGGCAGGCGCCAAACCGCTGCGCCACCCAGGGATCCCCAGATTTTATTTTTAAATCTGTTTTTAACTTTTTACTTTTTTAAAGATTGTATTTACTTATTTGAGAGAGAGCATGAGCAGGGGGAGGGGCAGAGGCAGAGGGAAAAGCAGACTCCCCACTGAGCAGGGAGCCCAAGGCAGGGCTCCATCCCAGGACATGGAGATCATGATCTGAGTGGAAGTCATATGCTTAACTCACTGACCCACCCAGGTGCCCCTTATTTTTGTTTTTTAATTAAACACTGTGTTCACCATGGAGCTTGAGTTCATAACCCCAAGATTAAGAAATCGCAAGCTCTACTGATTGAAACAGCCAGGCATCCCTGGAATTTTAAGTTTGTTTTGCTCAATCACATTTTTCTTAGAGCAGTAACATTTTTTCTGGAACACTTCTCAATGACTATTCTGCACAGAAAGTATAATACTGAAGTAAATTAATTACTTTTGGAGGGAGACAAAGGTCACTTACATATAATTTTAGAAAAGAGATAAAATAAACTGCTTCATATTAATGAATAGTTCTAAAATGATTAAACCTTGACATGAGTTTTCAAGTTTAGATTCATTTTAGAAAAATAGAAAGTAGAAATAAGAATAATATGTTTATAAACCAGGTGTCACTTATGTGCAGCAAGGTTTCTTTGCAAGAGAGTTTCAAAATTCCTGGTTATAAAAAGCAAGCCAGCTAAAATTCAAAAGGAATGAAAAAGCAATAAAATAAAATAGGCATTTAAAATATTTAATGAAGTGTGAACAAAGCTCTTGTGCTTTAAATGGTTGTCCCTTTCATTAATTTCTTCTCTAAAGCCTGAACAATTAGGCTGAATGTTAAAATCATTGCAAAACTTAAATAGCACTTTGGAGAATAAGGTATTTTGAAGAAGGTGTTTCTGCCTAAGAACTGCAAACATGAAAATAATTTTACCTCATCACAGAAATCAAAGTGTGTTTTCTATTTTGGTTGGGTGAAAAAGAGAAGAGGGAAATTTTAAAATAATAATGGACTGCAGAACACTTAAAGTATTCATAAGAGAAATTAGCTAATATAGATTACTATTTTAGAACCTCAGAGTTCTCTTAATGCTAAATCAAATTTGATAGAAAATCAAAATAAGTAAGACATATTTAAGTTGCTTTTTTATTTATTTTTTACCAATCTATTGTAGTTAGTAATGTACTACTCTGCTTCAGAAAACAGTAAAATAGCTCGCTCTTCTTGGAAGCTTCTAATGGTAGAATAATATAAAAATGTATAGGAATTTGAAAAAAAAATGCCACTTGTTCACATCCATTTTTATGGGTGAAAATATGACAAGTAGCACCGTGTACTGATTACTGAGAGAATTTAGAGAGCCTGCTCTTAGAGTAAGATCAGTAGGTTTCTCGGACCCTTTTTTCAATTTGTTGTTAATGTTTTAAATATTCTTCTACTGTCTTACTTAAACACACTCACCTACATTAGTTAGATTTCTAATGCTTTTGTTTCTTATATTTAGAATGTGTGTTGTGATCTGGGCTTCAGTGGCCAGACCTTTTATTTACTACTGTTTTCTGTTGAGGTCAGTTGCTCAGCAGGCAACTTTCTTGGTGCCTGTATCAAAAGCAGCAGTCTTCCTAACACTTCCTCCCCGTGCTGTTTTATTATATCTATAGCACACATCACTACCCTCACTAAGTTGTGTATCTATCTACTTGTGATTGGTTTATGGCCTATCTCCATTACAGTGTAAACTCCAAGAGAGCAGGGAGCTGGAATCTATCTGTTCACTGCTGTCTCCCATTATGTAGAGTAATGCCTGGTAAATGGTCTTTGTTTAACAAATTTTTGCTGAAGGAAGGCTAGAAACATAAATCTATATTTCTGCACTGGTTTGAAATTTCATATTTATCACATAGCTCTTTATAAGTTGATATTTCTGAATCTCTTTTCATTTCAGGTCTATTTTCTGTTTGTGCCATATTGTTTTAATTTCTGTAACTTTAAAATATACTTTCATGCTTAAGAAAGCAAGGTATCCTTCATTTCTTTACTATTTCAAATATGTTCTGACTCTTCTATACTTTTGTTTCCAGGTTAAACTTTAGAAAAATTCTATCAGCATTCAGTAAGCTTCCCATTAGATAAATGCCAAATTTGTAAATGAATTTGCCTGTTTAAATATAGAGTCTTCTAATTCCAGATGAAGGATAGTGTTCCACTTGTATTTATTTTACACCTAGTGAATTAGCTCTGTAATTTCTTAAATATATGTCCTTTACAATTCAAGATAAGATATTTTTATGGCCTTTTTCTTTCTTTCTCTTTTTTAAAGATTTTATTTATTTACTCATGAGAGACAGAAAAAGAGAGGGGCAGAGACATAGGCAGAGGGAGAAGCAGACTCCATGCAGGGAGCCTGCTGTGGGACTTGATTTCCGGACTCCAGGATCACACCCTGAGATGAAGACAGACACTCAACCACTGAGCCACCCAGGTGTCCCGTTTTTGTTTTGTTTTGTTTTCTATTTTTTTAATATTGTGCTTTTTACAGCATTTTCCTCTGACTATAGGAATAGTATAGTTCTTTGAAACCTTTAAAATCCCTCCACTTATATTACTATATTTAAGTATTACACCTCCTTTAAATTAATGTTAATAAAACATTGATATTTACTAGTGTGGCATCAAGAGGGCTGGACTGCCTGAATTTTCTGCCAGCCTTACCACTATGGTCTGTCAGTGGTGGATAAGATGTTTTTGGTGGAATGTTTCTACCTTTCTTAGTATTTCTAACCTTCCTCCCTCATAATTGGTATTGTGGTTTTTTTTTTTTAAATGAGTAGCTGTGTCATTTTTTTGCTCTTAAGATGAGCAGTTGAAAAAAAAAAAAAAGATGAGCAGTTGAGTGTCAACTTTCAATAGCTCATTATAATTTAGGTTGAAATACTCTTTGTCAGAAAATTCTCAGAATTTGAGATATTAAATTGATGTTTCCTATTTTGAGCATTGACAAACTTTTTTCTCTAATTTGTATTTTTTCTTCATTTTAACCAATTTCTGAGAATAGAGGAAGGATATGAAAAGGGAACAGCATAAGCTTGTACTTTTACCCTATCCTTCTTAAGTATAAATATGTGATCTGACTTCTTATAAGAGACAAAAATGTCCTGATTCCTAAGTAAAGCATTAAAAAAAAAATCGTTGGGATGCAATTTGAAATAATCCAAACTTTTTCCTATAAATATCTTTTTATCAACTGAGTTTAAGATACAGAAAAATTTCAAGTTCTAAACATGTATTCATCAAGAGTATCTGGGAGGTATTAGTAACATTATGTAAATATAGGTTGAAAATCTAATGGTCAAAAAGCTCATTGCCTTGAATACTTGGTAGAATGGTTTCTGCTTCATTCTTCTAGTTTCAGTTTCTCTTCTTTATAGTTTTCTTTTTTTCAGCCTATAGTCACATTTATAGCTGACCTATCCAAAATAATCCCTTCTACAAACAAACAAAACAAATCTTCCCTAATGCATCCATCCCACTTCTACTGCTTTCCATCTTCTTCTTCCTCTTTACTACCAAAGAGGAAACATCTACTTCTGTAGCTACTGTATTTTGGCAGTGACTTTGCCATTACATTGACACTTGCCCCCTTTGGCCACAGATGAATTTCCAATTGCCAAATTCAGTTGTTCTGTTTTCATTGTCATACTGCTTACTCAGCTTTAGACATTTGGCACTGTTGATAGCTCTCTCCTTTATAAAATTCTTTCCTCCCGTTACTTTTATAGATATTAATTTACCCAGATCCTCCTCAATAATCCTTCCTTCAAGATCTCTTTCCATTAGGCACCTAGGTGGCTCGTCAGTTAAGGATCTACCTTCAGTTCAGGGGTCCCTGGGTCGTAGGATCGAGATTTGTGTCAGGCGCCCTGCTCTGCAGGGAGTTTGCTTTGCCCTCTCAGGTCCCTCCACTCATTCTCTCTCTCTGTCTCTCAAATAAATAAATAAATAAATAAATAAATAAATAAATAAAGTCTTTTAAAAAAGACCTCTTTCCATCAACTCTCTTCTATCCATTTCTTAAATGTTTTCCAACTAACTACCCCTATGATGTACACACATACAGACACACAGAGAGACAAATTATATTGTGTGTCCTATTGTCTAAATATCGCTATTTGTATATTCCTCCATCATCATATATTTAAAACACCCAACAAAATTCAGATATTCTACTTTAGTCAATGTATTTCCCAAATCAGTTAAAGTCATCTTTCCACTTTTTCTCTGAAGCTATAAATCTAAATCCACCTGAAAAGGAAGAAATGCGATCTATGTTAATATACCATATAAAACCCTTGACAGTCTGACCACTTGCTACGTTTCCAGGCCTTCCATCACTCCAGGCTCATTCTATACTCCTGCTGTGGTCTTCTGGTCTTAGATATCATCACGCTTTTTCTCATGTCTATACATTTTATTTTGTTCTTCTCTTATCCTAAAATACATTTTCCATTCTTCTGTATCTACAGAAGCACTACTCAAACATTAGACTGCAGCTCAAATACAATCTCATTCACATAATAAACACTTCTTTCTGTGTACTATAGATCTCTAGTACTTGGTTCGTGTTGCCATTGTATAATTACATTAGTATTTATTGATATTTATTCTTGTTTCTCCTCTTCCTTACCCATAGTCACTAAGATGTGTTTCTCTTGAGGACAGGAGTAATATCTTATGTTAGTGTGTTATGTAAACTAGAAAGTGTTGCTAACTAATAATACATCAATAAAAAAGGATAGAAAAAAGGGCAAACATTCATTCCCATGCATGGGTTTATTCTAATTCCTTGGCTAATCTACTACATTTCTATCATGTATATGGATGCAAACTCTAGACATAGCTGTCTATGTCAGTATAGTTTCTTAAGGCTACATCATAATGGATTTTATTCCTTGAGATTTCATGACTATCAGTGACCAGGATCATCAGTCTGGTATTCTATAGTAGAAGGATCTTATTCTACAAAAATATGATACAGAAAATTCCACAAAATAAATGAATGAATGATGACAAGGAAGTCCTCAAAAGAGCTCAGAATGTTCATTTTGTTATCTTCCCATCCCTATAATGTAAGCTGATCAAACGATTTTAAAAATCATTAAAAGTTAAAACCAGACATGATAGGGGAGACAGTTGTTAAAGCTTGTCGATGTGTCAGCAAGAGACTTCAAGACTAGATCTAATTCTCCATCATCTGACCTTTGCCATTTCATCTTGTTGCTCCATGCTGTATCAGTTTTAACTTGTAAACTTTTGTGCAAATGGCAGTAGATTAAGAACACAAATAAAATATTTTCAAGACTATGAACTATCAGGACTTTTCAAAAAGTTGCTTAAACTCCATACTGAGAGAAGCTGTTATTAAGGCTCCAACAGGGGGAAGAAATCATGGTACTTGTACTTGCAAGAAAAAAGTTCTAAAACATATAGAATATGAAGGGTGATATAGCACCCCTGGCACCATTATAGTCAAACTTGGCAACAATACCCTCAAAGTCTGGGAAGGGAATTTTAAAAAAATAGGTTGAAAATAGCATCCTAAAGATAAAATGTTTAAAAATACTTCAGTGGCACTGGTGAGAACAAAAGACCAAAGTTGTATGGGGTGGGAGTGCACAGAAGCTGCTGTGGTGTTCACATAAGCACATCATCTCAGGCAGGGAAGCATGTTTGGCAGCCTGAGGAGGTGGCAGTGATAGAGTTGAATTTCACTGAGCAGAGTCAAAAACCTTATGCATTCAGAAACAAGATCACTAGTAATATCTGTGGACCCCACAGGGCCATGTGAACAGGTAACCCAGGGCAGCATCACGCAGGAAGCAACAAAAATAGGATTGGCCAGGATAAGAGTGGTTGGCAGGTGAAGAAGTTGAAAGTCAAGAGTATAGGAAAAAAATAGAACTCACCTGGAGTGCTGTTTACCCTTTCATCTAGTGGAAGAAAAAAGCTAAATCCATATCAGATATCCCATAAAGTGGAAAAGACTCAGTGGAGTAATTGTCCTTGCTCCTAGCAGAATCTGTGTGCCTGTAGGTGCTAGTCTCCTCACTTCTATCTCCCTCTTTCCCCAAATGGGGTCATGGGTGTGCTTTCCAGCCCCTAAATCAGACATCTACTTTTATGTTTTTTCCACAGCAGCAGCCTACAGGGTGGGCAGATCATAAGAGGATTATCACGACTCAGTGACTGAAGAGTAGAGACATATGAGGGAGGATTCAAAAATAGCTTCTAAGGTGATTATGGGGGTGATCATGTGGTGGGTAGAATGAAAAGAGAATGATCTATCAATACCCCAGTGTGCTCAGTGATCTCTTCCTTGTCAGATCTTTTAGCCTTTTGATTGTTTTAGTTCTCCTTAGTATTTCTGCAATACTTGACCCCTTACCTGAACTTTCCTTCTTGAAAATATCTCCTTCCTATCTTATATTGCATCAGATTGTAAGCTCCATGAGGACAGTGGTCATGGCTGCCTTATTCTGTATGGCACATCATGGAATGCCTGCCTGCTTACCTGAGTAGATGCATACATGGATGTATGAATGAAACATTTCAGCTGTCTTCCTGACTATTCCTTTCTAATTCCACTGATACATAATTGTGAGCTTACTAAAATGATGAGATATACTATTTTGCTTGAGAGTATGAATGTGTGAGTATGTGTCATGAATATTAATCTGGTCACTCTATCTAAATTATCACCACCATATGATTATATCCCAAATGTATGCTCCTAGCAAAAGTGGCCAAGTATCAATTATATATATATATCCATTTACTATACACAGTCCTGTATTTTTAATTAACTGTCCACTATGGTTTTTCTCTCTCTGCAATTAGATTTTAAGCAATTTGAAGAATAGGGCCAGAGCTCATCCTTCTTTTCCCTACCCTTTAGCAATGAAACACAGAGCTAATCAGTGAGTTTTTGCTGATTAATCAATTGCTAGGAGACAGCTTATTGCTCCTAGCTTAAGAAAAAAAAATCATTTACAATTTAAGAACATTCTTCTTTCTTTTCCTTAAATTCAGGCAAGTAAGTAGACCAGAGCAATCATTGAGTACAAAGAAGTTGGTGGATAATAATTCTCTTTTATTTGCCTCTTACTAGCTCCTCTGGAATTCAGGGTCTGTTGTGTTGTAAGCAAGGCTCTTTTGGTCAACGTTTACTTACTTAGTATTCATCTAATACACATTTAGTAAATGTCTACATACTAGGAATAAAGTAGTGAAAGAGGTAAATAGGTTTGGTCTCTGCTGATATGGAACATGTAGATCAGTGGGAAGCAAAAAAAAGAATAAAATGAATAAATGGGGAATTTTTAAAAATTCAGTTCAATGAAGGTAAAAAAACACAGGTATAGTAAACGGAAAGAGTGAGTTAGGATTGTTAAGTAGTACCTGTATGAGAAGGTAACATTTATGTTGAGACTTGAAGGATGAATACTAACCATTTAAAAAAAAAAAAAAAGAAAGAAAGCAGAAGCATAACTTTACGTGAAAAGAAGCAACCTGGCTGTATGTTGCTTCTTCTTTTCAGATGAAAGCTTAGTATGTGCTGAGACCTCAGAGGAAGCTCCTCTATTTAGTGAATTCTGATCAAGAGGAGTAGTGCTGTAAGTTGAGGTTGGAGGTATGTGCAGCCAGTTTATGAAAAGGCTCCTTGGCATTGGTAAAGAATCCGGATTGTATTTGGAATGTGATATAAGGCCTTTGAGACCTTTTAAGCAGAGGAGTCACATGATCCAAATTCTAAAATAAGATTGCTTTGTTAAATTTTGGTATTAGGAATGAATACAATACATTATAAGTGTTTAGGTTAAATTGCATGTTGCAAGCATACATTTTACGAAAGGCATGCACTCAGGGTTATTTCGTCTTAAGGCATGTTTTACAAAGGCAACACTGAACACTGGGTTGGGAATCAAGACACCTGACTTTCAATTATACTTTTCTCTATGCCTGTGTAGATGATGTTGTGCAAACCAACCACTACTTTTTTAGTTCTTGCTTTCTTAAACATCACTAAAGTGAATTTTATCTGAAAGACTCCTGAAGCCTCTTCAAGCACTATAACTATTATATAAATCTATTCATACGTTGGTGTGCCAATAACATTTATATATTGGGCCAACTAGGTCTAGTTGGAGAGTATTAGAAAATAATTGAGTGTTACTAAGGACGATCAGTTTTCAAATACTGTTCTTTGCTTGAAAAAAGTAGCAAGATAATTTATAAATATTATCTCACACTAAGCACAGGATTTATAATAAGTACAGTACTTAGAATACTTTTGCTTTAATTCTGATTATTCTAAGCTAATCCTTTTAGTCACCAATTATATGTTGAATGTGTGTATGAACTTTGCTAAATGCCATGGCTATGTAGGTCACAGAATATGTGACCCTGTCAAGTACTTAGAGTAATAGGGAAGACATGGGAATATGTGATGATAATATAATGTGATTATTATGTAAAAGTGTGAAGTTGAATACTCTGAGAATCCAAAAGAGGGAGAAGTTTGTTTAAGGAGAGAACAGTGACATTTATATACCTAAATCTACCATTTTTCTTTTTGCCTCAATTTCTCCTTTATTTCAAATGTTAAATACAATAAAACCTAATCCTACTATTTTTTTAAAAATAACAGTGTTATTGTGATATAATTTACATGGTATAAATTCAGCAAGTTAAAATATATAATTTAGTGGGTTTTAGTATATTTACAGAGTTGTGCAACTATCACTGCTATGTAAATGCAGAATATATTTTGATCACCTGAAAAAGAAAACCCATACTTATTAGCAGTCATCCCACAGCCCCTGGCCAGCATTAATTTACTTTCTGTCCGTACAGGTTTGCTACATTTGGGCATTTAATATAAATGGAATCATACAATGTATGGTCTTTTGTGACTGGCTTTTTTCATGTACCAATTTTTCAAGATTTGTCCATGTTGCAGCATGAAGCATATATCTGGATTCCATTCTGTGTGGATAATATTCTATTGTATGGATATACCACCTTTGTTTAGCCATCCATCAGTTGATGGAAATTTGGATTGTTTACACTTTTTGGGTATAATGAAAAATGTTGATATGAATATTCACATACAGATTTTTCTGAGCATGTATTTTCAATTCTCATGGTTATATAAATAGAAACATAATAGCTGGATCACATGATACTCTGTGTTAAACATTTTGCAGACAGGCAAAGTGTTTACCAAAGTGTTTGCACTTTTCATAATCCCATGGGCAATGAAGGAGGTTTCTAATTTCTCTATATTCTTGTTATTGCCCATCTTTTTTATTCTTGCTATCCTTGTAGATATGAAGGGTTTTATCATTGTGGTTTGATGGGAAAATCTTTAAATCAATAATGAAATTGAGTGTATTTTCATGTGCTTATTCACCATTGTGTATCTTCTTTGGAAAGTGTCTAACTATACTGTCTGCCCATTTTATGGGGCACCTCAGTAGTTTAGTTGGTTGAGCATCTGACTCCTGATTTCGACTCATTCAGTGATCTCAAGGTCATGAGATTGAGCCCCATCTCAGGCTCACACTCAGTGGGGAGTCTGCTTGAGACTCACTCTCTTCCTCTCCCTCTGCCCTCACTCCCTGGCTTGCTCTCTCTAAAATAAATAAAAATTTTTTAAAAAAATTCTGCCCATTTTAAAATTGGGTTATTTCTTTTTTATTGTTGAATCAGATTTTTTATTGCTAGAGTATAAAAATAAAATTGATATTTATATATTGATTTTGTTCCTTAATCCTCACTGAGTTATTTATTAGTGCTAATAAGTTTTTTTATGACTTCTTTGGAATTTTCTGCATAGAAGAACATGTCATCTGCAAATAGAAATAGTTTTACATTATTCCTTTCTATCCTTTATGGATGTCTTTTAGTTATTTTTCTTGCCTAGTTGCCCAGACTAGATCCTCCAGTACAATGGTGAGCAGATGTGATACGAGTAGTCATCCTTGTCTTGTTTATATCTTGGGGGAAGGACTCAGTCTTTCTCCAGTTAGGTGTGGGTTTTTCATAGATGACATTTATCAGATTGAGAAAGTTTCCTTCTATTTCTAGTTTACTTCAAGTTTTTTATGATGAAAATTTTAGATTTTGTCAGTTGCTTTATCTGCATCACTTTCTATGTTCATGTGGGTTTTAAAAATTCTATTATTATGGCAAATTACATTAATTGACTTTCAAGTATTAAACCAACCTTGCATTCCCATGATATTACACTTGGTCATGATCTATAACCTTTCTTATGTTTCACTGTATTCATTTTACTAGCAATTTGTTAATGATTTTTGCATATATATTTATAAAGAATATTGGTTTATACCTTCCTTTTTGGATCATGTCTTTGCTGGAATCAGGGCAATATTGTTTTTCTACTATTTTATTTAGTTCTGCTCTTATTTTATATTTCCTTCCTTGTGCTTGCTTAGTTTAGTTTTCTTTTCCTTTTATAATTAAGAAACTGATTCCTAGGCTTCTGATTTTCACAGATACTTTAATTATGGGGCAACTGGTTTTGAAGCTTCTGTGAAGCTAGGAGGAGAGGAGTGGGAATAGGGCAAGTAAAAAGGCCATAAAGCATGCTGTCCGTACCAAGATTCAGCCATTTTTCTTGAATAATTGCTCCTTGGATTCTTGCAAGCTGTGTTAATTTCCAGAATTTTGAAAAACCTGACTTTGACAAGTTTTGCCAGTGTTCTCATTGTTTTCATGGAGATCTAACTCTATTCTAGCAGTGTTTCTCCCTGCAGTGTTGTTTTAACTGTTTGAAAGGACAATCCACAAAATTTTGGAAAGGTATTAGTTGTACATTTCTGTGGACACAAAGTAGATGATGATATGGATGATAATTAAAATTCTTCTCAAATGCCTATTATGTGGAAAATAAAATATATTTGACAGTCATTTGCTGATATATTCTAATGACATGGGACCCTGACAGTTGTCATGCAGTGGGAGTCCTGATTATTTTTGCTCTAAAGAAGAAATAAATGCTAATGCATTCATGGATTTAACTAAAATATTTGATTTTATTAACTGAGTTGAATGCATTAAATCTTTAAAAGATTGCCTTTTGTGAAAAGTGCATATACCCACACATAGGTGAAATGATGGTAGCTGGTATTATAGACATGGGTAGAGACAGAAATACATTCACCATGACTGTTGTAAGGGAGCCAGCTGCTGTCTTCTTCTGTTAATGTTCATCACCCATTTTTAGCCCTGCCTATGTTAATATTCAAATATTTTGATTCAGTTTTTCACACAATTTCATTCTAATGGGAGCATATTAAGTCTGAGATATATTTCCAGTCACAGCATTGTTGGTAGTAGTAATTCATTTTTGTGACTGAGTGATGAGCAATTGCCATTATGATGATCTGCTAAAATTGCACTTTGCTTCTTGATATGGTATATAGTGCCTCTCTATGTGTAATTCTTTCCATCTTTCCAATTGGATATGAAAAAGCAATATTCTGTTATTTTATATAATCAAAAATATTATATAGAATAGAAAAATGACATTAAAATTGAATAATGTAAAAAAAAAGAGTATGGTGGCTGTGCACAGAACATGACAATGGTGACATTCATTCATTTATTGCAAACATATTTAGGAGCACTTACTTTACAGTGTGCCAGAAATTGTTCTTGATTCTGGGGATACAGCACTGAATGAGATAAAAATCCCTGTCCTCCCTCCTGTTGCTTGCTTTGTATGGAGGAGAGTCATGGTAAATAGGTTAAATATATAGGTTATTAAATTTTTAAAAAATGGTAAGGAGAAAAATGAAGAAAGGGGGCAGGGAGTATTGCTATGAGGTGTTGCGATAATATATAGAGTGGCCAGGAAAAAACTAAGAAAGTAACATTTCAGCAAAAATCTGAAAGAATTATAAATGTGAGCTATTATAGGTAGAGAGACCAGCAAGTGCATTATCCACAAAATGGAAGTGTGTCTGGAATAATCCAGGAACACTAGGGAGGCCTATGTGCCTATGGCAGAATCAGGGAGCAAAAGTAGCAGGAAATGAGGCTAAGAAGTTCCGAAATGGTGGATCCTTGTTGACCACTGACTTTGGATTTTGCAAATGTGTGAAGTGGAGAGCCATTGCAGAGTTTGGCTAGAAAATTGACATGACCTGATACACATTTTAAGCAGATCATACTGGCTGCTATGCTGAGTGTGGCCATAGGGGTGCAAGGGCAGAAACAGGGATGTCACTTGGGAGCTGTAGCAGTAATGTCAGTGAGAGGCAATGACTTTGATAAGGGTAGTAGCAGTCTAGGTTTTAAAGGTTTATTAGATTCTCAATATATTTTGCAAGTAGGGCTGAAAGGATGTCCTTACAGATAAAATAGAGTGTGAGAAAAAAAGTCAAAGATGACTAACTTTTGGAGGGGCCTTAAACAAATATAAAAGTAGAATTTCCATCTACCAAGATAGGGAAGACTTTTAAACAGACAGATTTTATGTGTGGGTGGGGAGGTTGGAATATCAGGAGCTTGATGTTACACATGTTAAATCTGAGATGCCTGTTAGATATCATAGATGGAGATGTGGAATAGGCAGTTTTATACATAGATCTAGAGTTTAGATCTTAGAGACATCTAAGCTGGAGGTATATATTTCTTCAAGATTTTTATATTTATTCATGAGAGACACACAGAGAGAGGCAGAGACATAGGCAGAGGGAGAACAGCTCTCTCTGCGGAGAACCTTATGTGGGACTTGATCCTACGACCCTAGGATCATGACCTGAGCCAAAGGTAGATGCTCAACCACTGAGCCACCCAGGTGCCCCTAAGCTGGAGGTATATTTTGAGAGTTACCACTGTACACAAGGCATACACTGGTAGAGAAGGATCGTGATCCCAGATGTGAGCCTTGGGGCACTCCACCACTGAGACACTGGAAATAGGAGGAGGAAACCCAGAGGGTGTAGTGTTCTAGGGGCTAAGAGATGCATGTATCAAGGAGAAGAGTGAACAGATAAGGACTGAAAATTGACCATTTGGTTTAGCAAATCATTATTTGTTTTGGTAGATAATTTCCCCTAAAATGGGGAATTTATCATTTCAACAAGAATTCTACTCTATGTTTCAGAATACTGCTAAACATTTTAATGGATGATAGAAAGCATACTGAAGTAGAATTAACAATCACAGTCATTGAGCAAGAAGTCCTTTACTGGCTCATTAGATGCTGTACATGATCAGGTAAGATAGTAATTCAGAGGGGACAGTGGGATTCACACCCACTATGAATGGTGTGCTTGCACCATTGAGTTCTGGTGTGAGACGTACAAACTTACTACAATTTTACACTGAAAAAAATCTGTTTTTTGCATTTTTGTGTTTGAAGTATGAAAACTCTTTGAGCTCTCAGAATGAAAATATATAAATCTGGAGCGGAAACAGATTTGTGAGTATTTGTGCAAAACACGAATGCTCTCAGAAAAATATTCTTGGCTTTTAATTGAAAATTTGATGTACATATTTAACTATTATTGTATCTGAGATTCCAAGTAGAATTGCAGTCAACACAAAACTTGGTCAGTAATGAAGTCACTAATATTTGTTTTGTTCACTTGACGTGTTTTTTTAAAAAAAAGTGTGGAGCAGATAACAAAATTAGAGGAGGGACAGCACGTGAAATTATTTTGTCATAGGAAAGAGCTGTGCACATGTTAGGTTGATTATTACAGAAAAACCTTTTACATATTTTATTTGAGGGAATCTATGATACAGATAATACAGTAGGGAATAATAAAAATGTTAATTTTTGATTTTATAACGTAATTTGAAGGGTATAGACCTGAAATATTGAATTATTTCATCTTGATAATCTGACTAAAGGAGCTGGAAAGTTATTTAAAATGTCTTCCTGGGCAGCCCCAGTGACTCAGCGGTTTAGCACTGCCTTCAGTCTGGGGCCTGATCCTGGAGACCTGGGATGGAGTCCCGCGTTGGGCTCCCAGCATAGAACCTGCTTCTCCGGTTTGGCGCCTGCCTTTGGCCCAGGGCGCGATCCTGGAAACCCCGGATCGAATCCCACGTCAGGCTCCCGGTGCATGGAGCCTGCTTCTCCCTCTGCCTATGTCTCTGCCTCTCTCTCTCTCTCTCTCTATGTGACTATCATAAATAAATAAAATTTAAAAAAAAAAAAAAAAAAAAGAACCTGCTTCTCCCTCTGCCTGTGTCTCTGCCTCTCTCTCTCTCTCTGTATCTCTCATGAATAAATAAATAAAATCTTGAAAAAAAATAAATAGAACGTCTTCCCTTTCTAGGGTGCCTGGGTGGCTAATTTGGTTAAGCGTCTGACTTTTTACTTTGGCTCAGGTCATGGTCTCAGGGTCTTGATATCTAGCCCTGAGTCAGGCTCCATGCTCAGCAGGGGTATGCTTGAGAATTCTCTCTCCCTCTGCTCTTCCTCCTGCTCTTTTCCTTTGTCTCTCTCTCTAAAATAAATAAATATTGGGACGCCTGGGTGGCTTAGCAGTTGAGCGTCATCTGCCTTTGGCTCAGGGTGTGATCTGGGGTCCAGGGATCGAGTCCCACATCAGGCTTCCTGCGAGGAGCCTGCTTCTCCCTCTGTCTATGTCTCTGCCTCTCTCTGTGTGTCTCTCATGAATAAATAAATAAAATCTTTAAAAATAAAATAAAATAAATAAATCTTTAAAAAATTATCTTCCTTTTCCTATTCTCTTTGGTTTCTGTGTTCTTGGCTGTCTGGGAGAGATGATGGGTGACATGTATTTTCAGGGGAATGAGAGTGATAGGATTTTATCAAGTTAGTCTTTGAAATCTAGTTTGTTGAAGTTTTTTTTTTCTTTTATCATATAGACATGTGAATTTGCATATATTGCCCAGGTCCTTAGTCCTGTCATGTTGTTCTCCCTTGTCTTCTAAGATCTTTGATGGTAGGGGCATGGCTTATTTAAGTTTGTTGTTCCATGTACTGTTTATTTCTGAACTGAGTTATGCCAGATCATCCATCAATTTAAGAACTGGTGAAACAAATTCATAGAGTTCAAGCTTTAGGGACCAAAAACTGGGATTGGAATCCTGGCTCCATCACTTCAAGATAAGTCTCTTGAACTTTCAGAGCTTGTTTTCTTACTTGAAAATGACATTGTATTTATTCGATATAATGTCTCAAAGTAAGTTCTGTACATAACTCTTATTAATGTAATGTGGCAATAAACTCATAATTAATAATTACAGCTAATAATATAGTGATGTTCTGTGATACAAGTTGCACCCTCAGGAGACCATTTCTCCTACCTTCTTTGGAGGAACTGGAAATAATAAAATGTCTGCATTGCAAAGTCCTTTTCAAATAGTTTGCACAATAGCCAGAGTAAACTCTGAAATCATAAAACTAAGTTTTCCTTGCTTAAAACCTATCAGGGATATATTTGAGGGAAAACCATTCAGTTGTTCAGATAGCCTGTAACGCATGTTAAAACCCTGGTCTTGACCCACTCAGCCTCTTCTGCACTGTGTGTCAGCAGCCCTGGTCTTCCTTCTGCTGCCTTAGTGTGCCAAATCTTTCCTGCCTTAGGAACTTTACTGTTGCTAGGGACCCTCTCACTTTCCATCCCAGCCTTCATCTACTGGTCAACTCCTATTCTTCTTTCACTTCTCATCTTGATAGTGCCCTTGACATTTCACAATATTTGATGACATGCATATGTCTGGAGAAGTCAGAACTGGTGGTATCCTCTTCCCACAAAGTTCCCAAGGAACAATAACACATGACCAAAAACTACTGTCTCATTTAATGGGCTAATTCTGGGTATCCCTGAAGAGGACTCTGGTGAAGCAAGTTGGAGATGGGTTAGACTGAAAAAGAAAGTGGAAAGTAAGATGCCCAGACCTCTAAGAAGGTGTTCTGACTCAGTTTATCCATTTCTCCATAAAAAAATGAGAGTTTAGGAATGCTTGACTTCTTAACATCTCACCATATAAGAAAAATTTCTCACTAGTGTTTATTCACTGTGCTGAGGTGAAGCTCCAAATCAAAAATCCTAAAAGCAATAAAGGATGAATGATTCTTTGTGCATAGGACCCAATCAGTGCCATATAGATCATTGGTTTCAGTTTTCTTTACTTATAATGTAAAGTGATAGATAGGCAGTTTCCTTTCCCTTCCACCATCCTAATGGAAATCTTCCCCTGCTCCCTTGTTTCCACAAACACTGGAATCTGTCTGCTTAGCCATCAGCCCTTGCTATGTGGGTCTTACTGGCCTTCTGGGGAGTAGCTGTCTACACTGATCAATGAGGTCTAGAAGAGTGTAAATCCTCTCGAAGATTCCTGCTTATTTTGCTATTCAGTGTAGTGAACCAACCTCCAAATTCTTAGTGCATTCTGCTAACCACAATGCAGAGGTTCCTGAAGTATCCCAGTTTTCTTTCAGGCTTCTTTTTTTCCTTAAAGGAACCCAGGAGTGACAGGGGTGCTTTCCTTTCTTGTCAGGGAAACTACTCTGATTCCACTCCACGAAAACTCCAAGGAGAACTAACTTATCAAAATTCTGTCAGTTTAGTTCCTTGAGAAGCAGATGCCAAGATGGGAATGCAAGCATTTTATTGGGGGAAATGCCTAGTAAGAGAAAATAGATTCAGAAAAGGCTGGGAGAGTCATTAGATGCAAATCTGACCTTTAATGAATGATAGGAGGAGAAAGGTAAGGAGAGTTAGGTGGAAATATCTTAGATTGCTGTGTAGTCTACAGAAGGTTCAATAGGATTGTCAAAGAGCTTTTAAGACCTCATCTGTGGTGAGGTAAAGTAGCTACCTTCACTCCTAGGAATGAGTTGGGTTTTATACCTCTGCCTTGCTCAGTGATTGGCTAGGAACAGCCCATGTGAGGTGTGGTCTCTACACAAGCAGTGATAGATTTTTCAAAGCACTAAAGATGGGGCCTTTGGTTAGTTACACTTCCTACTCCAGCACTTACCATGAGGGGCAACATGACACAATAGTAAGGAGTGGGGCTCTGGATTTCTACTACTGCATTAATTTTAATCCCAACTCTGCCACTTATTATCTTAATATTGGGCAAATTACTTAGCTTCACCATGTCTCCATTTCCTCATCTGTGAAGTGAGGTTAATAATACTGTCTAGTAGTATCATTATGATGCTTAAATGAGTTAATATATGTACAACCTTAAAAAAGTGCCTAACACATAGTAAGTACTCAGGCACACTACTGGCAGAATGAACTTGTGCAAAAGTACTTAACCTCACACTCTTATTTTCTTCATCTCATCATGATAGCACATATGCCATGTGGCTCTTGTTGAGATTAAGTGAGATCATTTTATGTAAAGCTCCTAGAATGGTACCTGGCATGGGATAAGCGCTGAATAAATAGTAGGTAACATTTGTCATTATCAGACTCAGCAGCAGAAGCAATGGCAGCCGAGTTCTCATTATACCTTCTTTTTCCTACACAAGCATTCTTTTCTAAAAGTAAAACCTATTCAGTTAATAACCATTCTTACAATGTACTGTTGCTGAGTATTCATGTTGTATGTTCAAAGTACTGAGGCTGTTTTATTTTAATTCCAAGCTATTTCAGATGCATTTTCTAATTAAAATTGTCATTAATATGATAAGGTAGATGATGTGGTCTTTACTAATTTGGCTACACTTGTAAAAACATGTCCATAAGTACATAAAGGTTAATGATCTTGCTCCATCTTACATCATAAAGAGCTGACTCACTTTGGATTGGAATTGTCTCTTAATTCTTTACTCCAGAAGGCTTTAAATGTGAGACCATATTTTTAAAAAGTAATCTTAATAAATATGTTTTCTTTATTAAAAATATTTTATTTATTCATGAGAGACACAGAGAGAGATAGGCAGAGACATAGGCAGAGGGAGAAGCAGGTTGTGTGAGGAGCCCAGTGTGGGACTCCATCCCAGAACCCTGGCATCATGATCTGAGCCAAAGGTAGATGCTCAACCACTGAACCACCCAGGGGCCCCAATAAATTTGTTTTCTGCTATTGAAAATAAAACACTCAAATATGTATATCTAAATAAATTCTTATTTAATAAGTATATATTAAAACTCACAGAATACTGTTATAGGGGCTTTTAGTATTGGAACTAACAGATTTTGATGAATAGGATTTGTCAGTGATATACTCAATATGGTGCATAATGAGGCTTTTAAAACATTTATTAAGTCTGTACTATTTTCCAGGTACTTGGGGGATACAAAGGTGGCATAGACCTTTCCCTTAAGGTACTTGTTCAGACAGATAATCACAGTAGCATGTAGTAAGCTCTATGTTAAGCTTAAGTTCAGCATATCCGAGGTACAATGAAAGGACACAGTGCCATTTGAGATTAAAACTGTCTGAGAGTAATAATAAGAACAAAATACCCCAAATAATAGGATCAAACTTTATTTATCTCTCAAGTCCAAAAAGTGGTTCAGTAATCAACATAGGAGGTGTACAGTTACCTCAATGTCAGGAGCCCAGGCTTCTCTTATCCTATTGCCCTTGGGTGTGTAGCTTTCTTTCCCAAGGTTATTCATGGTCCAAGTTGGCTACTGATGTACAGTTAATATGTTCACATTGGCCAGCAGAAAGGAGGAAAGAGAAAATGCAGGACTCACCCTCACCTTTGAAAAGTAATTCCTAGAAGTTGTATATAGTATATATGCATTCATCCCTTGACCAGAAAGCGGCCACATGGCCACACCTGTGTACAAAGGGAGCTTACAAATATAATCTCTATTCCAAGCCATCATGCACCTAGGTAAAATGATAGATTATCTTACAATGAAAGAGGGAATGAGTGGATATTGGAAGACAACTAGCAATTCTACCATAAAACCCAACCCAGCAAGGAATGGGCATTGAGGAAACTATCAAGTGTTTTTAATAAAATAATGTTACCAGTGTATGACATTTTAATGGATAATCTATATTGAATTTCAGAAAGCATTTACAGAAAATTCACAGTCTAATTGAAAACTCACTGTAACAAATTTTCAACCATTGACAACAAAACATTTAAGTTTCTTGCAAGTAAAGATGAAACCATGTAGAGCATGTTGTAGTATATCTTAGCTGTTCTCCCAATAGAATAGAGTCTGATGTTTACCTTGTTCAAAATTTTTGGGCATTAGTATTCTTATCTTCCCCAAATTATTATATGTAAATGTTTATAGAGGTGGAAAAGCTTGTGGGAAGAGTAGATGATCTGTCTTTTTAGCATATCCCAACGTATTAAGTACATATACATTATGACACGTATTTATTGCAATATAGAAGGAAAACTTAATATTAAGTTCTTTGTTGCTAAATCCAGGCATAATACCTACTAATGAGTTGAATAAGCATTAAGTAATCAAGTAATTCACTTCCTAAATGCTTTATACTATGCAGGAATCTTTGGTGGATTTATTTGTATTTTTAAGAGGGCTTTAATAATATTTGGTGACAATGATTGATGTTTTTCTTGAAGGGATTGGGGTGCTTAATTACATTTTCCCATTTAAAATATTAGAAGACAAATCACACTATCTGAAAATCCACAATCTAATGCTTTTGTAGGAAAATACTTGGTGCAGATAAAGAAGACCTTTTATTAATTATCCTAAAACAGGACAGAGTGGAAAGGAGACTGACTAGGACTTTCTTTTCAATAATATACTCTAAATGTAATATGGAATATTGAACAACTATTTTTCTAAGTGATATTATATATGCACACACACATCCGGATATATGTACCTGTACCAATTTTTGTTTCTTCATTCACTTGTACTGTCTACTTACTCATGCATGAGTTCTCCCTCTAGGGGAAGAGTTGAGAATTGCAGGCTATTTTTTAAAAGCATAGCTCTGGGTTTGGAGTGATTTTGAGTAATTTTGCTTTCTAGAGAGAAATGAAACAAAGAAGACAATAGCTTAATCCTAAGAAGCAGTTCAGTGTTAAGTTATCCAGATCATTTAAAATACTCTTTTACATCCTAAAAGAGTAAGAAAATGTTATTAAATGTTTAATGTTGGTAACATACATTTTAGGTCTAAATTATAATGTAGAACAGCGTCATACTTATATGTTATGTATAAACAGCACTGTATGTTTTTAACATAATAAAAGTTTTTCAAATATTTAATAGTTTTATTCATATATAATTGTGTATAATTGTGGGGGTTTGGATATTAATGTAGCTAGAATTAACTATTTAAAAAACCTAAACTTACAATGTTTACTGTAGCAAAATATGACCTGATTTTATGTGTCATTAGGGTTTCATTAAGATACTTATCACAAAAATAAGGATGTAAAACATGATTTATACTTATTAATCAGCTTTAGAAATGTATTGACACATTTCTGAAGGGAATTTCCTTAACTTGCCTCTCAATTATTTCTTTTACTACATCTGTCTTTCTGTATATATATTTATGTTTTTTTATCTTTCTTCCTTCTTCACCTCTCTGTTCCCCATTGTAATGTTTGTCCATCTTCTATTTCCTATAATTTCTCTACAAATTCTCTTTTTCCCTTTATTTTAGAAGTTTTCTTTAGTTAGGTGTACTCCTGATTCTGAGTCCAATAGACTTAAGTTTTATCCCAGTTTACTCATGATTGTTAGGTATCAAATCCTTATTTGTGAGAGAGATGCCTATCTTGAACTCAGGGCTATTGTGAAGATTAAATGAAATAAGGAATGTAAATGCCTGACATACTGAAGGCACTCAAATAATATTTTAATTCCATGGCTTCAGTTATCTTTGTCAGTATCTTCAAGCTAGCCCTGATTCAATGTGGAAAGGGACTATTTAAGGCCTCAGTATCAGAGGCATGGATTGTTAGTGGTCATCTTGGAGGCTGGCTACATTTTTCAAGAAAAACAGTAGTATTTTCTCATTTACCTACAACAGAGAGGCAGTGCATTGGGTCAGAAAGAGTACAGATATACTCATACAGAAATTTTTTACAAAACTTCTGTGGTTTTCCATTGCTAACTAGATAAAGAACAAACACCTTAGCTTAACATTGTAAGATCTCCAAAATTCTGTCCTTAACCTATTCTTCTCCCTTTACTTTTCACTACTTTCTTTAAGGAATAATCTACCTGTTAGGGGCCCAGCATAGGTTTCAAGAAGTCTTCGAACCTCAGGAATTGTGTAATATAGTGTATGTAGGAATATATGTGCATTTTTTTTTGCCAGGAAATTTGCCCATATTTTCTGCTGTTTCTTCCTTCCAGGAAGAGTTTAAATGACAACTTCTACATGAAGTCTCATCTGATCCAAAGAAAGTTCATTCTCACCCTCACTCTACCCTACCCCCCAAGAAACCTACTTAGTATTTTTTTAGTTATTATTTAAAGTCACTTTTTGCATTCTACCTTGTGTCACCATTTTATGAATTCATGTCTCATTTCTTTAAAAAATCTCTAAGGCCTTGACAGTAGAAGTCATTTCTAAATTATTTTAGATTCTCCTAAAACTTTTACTTTTCCAGTAAAATATATTCATCTTAGAAAATTTAAAATATATGGAAAATGAGGTAATAAATAATTCTGATCCATCCTCTGCAGTATTAGCTCTAAGTTTGATGAATGAATGAAGAACAACACATTCATGAATTTTTAATTATACTTACAAGGATGAATGATTTAAAATATATCCATGTATTTTTGTTCAATTTATTTGGATAGGCAATTTTTTTTATTGTAAAAAGTGGCTTCCCAACTTTCTATGCATTTCTAAGATCGAATTGGCATTCTTTTAGCTTACTGGCTACTACATGAAATCAGTTTTACATCAGAAATGGATGAACCCAGAGCCTGGGCCCAGGAGGCCTTGTGGTTCATTAGTCTGGAAGACTAAAATTGCCAAATAGGTCATGTGGCCTTGTGGCTGGGGCAAACAATCTCTGCATCTCTGAAGGGGCAGCCACGAGGGTAAGCTACATAAAATGATCGATTTGACCACATCTCTACCACCAAAACTCTTAAAGACTAATACAACACATATAACAGGAAGCACTTGGAATGCCCTCAGAGAACGTAAATAATATAAATCAAAGCAGTTTTATTATTCCTTGACAATAAGCTAATGTAATATCCTCTTTTGTTATGGACTGCAGTCTTATCTCCCTGTTAAATTTTTAGAAATGAACTAAAAAAGATCATTCTGACTTAGAATTTATACTTGCCAATCTTTTCATTGATAAAAGCCATAAAAAATGTCCTTGGTCTCACCCTCTTTGTTTGATAGCTAGCTTCTTACTGTCTACTTATCACATCAGACTATATCCTGTACCCTAACTAGTCCGATGACAACTATTTTAATTTTTGTAGATTTTTTTTCATGAGAGTAGAAAAGAAATTAGAAACTCAAGCATTGTCATATTTACTTTGCACAATTTAGATTTTGAGATACTTATTTCATAGATGCTCAAGATAGTATCAATAATAGTTGTCTTGATTTTTTTTAAGATTTTATTTATTCATGAGAGACACAGAGAGAGAGGCAGAGACACAGGCAGAGGGAGAAGCAGGCTCCATGCAGGGAGCCCAAAGTGGGACTCCATCCCAGGTCTCTAGGATCATGCCCTGGGCCAAAGGCAGGCGCTCTGCCACTGCGCCACCCAGGGATCCCCAGTGGTCTTGATTTTTATCTTTTGCCATGCTTTTGAGGCAATAAGTATACTAGAAACACCAGTTTTCATTTCCATATGTATTTGTCTTTGTTCTGTAAGAACAAAATGAAGAGTTACTTACCTTTGGAATTTAGATTAAAGAAAAGTTTAATATTAAACAGTTACATATCAAGGTGTATAATAGGCTCTCAAATCCTTATAAAATGGAGGAAAACATTCTGGATTCCAATTGGATGTGTTAAGTATAGTGATTAATAATCCAAGTAGTCAGCAGTAATGGATCTGGCCTAATCATGTAATATCAACTTAGTAAATAGAACTTTATAGCACAGTGTAACTTTTAATCTCTTGGCCATAATATTTCTACTGTAAAGCTTCTAAAAGGACACTTGATAAGAAGTAAACATTTAGGTATGTTTGTCAAACTATTGAATATATTTACCTAAAAAAAAAAAAAAAACCCTGTGCTGGGACACCTGGGAGTGGCTCAGCAGTTGAGCCTCTGTCTTCAGCTCAAGGCGTGATCCTGGGATCCGGGATCAAGTCCTACATTGGTCTCCTGCAGGGAACTTGCTTTTCCCTTTGTCTGTGTCTCTGCCTCTCCCTCTGTGTGTCTCTCATGAATAAATAAATAAAATCTTTAAAACAAAACAAAACAAAACCCTATGCAATCGATTATGTACCTTAACTATGGCAAAGTTTCTTTAAAATGTCTTATTTTAGTATTTTTTTTAATTTTATTTTTTTAATTTATTTTTTATTGGTGTTCAATTTACTAACATACAGAATAACCCCCAGTGCCCGTCACCCATTCACTCCCACCCCCCGCCCTCCTCCCCTTCTACCACCCCTAGTTCGTTTCCCAGAGTTAGCAGTCTTTACGTTCTGTCTCCCTTTCTGATATTTCCTTATTTTAGTATTATATCTACATAGCATGTTGAAAATATGATTTGTGATTTGGAATTGCATATATAATTTAGGAATCTGTATAATCTTCTATATAGACCAACAATGGAAACTGAATAATGTTTGACAGTCGTGTCCTAAATCAATACCATTTTCAACATGATGGAAAATGAAATGCTTCCTTTCTCAGCTTCTGCATTGTCACATTGGTGATGAGTCAACACAACTTTTTGCCAAATCCCCTTCTAACAAGACAAATGAAAGCATGAATGTCTTTCAGTTATTTTAGTTGAATTTGCATATGTTAAAATAGAATATCCCTTATAATATTTTAGGCATTAAAAGTATTCAGAATATACAATTCTTTCACTGAACATATAGATTCTTTAGAATCATCTGGATTCTGAAAGAAGAGTCTATGTTAAAGTGGAAATTTAGTAAATATCCATGTATTGTTCATATTCTTTGTGTCCATCTTTTTCTTAGAATCAGCAGAACCAATTGTAGTTTACTAGTGGTTGACTAATGGTCAGAAATGTGCCATAGTAGTATTGAAGAAAATTGACAATGGAGGTGTTAGATTACTAAAATTATTTTACTTTATCCCAAAGACTTTTACCTCTGTTAGTATAGAGACTTTGACTTCAATTTTAGCAGAATGTATTTGCAACTTTTTATTTTTCCTTGAACTGTTATGACGTCAGTATTGGCAAAATGGATGTTTGAAACTGATATATCAAAATGTAATGGAAGAAGTACAAGTTATTCATATTATTTAAATATTTATAATTGTAATAACATTTCTCCAAAAGTTTTTTGGGGCTATATTTTGTAGATATTTGGCCATCACGTCTATAATTGTAAAATATTTTGAATTTTAAAAAACACAGTATTCAACCACTTTGAATTATTTCAAAAATGTCACTTCAAGTTTTAAATAGAATTTCTAATATGTTTTATTCATTTTCTTAACATTTTAAATAGTGTAAAGAAGCCTTTGAATCCAAAATATATGTGAGCTGCTTATTTATTTATTTTTAAAGATTTTATTTATTTATTCATGAGAGACAGAGAGAGAGGCAGAGACACAGGCAGAAGAAGAAGCAGGCTCCATGCAGGGAGCCCGACTTAGGACTCGATCCCGGGTCTCCAGGATCACGCCCTGGGTGGAAGGCGGCGCTAAACTGCTGAGCCACCCGGGCTGCCCTTTGTGAGCTGTTTAAACACAGTTACACTATATAGTTAGAAAAACAAAATTAGAGATGTTACTTTCAATTGCTTACTTCTGTTTTCATTTTATTTTTGCCAAAGTATATAACTGAAAGAAAGATTTAGTTCAAACTCTCCCTAACTGTTCTATTGTTGAGAAAGAAGGCATATGAAGTGAAAAGCACAGAAAAGTTTAAATATACTTTCTGTGGATTTTTAACTTTGGTCTATTATCTATTTACTATAGCTTTCTAACAAATCACGTGAAGGTTTTGAGAGCTTGTTGGAAAAAAACCAAAAATGTAAAATAAATACAAGGCATGGCATGAGAATTTTAGCAACTTTGTATCATATAATCATGGAACTTTCCCTTGCAAACCTTTAGGTTACCTGTGATCAAAGATTACACAGGTGGCCATAAATAGTGATAAAAACAAACTACGAGATGACTGCTTGAGGCTACATTAGAAGAAGTGGTAAAAGGAGAGATATCACTTCCCATTTTCTGTTCGGGTAGAAGTGTGGGAATTTCAGTTCCACCGCTTCCTCTATATATTTAGCAATATATAAATGACTAAATGATACTTCTGTCAGAGCCTGTACCCGATTCTTTATTCCCCAACAAAGTATTTTCATATATGGCCTAGAATAGCAGTTTATCTATATGTGAGTATAATTTGCCAGTGATTCTAAATAAGGAAGTGTTATTCTTGCAACTGGGATTAAAAATATAGAAGATGTTCCTCAATATGGAATAGTAATTATAGAATTCAGAGTCTCTTGAATTGATGTAAACTAAAATCTGGGGGAAATAATTGGACAGGCAAAAGCTTCATATGGGTAAACATCCAGAAAGCAATAAAAACAAATTTACAGCATGATGGTCTGGCTTCCAAGGTACAGAGTGGTTATTGGTAGGCAGAGGTGGAACCTTCTTTGAATGTCAAGAGTCAAGATGATGCATTTGTGCTGACATCCTGAAATCTTTGAGTTTTAACATTTATTTATTTTAATTCAGTCATTTACTACTTAAATGCTTATTACTTGAGCCTTTCTTAGGTACATGGCAATATACTCTGTTATAATGGGAGAGAGAAAGCAAAGTAGAAGAGACAGCCTTTGCTTTTGAAGTTATAACAATAGAGACAAAGAAGTAAGCATACATACAGTAATTAAATACATAAGCAAATATTTGATGATACAAAAGTATTGACTTGAAAAGAAAACAATGAGGGTTATGTTTGAGGAAGTCTATTGTACAGAGTCCTAATTTAGACCAGTGATGCATGCATGTGTGTTGGAGGAGAGGAAGTGGGAAGCAATCCACGATGTAGAGGATGAACATAAGCACAGAGGTATAGTTACTTACGGTGAGGGGAGGGAGATGGGTGTGTGTACAGAGGTGTGTGTTTGTGTGGAGGGTGTGCATGGAAATGTGTGCATGTATTAGGGTATTTCTATATGGTCTTAAAAACAACAAATCATCCTGAATTAAACAGAAAGAACAGACTATATAGGAGGACTGAAAGTAAAGCATAGAACTGACTCTGTCAGTTAGAAGTACCTCATGACCTACTCATGATCTTACTCACTTGTTTCATGTGTGAATGTCCAAACCCTTCCAATAGACTCTGGCTTCCTAGAGTTCTCTCTAGAGTTACTCACTCACATCATATCCATATATATGGGTTTGGAGTCTGGCTTGTCCTAGAGTGCTGTTTGGGCTCTTTCATTTTAGCTGGAAATGGCATCTAGGAAGAGAAGACAGGATACCCCTGGAACATCATGGTTTTATGTTTATTCATGAGAGTTTGTTTAAGAGGAGTTCTGTTTGTATAAATCCTCTATAAATAGAAATGCTTTATTGCGTTTTAGTCAGATTTCACCCCAACTCCTTAAGAAGAACTTAGAATTTTTAAAAATAAAATGTGTAAAATAAATTCATAATGCAGCAGAGCAGAGTAGAATCTGAATAAAACATCTTGTATATTAAATTAAATTCTATGATCTTTGTCTCTGATCATTTCTCTCCTCTATCTCACATGGCCACTTACATTCTCATGCATTTGTTCAGAAGAGTCTAGGGAATGATTATGAGTGGCATAAGTTCCTTTTTTTTTTTTGAGTGGCATAATTCCTATTCTCAAATTGTCTTTGCCTTTTAGAGGAAAACAAACATGTAGACTCACAGCTCAATCTAATAAGACACTAGCTATCTGAGTGCACTGTGGGGTAAATAAAATGTACTATGGAATCCTAAAGAAGAAACAATTAACCAGACCTCTACGGATTTGTGGAGATGGGATGACAAACCGCTAAGAAAGATTTCCATAGTTGAGACAGGATTTGGGTCCTAAGAAATGGACATTTTCTAGGAAGTAAAGAAGGAAAAGAACATTCTAGACTTGTCTAACTCTTCTGTTCCCTTGTCCATCTTGGATTCACAGCTTTTTTTTTTTTTTTTTTTTTTTTTTTTTTTTTTTTTTTTTGTCACTTGTGCCTAGTTTATTTCTGTTCACTAATGATCCAGATTAAATCCTCCTGACAAGCTGTATCCTGATCTCAGTGGGCAGTCTGGGGCTTTGCATGGATACTGTGCTTTTATATCACCAAATAATCTCCTCCCTGTTGCTTGCTTTCCTTGGGCATGATGTTTTTAGGTCGATTACCTAATTATATGACTTGGATTCTTAACTATGATTCAGGTCTATACTTAGGTGTTTTGGACTGTGTATCACATGTCTCTTCAATAATTCTATGAGTTGTCTCTTACCTCCAGAATAGCCAGATGCTCTTGGTTTTGTTTTTCATAGACATTTCCTTTCTACTAGTATTCTAATCATTAAAGAAAACCCTTCAGAAAAGAACAGCAACTCTGTGAGGGCTGATTTATAGATAAAGATTTTTTAGAAAATTTTACTGCCTATAGCATGTTTGAATGGTAACCAGGGATACAATTTATTCTTTATATAAATGATCATTTGGTATTGAGTAGGCTCAAATAAGTCTGAGAAATGAGAAAAATAGGATGATACCTTGGGATAGAATTTCTCAGATGTACACTCAATGGTTCACAGGTTCTAATTATTTTCTTTTGATTTTGTGTTTTTACCTCAATTGAGTGATTCACTAACCAATAGAGTTGCCAGATAAAATACAGACACCCCATTTAATTTAAATTTCAGATAAACAATGAATAATTTATTTGTATGTCCCTAGATTTTAGTACATCCCTAAAAATTTTAATAAAGTACATGCTTATACTAAAACTCAATGTCCCTCAATAGGACATTCTAAGAAGTTATTCATGGTTTACCTGAAATTCCAACTTAACTGGGTGTTCTTTATGTTTATTTGCTAAATCAGGCAACTCTATTAGTAATAAAGATTAAATTTCTCTTTTTCAGGGATGATTCACAATCAAAAGAGACTTTCATGGTACATGACTTGAGGTTCTTGAGTCTGTTTTTCAGAATGAGTGACTGTGGAAATATTTTTGTCAGCTCTCAGAGATTGCTTTTTCTTTGAATATATGTCTGCTCCTTACTCAAATTTTTTTTTTTTTAATTTATGATAGTCACAGAGAGAGAGAGAGAGGCAGAGACACAGGCAGAGGGAGAAGCAGGCTCCATGCACTGGGAGCCCGATGTGGGACTCGATCCCGGGTCTCCGGGATCGCGCCCTGGGCCAAAGGCAGGCACCAAACCACTGCGCCACCCAGGGATCCCTCCTTACTCAAATTTTAAAAACACTTCTTTGAAACTGTAGAACTCTCTTGGTAAAATTATTCTTCATTATCTGGGTCATTATCAAACAGAACAAATATCAAGAGACCTCAGAGTTCTAGGAATTTGGAGCTCAAGGAATATTAAAGATCACTTAGTTTAAACTTGTTTTTATTCATTTAGGGAATAGAGCCATAGCTTTTAATGTTGTGACTTATTAATAAGCTAATAAACTGAGACTGATCCCAAGTCTTCCAGTTCTTGGTCCTATATTATAAGGTGTATAAATGTGAGGCTGTATGTTTTCTCTTCTACAAGGTGATTAAGGTACAAAACTGTTAAGTAATTCAAAGAAGAAAATTAATTGAATGCAATATCTTTTTTAAACACATTGACTTGGGGGCAGCCCCAGTGGTGCAGGGGTTTAGCGCCGCCTGCAGCCCAGGATGTGATCCTGGAGACTCTGGATCGAGTCCCATGTCAGGCTCTCCACATGGTGCCTGCTTCTCCCTCTGCCTCTCTCTCTGCCTCTCTCTCTCTCTCTCTCTCTGTGTGTGTGTGTGTGTGTCTCTGTGAATAAATAAATAAAGTCTTAAAAAAAATAATTAAAAACACATTGACTTGAGCATTATCAACCATAACTAACAACTTCCAATAGCACTAATTGGTTACTAAACTCAATCATCTATTGCCAGTTGTTAAGAGCCAAGAGTCATACTGCTTAGTTTAAATTCTTGCCTCACCATCAACAGACTATGTTACTTTAGCCAAATATCCTCTCTGTGCTTCAGTGTCAAAACAACAATTACAGTAATGATAACTACATCAAAAACTGTGGTAAGAATTACATGAGAATGTCTGGTAAAGAATTTCTAGTAATAGCTGATACTGGTTAGGGTCTAATAAGGGTTACCTATTATTATCTTGTTTTTTGTTCTTGGTATTGTTAACACATATGATACCTACAAATGGTGAAGTTAATTTTACAACTTCTGTCAGAGTAAATGTGTCGAAAATGTGCTTATGATTGTGATTAAACAGCTTTAATTTAGATATAAATTTTTAGTGATTCTGTGAACGATTCAAGGATATAACATTCAGCACTTTATAAGTTGTTGTTTTAATAATTGTTTAAAAACAATGGACTCCTTCTCTTGTTTTACCAGCCAAAGACAAATATCCAGTTTCCTCTTCTAATGCCTTCAGTGATACCACATCTGAGATTCAGCCCAAGTTTTCTTTTAATCTTTTCAATATTCATTAGGAAAATGTGCCCACAGTAGGAAATTAGTATTTGAATTTGTGAGGTTATGCAATCCTTTTAGAGATTAAAAAAAAATTAAGCAGTCAGTTTCTTCAGTGACTTCCCAAGAGACTCTATTATTCACTCATGGGAAGAAGAGAAAGAGTAGCTTCCCACTACCATTCTGATAATCCTAATTAGAGGTTTATAACCAGAAAGTTTAGGATAAGTTTCCAAATTTAGTGGCTTCAGTGTGTTAAATCCCAGAAGAGCCACTGGGGAAACTGATTATATTTAGCTTAGTAACACTTTTGGTAAAAAAAAATAAAAAAGAAAGAAAGAAAAAACAAGTGATGCTTTTGGGTAGAAAGGTCATTTAAAAAAAAATAAAGAAAAACCTCACCTCTTTAAATTTAGCTAAACAAGTAGATTGCTACTATTCTGTAGATTCAAACCTGGTAAAATACCCCAAAGGGCACAGAAGTGCTTGCATTGTGTTCCTGAAATACTCAAATTCACAAAATTCTGCTAACAGTTTATGGCAAGTTCCAGTGAATTTTCTTCATGTTGATCTCTTAGCATAGCTGTAGCAAAGACTGAGAGGCATTATGTATTCCTGGTCTTCTGTGAGATACATAGCCCATGCCATAGCATCAGAGGTAATTTCAGACTTCATTAAGTTCCACATTCACATTTAAGCAGGCCTATTGCTTGTCAGTTTAAGAGCTAGAATTTAGGTAAAAATTCCCTTAATTTCTCGAAAGTTGTTGTTAAAGAAGAGTCAAATGTAACAATAAATGCAATAACTTTTTGATGTGTAGTAATGTCAAACATGTCTGCTGTGGAAAATCCTACCCAATCATTTGTTCACAGATGTATGTATATATGCATTTCTGAACTCATCCATGCATTCTTCATTGATCATGCATGAATTGAGGACTACAATATTAGAGATACAAAGACAAATAAGTACAGTTCCTGACCTTGTGGATTCTGTCTGCAACTTGTACTAGAACCTACAAAATGATCAGGTGTAGTTCTAGTCTCAGTTCTGTAAGTCTGGCACTGAAAGAAATCCAACAAAATCTTGGAAAATTGTAGCACTTGATAATTGGGAATCAGAGGAAATTATAATGTCCATATTAGCAATGACCACGTCGTTAATACTATATAACCACTGTGCCTAGCACAGTGCATAGTATGTACTCAGTAAGTTGTTTTAAGAATGGAGTAATATCTGGGGGATCCCTGGGTGGCGCAGCAGTTTGGCGCCTGCCTTTGGCCCAGGGCGCGATCCTGGAGACCCGGGATCGAATCCCACGTCGGGCTCCCGGTGCATGGAGCCTGCTTCTCCCTCTGCCTGTGTCTCTGCCTCTCTCTCTCTCTCTCTCTCTGTGACTATCCTAAATAAATAAATAAAATATTAAAAAAAAAAAAAGAATGGAGTAATATCTGAATATATTATTTGGAAAGCATTGCATCTTTTAGGTTCATGCAGGCTGAAATAATCTAAAGTTGTAATTCGTATAAAAAGCTTTCTTCAAGATAGAAATGGAAGAGTCCAACGTGAGGATTTCTGATCACATAGAGGAGAATGGAATAACTTTTGTGTCTGCTTTTAGATCAATAAATACATTCTAACCCAAACTTCTCCTAGGAACTGGTATCTCTGAATAAGTATCCCATACAGAAAGGACAACTGTGCCTAATACAAAGTGGCATATCAAGATGATGAAAGTACTTTCCAGCTATTTGACCCATAACCTTTCCATCAGAAGCCCTTTTGTGATCTGAGTAATGGACATATTTATTTCCTTATTCCAAAGGCAGTTTAGAGGTTAGGGGGTAGGGATGGCAGGCAGCATGCTGTGTTGGCATGTGGCTGAGGTGACAGGAGGATTTTAGCAGTTCGTGGGTGGGTGTTCAGGGAGCAGGTGGCATTGGGAGAAGGAAGTGACTGTCAGGATTCCGTGGCATTTGAGGGCGTGTATAGGCAGGCATAAAAAAAGAGTGGGATATTCTAAAAACACTTTGGTATTCTCATAAAGAGAGATGTAATCCAGGGCTTCTAATGTCCCAAGGCAGAGAATTTTAGTTTGTTATTCTGTGCAGAGTTTTAGGAAAGAACTCCAAGAGTTTAAAGATAAGTGAGAGCAGTAACTGATTTGCACAGTGTATTAACAAAACCTGCATGATCATTTGATTTTTGAGGCAATGCTTTGGCAGGTCAATGATAGGCCTTTTATGTTCTTTTCTTACAGAGGAAACAGATTTCACCTCAGTATTTCTGTTGTTGGTCAGTTTGAGAGACCTCAATTGCCTCAAATGAAATGAAGCTGTTTCAGTATGTTGACCACATCACCAACTGGTTACCTTTTGTGCTTGGCATCATGCGGCATTCACATTCTGAATTGCACAGAGTTGCACATCTCTTAAATTGTGGCATTCTGGTGCACATAATGGAAGAGCTGTTATTTATGTAATCAACACGATCTCAACCTTTTTTGGGACATGGAAAGAATATAATTTTTAATTCAGTTCTGTTGAACAACCAAACAAATATTAGCTTCTCCTCTCCCAAATTCCAAAAAGACACCGTGGAAATATGCATTAAGGAAGGTGATACTTCTTTCCAAAGGTGTACCTTTGATAACTTTGACCACAATGGCATTACAAAGATATTTCTAAAAATGAATAGTAAGTCTCTTTTTCAAATAGGCTTTTGGTAAGTTGTGGTCATTTGTAAGCACTGTCACATGAGAACCATAAAAAAGATAGTATTCAAAAACTTTGGGGAAATAGTTTTTCAAAATTCGGTATAATACTTAAAGATAATATTCTTCAAATGCTTGTGTCATTTTAAAAGACATGATAGGGTTTAAACATCTTAAATTTAGAAGTTCAAGTTGAAACATTTGTACATTCATAAGCTCACACTGAAATAGGAAAAACAGGGATATAAACTAAGTGTTTACTTAAACATTTCTTAATCAGGGCTATGAAAGGGGAAAGATAAAAGGACAGTTACATGACAAATTGGCAGTTGTGTGGCAAAAGTGGTGTTGGCGAAAGAGCCCTAACTATATGGTTTGTTCCTCACAGGAGTGTAAGTACATTGGAAAAAATGAAGGCATTTCTTGCTCTTCTAGGTTTTGCAGGAACCTCCTGGGAATGAGAGATAGAAGGCTCTGATGTCCCTTGTGTTGGGATTTCTTCAAGTTACCATAATAAGGTGTTTTCCTATTGCCTGGAGCTGGCTGGACTATAAGAGAATGCTTAAGGAAGGCTTATTTTAAGATCTTTCCTTCTTAGATGTCTCCTAATGCATTTATATTTTATAACTTTTGAAAGGATAGAGTGATATTCTAAAAATTTTGAAGTAGCATTCAATATGTTGAGAATTCAATATACAAACAATCTTGATTGACTTTTGTTAAGTTTCAACATGGTTTAGGAAAGCTCTTTTTGGCGCCTGCCTTTGGTTCAGGGCGCGATCCTGGAGACCCGGGATTGAGTCCCACGTCGGGCTCCTGGTGCATGGAGCCTGCTTCTCCCTCTGCCTATGTCTCTGCCTCTCTCTCTCTCTCTCTCTTTCTGTGTGACTATCATAAATAAATAAAAATTTAAAAAAAGGAAAGCTCTTTTGTTTGTAGTCATTTCTTCCTTAGAAATCACCATTCATGGAATACTTTCCAATAAGAATAAATAACAGTATTTTTTAAAAGTATAGTGTGAATTAGCAACATATCTATTTTGAATATCTGTTGCTAAAATTATGCTGTTATCAGTCTATGTGATATAGAAATCAATGTAATGATTCTTATGTATTTTTCAGCAAGGAAAAGCCTAGAATATGAGGCACATTAATCTACAAGTTCAGAGACAAAATGACTAATTCTTTTCTAAAGCACATCTTTCTTCCTACCTGACATTCATTTTGACAGTGTGAAGAAACTGCAAATGGGTTGATCAAAGTGTGTTGACATTTTAGTGGGATTCAAATGATCTTTGGTATTCAGGCAGAGCTGATGGCTTCATCTGCAAGTGAGCCATATTGTTAAAATATTGAAACATTTTCCTACCACTTGAAAAAAGATCCCTCTCACTTAGTGTCCCAAAGTGTCCCCACCTTCAATGCAATAAAACCCTCTGTGATGCAGCATCCAAAGGAGTTTAGGACAGTATATCTTTGTATCAGACACTTTATCTGGTTCTGTGATTTGATCAGAGTTATTAGTTTGCATTTTAAAATTTATATTCAGAAATACCAATGGATCATGATTAGTTTTAATAGCCCAAATAAGTTTTAATTCAATGTATATTGTGTCAAATATATTTAATATAAGTATAATGGTTCAAAGCATTCACTCACAGTATTAAAAAAAAAAAAACTTGTTTAACTAGTAAGATTTTCTTTGGTAGGCAAACTTAATGAACCCAGCAATGAAGAAGGGGAAAGAAATACTGGATTATACAAATTTTGATACTTGCCCTAAAAATTATCCTTTTTTTGTATACCCAAAGAATATAAGCCAGCATTGATAGTTTTGTGCTCACAGTGACTACAAATTAGCATTGCACGTAGCACATAGCTTTTAATGCTAACAGAAGTATTATGAATTTTCTAAATATAGGCTCTGTGATACAGGAGAGTAGGTGCTTAACATTTATGAAGTTTAGTTTTTTCATCTGGAAAATGAAGAGTAGAACTAGGTTTTCTGTATAGTTCTACAATTTGTATTTTTTATTCCTATGCCTCATTTTACCTTTCACATAGTTATTCCATTGCAAGACTAGTCAAGATAAACTCTGGTTTCCAGTTACTGTTTCTAACCATCTGTTATGTAGAGCAAAATGAAATTTATAAGAGGACTTAATAATAATCAAACTTATCTGGGCAACATGACAATGCTGTCTAGAAATATTCGTCTGCATTTTGAATCTTAGCATCTAGGCTAATTCTCATATTTTGCAGATTAGAAATACTGAGCCACAACTCATTATTTCTGAGAACCACAACTGTAGCCAAGTTAGAGAATTTCTTTAAAATTTAGAGTGCTTGGCTAATATATTTGGGGGAATAGGTAACATTTAAAAAGTGAGATTTGTACTCTTTTATGTGTTATTATTACTATTATACGAAGTATATGGGTACTTTTGAGATGAGATGTTTCATCAATCTGCAATATCTACCACTTAAAGAATATTCATGCCACAGATACATCTAATCATTAAACAAATATTGGGAAGCTAAAATGAATTTAATAAATATTCCCTTTTTTCCACTGACTCATTCTTTATTTTTGTTGTTGCTGTAACCTACTTATCCTATTAAGTAATAACTTCAACTCATTTATATATATTTTACAGTTATGTAATTTGACTTGTTTTTACAGTTCTTATTTACAGTTTATTAATAATGGTGTCCCAAGACAGTTTACTTATATCCAATAATAGATGCAGTTTTGGAACCTAAAAATTTTAGCTATCTCATAACTCTGGTGGGTGTTGTTAAGTTATTAAGACCATTTCATTATCTCCTCTTAATTTTGTTTACTCATAATATTGCCAACAAAATTATTAATTTAAATGTTACTTTTAGTTTTAGAGGTTCCTTTTAAATGTTGAAAAGATACAATTAATCTTATTAATAATAATGCTGTTATTTTAAGTCTTAGCACCTCTTCCCTTTGAAAGTCTATTTGTTATCTGATGATCATTTCAGGTATTTTTTTATTGTCCTGCTCACTGTATAGATAGTACAAGTTAATGTCTAATATACTTTTCTAGAATATTATAAACTAACTTCATGATTAAGATTAAGATTCATATTAATTCCTTTTTCTTTTGCATACTGATCCCAACCAATCTTCCTAGATTTTTATTGATTTTTGGATAATTCAGAGAGGTTTTGAAAATTTATCGAGCTTCATAAGAAAGTAGTATAATATTATATATATAATCCCCAAACCATGTATATATGTATATCTCCAAACAATATATGTGTTGCATCAAATGTACATACATATATATGACATCAAATATATATATATGTATATATACATATGCATATATATATATATTGCATCAAAGTAATAGTTTTGGTCTTAATGACTTAAAAGGAAGGAAGAATGCTTATCTATTAAAACTCAGAAGGATGAGAGCCAACTCTTTCTTGTCAAGAGACACCTCAACTTTAAGCCTATAGGAACTATTTTACTTGACATGTGCATCATGTCTGTTTCACTAACACATTTTAAATTATATCGTTACTGTTACTACTTTTTCTTGTCATATAAGACATAGCTCCACTCCTTTCAAGCGGGGTTCCCTTCTAAATACCCAAGCATACCTGGCCAAAATATCACTAAAGCCTATAAATGAATTATCTGGGAATGTGGATCTCTGCCATTGATGTACTTTATGACTTACTGAGCATATACTGAGTGCTATGCAAGCACAAACACACATCTTTTTTGTTTTTCATCACTAGTCATTAGTTTCATCAGAAATTTACTAAATTCTCACCCTGTCATTTCAGATCAGATACTATGTATAAAGCTAAATAGTCTTAACAGAAGAAAGAGATCAATTTTGGATAGTTTTGTCTGTGCATTCTTAATCATTTAGACAAGAAATGCTGCAAATCAGGAGCTGCCCTCTTAGGGAGAATGACTATGTCAGCATATATTTTTAAATGATGTATTTACTATGTATCATTCCAATATCTGTGCCTTAAGATTGTGATGAGTTTCTACTAGTATTATGTGAAAAGATGTTTAAAACTTTAAATAAATAAAAGAAAAAATTAAATTACTCCTAATTTTACCACCCACATACAGTTAAGCTTTAATATACATATACAATATATTTTATATCAATAAATATTCTTCTATCTATGTATTATAACAATAATTGGAGACTATGTCAGTGTATAGGTGTGCTGCAATTTATTTCAATAACTATTTATTAGCAGACGCTGAAGTCCCCAATTTATCCAAGTTATTAGCCATGGTATATATAAAACACTCTTCTTTTTCCTCTGTATGCTGCAGTTTTTTCCTTCTAAATTGAGGTTAACATGCTATACTTCGGCATTTCAGATTACAAATAAATAACAATCTAGTCTAATCTATCTAAAAGAATACTTCTAATGAAGTTGTCTCACCCCCTTCATATTATGAAGTTTCTTAACATGAAGAGTTGCATAAAATACTTAAAAATGGGTTCACAAGATTTCTCCAAGTGGTATTTGAGTACCAAGTGGGTGTAGTATAAGAGTTTAAGAACCAATGTAGAACAATTGAAATTAATTCTCATATACAATTCAGGCATTGTCAAAAGCTTGTTTCAGGTGATTTCTAATTGTTAAAGCTGTATTTCTTTTGAGTACTAATATTAAAAGAATATTGCTTCTTCCATTTACTAATCTCACCAAATACTCTTTCAACTAAGTATTTTGGGTCATCACTTTATATCTTATTCTAATACCACTTGGAGAAATCCTGTGAACCCATTTTTAAGTATTTTGCTATGTCCTACATGTTAAGAACCTTCATAATGTGAAAGGGACAGGAATCTCCATTAAAACTATCCTTGGAGATACATTAGATTAGATTATTATTTATTTGTAATCACTAAACACAGCACATTAACCCCAATTGAAGAAGAGGGAAGAGAAAAAGCACCATACAGAGGAAGCACAAGAGTGTTCTATAGAGCATTGTTAATCATTTGGAAAATTTGGTGAAAACTTAAGTGTTTTAACAATCAGAAATCACCCAAAAGGAAGCTTCACACAACACCTGAATTGAATGTGAAAATGAATTTCAACTTTCTACTATGCTTTTTTAGCTCTTACACTACACCCACTTGGTACTAATTATAATTTTTGCCATGTTTCAATTTATCTTTGAATCTGTGGTGTGTAATGCCATAGTCATAGAGCACACACGCACACTTGCAAGATCATTTGCATCACTGATATTGTGAATGCAAATAAGAAATTCCTGAAAAGGCAAGTTCCGCTCTGCCAAAACTATCACTCTTATAAAAAAAAAAAAGAGAGAGAGAAAAGGAAAAGATAAAGAGAAGTGTTGAAACACTGAATGAAAAATTTTAATGAAAACAATTTCAAAAAATTTTATTATAATTTATATGTACATTTAAAAGGGAAATTGTATTAAACATATAAAAGTTAAAGTATTCATAATATAATCAAAATCTAATAACCTCTGTGTTGTGTATTTTGATATATAACACTCACGTTATGTACATATACTTTTGCTTTTCCAGCTTTTTCCCCTATATAACAATATCATTAATGTTTTAATATATTATTAAATAATCTTTTATAAGAGCATTTACCAAAAAGGTAGACATGATAATTCATGCTGAAAAAAATCAGTAGTTTTTGTCATTAAACAAGTCTGGGAAGCTTTTCAAAGACATCAAAGTAATTCAGTGGTAAATAGCAAATAGTGCTGAAACAACTAGGTATCCATATATGCAAATGAAATAAACAGATTTTTTTACTCCATACCATATACAAAAGTGAACTCAAATGAATCAAAGACCTAAATGTAAAAGCTAAAATGAAGAAACTATTAAAAAAAAACATAGGAGAAAATATTTGTGACTTTTTTATTAGACATAGAATTCTTGGAATGGATTCCAAAGCATGAAACAGAACAGGAAAAAAAAAAAAAAAGATAAATTGGATTTCATCAAAATTAAAACTTCTGCTCTTTGAAAGACACTTAAAAAATGACTCCAAACCATAGACTTAGAGAAAAAAATGTAAAATGCATTTCTAATAACATATGTGTACCAAAAATAAATAATAAGATGGTAAACAACTTCTCATAATGGGCAAAATAATTGAAAGAACATTTTACCAAAGAAGATAAATGGTAAATGAGTACATGAAAAGAAGTAAAAAAAAAAATTGTAGCTGTAGTTGTCAGTTTGGAATACAAATCCAAACTATGATGATAGAATCATCATACTCACTAGAATCCCCAAAATTTAGAAGATATGTAATAACAAGTGTGGTCAAAGATTCTCATGCCTTGTTGTTAGAAATGTAAAATGACAAGTCACTTTGGAAAGCAGTTTGGCAACTTCTTATTAGATTAACACATATGTAATATATTACCCAGCAATCAAACACCTAGATATTTATCCAAAAGAAATATAAACTCATGTCCTCACAAAGACCTATATGCAAATTCATAGTTGTTCTATTTGTAATAGCCAAAATCTGGAATAACTCAAATGTCCATGAACTGGTGAGTGAATAAACAAACTGTCACACACACACACACACACACACACACACACACACACACAGGAATACTATTCAGCAATAAAAAGGAACTACTGATATACATAATAACATGGATAAATCTCAAAGCCATTATGCTGAGTAAAAGAAGCCAGATTCAAAAAGCTATATTGTATAGGATTCTATTTATACAAAATTCTAGAAAAAGACAATATCAGAAAAACAGTAGTAATTGGTAGGGTTTGGGGGAGAGACAGGGGATTGACTACAAAGGCACCTGCGGGTACTTGTAGAGTTTATGATACTGTTCTGTCTTGTCAAAATGCATCACACTGAATTATATTGTATTACGCTGTATTTCAACCTGAATTTTTAAAAAAAATTTTAGAGAAAAGGAGGGAAGGGCGGAGGGAGAAGGAGAGAGAGATTCTTAAGCAGGCTCCATAACCAGTGTGGAGCCCAATACAGGGCTCCATCTCACAACCTTGAGATGAGCTGAAATCAAGAGTTGATGCCTAACTGACTGAGCCACACAAGTGCCCAATAAACTTAACTTTTAGAAGGGGAAAAAAAAAATGACTGAGGAGCTCTTGCTCCCTCTTGGAGATTCACAAAGCATATCATAACTTAAAAACTCTAAGATCTGAGGAAAATAATTTCTATTTAATGCTAAAAGCCTGGGAAATCCATAATATTTTATTACAAGTATTTTAAATAGCTTAATTGCTATTATAACATTGCCATTAAAAACTAAAATGCTATTTTATCAAAACAGATTCAAATAGATTTGTAAAAATTTAAAGCTTTTGCTGTATATTGACAAATGTCTTCAGAAAGGCTGTCCAAATTTCACATTTATGAGAATGACTATTTCCAAATGCCCCTGCATGGGGCATTTTATGTTGTTTAAACTTTTTTCAGCTTTATAGGTAAAAAGTTTGTAGAGTTTATTGTTGTTGTTATTTTAATTTCCATCTCCTTTCTACTAGTGAATATGAATATTTTCCAGAAGTTGATTGGCCATTTATAATGCTTCTATTTTGAAATTTCTATACACATTCTTTGTTCTTTTTCTTCCACTTGGCTCTTTATATTATTTATTGATTTTTAAGATCAAAATAAGATAAAAATCCTTTAATTTTAAACAATTTCAATTTTGATATTTTAAAAATATTCATTTTTAATGTTTGAATAATAGAAATTTTCCTTTACTGCATATATCCTTGGAATCATTTTAAAGACATGATTTTCTTTAAAAAAAAAAACAATATCATGCTAATGTGGAATCAAAATGAAATATTTTGTTTCACAGGTAAGTGATTTAGTAATTGAGCCCCGGTAGTGACTGATCAATAGAGGTCATATGTCTCTTTTGAACTCTCTATAAGTTGTTGAACTCCAGGGAGCAGCTTGGGTGGATATTAACCTTGGTTTCAGGTTCTATGTTTACATAACCATCAGGTCTATTTGGAAGTGCTGCCTGATGCTGCTTGTCCACCTTTGTGAGTGTGTGAGTCAGGATGTGGGTTGGAGAATGATATAGGATGCTACAGTCAATAGTTCTGGAAGAGTTTGAAGATACAGATAAGCAGGACAGCTGATGAACTAAAATTCCTAAGAATTCTAGAAAGAATAAATGAGAATATTTAGAAAGATTAGCCTTTATTATAAGGATTATTAGCTACTGAGGCTAGAGGGAAGAATGGGACAGGGATGGATACACTTACAAACAGGATAGAAAGACTTTGAGAGGAATCCTACCCAAAGGGCACTATTATGTTTATTATTTTTAGCCAGGCTATTTGCTGTAAATTGGGGTCTGGAGACAGGTGGCAAATGAATGCTTTAGAAAATTCAGACTGAAAACTGAAATTTTAGATTTTGTTTTTGCAAACATGGAATTCTGGGAGAACCTATTTTTCTTTTTTTTTTATTTTTTATTTATAAATTTATTTATTTATTTATTTTTTAAATTTAGTTTTTATTGGTGTTCAATTTACTAACATACAGAATAACCCCCAGTGCCCGTCACCCATTCACTCCCACCCCCCGCCCTCCTCCCCTTCTACCACCCCTAGTTGGTTTCCCAGAGTTAGCAGTCTTTACGTTCTGTCTCCCTTTCTGATATTTCCCACACATTTTTTCTCCCTTCCCTTATATTCCCTTTCACTATTATTTATATTCCCCAAATGAATGAGAACATATAGTGTTTGTCCTTCTCCGACTGACTCACTTCACTCAGCATAATACCTATTTTTCTTTTGTAGAATATTTGCCTTGAATATTTGTTTCAGTCCAATAGACCTTAAAAACAGATATTTTAGGCCATTTAAACAATTTCTGCTATTGATATTTATATTTTCCTGTTCTTTAACTGTAAGCTATAACTGTTCTGCTATTATCTGTAACTTGAGTCTTGCAAGAAATAGATAATTAAAAAACTACTTTAGGAATGCCTGGTGGCTCAGCGGTTGAGCATCTGCCTTTGGCTCAGGGTATGATCCTAGGGTCTGAAATCGAGTCCCACATCAGGCTCCTCATGGGGAGCTTGCTTCTCTCTCTGCCTATGTCTCTGCCTCTCTCTCTCTCTTTGTGTGTCTCATGAATAAATAAATAAAATCTTAAAAAAAAAACTATTTTAGATTTAGGGAATAAATTTTAAGGTTATATGACTCAGAAAAATAAATACTATTTATTGTATGAATTACTCAAATACCTCTGTTCATTATAGAAGATTACGATATGCAGTTACAAAAAAAATCTGTTTTTATATAGCCAGCAATAATATGCTTTATAATTTGAAGTGACCTATGTAAAGAAGCAGTCAATATTTTTTAAAGCAACTCCAGGTTTCTCGTTTTAGCTGCTTATTGCTTTTTTGTGCGACCCTGAGCACTGCAGAGATTGATTTTCTGTTTGTGCTCCCCTCTGCAGTTTTGAGATTCTTTGAATAAGCTCATCAGCCTTAACTACCTACTAGAGCTTTATTTCTCTGAAGCAGCATTGTGACACTCAAGGATTCCAAATTAAATCTAAATGCAAACCATGGAATTTTCAGTTGCACAATGTTTTTGAAGGCCTGGTAGATAGATACTATAGAGGAGGGACTCTGTGATGGAGTAATTCTGGAAATAATAATCATGTGAGAAGTTGCTGGGCTACCTTATTTTAATTTCCAGTGACCAGACTTCAGCAGTTTTTTGGCCTGAATTAAGTGTCTTCTAATCCCAAATTTAGAGAGCTGAACATAATATATTGAAAGACAGGAGGCTAATGAAACAAGCAAGCAAAAAACAGCTTTCAAAAACTTTATATGCCAGGACGTGAGCTTTAGAAACTGGTTTATAGCTATTCTGACCTAGCTGGTAATGTACTAAAGAATAAACTTGAAAAGATACACAGTTGATCCAAATTCTCCTTCAATGAAATTTACACTAAACTTCTAAAAGAAACAAGTGAGTATTAATTACACTATTGTATAGGTGGCTTTTAATATCATCTCCTAATCAGGAAGTCTTTGTTAAATTTCTGTTCTTTATGTGTGATCTGTCTAAAAAATCGGTTTGCTGGTACTTGGAACTATTAGACAAAATCTTTCAATTTATTGGCCAGTTAGCTTTTATTTATTTCCCATTTCCATATCCAAAGTTAGCAAGCAAGTAGTGGTAGATTCAAATACATTATTACTATTGGTAAAACAACTTATTCATTCAATAACTGTGAGTGCTTGGCACTTTTCTAGGTATTTGGGATACAGACAGAATAAAACAAAAATCCCTCCTTCATGGAGCTTATATTCTACTGGGGAGAAACAGAAAATAAACAAGCAAATTGTATGTTATATTAGAAGATAATATAGAAGGAAAGGAGAAATGGGACCAGAAGTCACATAGGGGAAGATGTTTTTGTGTATTCAAATAGGATAGTTGGAGCAAGCCCCATGAGAAAGTGACATTTGAACAAGGACTTGAAAGGGATGTGTGAGTGAGCCAAACATATACAGGGAAGATTTGTGGCAGCTGAAATGGAAGTGCAAATCCTTGAGGCCACCGTATTTCCAGTGTATTCTAAGAACAAGGGGCCAATGTGTCTGGAGAGAAGGAGAGTGGTAAGAGATAAGGCCAGAATGATAATAGGCTTTGTAGCTGTACTTCTAACGGTGGATGTGGAAAACTATACCTGACATTGCCAACTTCAAAAAATGGTTATAGAATCATGCATAAACACACTGACTGCCATTTGTAAAATTAGAGTTCTTCTTTCCTTCATGGAAAGGATGGCCTGCTTTTCAGCAATAAAATTAGAATGTTGAAGGTAGAAAAATATATTTTAGAAAATAACAGAGAAATCATACTATAAAAATATAAAATTACTTAGAAATCTTGATCTGCATCTTTGCCATTTATATTTAATACAGTGGCCTTAATTTACTATAGACTTATACTCATCCTGGTTTGCTTGAGTTGTTCTCATACTTTGCTCAGTGCCTCAGAGGCAAAGTCAGTTCTTGAAAGCAGAATAGACCTATACATTCCAATGGATGTTAGCCAGTAAATGTACTGTGGAGATCCTAAAGTGGCAGTTGTCAATGAAATGAGGGCGGTTCTAACAGGCACATTTTGATTCTTGGTTGCAGTTTCCAAGCAGCATCCAGAGGATACATGGGTAATATATCTGCCTGAAAGAAAACTATCAGAACTACCTCAGTTCTGCCTACTTTTACAAAAGAACAATGCTCTTGATTATGATACAGTGTGCCTCCTATGACAGCCATGGTTCACAGGTACTAGGAGGGCCTCCAAGACATTATTCAGAGAGCACTGCATGGCACTTCCCATTTCTACCTTCTAAGCTGCCAATTATTTCAGCCTTCTGCTTGGCTGGAAGGGTCTGGAGAGAACATGATAAAGCCACCTCAAATCTTAAAATAGAAACTTCATTAAGTTTCTGTTTCAGAATATTTTCTTTTCAAATACTAGTTTTAAGAGTCAATTTTGTGGTGCTAAAAAAAGAAGTAAAATTAAAAAAGACATGCTGAGGAGAAAAAATGTATTTGTATTATGGTACCAGTGGTATAAATTCTAGTTTCAGAAACTAGGAAGATAGAAAGGAGAAATGAAATCTTTCAGGTATGGGTTATATTTCTCTAATTTAAAACGTTCTTTTAAAAATTAAGTTTGCCCTACTCCTAAGCTCCTTTGAAATATCTTTATAATAGGGTGCAATACAGAGTTAGACTTATGAGAACTTCTCTGCTTGAAGGGAAAAGTTAAATAAAGTCTATATTTCTGAAATATCACTGTTACATTGCTTAAATGAAATTATAATCCTTTTTTGGATACTGTTTGAATAAAAGGAGTTTGAAAGAAAGAAGGAAAAGAGAAGAGAAAAGAAAGAAATTATCTGTCTTTATCTTGGCCTTGAACATAACCTGAATTGTTCTCTCAGGACTTGTCTTATGACCCTCTTGAGTTTGGGGAAGATTGGCCATTAAACTTCCACCTACCACCCTTTGGTTAAAATAACGTATGTGTCAAGACACCTCAAATCTGTGATGATTTATACACAGTGGTGAAAATATATGCATGTTCCTAGGTATAGTAATGTTTTAAGTAGGAATGGTGGACAAAGGGGCACAAAATAAATCCTAAGAATAGCTATATGCTGTCTTATAACAGCTATTTTGGCTCATGGTGTAAGAATCTAGCCCCATACCAGTGGTTCTGATGCTCTTGCATCCAAAGTGAAATGATTGTCTGAGTGCTTGGTTTCTTCTCAGGGTGCTACCTGTGCTGGGGCTTAGCTAACACAACCTCTGCCTTTTAACTTTGGAGCATTCCCCTGAGCTTTATTGTCCTTTAATGTCATCGACAGTAAGGTTTTTCTACTTGTCACAGAGTTTCAACAAAATGTGTCCTAAATGTTGCTTTCTCAAGAGTTATATGATAAATTTTATTTGACTGTGTCTATAAGATGTATAAAACAAAATAAAATAGAAATTAGAAGTTTGAGAAAGAACAGATGTATATTTACAGCTGTGGGTTAATTGTGTCGTGGAAGAACTGGGCCTGGTGGATCAACAGCTTTCTAGGAAGTAGGATTAAATATTAAAATGTTAATTAAAAAGTTATTATCACATCAAATGTTATTTTCTTACCTTTAAACTTTAATCATGAGCAACAAATTGAGAAGGGGGAATATTTCATTACTCATGCCTGAGATTAAGCTACTCGAGGAAGGGAGGGGTTAACAAAAGTCTCTAAACCCCACCGTATATTGATCTGCTGTCACCATCTTGCCCTGTTATAGGCATGATCCATTATGTTGGCAAGTGAGACAAGGAAGGAAGGTAGGGCTGCAGGCAAAGGTTGGGCAAAGATGGGACAGGGGGCCGAGGGAGCAAGTGGAGCACTGCCGCCACAGAGGATTGAGGATGTGGCTGGAAGCAGGGTACCCTAGAGTTCAGTTCAGAGTATCCAGGCATGCAGTGAAGATTGAGGAGGACAAAGTACCAGAGAGCAATATCATGGGCGAACACCTAGAGCCTAGTATGTGGGATCTAGAATAGGGATAAGCCATTGAGTTAGCAAGAGTATCCGAATCCTGGCAGTGAGGCCCAAGTAAAGGACATCAAAACCAAGAAACTGCTATCTTGCCCTGGAGGAATTTTTTTGTAATGTGTTTACTGATAAGAGTTTAGAGCCTATAATCTTGGATCTCACTTCTGACAATTTGGCAGTGAAAGCAGAGGACTGAGAACTTTTTTTTTTTAGTTTTGAAAATTTTCTAACAGAAGAGTCCACCAGTTGCCATTGTAGTTGATATAGTCTAGTTCATCTCATTGTAGTTATAAAGCCAAGTTCAATAGCAACAAGACAGTGAGCATTCTAATAACATTTAGTGTAATGTCAGGAAGTCGGAAAGTGGGAGGGATAAATGTCACTGTGTTACCTAAAGCAGCAAAGAAAGAATAGTCCCCAAGATTGGTTAGGTGTGTGTAATGCTGAGGGACAAGGGAAGGTCAGCAAACAGCATAAGGGAAAACATACTCTTGCCTCACCCCCAATCCCTAAAAAGACCTTGGGTATAATTTCTTTCTTTTTTTTTGCAGACATACGACCTCTGTCTGCAGGAATAGGAAAGATAATGTAGGGAAATGAATAAGTGCAGTAACATTCCTTAGTGCTCCCATTATTAATTTTTACTATCTAATCTAATACATCTGTATTTTTTCCCAGAGAAACCACGTATTTAATATCATAGCTACAAGCTTATATCTATTCACGTAATAAGTAAATACGTAAACATATATTACTCATGTGACAACTACCTTGTTGATTTGAGCCAAGGTGCGTTTTTCAGCATCAGGGTAAAGAATTCATGCTGACGGCCTACTCAAGAGACATTAAAGAGAGTCCAATGACTACTTCTGAAAACTTAGAGAATTGCTTAGAGGAAAAATGACTCTTTAAGAGACTAAAAGGTTAAATAGTGGTAAGGAGCTTAGAAACTTCCCAAGGTTTTGCAAAGGGACAGATCCTGAGCATAGTTTTGCATGGTGTGACTTGACTATGTCAGAAATTGCAATATCTAATTTAAAAAAAAAAAAACTGTTTTGATTGAGAAATCTCAACTCATGAGGAATAGGCATCAAACTCTTTCTCTTGAAGTAAAAACTGCCTCCTTGAGGCTCAGGGAGGTTCTCTTTCCTGCTATGAATCCATCTCAAAGCCATCTTGATCCAATTCTGTCACTTTTTAGTCTCTTTCATTTAATAAGAATAAACTGGTGTTAGGAGTGAGATTATCTATCCATCCTAGGGGCATGAGGTATGGTCTGTCCTCACACACTTGCCACCTTCTCTGCTCTGACTTTCAGTGCTGGGACTTGGAGGTGGGAGAGGGAAAAGACAATCATCAGGTGGCCTCCAGTATGTGTCCCATCTGCCTCGGTAGCTGTCGCTACTCTGATGCACTGACCAGCCCTGGCTTCAGACTGTGGGGAGGATGTCCAAATGCCTGCCTTCTCATGAAGCTTTTGTGGGAACCTGCATGTATTTAGTATTCCAGTATGGGCATCCAGGAAAGACTCTTTTCCTCCTCAAAGAAAGAAGCCTCCTACTTCCTGAAGAGAACCTTTTAAGTTTAATCAGGTTCAGGAACCAGAGCTCTCCCTACAAAAGTTTCTTTCAGAATTTAGCTTGAAACCTAACCAGCTTAGCATAGGTCTAGTTTCTCTGTCTAAATTGTTTTCAATGCCTTCATTCCTCAGCCTGAGCAGAGACTCTGAAGACTACTTCTCGGGCAGCCCAGGTGGCTCAGCGGTTTAGCGCCGCCTGTAGCCCAGGGCATGATCCTGGAGACCCGGGATCGAATCCCACGTCGGGCTCCCGGTGCATGGAGCCCGCTTCTCCCTCTGCCTGTGTCTCTGCCTCTGTCTCTCTCTCTCTCTCTTTCTCGATTAAATAAATAAAACCTTTTAAAAAAAAATAAACACTCTACTTCTCTTCCTCCATGGCTCCCACATACATAATTATAACTCTGGTTCACATGGAAATCTTTGTACCACAGTCTCCTCTGAAATGATATGCCAGATTTCATATCTATGTTGTCTTTCTTTCTGTGTCTATGAAATTTCTAAGGAAAAAAATAACCCAGAGGATCAATAGACTCTTGCTTTTGTGACAATGTCTTATAAGTCACCCAACTAGCCCATTTCTCGTAGTAATTTGTCACTTTGCAGGCGCAGATTTGGATCAAGAATAGGAGTCAATATTAAAATGAGTACGGGAAACTTGCCATCTACCTAGAGTCTTCTTAGCATCTCACTAAAAATTTATGAATTTATCTTATAAAGGCATGTGTAATTATTCTCCTAAAGTGAGGTACATTTCATTCCTTTGTGAAGAACAGTCCTAGAAATCAAGCAAACTCCAATATCTGGTGTTGGAAGAGAAAAGAACATGAAGAGGTTTAAGAGGATAATGCTTCTGAACCGGAAAATAAATTCAGATTTGCAAAAACTTAGAGTAGGAAATCAGATCTCACAATGGTTAATATATTGACATGAATAAGTTTAACATATTTTCTAAATGCAGTGAAGCATGAGTAATTATGAAAACTAGCCTCCAAAGTTCCTTTTCTGCATAATGTAATTGAGAAACATATAAGAATTGGAGAATTCACAGAGGTCTTGAGATGTGTCTTTGTGATTGTTAAGGAGCTACTTTTGTTTCTTTTTAAAATGAATAACAGTTGCCATATAATGAGCATCTGCCACATGCAGGACACACTCCTAGATACTCTTTATATATTATTATATTTAGTTTTCACAACAAGTACATGAAGGAAGTGCTAACTATGTTTCAAAGATGAAAAATTGAGAGTGGAGGGAGGGAATTATCTTGTCCAAAGTCACACAGATTGTGTTTCCATGAGTAGCCCAATGTCATTTTCAAAAGTACTGAAAGGAATGCTCCCTGCATTATTATGGAAAATTGAAACAGTTGCTGCAATTTTTCTCCTCCAAACTAGCAAGACAGGTGACTTTTTTCCTTTCATATTTCGACTTTAGAAAATGAATGAATCTTTTGCCTATAAGCTTAATTCCATTATGCCAACCTTATGAGCTAACCTTTGTCCTCTAATCACAAATATGATAATTATTTCTAGAATGAAAGGAAGGCTCAGAATTTTTATTTTAATTCTTGACTTTAATATTTATTTAGCATTTTAAAATTTACAAAAGGAGTTGAAGTGGTTTGTAAGTAAAATATAACAGATAATAAGAAAATTAAGGATAAATAAGCAAATAGATCATCTAAAATATATACAATAGATTGTAAGTATGCTTAAGAAAAGCTGACTTATATACCTAGTTTCTAAAATTATTCTCAATTTTATGGCACCTAAAACAGGGAAAATACAATTTATAATCTACATTACCTCTTCTAATAACAGCAAAAACATGTAGAGTAAGAGTAAATGCAGATATATTTTTAAAGCTATACCTAAGAAATTTTCAAACACATAAATTCAGGTATGGCCTCCTAAAATGGTGAGTCTCAGCTGGTGCTGAGGTAACATGGTTTGAATTTACTGCTTTATGTGTCTCTAGCCATATAACCAATAAGCAAGCCAAATATAGGAAAACAGCAATTACCATGTCAAACGAGATTGTTGAAAATATCACTTAATTAGAGGAGGGACTTTAGCAGTACTTGAATATAGTAAATTCAGGCTCAGATTCTTTGACTTGTGGCTGTTATGCAGCTAGCTCCAGCTACCAGTTAAAGGTTATGTGTTTATATAATTTGCTGACCAAATGGAGACACTTTTGAGGGGAAAGAACCAGTTGTAACCAAGACAAGAAATGTAAACAGAGACCGTACCAGACATACTGGGAATATGGTCACCCTGGATGAGAGTAATCATTTGTTTTAGACACCAGCCTCAGGAGCAGTTGTGACCATTGAGGACCATACTTTGTCACCCATGCAGATGTTTACCTACTTAGTATGAGCCCAATTGTGTGGATGCCTAGAAGATAAATCAACATTCCTTTACAAATTATTTTCAACAATCTCACAGACTTTTAAAGTACTTACTTGATTGCTCTGAAGTTGGATACTAACTTGTTAAACCAACTGTTTCCTCTTTTTAAAAATTAAAAAAATCAATCAATCAATCCGACTCTTGATTGCAGCTCAGGTCATGATCTCAGGGATGTGAGATGAAGCCTTGCATGGGACTCTGTGCTGGGCATACAGCCTGCTTAAGACTTACTTTCTCCCTTTCTCACACCCTCCCCTCCCCTTTCTCTTTCTAATAATAATAATAATAATAATAATAATAATAATAATAATAATAAATCAAACCATGAACTTGTAACATTTATAAGGAGAAAAAAATTTTCATAGCATGATGCTCTGACCTTGACCCTGATTCCCAAGCATCACCTGTCACCTTCCCTATGATGATTTCTTATTCATCAGCTTTGAAACTCTCAGACTGGTCTCAGAGAAGCGTTGTAAAAGCAGACTTCCTGCAGGAGTCCTTTTTTCAGTATTGACCCGCATCTTTATTATTTAAACAAAGTTTTACAAAAAGCTCTGAGATGACAGATGAATAATGCACGCACAGTGACACGCATCTCAGTAACCTAGTTTATAGGATGAAATTTACCTTCATTTTGGAAGCCCTCCTGGGCTTGGGCTGCTGCCAGATTCTTGGCACACATCCACCTGATTGAGCCCATTTTGTTCCACCTGTGCTTTGCAGGAACATTTATCCAGGTGTTTACCCTCCTGGAAATTCACACAGAGAAGAGGGAGGCCCAGAGACAAACCAGTGCCTTCTCTCCTTCCACTTCCATCTCCTCTTCATTCTGGTTTCTCCCCCAGATCTTCCCTGAATTATTGACAGCAGGCTGTGATTCTAGGTCCCTCTATATACTTGCTGAAGGTATCCATAATTCTATAAGCATGCCTTGTTAAAAACTTAATGTGAATGTAGGAGACACAAATTAGTAGGAAGATTATTCTGCTCCATAGAAGTGTAGTACCTTTGGTCTGAAAATACTATTAAAATATTACCAGATGACTTCTTTCTAAATATATTAAGTATTGAAAATATTTGCATTATTAAAACAAGCTAGGAGAAAAACAGCCTCTTGACTGGATGTTGAAAGGATTATAATAGAATAAATAATTGAATAAATCACTGTAATAGATTAATAATAGTAATAAACAGAATCTTCATTCAGGATTATATACCTACTATTCAAATTCACTTCTCAACTTGTTTTTAATTTTAACTTCATGATTATCATTGGGGACATAAATATGGCTCATTCAGTTATTTGATATAACTATGACCATGATTCCATTAGGTTTTACCATGCTATAATTTTTACCATGCTATAAACTATAAATTTCATAATTTTATGTAACTGACATGCTTCCATCGAAATCATGTTGCCTTAGATTTGTTAACTGCCATGTATTAAAAGCCAATTTATCAATTGAATAAACTCTAAGAATGGCTAAACATATAATAATGCCTGCTACTCTCCAATTTGAGGCTGTATGAATTCATGCTGTGATCACACTAAGATGCTTGTTACTGGTGGTCCGTCTGTAAACTCTCAGTGCATGGACTGAATTCAGCTTTTAGTCATTAATCAACTAATCAATATAAAATTCCTTTTGGATTACTTGACATCCGTGAGTTAGAAAAATTCACATCAAAAATCTGGATTTCCAGTTTTCTGAAAATTGGACCTCCCAAATTTCTTATGGGCTAGGTCTGAGTAGGTCCTCCTCAAGGATGCTTTTTTTTTTTTTTCTTTTTAAAGGATCTTCTTGGCCTTGACATGCACTGAAGTCTGCAACCCCTGATCTAGACACTTCCTATTCCAGTGCACCCTACACTTGGCCTCCAGATTAAACTTCTAAGTGCATCACAGTAAAGCTGCCATACCCCTACCAAAAACCTTTCATGTCTTCATCCATAGAATCTGTGATACGGACTTTAAGGCCTTCCCATTTTGACTTTATATTCTGATGTTCACCCAGAACAATGGAATAACAGGTATCCATTGTTCTGGGCAAGTGGGGCTACTTGTTATCAGATCACACTTTGTGCTTTTATACTTTTTCACTTTTCTTTTTTTTTTTTTTTTTTTTTTTTTTTTTTACTTTTTCACTTTTCTGATGCCTTTCTTCTCCCTCAAATTCCTTCTCATCTGTATTCATGTATTTTTTTAGATCCAGTTAAAAATTTGTGTCTCAATTATATCTTCGCAAAGCAGTCAAGAGATGGTGATTCTTCCCTCTTCTACACTTACAACACTGATTTCTCTGACTTTCAAATTCCTGAGTGTATACCATTTTATGTTGAATTTATGAGTGATCACAAACTTAACTAGGTAGGGTCTAAATCTTGTTCAGTTTGAATCCCACATATAGTTGGCATAATTCCTTATACTTATTTGACACTCAGTAATTACTTGTTGAATGAGAAAATTTTCTTCTTTGTTCCAATATTATTTTATGTTATTAACATCCTCTGAGACACAGCTGTGATTTATATTTGCATTTTCATTAGGTAGATAATAGATGTGTATATTTAAAATATTGATTTTTGTGAGGTATGTGATTATTTAGAGCTGTAGAGCCTTTAGTGTGATCAAGTATTTGACCTTCCTGTTTAATCTTTTTTTCAGTAATTACCATGATGTAACTTAGTTTTTTATACTCTCACGTACTAAAATAATTCAGAAGGAATTATGGAATATCAATGATCTATCTTTCTTGAAATTATAATAGTATTGTATTCAAACTAGAAGAAAAACAATTGCTCCTAAACTATAATGTGGTGTTAAATTTTAGGTTAGCAGGATTCATTGTGAAGCTTGACTGGGTATTTGTGGTTCATAGAAATCTTTTATGATATTACAATAATTTTTAAAAAGTATTCCTTCAGGTTATACAGTTTATTAGATTAGTCATTACTCATTGTTATAAATTCAAAAGTATGTGTTTATATTTGGAGTATGTTACATATAAAGTGTATATTAACAACTTTTGTGTACATTGATAGATTTGTCCATTTTGTTTCATGTGATTAGCACTCACTTGGCAGCTGCTCTGTTTTCTTCTTTCTGACTTCTGATTTTCTTCTCACTTTGTTTCTCTTTTTTCCCAAAGCTGTGTCCTGGGCATCTCCCAATTTTTCCCTATTTATTTTTAGAGGGTGGTAGAGGGAGAACGTAAGGCCACCTCTTGTCCCCAGGCCTCCCACTAACCTGGCTCAGAATCTCAAAGAGAATAGTTGCCTGCAAAATGAAAAAGAGCTGCCAATGTGGGTCAACTGTATATATCCATAAAGTTCAAGTAAAAGTGATTTTCTTTTAATGTTATAAATCTGTTACAAATGATTCTAGAAAAGATTTGCAGCACAATAACATTTTAATTTTTCCCCTGGAGAGAATCTTTAATTGTTTTTAAAGACAGAAACAATTGCATTCTCATAAATATATTCATTTTCAATGTGCATAAATATAATTATTCAGCACAGCTATGTCAGCAAGAGCTATAGGGATAACTTGGGCTTGACCTTTACTCAGAGTAGAAAAATAAACATGATATGTTGGCTCTTTAAATCTCTCGGTGAACTGCTGCAATGGAGGAATCGCCCACAATGAGTAAATAGCATTCAGACTTTGCAGGATCTAATAAGCCTCTTTGAAAATGTCCAGAAATTTTTTTATCAAGGACTTAGATTTTTCTCTGTTAATTTCTTAATATTTCTTATTTTATTGAAAGGAAATAGGTAGGAGTAATTAGGTGACTGAGTAAGATAATTCTGTCCTTGTGACATGTCTGTGAGCTGGCTGTTTCCAAATAGTAGTCTTGCTTGTTTGATTATTTTTTCATTTATTTATGTTTACATGTAACAAACTGCTTGTATCCTAATAGCCCTTTTACCTCTACATAGTCACATTCAGAGGCCCTGTGGGTTGGGACTTCAACATATGAATTCTTGAGGGGCATAGTTCAACACATGACACTCTGCCCTTTTGCCTCCCAAAATTCATATCCTCTTCACATGCAAAATATATTCACCACATCCTAACAGCCCCAAAATCTTTATTCATTCCGGTGTCAACTATAAGTCCAAAATATCACCTAAATCTCATCAAAATCAGATATGAGTGAGTCTCCAGGTATGTCTCTTGTCATTGAACTCTACATTAGCCATTTTGAATTTCTTTCTGTTCCCTGACCTATCTTACATCTTAGCCCTTGCACAAGCTGTTCACTCTTCCCAGGATACTCTTTCTCATTCTCTTATCTTAATTTTTTTTTTTAATTCTTATTCATCTGTTAAGCAGAGGCCTACATGGCATCTCCTCCCATGTGACTCCTTTACATTTCTTTCAGGGTCCGTCCTGTTTGCTTACTCCTTCAGACATCCTACTTTCCCCCCTGATGCCCATATCTATTCCCAGTAGCTTCTTAAATGCTCCTCCCACTTTCTAATAAGATAGGAAACTGTAAGAGAGAAAAGCGCTGCCCCTCCCCGCCCCAGACATTTGACTTGTCACCACTATAGCCCTGCAAAGGTGTAGGAACATAGAAAAAAGTTGGTAAATTAGTTAAAAGAAGAAGGTAACGAGGGAGTGTGGGAGAAGAAAAGAGAAAGAGAGAAAGAAAGAAGATTTACGTGGAAGGAAGATGATGATAGAAAGCTTTGAAAGAAGCTTTTACAATATGGTCCCCATCACACCTATGTGTGCCACCTTGTTCAAGTGATTTAACCTCAATGAGCTTTGTCTGATAAATAAAAGAGCTAGACTTTAATTTTCTTTATCTCTGTTATGAGGGAATTAAAATTTTTTTTCAGCAGCTGAGAGTGGGTTTAAGATGATCAGGGTAAACTAGGCTCTGAAAGACCACCTAGGAGCCTCTTGCATAAATACAGGTGTGAGGTTCTATTTGAAAGAGTTAAAATGATAAATTTGGTCGGGAGATATGATTTAGACATTCAACACCTGCATTATGTTCCTATTTGTACCAGTGTATGACTTTTGGAGACATGTGCTTGCTATAACATAGATGTGATATATATCATATTATGCCACAGACATCTCTTTAGGAACATAAACATTGTTATTCATGTACAGTGTTTAAAAGAGAGCAATGGTTTGAAGGTATTTATTTTAAATCTCTGTAAATTATCTGTTTATATTGTTAATCTGAATTATGCTGATATAATTAGCTACTAATCATCTGTGATTAGAGAACACACCCCAGTCAAAAGGTTCAGGGAAGTCTTCTGTAGATTAATGTGGAGGAGGAAGAGAATCATTTGGAGCTAAGCAGGTCTGATTCCAAACCCAAGCCTGACAAGTGATTGTGTGGTGCTTACTGGGTACCACACTCTTGCCAAAGCTCATCTCTCATCTGCACTCAGGATTACCAATAAATTGGCTGAAGGAATTATTTTTTGTAATATTGAACCATAATATCCCATTACGATCTTCTAAAGACATACATGAAAGAATAACTCTGCCTTATTTTAACTAATAGAAATTGCAAAAGATTTCTAAAAAAATAAATCCTTTTAAATGTCAAAATTTTTAAATAATTATTATTACTAATTTTACTTTTTAGAAATATTTCTTTTTGTTAATTGTTTCTTCCTCATTCAGAGAAAGGGAGACATAGAATTCTAAGTACATATGAAAATGATTGTGATAATAATAACAAACATTTATTGATTCCTTATCCTAATCCTTTATCAAAGTTTTTGCCTATTACCTCATTTAATCCCTGTAATAACTCTATTCGGAAGATTTGATTATTACCTCCATCTTATAGGTAAGAGTTTCTATAAGACACAGAAATGTTACATGGTGTGCCCTTGACCATATACCTGGTAAGTGGTAGAGTTGAGATTCAAACTCAGACTGTCTGGAAACTATGCTTTTAACCAAACATGCTATAGTTATAGTAGTTGCTAAATAATTATTCACTGAAAAGGAATCAGAAATTTTGTCAAGAGAGAAATAATAGAATTAGAAGTTTAGGAAAGGGAATGTTTAATACTAATAATACAACTGAATTTATCTCATGTTGGGAATACTCCAAGATTATATACAGAGAGAAGCAAATTTTCTGTTCCATTCAATCCATTATCAAGGGTGATTGTATATATATGCAGGTAAAGACCATGGAGGAACTCAGATTACACTAAGGTTTAGACAGCCTCTTTTCTTGGGATATTTAGGTACAGTTTAGAGACACGTAATAAATGATTCATCATTATCTTCTTACATATTTATAGATTTCAGTGTTCCCTGTAAATCTATAGTTAGCCAAGATAAAAATATTTGGCTTCTTTAATTTTATTCAGTGCTTTTCAGGTATATTCTTGGGCCTATTGAGCCTATTATATCTGTGACTTAATGAAATAACTCCTTGCATTTCACTGACTGTAAACCTCTAGGCTTCTTTTTGAGGTCATTCAGTATTATAATTAACAAAGAATATACTTGAATCTCAGCCAATAACCAAGTTAGTTTTGACATCATGCATTTCAGAGTTTTTCTATTAACTATACTTATTTCTGCTCGACCAATTCAGATATGAGTCCAGCTATTTATAACTATTTAGATCCTTTTTCCCTTTTGTTTTCATTATTATCTTTCTCTATGCTGAGAAGCAAATTGTGTTGTTCCTCCCAGCCTGTTTTCTATTAAGAGGAGATAACAATAGCTCCTATACCCTGAGCTATGTGAATATTAAACAAGACTATATATTGGTAACTGTAGCCAAAACCACTTTCCCAAGATCTAAAACTCATAAGTAAATGTTTATTCAGCATCTTTACTTAGATATCTCATAGGCATCTCAAACTTAACAAGACCTAGACACTACTCTTGAAGTCTTTCCCTCAAATAATCTCCTTCCCTGACTCTCTAATCTCTACAATTTACCCACTTTCTCAGGTCATAAACTTAGGACACACCTTTGAACCTTCTTATTTATTCACACCTTGCAGCCAATCCATCAGCAAATTCTGTGAACTGTACCTTCAGAATAAGACCTGAATCCCCTTTATTTACTATCTTTCTTGATATCACCCTATTTAAGCCACCTTCCTCCTTACCAGAGCAATTGTAATAACTTTCTAACTGGTCTCATTGCCCCATACTCTTGACCCTATACACAGTTTTCCCCTCCCAATAGCAGCCAGAGTGATTCTGTAAATCCTTAAATTAGATCTCTTCCCTTCTTAAAATTCTTCTGTCAGTTCCTAAATCAAAAACATAAGAAACAACAAGTATTGGCAAGGATGTGGAGAAAAAAGAACCCTCATGCACCATTGATGGGAATGCAAACTGGTGCAGCCAGTTTGGAAAACAGTATGGAAGTTCCTCAAAAAGATAAAAACAGAACTACCCTACAATCCAGCAATCACACTACTGGGTATTTACCCCCAAAATACAAAAACACTAATTCAAATGCTGCTGTTTATAGCAGCATTATTTGCAATAGCAAAATAGCCCAAGTGTCCATTGATCGATGAATGGATAAAGATGATGTGGCATATATAACGGAATATTATTCAGCAACAACAAAGAATGAAATCTTGCCAAATGCAATGATGTGAATGGAATTGGAGAGTATTACACTGAGCGAAATAAATTGGAGAAAGACAAATAGCATATGATTTCATTCATATGTGGAACTTAAGAAGCAAAACAAATGACCAAAGGAATAAAAAAGAGAGAGATAGGCAAGCCAAGAAACAGACTCTTAACTATGGAGAACAAACTGATGCGTACCAGAGGGGAGATGGGTAGGGGGGAAGGTGAAACAGGTGATGGGGATTAAGGAGGGCACATATTGTGATGAGCACTAGGTGTTGTATGGAAGTGTTGAGTCTATATTGTACACCTGAAACTAATATTACCCTATATGTTAACTATATTGGAATTAAATGAAAAAATTTAAAAATGATTTCATATAAAGAGTAGAATGGTGGTTGTGAGGTACTGGGTGGAGGAATAAATAAGATGAGGAAGGTTAAAAGGTACAAATTCTCAGCTATAACAAGAATAAGTTCTAGTTATTTAATACATGATATAGTGACTAAAATTAGTAATGCACAGTTGTAAATCAGAAAGTAAATTAAGAATAGATATTAAGTATCTCATTGCAAAAAAATAAAAAAAGAAAACCCCCAAAATGCAGTTAACTATGTGATATGATGGATGTATTAATTTTCTTGATCTTAGTAATCATTCCACAATTAAATGTGTATATCAAATAAACAATACTGTAAATGTATGTAATCATCCCAGCAATTTTTTCATAAATTTAAAAATAAAAATTTAAACAGATGCTTCAGCCAATTCCCGTCCCACTAAAACTAAAATACATGCAATTTTTCATTGATATACAACCTTAGAGCATTATTCATCTTCATCAGCCTTGCTAATGTTTCCTGTGCTCACGGGCTGCTTGCTTTTGTTCAGTTACATCAAGCTCATTCCTGCCTCAGTATCTTTGAACTTGAACTTGCTATTCTTTCTACCTACAATAATCCCCCTTAGATATTTGCATGACTTTCTTCCTCACATTATTTACATCTCTGTTCAAGTGCATTTTCTCATAGGGGGAGCTGGGTGAGGTCTTTTTAGGATAATTTTTCTAAAATATCTTTACGTATCCCTAATCACTTTCTAAGCTACTCAACAACCATAGCACCTGCTATTTATTTATTTATCATGTGGTATGTCTGTTTATATTTTTTCTCCCATCCAAAATGTATACCCCTTGAGTTCAGGAACCATAAAAGACCCAGCACATGGTAGACTTTTTTTTTTAAAGATTTTATTTTTTTAATTTTTATTTATTTATGATAGTCACAGAGAGAGAGAGAGAGAGAGAGAGAGAGAGAGAGGCAGAGACATAGGCAGAGGGAGAAGCAGGCTCCATGCACCGGGAACCCGACGTGGGATTTGATCCCGGGTCTCCAGGATCGCGCCCTGGGCCAAAGGCAGGCGCCAAACCGCTGCGTCACCCAGGGATCCCGGTAGACTTTTAATATAGATATGTCAAATAATGAATTAATGGATAGAAACCACATACAGCCTGGTACATACTAAGTTCCCATAAATATTATCTGTGATCCTTCTACCCTTTTCTAATGATATGCATTAGAAAAATCCTAGCTTGTTTTATTCTCCATTACACATATATATTCCTCATAAAAGCTGTTAAGTCAATGTTTCCATTTCCCAGATGGAGTAACTGAGGATTAGACAGATGGATAACTTGCCCAAGATGATGTACTCGTTAGTTCAGAGTTGGCCCAAATTCTTGTTTCTATGTCTAGTGATCTTGAAATAGATGATTTCAATGAGAAGTCACCATTCTTTTGATAGCAAAAATTGATTTCTTTTGATAGCAAAAGTTGATATCACTGCTGGGCAAGCGAGACTTCTTCTTTTACTGCATAATACTCATGCCTAGAAGAATAATAAAACACCCCAGAGGGTAGGGAACTGTTTTTTGATCCATGATATCTAACATACTAGAACCAGAAATGGTCTTACATCCAGCATTATTTTACTGTGCTTCATATGCTTCTCAAATCACTGCCAAAAAATCAGCTTCAACTCTTCTCTTTTGACCTTTATAGATTATTTTTTTTTTACAAATTTTAAGTCTAAGTGGCATGAGTGGTTGTTATGCAAGCTCATTTAAAACCATTTTGCTCATAAAAATTCACCATGCTTAAACACTAGTAGATAAAGTCTTTCCTTTATTCTAAGGCACTAAATCATGGGACTGCGAGAATTGTTCTCAGAGACAGAAGACAGGTGGAGAAAGAAAGCAGATATCAGTGAAGCTGGCAGAAGTGAAGGGATGAGGGGCAGTTGGAAGGAATGAAAAAAACTGGAAGGAAGTGGCCAGATCTGCAAGTGTCATCAGTGATGAACAAGAAGAGGCAAAGCCTGTAGTGAATGTATGAGATAGCATGCACCAATGGGAATGCTGAAAGGAACTGAACTGAAGTAACCAGAGATAGAAGAAAGCTCCAGAAATAATGACAAATATAGATAGTAATCCAGCCAGCAGTAGACCGTGAAGTGTTTGGGAATAATGCAGTTAATGAAGTACAGTAGAGATTAGCAATGGTTATAACAACTCATGTAATTTTGTCATGCTGTGGAAGCAGGACTTTAATATTGTACTGGGTTGGAGAGAAATGAGAAGCTACACCTTCTTTTCTCTGCTGCTGATTTTACTGCTTTACGAGTTGCCAGTGGCACCTAGGTGCTCTACTGTTGTCCAAACTGGTGTGGTGGAGGAATTTGGAATAGCGCAATAGCTTCTGTGGTACCAAAGGGGGAAGTGCAAAGGGTGAAGACAGCTGAAGGTCCTGAATGGTCAGGCAGCTCAAAAACCATAGCTCACCAACCATGTTCTCTACCAGACGGCTCTGGTGATTTGTTGAGCCTTTGTGAGGACAGACTAAAAAATACTTGTGAAAAAAAATCAGATTGAAATTACTTGAGGATGCTAGAATTCTGCAGATTAAGTGTTGTGACAAATGCAAAATAAAATATATGTTTCAGAATTTTTCAAAAAGGCAAAATTGATTCTATTTGGATTTTTTTGCGTATGTAAACAAACACTTTTTTCCCTGAGCACATGCATCCATAGAGCCCACCTTATGATCTGCACCCTGTGATTGCTGCTTAAAACCTTCATTCTCCCTGATGCTTCTGAGGGAAAAAGCTATCTTCAAGTATCTCAGAAGCTTCTCACAGTATCTTTGAGCACAGGACTAGTCACATGATTTCTAGTTTCCATAAAACTAGTTTGGAATTATCTTAGACCCGTAGAGCAGAGTCAGGATCTGTCTTCACCATCCAGTCATTCTTGCTTTGGATCTATTGTTAGTTTAATTTGGCTGCGTGTGTGTGTGTGTGTGTGTGTGTGTGTGTGTGTGTGTGTGTATGTTGGGGCATAGCAGGAGTTGCAGATGTGATGCTTAGAATAGCTATATGAATTGTTATGCTCTGGAAAATATGTACTATACCTTAATTGTGTTTTCAAAAGTTTCAATGTAAATTTTAATTTGGCATGTTTCTTTTTTTTATCATACCTTCCCATTTCATCCTTTAGCATTTTGCATCTTCTTTAGCACTTCTTTTATATTATTTTTTATTCAGTTAACATACTTGAGAATACTATGTACCAGGCATATTTCTAGGTACTAAGAATATAATGGTGAGCAAAATGATGTGTAAAAATTTATATACAAACACAATTCTTGGATCATTTTATAAAATCAATTGAAATATACCATTTTAAGATAGATAAAATGGAATAGCATATGAATTACTTTTAATAAAATTTCCTTAGCACTTATTAGTCTCTGATTATGAATTATATAATGGTATCAGTCCTTGGGAGCTTGTAGTTGATTGGGGGAAAGGCATTATAATAAATGATTTCTATAAAATATAACTCTATAATTAAGTCTGTTACAAGAGAAAGGACTCTGCCTATCTTGCTTACCCTTTTATTCTCAGTACAGCATCATAAAAACAGTAAAGGTGTTCTTCAAGAGAAAATCAGAATTTTTTTGTTAACAACACAATTGAGTTTTAGAACTTGGGCTATACATAAAAACATCCAGGGAGCATTTTCAGGATACACATTTGTGAACCTTTCTCCTGAACCACTTACTGAATATTTTTGAGGGGTAAATCCTAACTTTTGTGTTTCTAAATGTTCTTCAGTCAATTTATTGCTAAGCCCTCGTTATGAAGGACTGATTAAGAGAGAAGTTTCTTAGTGCATGTCAAGGGCCCTGTCATTCATATCACTTTCAGTAATGATTTAGATCAGGAGTCAGCAAACAAATGCCCATGGGCCAAATCCAGCCCACTACCTGTTCTGGTATGGCTTGTGAAACTAGAATGACTTTTACATTTTTAAAAGATTGAAGAAAATCAAAAGAAGAATAATACTCTGTAACACATGAAAATTAGATGAAATTTAGATTTCAGTATGTACAAATAATATTGTACTGGATCACAGTTCCCCTCATTCATTTTGTATTGTCTGTGGCTCTTTTCCCACTGCAAGAGCAGAGTTGAATAATCAAGACAGAGACTATATGGCCTGCAAAGCCTAAATATTTGCTATCTTGCCCTGTACAGAAAATTTTGCCTACTCCTGTAATAGGAAGAAAATATTATATATTTCACAAGATATGAATCTGGGAGATATAGTAAGTTAGATGAGAAAAAGGTTCTTGTCACCATGGAGAGATGGGCCAAATCTACCAAGATAAAATACAGTAAGTAAGATAGTAAGTTTCTACATGTTGGCCTAAATAAGACAACCACATAATTATGAGCAATTTAGCTTTGGGGCATATAACGATGACATAGGTGTTTTATTTGACAGTAAGTTCAAATAGATGTTAATTGTATGATTATTATGACTAAACGGCTAATTTATATGGACCTATAACAGAAATATGGCATTTAAAACAAGGAATGCTAAGATTACACCTAAATAATTCATTTCACTTTGGGGTGGCCTACTTTCAGAATGGAATAGATATCTGAAGTATTTTCAGGGGGAGCTATTAGGATGGTGAAGGGATACAAAATCATGCCAAATGATAAATTATTTAGCCTGAGGAAAAGAAGACTCTGAGGGGACACAACAGATAACACTCATCAAATATTTGGATGAATATCATGTGGGAAAAAAATTAGGCTGATTCTGTGTGAGCCAAAGGAGTATAAAGCCAGTTATGGAGATGGATAGTGCAGGCATAGTAGGCTCACACTAATTGTTCAAATATGGAATTGTGATTCCTTGTGAGGTGACACCTCCTTGGAAGTTATGGAAAGAGTCTGGAAGAATTCTGAGTCAGGATATTGTTGGTGGGATTTGAGGATTAGAAGGGAAGTTAGATTAATTTACATGTAAGATCTCCCTCAACATTAAGTGTCACTGAGAATAATTCCATCATGCCATATGCATGGATTTTGATATTCCTTGTGCATTCATTGGACATTGACTATTAGCAGAACATTCTGTTTATGATTTTGACAGATACAAAGGGAATCCATGGTGTGAGTTGGGGAAACAAAGGAACTTTGCAAACAAGATGTAAACACCTAAAACATCAGGATGAGTGATATATAAACTGAAATTCTGTTTTTCAAAGAGGATGTGATCAGTGAAGACTTCAGGAAGGAAGTAGGCTCTGAACAGAGCTTTGAAGATTGGTTTTAATTTGGATAGACTGTGGTAAGAACACAGGGGCTGTAGGTAATGGGACCAGCGTGAACAAAGATCAGTTAAGGAGCAGTAAGGAGAGAAAGAAATGCTTACTCAAACAACATTAATCCCTTATTCATTTAATACTTAAGGAGCACCTACTATGGGAAACCACAGTTCAGTGCAAGAGCTTACAAGGAAGAATAATGATTCCTACCCTCAAGAAGCTCCCAGCCCAGAAAAGAAAAATAAACATCAGCATCCTCTATAGAGTAGCTTAATTCCTGCATGATTTAGCCAAAAGATGAGCTACTCGAAATTTCTTGGACTATCTGCCTCCAATTTAAAAAACTAATCAGGGCAGCCCCGGTGGCGCAGCAGTTTAGTGCCACCTGCAGCCCGGGGTGTGGTCCTGGAGACCCAGGATCGAGTCCCACATCGGGCTTGTTGCATGGAGCCTGCTTCTCCCTCTGCCTGTGTCTCTGCCTCTCTCTCTCTCTCTTCTCTCTCTGTGTGTCTCTATGAATAAATAAAACCTTTAAAAAAACTAATCAACCATCATTTAACAAATATTTATTGAACTTCTGCATTATTCTCGCTGTTTGAGATAGATCTGTGATCAGAACAGACAGAGCTCTCCTGCTGACCAGAATGTAAGATAAAAACATTTTGTGTTATTCCCTGGTCCTTCAAGAAACATAAAATGTTATTTATTGTCTTACAAAATTTGAGAGGGCAAAATCAATAAAGAAATATCTTATTGGGCTTTCCGAAGGATATTTAGAGCCCTGTCTGTGAAAAAGCTGTGAAATACTCAGCAGTGTCTCTTTAAACCTATGCTCCTTTCTTGAGCGGCATTTGTATTTTTGTCATCCATTCCATTCTTTTTGTTTTTGTTTTTTAGCACCTGCAAAATTTAAACTGGAAATTTCATCTTTTGTGTCTCAGCTCTTGTCACTCTAAACGTCTCTTGTTGTGCGAATCAGTATTGGCTCTTCATACAAATAAAATGCAAATCATATCCTTGCCAGAGCTAAACACTTATCTCAATGAAATCAGAACAAATACTTGAAGGTTAAAACTGAGATTCATTGCTTAGCAGAATAAAGAGAAAAACACTGAATGCAACATGAATTTTCCACTGAGATGAATTCCAAATACAAGCCAAAAACTCAGTAGAGATAAAAATACTTTTCATGCCAAATGATGGATTTTGATATCTCAAGCCAGATATCAGACTTATTTCTCAGCTATTTTTCTTTCACATGAAATTTAATATTAAGCATCTAATTGCTTCTCACTCTTGAAAAATGCCATATTAAGTTTCACAAAGGAAAGCAAGTTAACTCCAGTGTCCAGGTCAAATGACTATCCAAAAAAAAAAAAAAAATGTGGCTTGCCTGGTCACCAAACAGAACCCAGAATTCTGCCCACTGGTGAGTGCTGAGTGGCCTGGATTTTGTTGTTCCACCTTTTTCTGTGTAGTTGACTTCCCTGGCCCTAATTTCCCTCATAGACTCTGCAAGTCTGTGAGTATCACTCTCTAGGCAGTTGCTCTGACCCATAGAATAAACATTAGTATATTATATTCCATTGTTTATTTTTAAAAAGTATTCTCCTTTATGTGTCCAAGAACTTAAAGTGACCACATGTATTACTACATTACAGATTTGCTTTTTTAATACTTTGTTAATTTTTTCCAGTGTAATTGGTTCCCTTTCCAATTCTACATACTGCATAAAAACAATCTGAGCAGGGACTCATAGACTGCCAATGTGCCCATAATACAAAAATAGCTCAGAACCCCAAGTCCTGTACTTGACTGATGAAGGAGGATAGTACCTCCTCTGACCCCGTGTCCTATGGCTCTTCATGTTGTCCCCTTAAGAGATAGGCAGGGCCCCTGCTGAATGTACTAATAAGATTCATGAAAAAAAAAAAAAAACCCTACACAGCAATGTTCATTCACATAATGGATTGCATCACATAGCTATAGTGATAATAACATAGTTATTCTTATTGAATTCTTTTATATGAAGTCTAGGCAAAAGCCAAAACCAAAAAAACTTGTTAAAAATCATCATTAGGGTGAAAAATTGTGTCTGTTGATGAGCCAACATCTTGAAGATGACTGAGCCAGGGTAGTGTATGTATATTGTTTCTGCAGTTTAGATAGCTACTGCCTGTAAACAATAAGCACTTTCCAAGTCTGTTCTCTGAGCTCTGGACATAAATAACATAAGCACTTACCCATTTCTGATATCATAAACACCCGGCCTGATGCTTAATGGAAGCTGTATAAATAAAGTTATTCCTTTTAGTATTCTCAAAAAGGAAAAGGCTTGTGGAATATCTCCCTTTCAAAGGGTGAAGTCCACCAATTCAGAAATAAAATAATCTTGAGAGGGAACTCATCCTATCTTATGGAACAAGAGATGCTATTTTATGTCATGTTCTGGTGATGGTTAATTTAATTTTTCACTTCTGTATGGATTCTTATGTGAAGGAATTTCATCCTGGCATTTCATGTTTAATAAAATTAAAAATATATTATTCTGCTTAACTAACAGTGGAAGAATAAAAACAGGATGTTCATGAGACCCAGATCTACAATTCTTATCGGTTTTCTGGAAATCCTTTATGCAGGTGTCTAAACAGCACAAAGGTTCAAACCAATTATAAGTCCATATCTGTCTAACAACCCTGAGTAAGCTTTTCTTTTAATTAGTAAGGATTGTTTTTATAGAATTCTACTATGAAGGCTAGTCTTTTTAGACTAGTTTTTTAAAAAATACTTGATCAAATAGTAAAAAAAAAAGGTAAAACTTTTTTTTCTTTTTTTTTTTTACATTTTTTCTTTATGGAAAATAAACAACCAATGATCTGAAAACTAGAACTAATTTTGTTTATGCTCAAATGTGATGTAACTGCAGGTAAATTTTTACCATCACTCATTTAAACTTTTTGTAAATGTGTGACCTGTTTGCTCATGTGTAATTGTATGTGACCTACATTTCTTATAATATTAAATATTCACTGGCAGACTTTAAGAATTTTTAAAATTGTTATTCATAGGAATTGACCCTTATATTAATCATTATGACTTGAGAAAATTTAAAGCTTTAGTTAGGATTGGCATTTGGGTCTTATAACAACACTATGGAATAGGCAGTATTATCACTTCCATTTTACAGTTGAGGAAATTCAGTACATCAGTCAGCTCAGGCTGCCATAACAAAATACATAGACTGGATGGTTTAAATAACAAGAATTTATTGCTCACAGTCCTGGAGGCTGAAAGTCTGAGAGTAAGGTGCTGGCTGACTTGGTTCCCCCATAAGGGCTCTCTTCCTGACTTATAGATGGTGGCCTTCTCACTGTGTTCTACATGGCAGAGAGATTGGGCTTTGGTCTCTCTTCTCTTTGTAAGAATGTTAACCCCATCATGAGAACCCCACCCTCAACCTCATCTAAACCTAATTACCTCCCAAAGGCTCCACCTCCAAGTACCATTACATTGAGGGTTAGGGCTTAAACATGAAGTCCCTAACACTCAAGGTTTAAGGAGGTTAAGTAATTTGCTGAATGTTACAGAGCGAGTAAGTGGTTAAAGATGGAATAAGCTCCAGAAACTTGCCAAAACAGTAGTTTACACTGGTGTGATGACGTTAAAAGTATCTTCGGTTTGGCTTTTCTTTACCATCCTCACCACAAGCATGCTATCAAAGAACCATGTAACTAACTCCTCTGTCTTGGACTGCCTTGTGTGTCTATTCTCCACACAATAGAGAGATCCTTTCATTTCTTAGTCTCATCATATCATTTTGCAACTCAAAACTCCGCAGTGGCCTCCCATCCCATTCAGAAGAAAACTGAAAGTCCCCTCCATGTTTCTATGGTCTTCCTGACATCGTGTGACTATGACCTTTAATCCAGTCCTTCCTCTACCCTGCCCTGTGTGACCTAACTCAAGCTCTTAACTGTTCAGTGCTTACACTCCCTCCTCCTTCTGCCTGGAATAATCCTCTTCCTCAGTTAGGCAGCCACATTTCCCCACATCCCTCAGAACTCCACTCCCCCTTCAGTCTTCCCTGGCTATCTTATCCCTGTAACCATGCCCTGCCCCTGCCCTCAACTCCCTATTCTTTAGTCTCCTATTTGTCATAAACCCTTATAGTGCTGCCTGACAAGATCATATATTCTTTTGTGAATATGTTTTAACACCTGCCTCCCTTAGTTGAATGCAAGTTTCCTGTGAACAGAGACTTAACTTGTTCTTATTCATATCACTGGTATCTCAAACAGCACCTGACATGTAGTAGATAATCATTATTTCTTGACTTTACAAACTGATGATGACCCTAGTGATAAAGAAGCCCAGCTCAGAGGTGCTGAACGCTTGTCTGAAGTTCCCCAGAATGTGATTGACAAAACCAGGACTGACTTCCATGTTTTTTACTTTAAATGGTCTCTCATTACACTCTCCTGCCCTTTCCTCTACTTGCTCAGAATAAGGAACAAATCGCAATGTTGTGAAAGGGAAAGTGGTGGAAGAGAACAGAGTTTACTGAGTATCAGATCTGTGTCAAATATTGCACTAGGTAATCTCCTCTATAATCCTAAGAAGTAGCAACCATTATGCTCAATTCATAGATGAGGAAAATGAAATACAGACAAACTGCATTGCTTGTCCATATCACTCAGCAAGTCACTAGCAGAACATTTTCTCAACCCATGACTTTTATTTAGTGGGAATGCACTCACCCAAGAGATGCTGACCAGGAACCCTGAATGAAACACTTATTCAGACTTTCATTAATTCAGGAGTGAAAGGAAGAGATTGGTATTACCTTAGATGATAGCTGAGTTTTTCAGAATTTATAAAACAACTTGCCTGTGCCCTGTTTACTCACGGTATTCAAAGCTAAAACAAAAGCCAAAACCTCTGGGTTTTGAAAGTAAATCTGTTAAAGACTATAACTTGCCTATCATTAAAGCCAGGAGTATTTATACATGAAGCCTACAGCCTAAGCACTTGATGAAGCTGAGATGATGTGGCTAAAGTAGCCTTGAAAAATATTTTCTTACACAGATTCTATAGAAAGGTGAGCAGCAGGATGTGCACAGAGACAACAGCTCCTAGCCAGGCTGTTTAAATTATTTTTAGGCAGGAGACATACTGTACACACCAGGTTTTGGGTGTGAGTAATTAATATGAAATGTTACCTTTTTGCCTGTAGTTACACTAAGCCCTCTTTATTTCTTGTTCTTTCTTCTCAGTTCCATTTCCTAGTATCTCATGCATCGTCTGTCTTGTTGATTGCTCTTTTACTGTGAAGGATTCTCTTGTTATGTTGGTAAGAAGATCCTTACAAACTGTTGCTGACTGTAGCAGCCATGCCCAGATTTCACTATGTAAAGCCTCTGTTGCTTCCCTGGTACCATATCTGAGACCCTTGGCTCCCTGTAGGTGTTGGCCAAAGGCACTTGTTTAGATTCACCAGTGTGCCTATATAGGAGTTCTAGGGAATTGGGACAGGTTGCTCTAACAGGCCTTTTTTTTTTTTAATTTATTTTTTATTGGTGTTCAATTTACCAACATACAGAATAACCCCCAGTGCCCGTCACCCATTCACCCCCACCCCCCGCCCTCCTCCCCTTCCACCACCCCTAGTTCGTTTCCCAGAGTTAGGAGTCTTTATGTTCTGTCTCCCTTTCTGATATTTCCCACACATTTCCTTTCTTAAGTTCAGTACCTGTTTACACAGAACCCCCGTTAGAAGCTTTCTCCTAGACTTAGGAGAAGCAAAAGCAAAAACAGAATAAAACCAAAATCAAAACCAAACCAAACACAACAACAAAATAAGCTAATGTAAGAGATTATTTGGAGAAGCATTCTCTTAACATCTGAAGAAATTTCTCTTTCCTTCCTTCTATCTCTATATTTATAGCCTTGCACCAGGAGAACTGATATTAAAATGGAGAACTTGAGGCTCTGCTATATCCTGGGTCATCTAACAAGGTTTAAAACACACATCTATATACAAGCATACACATAGAGACACACATACACACACTATATAGTAAGGCATTCAATGTGTTAGAAGAAGTTAACTGCATTAGAACATCACAGTTTAGGGTTCTATAAGTAGTTAAGGGAAAATTAGAAAAACATAGTAGAAAAAATATTTCAAAAAATGTTAAAAATTAGAGCTATGTTCCCCCCACAGAACCTGCATTCTAATAACCATTTAATTTCTACTTTCATTTGTGCCTTGGACACAAAAATAGTGACCACTGGGACTTGGTACTGCAGCAAGAAGTGAAAAGGAGCTGTGGGAACACTATTAACATAAGATTTCCAGACATGAGATTACTGTGTATTCACATTGCCTACATATTATTAATAGAATATATAAGATAAATGAAATTTCTGGTAATTTTATAGTGATTTACAATCACTATTCAGTTCAGATCTACCTTGACACTTTACTAAATGCCAGATTTTAGAAGTTGGGTGGGTGGTAGCTAGGTACTTTGTCCATGAGACCAACAGAGCACCAAATAAATTTGGGTATTTTTAACTATGAGATAACATACCATATTACTTCTTCATCTCCTCATTATGTGATAATTCCTACAGAGAGCATTTTCTTTGGTGTCACTCAGCCTGAGAAAGCCAATCACTCTTCACTTTGTGTGGTTGGGCAATAATTGTCTTTGATGGTGAGAGAAAATATACAGCATGAAGTAAAAATGCACCCTGAGAAACAGTTTTAAAAGAAAAAGAAACTACATTACAGTCATGAAAATAAAAATATGTCTACCTGCGAATGCTCTGGGAAGATTTAAAGTAAGATAAGAGGAAGAAGCATCTGACCACTTCTTACCACCTCCATCCCCTGAGGTCTGGTTCAGATTTTTATCTTCACCAACCTGAACTCTTGTGTGGTCTCCTGACTGTTGTCTCTGCTTCCAAACCTGCCTTCTATTACAAACATAGGAGCCACAGGGATCCCGTGAAAATATAAGTCTAGTCATCTGACTCCTCCATTCAAACCTAGAGTGGCTTTCCATTCACACAGAGTAAAAGCCAAATATTTAGGATGACTATGAGACTTATATACCTCCCCCCACCCACCACCCCGAGTCACAACTGTGCCTTTGCTCAGTCTTGCCCAGCCATGCTGGCTAGCTGGCTTTTCCTTAGATCCCCCAGACAGGCTCCCACCTCAGGCCTTCACCACCCTTGCTATTCCCTCTGCCAAGTCTGCTCCTTGTGACTTGTTCTCTCACCTCCCTCAGGTCTGCTCAAATTTCACCATCTGAGTCAGGCCTTCCCTGACTTCCCCATTTATATTTTGAAAAGCAGGGAAATCAATAGTGACTGTAACATTACTTAGCATTCAGAATTCTCAGATGATGGTAAAATATAAAGTTCACTCTGCATAGCTACAGTATATTCAGTTAGGCTACTAGGTTTAACCCTAAGAGGAGCAGAGGGCAGTGAAACTTAAGGAGAAAGAGGAGGAGTAGACTCTTCTTAAGGACTGACAACATGTCTTTCTGGGCCACTGAATAGATTTCGAAGTAAACTCTAAGTATGTATTGATTGCCTGTTCTGTGGGACTTGATGCAGGAGTTACTGAGTTGGGTAAGAGATGACAGGACCCAGGTTTTAAGTTTGAGATGATCTACCAAAAGAGATTAATCAAGTACTCAAGAGAAACAACAGTAAAATAAGTAGGAAATAAGGTGTTCCTTCTAAGTGAAATACAGATCTTCCTCAGCTTACAATAGGTTATATCCTACTGAACCCATTGTCAGTTGAAAATATTGTTGAGTCAAAAATTCGTTCAATACACCTAATCTACAGAATGCTATGGCTTAGCTTAGCCTACCTAATCATGCTCAGAAACACATTAGCCTACAGCTGGGCAAAATCATCTAACAAAAAGTCTACTTTATAATAAGATAGAATAATATCTCATCTAATTTACTGCTATTGTACTAAAAATGAAAAACAGAATGGTTATTTGGGTACAGAATGGCTAAGTGTATCAGTTGTTGACCCTCATGATTGAATGGCAGACTGGGAGCTTAGGTCCCTGCCACTGCCCAGCATCATGAGAAAGTATCATACTGCACATTGCTAGCCTAGGAAGAGATCAAAATTTAAATTTGAAGTATGGCTTCTACTGAATGCATATTGCTTTTATGCCATTGTAAAGTTGAAAAATTGTAAGTGAAATCATAATAGCTCTGGGACCATTTCTATAGCAAACCATTTTCTTTTTGACCAACTGCTTCAAAATTTATCAGATTATTGAACTAGAATCAGATCGAGCTTTGATGGATCATTACAATGACAAAAACTGCAACATTTTCTGTCCGGGGTTCTAGAATATTCTATTGAATTAAATGCAGTTTAGATTTAAAGTGCCTTGATATTATTCAAAGTTTTTCATAGATAATGCAATATTAGAAAAGGTAAATGGACTATTTCTATCTTTGTGCGCACTATGATTAGTGAAAGCTGATTGTGAGACATTTTTAGTATCTAAATATAACATAAGATGGTAAGTTTTAAAAATAGACTTGATTATTCTCAGGCAGTGGCTGGTAAGGGTAGAAGATGTTGTCTGGAGTTGATTAAATAGTGATAGGGGTTCTGGGTCACAGGCAAGAGATATAGAGTGCCAAATACATTTGTATAAATTAAAAAGTCTTATATTTTCTGGAAATTTAGCTTGTATATTTGCAAAGCCATTTGAATTATCTGCTTTATGATCTCCCTTTCATGGGCATAAAAGAACTTCAGTTATTTACAACACCTGTTATATTATTTAGATGATAGTTGGGTCTCAAATGCATATTAACAATGTATTTTAATTAAGGGATGAAAACAGATGTCACCATTAGCAAATATAATGGGAAGGAAATTACATCTTGTCACTTGTCTTGAAATGCATTCCAGAATGGCTTAGAAAATACTGTACCTAATGATGGCTGACTAATTCACTATACTGTGCAAGTAAAATTCAGGAAGCTTGTATTTCTCTGCTTTTAAAAAAATGAAAAAGAGGAAACCTTTGTGGAATACATTTCTTAGTCCTCAGATATTTAATTCAGGCTTTAAAAGTAGGATATTTTCTGGAGCTGCTTTTAAAAATCTGAACTCAACCTAGACACTTTATTTCATAATTCTAAATCCTACTTACATATTGCAATCCATTAAATAATGTTAGATGGCACAGAACAAAAACAGATGCTTTATCTGATTTTCTTTCACTATTTTCTCTGTACATTATAAAAAAATAGCTAACGTTTTATAGAGTACTTGGTAACATCCACACCTCTCTAAGTGCTTTACATATATTAGCTATTTTAATCCCCACAACAATCCTGTAAGTAGGTTGGTATTATCATCTCTATTTCAGAGATGAAAAAAGTAGAGTATTAGGGTGTTAACTTGCCAGCCCACAAGGTTAGTAAAAGGAAGATCCCAGGAAAGAATATTTGGCCCCAGAACCCTTGGGCTCTGCTGACTTCTCAAGTATTGCTATGTATGTGGATTAAATCCAAAACCAAAGAAATATGTTAGTACTCTTACTTCCTGGGGGCAAGAAGCTAGTAATACATTTCCTTACTCTACCTAGAAGAGAATTGACATGTCTTCATTAACTCCTCTCTAGGGAGAAGTAGATGAGATAGCACCTTTGATCAGACAAGACAGGGATGATACTGGTGGTATCATAGAGAGCCTGGTAGCTGAGATGGGTAATCACTAAGCTTGACCAACCAAAGGTTCTGTCCATGGAGGCAGAGTTGTTAGATGCCTGCAAATTATGGAACATTACACTTCTCATTTCCCCCTTATGGCTCTGTGATTTCTGGGAAACAGAGCATCTTACAGAGCTTCATGGGACTGTTCATATTTTTTTAAAAAAGATTTTATTTATTTATGTGACAGAGCACAAGCAGGGAGAGTGGCAGGCAGAAGGAGAAGCAGGCTCCCCTCTGAGCAAGGAGCCTGATGTGGCACTCGATCCCAGCATCCTGGGATCACGACCTGAACCAAAGGCAGATGCTTAACCCAGTGAGCAACCCAGGCATACCTAAAGGAATTATTCTGATCAAATATTACAAGTGTAAGATAGTGATCTTTTGTCCAAGTTACACAGAAAGGTCCCCTTTAGCCACCACCTCCCAGATTATATTTTATCATTCAAATGAATAAGCAGTAAAAGTTGGTTAACTCACTAATGAGAATACATTCAACGTGCATAAATTTATTAGATATTAGAAGTAAAAAGAAACGACTTTTTGACATATTAGAATTTTTCTATATATCATTCATTCTTCCACCATTTCAGAGTATTTAGAATACATATATAGCCTAATGATATTAGTCTTTTTAAAAAGATTTTAGAATCTCCTTTTTTTCTTTCTTTTTGTATGAGTTAGCAATGACCATTTTAAAAAGCTGACAAAAGATTCAGACAAAATTATGTGTATTCTCCCTAGTGAGCATATCTCCTGGACTTTCCACAAAACAAATTATATCAGCAGGCTCACCTTTCTCTCTTCTATCTTGTAAGGATGACCTTTTATCTCTTTATCACTGGTCAATTGATAGATGATCTAAGTAGCTCATACTGATACCTATATGCCTGGAAATCCTGACAGTTATAGCTGCTTCTCAAAGTTATCAGCTAAGTGTACTCAGAAATTTAAAAGCAAAGTGCTTTATTTTCTCATATATTATCTATGTGTACATATAATAATAGCTGACATTTATTGAGCTTTTACCATGTGCTAGACACTATACTAAGCACTTCACATTGATCATCTCAACGAACTCCCCACCCCCAATCCTATGAAGTTGCTATTATTATCACCAATTTGTAAATGAGGTAACTGAAGAATAGAGTTTAAATAATTTCTTCATAGTCATGCACTTAAATTTTTGTATTTAACCCCTTCCAAAAAGCAATTGTGAAATGAAGTTGGTTTGATTTTTTCCCTTCCCCACAGTAATAATACATAACAAGTCTGGTGAAAATAAGGTTTATAGCATGTTGTATAGGCATGAATTGAGTACCTAATGCTTTGGCTATATCATGTAGACACCACTTTCTTTGAAATTGCCCATCCCTAGGTCAATTAACATGATCAAATGACACATCCTGGAAAAGTACACGTGGAATATAATTAGATGTATTTAATATTGATCAATTACATATTTATGATGCAGATAGTATCAACATTACCTATTAGATTATTTTCTTAAAAACTGACTTCACTTCTTTCTAAAATTTCAATACTATTTAATCTGCTACTTTATAGTTTCTGTTCTTTTCACTTGATTTTCTTCTCTTGAACTGTGCTGTGAACGAGATAACCTGCTTGTCAGGTATGAAAATGATTCCCTCTTGTGCCAGATTTTCAATTTTAGACCTCTGATAGATCTCAAATATTAGAAAGCAGTGCTACTATTCCATAATTTAGAAGCAATATATCAACGCCTAACACACAAAGCTTCTACACATGCAGTGTCTCACAGAACCCAGGAGCACAGTGAAGGTGCATTTTGGGAGATGAAGTGGAGCAAAAATTTAAATGTGTGCTAGTGGGCCTCTGTGTCCTGAAATGTCTTCCTTTAATGCTTACTCAGAAGTGGCCTCCTATGGTAAATTGAAAACGGAATTAAAAACAAATGCTTGACTGAAGTAACAGGCTATAAAACACTAAGAGCTAATCATCAGCTATGCTCTTATTTTTCCTAAGTGTCATCTCTCAGTGCTTTCAGAACACTGTTGGATGCTGATTGGATGAACTACATCTTTAACAGTGCTAACTGGAAGACAAAATAAAAAAATAAAATATCTGATAAAACCTTTTATATGTAATTTTTTATTCTTTTTTCTTTTTTAAGATTTTATTTATTCATGAGAGAGGCAGAGACACAGGCAGAGGAAGAAGCCGGCTCTCTGTAGGGAGCCTGATGCAGGACTCAATCCCTGGACCCCTGGATCACACCCTGAGCCTAACAGGCAGACACCGTTAGGCTGTCACTCACTGTCTGTTGAGGCAGACACTCAACTGCTGAGCCACTCAGGTGTCCCTAATATATAATTTTTAAAGACCCACATAGAATGAGGGTCCTCCACCAAAGAGCAGAAGTTGCACCACTTTATAAATTTCTTTTTTGTTCTTTTACAGCTACCTCTGAAAACACATTTTTCTAATAAGTTATATCCCCCTGCTGATTCAACCAATTTTATTTAGAACATTAGATATTTTAAAGAAAATAGTTTAAATAACTACCTAAGAACTCAGTATAAAAATTAAAATCTTTAGTGCCATCTGCTGGACATTTGTAATAAGTAGAAAGTATACTGTTAAACTACAGACTAATAATGGTTTTAGACAGAAACTGGAACATATTTTCAACTGTAGTAATTTAAAACATTATTCAGTAGTATCTGAGATAAATTTCTGAATTAATGAAATGTTTACGAAATATATAATATTTATAAATATAACGTTTTTGTATATTCAATATGTTTTATTATAGCCTTTTATGGCAAAAATTTTTATAGATTTTATTTTTAGAGCAGTTTTAGGTTTACGGAACAATTAAGAGGAAGATTTCCTCTTTTTAAAAATATTTTATTTATTTATGAGAGACACAGAGAGAGAGAGAGGCAGAGACATAGAGGGAGAAGCAGGCTCTCCGCAAGGAGCCCAATGTGGGACTTGATCCAGCATCCCGGGATCATGCCCTGGGCCAAAGGCAGACACTCAACTGCTGAGCCATCCAGATGTCCCAGGAAGATTTCCTCATAATTACAGGGATTTCTTATATGACCCTGCCCCTAAACATGCATAGCCTCTCCCTTTATCAGCAACCTCCACCAGTGTGGCACATGTGCTGCTACAATTGATGAACCTACACTGACACATCATTATCACCCAAAGTCCATAGTTTACTTTGGAGTTCACTCTTGGTGTTGCACATTCTGTGGATTTGGACAAATGTATAATGGCATGTATCCACCATTGTAGTATCATACAGAGTTGTTTCACTGCCCTAAAAATCCTCTTTGCTTCATTTATTTATCCCTCCCTGCCCCTCATTCCTATTATGTTCACTTAAGAAACCTACAAATACTTATATGTATATATTTGTAATTCATAATATTGTTAAGTTTTTTTTAAATGGTGGATATCAAATTAAGTTATATGGCAATATTTTAAATTTTCTGCATATTTTTATATAGATTTCTCTCAGGTTTTACACTTATGATTAAAATTTAATTATGTGATGAAGAGTAATTTTATCAAGCATGATGGAAGATGTATGGAAAAAAATGCCTTTATTTTCAGTAATGTCTACTGTACCATAGTCCCCAGATGATCTGCACCAGGATCACCTGGATTGACCTTTAAAAAGTCAGGGTCCAGAGACACCTGGGTGGCTCAGCTGTTAAGCGTCTGCCTTTGGCTCACGGCATGATCCTGGAGTCCCAGGATCGAGTCCTACATCGGGCTCCCTGCATGGAGTCTGCATTTCCCTCTGCCTGTGTCTCTGCCTGTGTCTCTGCCTGTGTCTCTCATGAATAAATAAATAAAATCTTTAAAAAAATAAAAATAAAAAGTCAGGGTCCTGGAATTTATCCCATATCTACTGAATCAGAAGCCCTGTCAGTCCAAGAACTTGCATTTTAACAAAGCCCCTTCAATAATTTTTATACAGTTTAAGAATAGCAAGGAGACATCCTTCACAAGTCAACTTTTAATTCCTTTAGCCATATTCAAATGAGTATTCTGAAGGTAGGAAAATATAGTAGAAAGTTGAAAATAGAGGATCTAATTATCACAAACCAGTTTTACAACCTTATAATAATGATTCTAAATTTTATAAATGAGAAACTTGTACACAATCATTTTCAAAGTCTCTCCTCCTGCGTCTTTTATTTTCCAAAATATTTCCATTTAAAATTGGGTTTTGGAATCTTTTCTTTATATTTTCTCATTCTGAGAATGGAGTTTGAATGATTCCAAATTAGTGAACCCCAAGTCTGAGCAAAGAAGTAGGGGGCTTAGGTTTCAAGCTTATACAACTAGGTTTCTTAAATTTCAGGAATAATTCACAAGGTTTGAAAGAGAAAACAAAAGTGACATTTCAAAGAAAGCTAACATGGTCATATGGAGAAATAGCATGTTATATTCCTACAGATTGGTGTTAAGTGAAAAATTAGCTTAAGTAAATTTAGATGAACAAATTTCTGATAATTTAAAGTTCTATAATACTTGGTAAGAGTTCAAGTTGCATTAGGAAGTTCAAGGCTGAAAAGAAAAAACACACTGTTGTAAAAGTGATTTCACCTATATCACACAAATTTGCAATTACAATCAGTTCCTTTTGAAGAATATTTCATATATATGTCACAAATCTGTAAACAACTAATATTTAAAATAAAAATAAATGTGGGACATCTGGGTGGCTCAGTCAGTTAAGAGTTTGTCTTCAGCTCAGGTCATGATCCCAGGGTTCTGGGATAGAGCCCTACACCTGGCTCCCTGCTCAATGGGGAGCCTGAGTCTCCCTTTCCCTCTGCCTGCAGCTCCCCCTGATTGTGCTCTCTCTCTCAAATAAATAAATAAATAAATAAATAAAATATTTAAAAAATAAAATAAGAACATACGTACAATATAATTTGAAAAACCACAAAAATATATTGACACAATTTTTTTTTTAATTTTATTTATTTATGATAGTCACACAGAGAGAGAGAGAGGCAGAGACACAGGCAGAGGGAGAAGCAGGCTCCATGCACCGGGAGCCCGACGTGGGATTCGATCCCGGGTCTCCAGGATCGCGCCCTGGGCCAAAGGCAGGCGCCAAACCGCTGCGCCACCCAGGGATCCCATATTGACACAATTTAACCAAGATTACTTGTTCTTCTAAACAACAAAAAACTATTTAGCCATTAATAGCAAATCATAAACCTTCCTTAATTTTGTGCGTAGGGCCTAGAAAGTTACATTTTGTTAAAACAAATCAAGTTTTATGTTTGTGATCAAATTACATTAGGCTTTGAAAAGAAAAAAAAATCTCTAATGTGGGCACATGATCCCACAAAAAGACCCACAAAAAGACCATTTTCTGACATTTATCAAAAAGCCTTCAATAAAGTAATAAAATAAGTAAAACTCAGTATCCTCTTATGTTATGTATGTTGTTTTCTTTGTACCCCCTAGCGACTCAGGCAGTGTCTGTTGTACACTTGGAGCTCAATAAATATTTGTCAAATTGATGTTTTTAAGTCTAATGAGAACTGTGTTTTATACAATCTACAATCTACAATTTTATTTTTTTTAATTTATTTTTTATTGGTGTTCAACTTACTAACATACTGAATAATCCCCAGTGCCCGTCACCCATTCACTCCCACCCCCCGCCCTCCTCCCCTTCTACCACCCCTAGTTCGTTTCCCAGAGTTAGCAGTCTTTACGTTCTGTCTCCCTTTCTGATATTTCCCACACATTTCTTCTCCCTTCCCTTATATTCCCTTTCACTATTATTTATATTCCCCAAATGAATGAGAACATATAATGTTTGTCCTTCTCTGACTGACTTACTTCACTCAGCATAATACCTTCCAGTTCCATCCACGTTGAAGCAAATGGTGGGTATTTGTCATTTCTAATAGCTGAGTAATATTCCATTGTATACATAAACCACATCTTCTGAAAGAAATTGAGGAAGACACAAAGAGATGGAAAAATATTCCATGCTCATGGATTGGCAGAATTAACATTGTGAAAATGTCAATGTTACCGAGGGCAATATACACGTTTAATGCAATCCCTATCAAAATACCATGGACTTTCTTCAGAGAGTTAGAACAAATTATTTTAAGATTTGTGTGGAATCAGAAAAGACCCCGAATAGCCAGGGGAATTTTAAAAAAGAAAACCATATCTGGGGGCATCACAATGCCAGATTTCAGGTTGTACTACAAAGCTGTGGTCATCAAGACAGTGTGGTACTGGCACAAAAACAGACACATAGATCAGTGGAACAGAAGAGAGAATCCAGAAGTTGACCCTGAACTTTATGGTCAACTAATATTCGATAAAGGAGGAAAGACTATCCATTGGAAGAAAAACAGTCTCTTCAATAAATGGTGCTGGGAAAATTGGACATCCACATGCAGAAGAATGAAACTAGACCACTCTCTTTCACCATACACAAAGATAAACTCAAAATGGATGAAAGATCTAAATGTGAGACAAGATTCCATCAAAATCCTAGAGAAGAACACAGGCAACACCCTTTTTGAACTCGGCCATGGTAACTTCTTGCAAGATACATCCACGAAGGCAAAAGAAACAAAAGCAAAAATGAACTATTGGGACTTCATCAAGATAAGAAGCTTTTGCACAGCAAAGGATACAGTCAACAAAACTCAAAGACAACCTACAGAATGGGAGAAGATATTTGCAAATGACATATCAGATCAAGGGCTAGTTTCCAAGATCTATAAAGAACTTATTAAACTCAACACCAAAGAAACAAACAATCCAATCATGAAATGGGCAAAAGACATGAACAGAAATCTCACAGAGGAAGACATAGACATGGCCAACATGCATATGAGAAAATGCTCTGCATCACTGGCCATCAGGGAAATACAAATCAAAACCACAATGAGATACCACCTCACACCAGTGAGAATGGGGCAAATTAACAAGGCAGGAAACAACAAATGTTGGAGAGGATGCGGAGAAAAGGGAACCCTCTTACACTGTTGGTGGGAATGTGAACTGGTGCAGCCACTCTGGAAAACTGGGTGGAGGTTCCTCAAAGAGTTAAAAATAGACCTGCCCTACGACCCAGCAATTGCACTGTTGGGGATTTACCCCAAAGATACAAATGCAATGAAACGCCGGGACACCTGCACCCCGATGTTTATAGCAGCAATGGCCACGATAGCCAAACTGTGGAAGGAGCCTCGGTGTCCAACGAAAGATGAATGGACAACTACAATTTTAGATGCACAATATATGAGAAGCTTTTGTAAGAGATGCTGATAGATAGGTAAGTGGTAACAAAGGGAGAATCACCCCAGGATGAGGAACTGGACTATATCTTATGGATGCTATTTTAGCAGTGGATTGACATAATCGATTTACTGTGTTATGATCACTTTGATCATTCAGACCATATGAAAATGAACTAGAGTGAGGAAATCTGCTGGCCAGAGCCTAGTTAAAAAGTTGACAAAACAACCCAAGTGAAGAATAATGAGAGCCTTCACCACAGGTGGTAGATTTGTGCTAGGCATCTAATCACTACAAAAAGAGTTTTTGGTTTGTTTGTATATGTGTCTTGTATGTGAGTCTGAATTTTACTTTGGTTTGCTTTTTTACTAGATGCAATGGACTGGACAGCTACATATATGTGGACATAACTTTTTTAGGGGACTGCATTTATCAAAAGAAATTTCCTGGTGGAGGCAAAATGCTCCCCAGAGTGTTCACTAAGTGTGTGTTCAGTACATGAATTAAGAGAGAGAAAATATGGTAGGAAATCTCCGACACAGGTATTGCTCACTTAATCAGAGGATTGTAGCTGAAGTGGAAGACTGATTCTAACAACTGTCTCTAGGGAGTTTATGAAGAAGGCAGGAATCTCAAAACTAAATTTCACAGATTCTCTTGCAGCTTGATTTCCTGATGTGATTTAGGTTCCACCAGTCAGATGTACTTGTATGAGACCTGAATTGAAACTGAATTAAATGGAGAGCCAGGGCAGCATGCAGGACAACCATTTTGCTGGCCTCTCTGGCAGGCTCAGAGCTGCTGTGGTGGTGGTTTTCAGATCAGAATGGATGAGCTGACATGGTAGGATTCTAACACCAGCAATATGGGCAGTGGCTTTCTGATCCTGCAACATCCTGATCAAGGAACTTTGAGTCACTGGTTTATGCTTTTGTTTTAAGAGTGATTCCTGAAGATCAGGCTAAGAACTCACTTCGATCTCCCTTCCAACAATTTTATAGCACCAAATTCCATAACTTGATATTGTTGCTTAAAAGGCTGTGATGTGATTTCCAACTCAACTCTAATATAAGGGACTATTATTTCCAAGCATCATTACAAAAATTTAGTCACCACTGGAATGCAGTGGAATTTTACTGCTCTTCTGTTATAGAGTAGAATCAGAGAGATGATTTCATTAAAAAGGGGACAACTGTGTTTTGAGACCAAGAAACCATTTTTTTTTAACCGCACATATGTCTTCACAGTCAGTTATGTGTGATTACTAGACTGTCATTCATTAGAACATTAAAGTGGGTACTTATTTGCTGATATATAAAGACTCTAAAAGAGAATTTAATTTCAGCTTACATTTTTGAGAAGTTTGAGAACATTCACAATTGTGTTGTTTGTGATCAAATTACGTTAGGCCCTACACCTGGCTTTCCTATGTCTTTGCTGGAGTACTTCTATTAACATTACCAAATGCCATACTTTTAGTATTCAGGAATAGTCCAAGTTGTAAATCACCTAGGGAAATGTTTTTTTACTAGCTACACCAAAGAAATCTCCCTGATTATTTTACCCAGAATGGTTACTCTCTGTGGAACACTTTACTTCCATTCCTTGGAATGGTATATGTTCCATAATAGTCACTTGGTATATGTTGCCATAAACTGTTAATTTATGTTTACATATAACTTACTTCCTAAGTAGGCTGTACCTTTACTGGAATAAAGAACTGTGCTTTAGAGTTGAGGTTAGTGTGAATTTTTTGACAGTAGAGTATGGTGTCAAAATCTTTTAAAGCAAGCCTCCAACCTATTGGCTAGCAAAATGTTTAATGAAATTAAACATTTCATTCATTGTCAGGTCTTTCTCCTGGACATCCCCAGGTCTATTGGAGACACTTAAACAATCTAACATTTTTTTTTTAAAGATTTTATTTATTTATTCATGATAGTCACAGAGAGAGAGAGAGAGAGGCAGAGACACAGGCAGAGGGAGAAGCAGGCTCCATGCACCGGGAGCCCGATGTGGGATTCAATCCCGGGTCTCCAGGATCGCGCCCTGGGCCAAAGGCAGGCGCCAAACCGCTGCGCCACCCAGGGATCCCAACAATCTAACATTTTCAGAAGAGCTCTCCTGGCTTTAGTCTCCATGTCACTAACTTCATGGAGCCTATATTATGCTCTGTTTTATGTGTCCTGTGCCAAGGTTGGGAAGGAACATGGAAGCCATTCTTACTGTTTTTCAGTACCCATGCCTTCTCACCATTGTATGCACATCCCAAAGTAATTCTCATTTTAGAGTGCTGTGCTTAAATTACCCAGTCTCTGCCCCTCCTTCATTTTAGGGAAAGCTCATATCTTCCTGCCTGCCTGCCACTTAGGCTCTTGAAATTGCAAAACACTAGCTTCCAAACCCCTCCTATTCTAGGCAAATCTAGTGTAGACTTTGAAAAGAAAAGCCAGGAAGAAAGGTGGTTTGTCTCCTAGCTTCTGGCCATTTTGGGGATGGAGGAAAGAAAAATACAAAATATAAATAAATGAGGTACTATGCCAATTACAAAGATTTCTTTGCATTCTATCATTACTGGTCATTTAGCAACTTGCTGTGTACCTTATTTATAGTAAGTGATCAACAAATCCTTATTAATAGAGAAGAATGTCAATAATTTTCTGTTTAAATTATTTTGCACTTACAGAATGATGTTTTTAGACATTTAAAGAATGATATTTAGATTTTTAGGCATTCATCTTTATTTCTTTCAAATATGCCATTAATCACTGAACAGCTTGTTTACAACTAGAATCTTGGAATTTCTTGAGTTGAGTACACAGGTGTTAGAATAGTGCAATGATTATTACAGTGACACAACGAAGGAAAAAGTCGCATCCTGGGAGAAAGCCAAAGTTTTTGTACCAATGCTTTTCTTTTTATAATATTACATATTTTATAACACTCCATTTTCTGTCTAGATAATTTAAATCTGAGATTTGTGATCATATATATTGTCAACCTTACTAATCAATAAGGATATTGTGTTAATTCTAAAATTCTTAAATATACAAATAAATTTCACAAAAAAATTTTACATTTGCAGTCCTGCATTACTAACATTTACTGGCATTTATAATACTGTATAATAAAATATGTATCTCCATTTATTATTCATAATAGAACACTGTCACATATTTGATATGGATTAAGGCATTAAAACATCAGATACGAAAAGTAAATATGCTGTTTATGGTTTCACTACTAATATCCTGATTCCAAAAGCAAAATTTATTATGAGGACAACATCTTGACAGAGTGAGATATCAGAATAACATAAGGGGAATACAAATTGAGAAAAGGGAATTAAGCTTGATTTTTAACCGACAGCTTAGAAGATCGTTGCAGAAGCTTACAGAGTAAGTAGGTTTTGAAGAAGTGAGAATAATAAATGTCATACCTTCCTCCTTCCCTCCTTTCCTCTCTGCTTTTTCTCCTTCCTTTTTTTCTTTTATAGTGTCTGCTGATAAAAAAGGAACACAGTGGGAAATAAATTAGAGGGGTCTATAGGTACTTTGGTTGGACTTTTTCCTTCAGTGAGGAATAAGGGAGTCCTACCTGTAAAGAGAGGAAGAAGCCTATGACAAAAATAATTCTCTCCCTGTGGGAATGTCCAAACAAGTAGTGTAAACATGGATTGCTGCCAAAACCAGGAAGGAGTTTTAAATATATATGAGAAGAGTATACAGATATGAACAGGCCACCAAGGGATAGCTTCTAGGAGGATGTGAGTGATGCTTGTGTGGATGGCCTTATGAGCTGTGGAGCAAACACTTGTCAAAGAGCTGCCCCAGACCCCTTAGGTACATCTCTCTAGGAGAAGAACACTGTCCCCTGGCATTTGCCATCCTTACAAACTACTCTGAAGGCTGTTTTTCTTCCAACTGGAAGAGAGACTGGAAGAAAACTTCTCCCCTAAAATGTCCCATGGAGAAAGTGAGAACCTAGAGACCTCAGTGTCATACCTCAATTGAGAAGCCTTATCTTACCAACCTTCTTGCCATGGACTAGTGGAGAAGGACATGTTGCTGCCTGCTCACCTGTCGTGTCCTGGGAAACCCCATAGCCTAAGCTGCACAAGCATTTGTTCAGTTGGGAATGGACACTGAGTTCATAAATCACCAAAATAGTATTTTGAGTCTTTTAGGAGAACCCAGTAGCTTGAAGCAGTTTGAGAAAAGAGAGTTTGGGAATAAATACTGTACAGGAGTTGAAAACTAAATGAAACTATTAGTGAGCAGAAATAACAGGTCTATGGAAGTTTCATGGCCTGATTTCATCAGCATAGCTTTATGTTTTTCCATAGTCAGCTTCTGGTCATGTACCATCAACCAGTCATAATCACAATGTGACGTTTCCTGATAATAAACTGTCCTGCATTCAGAAACATTTCATTTGCAAGTGTCATGCTTTATATGGGCTCAGGTAAGACCTGAAGTATGCGAATTTTCATGATATATTCAGGTGGGAAGGAAAAACACAGCCCTCTACAAAAATTAGTTTCCTCATCAATAAGATTGGAATTTACTTCATAAAGTTATCATATATTTAAACATATGCATTTCTTCTTTAAATTAATTAGGCATAAATGGTGAGCTCTATTGTAGATTTCAATGTTGTCTCATATATATTGTTTTTCTCCAATTCTTTATAGCACTCATTTGTTATTTAATGATATTTGATGAGATAGAACTGATTTTTTCCTTTTTTAAAATATGAAATACTTCATACATGCAAAAGCATATTGTATAACATAAATGTAAAATATAAAGACAAAGAATAAAACATACAATATGCACCCACTGCTCAGCTTAAGAAAGAAAACATTTTCAGTTTTGAGGTCCAGAGCTTGAAAAATTTCATATCTGTATGCAAAAAAAGTCTTCTTCCACTGAGCACAATAAATATGTATGAATAAGTACTGTACTCAATAAGCTTAACAATTTTATTCTACTGGAAAAGACGTATACATATAAATATGCAAAGTTGTTAATAATATCTAAATATACTCTATCATTTATTTTTTGTCTGGCCTGTCAATTACAGAGAGAGACAGATTTATAAAAGTATACTATGAAGGTGGATTTCTTTACTTTAGTAGTTTTATCATTTTTTGGCTTTATACATTATTATATGCAATTAGGTTTAGAATTGTCTTGTACGAAATGAAATTAATACTTTTTAAAATACCTTTTTATCTTTAGTAATGCCTTTTGCCATAAATATGATCCCAGTTTTGTTGTTGTTGTTTTCCTTATTCTTTTATGGGGATGTATTATTTTTCATTCTTTTCTTTTAAATATCCTTTACAGTTTAGTTATATCTCTTCTAAACTTCATTTAGCTAAATCTTTAAAAATCTAACATGTTGGCTTTTGTCTTTTAATGATGCTGCAGTCCATGACGTTACATGTACTGTGTGGCTCCTGAGGTATTGGATTATTTCTACCATTGTGTGCCATAATTTATAACTGTCCGGCTTTGTGTGTGTTTGTTTCAACTCCTGTCCTCTATGGGTTGACTGTTTTCTTGTTCCGTGTTTTTCCCTCTACCAGTTTGGCAATCACACACTCCATTTCAATTATTTTTGGTGGGTACCTAACTACAACATTATTTTGCTCACTTGTATGAAAGTTAAAAGTTATGTTCTTGGTCCCAGAACCTCAGCATTGTCACAAAGGCAGTGGTCTCTTCAGGGCCACTCTCCTATTTTATTTTTCTCCTTTGTGGATCTTCATACTTCTTCCCCAACTCAATAATTAAAAGTTCTTCTTTTAGATATCCTATCTGGTATTTTCAGTGTTTGATGGCAGTAAGTTTTTTCAGGATATATGATTCTCTGTATGAACTTGTTTTTTCTCAAAATGGACTAAGAGAAAATATTTGTATATGACTTTTCCAGTTAGCAAGTATGTATTGACTACTACCCAGAGGGTCTATGTCTTAACTTTCTTGGTAAACTCTGCATTTTTAATACTTTTGACTGTTTGGTAGAGGAAAGATGTCATATATAGAAATACTAATAGTATACAATTAAATATATACTGTAAGTGACCAAATAAAATGCTATGTGATCATCACAGAGCAAGTTTTCATCTCAGTGGTCAGTGCCCTGCATGTATGTATTATATAAAAGGCTCTTTTTGATTGGGCCCTATAGGATGGATAAAAGTCTTCTATGTTTGAATTTTTTTAAAAAAGATTTTATTTATTTATTCATGAGAGATGCAGTGAAGAGAGGCAGAGACATAGACAGAGGGAGAAGCAGGCTCCCCACAGGGAGCCAGATGCGGTACTTGATCCTAGGACTCTGGGATCATGACCTGAGCCAAAGTCTCAACCACTGAGCCACCCAGGTGCCTGCCCCCTCTATGTTTGAATTTAAAAAAAAAAAATGGATTTTTAAATAATTATCCCTCAGTATAGAGCATATGCTAAATCTAGAGCTGACAAACTGGTCCACAGGCCCAATCTGGCCTACTGTCTGTTTTGGTAATAAAGTTTTATTGGAACATAGAGCCACATTTATTATGCTTATTATTTACATATTATCTATGATACTTTCATGCTACAATAGAGTTGAGTAGTTGCAAAAGAGACTATACAGCCCAAAGTCTAACATATTTATGGTGTGGCAGAAATATTAAGTCTGCCAACACCCATACTAAATCATATACTATATTACAAAGTAAGTTTATAGGGAAACTTTTTCCTTAGCCTGGCTTTCTCATTTATATTTACTTAAATAAATTTGATTTGCTGGTTTTCACAATATTTATTCATGCACTCTCTCTGTGCTTAGAGTTTATATCTGTTTCTTTGATTGGAGGTATTTCCTTGTTCCCACTCCTTAATAATTATTTTCTTTAATAGAAGTCTTAAGATTTCCAATGCTATTTTGTAAGTTTACTTTTGAAATAATAGATGTCCATGGTTGTTTTCTACCAACTTGAGCCTAGATTAATGGTGCTTAAGGAATAAAAAATTTAATGTATGAAATAACTTCACTCTTCAAGTCAATCAGATATGCTTGATCACTGTTTCTTTCTAGGAACTGAAATTGGCTAGCCTTTAAGTCGAGAAGGGCTTCAGATTCTAAACTACTTTATTTCCTAGAGCAAGTATGATTGCTTTAATTATGGGAATTAAATAGAAAAAGTGTCAGTTGGCAAAGCAGGAGAGAGAATTCAAAATGTTTAAAGTAATCGTTAAAATTCTGTTCAAGAGGTGTTGACATTAAAAGGAAAATAGAATGAAATCTCAGTACTTCAAACACTACAGTCCTAACAGTTAACTTTCGTGATTCAGTTTCCAGGGAGTACCAGTTCCCACAGTTATCTTAGGTGTAGAGAATCAAGCTAACTGCCTATATTAACTATAGCATGTGTGCGTACTCTGTGTCCAAGGAAATAGTCACATCCAGCATGCTCACTTGGGTGCTCAGATGAATTTCCCAGGGGTTTCTCCTTTGTCATAATAGCCAATACTGTTGGTTAGGCCTGGGACAACTCTTTCAGTTCTCATTTACAAAACTAAGGCATTCTTTTACTGGGGGATTCACTGAATGTCATAGTATTCTGTATAGAACAGCAAACAGTTTTTATTTGTAGCAATCTAAGATTGGGGGATTTGGGCTGATGGGGAGAGGAAGAGACTTGAATCATATTAAGTGTGATCATTCTTATGGGAAATGGTTTATCTCAACAATTTTGGTTGCATGCGTTAAATAGAGTGGTAGTAGCTCTCATACATATAACCTGAAAGAGATCAAGGAAAGTTGGAGTATGTAAAAATCTGAATATTAGCAAGGTATAGTTTAGGACTCTTTTTTTTTAAGACTTTATTTATTTATTCATGAGAGACACAGATAGAGAGAGAGGCAAAGACACAGGCAGAGGGAGAAGCAGGCTCCATGCAGGGAGCCCAACGTGGGACTCGATCTCGGGTCTCCAGGATCATGCCTTGGGCCAAAAGCAGGCACAAAACAGCTGAGCCACCCAGGGATCCCCTAGATTAGAACTTTTCATGTGATGTGGAAAGACTAGTGAGCTCAATTATAATGTATAAGGTAACATTTTGTATACTGTATGAAATCAGACACTGAATATATAAATAATCTCCAAGGAGAGGAGTAAAGGAAGATATTCTGTGGAAGACAGAAGCATAGCATTGTAATTTAAAACAGTATTTTTCCAAGTATACATCATGCTCAAATAGTGGGCCATGGAATCAAGTTGCTACGACAAAGTTTTGTTTTTTTTTTATTAGTAATCACTATTAAACTTAAAATAGAATGAGATAGAATATGCCAGAGTACATCACATATAGTTAGACTAAGGATTTTGTATAACTTTTGCTTCAGTTGTATACATACATGAGTATAATTGTAAATTGTTGAGTTCCCCAGTCCAAATACTTTGAAAGCCACATGTTTCAAAGAAGCGGAGGCATAGAGTGGATACATGGATCCCACTGTTGTGATCAAAACAGTGATTATATAGAGTCTATTTATATATGGTTCATTGCTGGTAAGCACAGTTGGAACCAATGGAACACACGCAAATACATTTTTTACTGTTGGAGGTAAGATTAGTGGCAAAAATGCCTTGTATGTTTTGATTTAGTTCAAATAGCTATACCACTGTTCTGTTAGGAAAAATTGCTTTTGTTTTTTGTCTTCCATCATTTACTTAGTTTGCTACCATTTTCTGTTTTGCCCAGGAGATTGCATCAACAATTTGAAAGCTATAAAGAACAAGTGAGAAAAATAGGGGAAGAAGCACGACGTTACCAGGGAGAGCACAAAGATGATGCTCCGACTTGCGGAATCTGTCATAAGACAAAGTTTGCTGATGGGTGTGGCCATCTCTGCTCCTACTGCCGCACCAAGTTCTGTGCTCGCTGTGGAGGCCGCGTGTCTCTGCGATCCAACAACGTGAGTGTTCCCTGAGTGTGCAAGGCACTCTGAGTGCAGAGGGAAAAGCAGTGCACCTCCCAAGCAGAAAACACATGCATGTTAGAAAGCACACCTGGGAATAAATGTAGACGTTCATGTTCCCCGTCCCCATTTTCTGTTTTTCATGAGGTTCCTAGTAGTGGAGCAGTGATGAAAACAATTCATAAAAAGGTATTTTCCATATGTATCTCAATAAACAATTCCCATTCAAAACCCACAGGTTATCTGTGGGAGTAAATTTTCTGAGGAAGGTAGTAAATATATATTTAGTATCATGAATTATAAAACTCTTGCAAGTAATTATGCCCAGTTCTTCTTGTAAAATGAAAGAAAAAAGTTTCATTTCTGCAACTGCTTCAGATTGAATGAAAGTAAAATATAAGTTAAACTGCATGGCATTAAAATTAAACCAAGATAATATGTATGAAGCAATGATGAGCTTCTGTGAGAGTAATTTCCTATTTATTGTCATAGTAAAGTAATGTAGTGCTAAGTTTCTCTAATGGAAATTATTTGGATATTTAAAGAGTATGTCAAAACATACTCTTTTAAATTGGGGGGATTTTTGCACTATTTTCTTCTCTATTTACTTCTCTATTTAGTTTAATCCAATGAAGTTTCCTTGTTTGGCTTAATTAAATAAGAGCTGGTCTTCTGGTAAGCCAGTGCTTTAAATATACACAATCATATTTAGTCCTCTTAAGTATGATTATTGATGAAGTTCTAAATAAATTCTAATAATTTAGAATACATTTTAATGTACTTTATTATAATCCATATCATAGTACAGTAAAAGTATTTATAGGGATGTCTGGGTGAGTTTTCTTTGATATAGATCTGCAATGTAGTACAGAACAGTTAAGATTATCATGTACCTGAAGAATTCCCAGTATTTCCCTAAGTTATTTCCTATATTATTTAATTACATACGCAATTTAACATAGTACAAAGTTATATTTAAAAATAATGTGGAAGCTGTAAGTGCTTTTGATATTTTCCTAATTGAGAAAATCATAGTCAAAATCAAAATCAACCTCCCTATCACCATTGTATTCATTGGTAGTGTATTTGAATTGCAAGTAGGGTATTCTAAAAATCTCTTCCAGTGGAATTAAGATATTCAGTAAAATAGATCTATCGTGTATGTTAAGGTGAGCCCACTGTTATCTTCGTGGCCTTGGGAAGATAATTAACTTCTCTGAACAACAGCTTCTTTATCTATGAAACTGATAATAATAATTACTGTATATGATTATTATGATAATTAAAATCTAGGTCTTTATGATATTTATTTAATTTTTCTTTAGGTGCTATTCTGATTAACAAATAAGTTTTCCTCCTAAAAGTTCTTTAGTTAATTTTCATATGTTATGTTAAAGCTTTTTAAAACAACTTTGGGTTAAAATACCACCTGGCACATAAAAAGGTGTACAAGACCTGTTTGTTAATTATCCCTTCTTTAGTGTTCTTAAGTGCACTGGTTTGAAATGAATTCTCACAGATGAGACCTGGGCATGATAGTCAAAGTATTTAACAAACCATTTGGTATAGGGGTACTGTCCAATTCGAAAGGTATGGGCAATAAGTAGTAGTGTGCAAATCAGCAGAGTGTAACTACTGACAGAGAACTTACGTTGTTGAATGTTTTTAACTTTCTACTTATAGGTTTGAGGAAAGTTGACAATACAGTTAACTATTGATATATTACAATTACTTGGGTTAAACTCATATTTAAAAGAAATTGAGCTAAGAGGTACTCTGCTTTGGAGTAGACATCCAAGCCTAATGTGGTCAATCTGTCTTTACTAAACTCATCCCATTTGCAAAAAATATTCAGACGAACAAAATAAAAGAAAGCACTGCTTTAATATTTAATCAAAAATATATTCATAATAATATTAATAGTAATTAAGATTTCTTTCTGAATAATGTTTTAAATATACGTGTAATAATCCAAGTTCTAAAAATTTTGGAAATTATAGTACTCAATTTTTGTATCTTCTTATATATACAGGATCTGTATGTATTCATTTTCAATGAAAGCTTGAACAATGAATACTTTGGGGCAGAGTAAACATTTACTTTTTAAAATAACTGTGTTTTAACAGTTTAAAATAATACATGATTGTTCTCTTTAAATCTATTTATTATATATGCCTTATTTTTATTTTTCTCTTCTTCTTTTTCCTCTCTTTTTGCTCTGCTTCCTTGGATGCTTTCCCAAAGGAGGACAAAGTGGTTAGAATCCATGCTTTCTTTTTTATCATTTGTTATTATAATGTTGTGAACTTTATTAAGTGAATGTTTCACCTAGTCTTGCTAGTCACTATAATTTCACAAAGAAAGTATGTCCTAGGAAAAGCTCATCCCCTGTTCTCATGGAAAACAAATAAATAAAATGAACATCTAGGGGCATTACAGAGCTTTATATTAATAGGTAAAGTATGGGTAGTTTGAGTTCATGGGAACAGTGATGTTTTAAGTCATTTATAACTTAAGTCATTGTGAACCAATTTGTCCTCTTAGCTTTCTGAGTTTTGATGATGATTCCATCTGCAATATGGAATAAACTCATTGGAAAAACAAACTCCAATAGGTTGTACCTTTCTCAGCACTCAGTAGATGCATAGGCAGGTGATTTGAAATTTTATTGCAGAAGAAATTGAATATACTGGTTTAGTGCCAAGAATAGGTCAAATTAAAATCAAAAGCTCAAAATAAAATGATTTTTCTATGGAACACAAGTGGCAGAGTTGTCCTACTGAATCACATTTTGCCCCCTTTTTCCTCTCTCATGCATAGAAATCACTCCCTAGGGTAGTAAAAGGTCACTTTTCACTCTTACCAGCTATAGAAACCACAGAGGCTAGACTTATGAAGATAGGATCCAATTGGAATGTTCAGTCAACCTGTCTTTTGTACGTAAACTATATAGTTTCATTTGGTGTAAATTACAATTTCCCCAAAGCTCAGTAACTTCCCAATATGAGACTGTGGCAATGAGTATTTTGGGTTCAATATATCAACTCAGCTGCCTTTCAACTGTTTTAAAATTTAAATGATGTATACTATAGTGCATACATAGCAAGCACGACATTAAGCTGAACATTAATATTTTAATGTTGATACTAATATATGTTCATCAGTTTTTTTTCTCTGAGAAAAGAATCAGGTTGAGAATTATATAGGATAGTTAGTTTTCACTAAATGTGTTTGTCTGCACCATTGGTGACATGTGAGATCATCTTAGGGGTATTATTTTAACATATTAATATACTGTATTAGAAAAAATATCAAACTAGAATATCACACCTTTGGTTTAATGAATATTACTTTGAGTTAATCTGCATTTGAAATGTAGATAATTTTAAATTACTTTAAAGAATAAACATTTAAGTAAATAATAATGCTGGTGCTTTATAGGCCTGGTGGTATAAGGCTTCAGTTACTCTTCTAGGGCTGGGCAGACTCATTGTCGCTTGGGCAACACTTCCCGTAATGGTAGGTTTTTTTGTACTTATTATGATTACTGACTGTGTAATGAGAATTCAGGTACATTTTGTGGTTCTCAGGCTAAAAATGGAGTGGAAAGACCTATAAAATACAATCGCTTTCAGTTATTTTCTTTAATTAGAATGCTTATATCTACCACTTATTTTTAAGTACCAAAGTACTTAATTATGACAAATCATAATTTCATTGAAACCCTTTTCAGTCTGTTGAAGTTGTTCAAGTAATTGCCATTTGAATCCAAGGAAACTGAAACCAGATTTTGTTTTAGTTGAGTTAAAGAGAATAACCAAATAGTAAACAAAGTGCTTGATTGTTGGTTCTTTTCCTATTTCTCTGAGCTCTTTTATTTTTGGTAAAGAAATGATAATTTATAGTGTATGTGTTGGTGTGAGTGGAAAAGGAAGAGGAATAAGGGTAAATAAAATGTTTCTAAAAACAATCTACATCTTGGTCAATAAAATAATAAGGAATTTTGCTTAGTCTGTTAAATTGGTGAATAAATATGACTAAAATACTAATGTGTATGATATGAAGACCTAAAGATAGCTAACATATAAACATGCCTTTTATTAAGTCCAGCAAAAAGTATTAATGATCATATTTTTTGCAGACTGGCAGTTTTTTATTTTAAAACTTCACTCAGCCTGAATCACCTCTTTTAATAACTTGAAGGATTATGTACTTGCTTATAAGGAAAATGGCTGTCATAATCACTTTGCAATTGACACATGTGATAGCTTATAATAGGAGAGCGTTTTATATAAATGCATACTCTCATAGGTAGATTATGGTTACTTATTTCCCTGAAAGCTCTCTTCCATGCCTAAATATATAGGAATAGTGTAGAATTCCTCACAGTTTGTTTAAATTGCTTTTGACTTTGTTTTTACTCTCTATTTGGTGCTGGAGTATGAAATTTAGGTAACTCCTTTGATAACATGAACACTTTGTTGTTGGTAAATCAGCTTCCTTGAATCCTCCAAGTTAAATTTCTTTGGGATTTCCCATAAATTTTCATCAGTATTTCTTTTTTGGTTGGGTGAGAGGGATTGTTTTACAAATATAGAAACTAAAAATGAACTTGCTACACTTCTAGTTAATCTTTATTTTCACAAAAAGTGTCAGGTTTTATAAGTTAAGAGTGTAAAAAAAATAAGTTAAGAGTATTTTATAGAAAATATCAGCAATACCATGAAAAACAGAATCCTACCATTTTCTCATTCTTCTCAAATGTGAAAACTGCACATGCCTACCTTTAAAATATCATGTGTAAAAAAAAACAGATAGACAATAGATAAAAAAACAAGCAAGTTAATAAAATCAACCATTTTAAAAAATGACTTTCATGATTGTACTAAATATTTATTTTTATTATAAAAAATCTTCTGAGAGTTGTCCACATTTAGTCCATGTCATGACAAAGAATATGATCATAGTTTTCAAACTTCATTCTTTTGAAAAAGTGAATGTTAGAGTTTGCCTGGGCTCACTTTCCTGTTCTTGATCTTTTGGTTGTTGTTGTTGTTGTTGTTTTTGTTTTTGTTTCATTTTGTTTAATCTGATGACTGCTTTTTTCTGCAAGAATTGTTCTCTTATTCTTCCCAGAAAAATAATACAGGCCTAAAGTTTTAAAATACAGACATATAGACAAACATTTCAATAAGGAGATGTTAGGGTGCCTCAGAGGAGAACTTTGAATAAGCAATTTAGTTGATTATATTTCTTTTTTTTATTTTTAAGATTTTATTTATTTATTCATGAGAGACACACAGAGAGAGGCAGAGACACGGGTAGAGGGAGAAGTGGGCTCCATGCAAGGTGCCCGACATGGGACTCAATCGTGGGTCTCCAGGATCATGCCCTGGGCTGAAGGCAGGTACTAAACTGCTGAGCCACCCAGGCTGCCCAGTTGATCAGATTTCTCAAGGTATTTCTTATGTTGTTGTGCTTATCCTTTAGGGGAGTAACACATCAAGTTGTAAAAACTACTGTTAGGTAATTCAGAAAGTTGTAAATTTTTTATTCCAAATTTGTTTTAGGAATTCACTGTACTATTTTTCAAGGGCACGAAATCTTTTTTCTTTTCCTTTTTTTTTTTTTTTTTTGGTAAGTGGATGTAGAGCCCAACATGGGGCTTTAACTCAAGACCCTGAGATCAAGACCCAAGTTGAGATCAAGAGTTGGACACTTAACCTACTGAGCCACCCATGGGTGCCCCATGAGGCATGGAATCTTAATCTCTTGCTCTTAGCATTACCATTTAGGAATGTTTGCTAATATTCAATAATCATTAGGAATTTTGTAATCCAGTTTTGCTCCACCCCAAAATCATTATTTAATGCACTTATAAAACTTGTTTCAGGAAATTGCAATTTCACAAATCAATGTTAAATACAGATGCTAGTACAACAAAAGGAGTTCCACTCGAGTATAGTAAAAATAGTCCCTTGTAGTATAAGGAAAAGAGCTGCAGAGAAACAGCTTTCAGGAAGCTAAAGACTAAACCATGGGTGAATGCTCTGGTTTTTGTGAACATAAGTTGATAAATTTCTTGTTTATATAACTAAGAGTTGAGTTATTGAGTCATTTAATAGCTCTATGATTAACATTTTGAAGAATTGACAAATTTCCCTAACAGCCATACAGCAATGTTTAAGGGTTCCAATTTTTCCACACTCATCAATACTTGTTATTCTCTGTTTTGTTTTGTTTTGTTTTGTTGAGCCATCATGTTGCACGTGAAGTGACATGGTATCTCATTGTGCTTTTTATGAAACTATTTTTAAGTGAAAATAATCAAACTGGCTTGATATCTCTAAGGAGTCATTTTGATTTTGTGGATTTAGATTCTTACATAAAAATGCTTCCACGTTAGCAATTTCTTGAGAAAGCTTTTTTTTCTTAAAAGGCTAGCATATTCATAGTATCAGAAATTCAGTTTCTTTCTTCTCTAGAGATTATGTCCCTTATGTTAGAATTATATATGTACTTATTAATCTGTATGAATCAGAACAGGAGCTCTGTCAAATCTAAGATACCTTAGAATCTAATATCTGCTGTCTAGACTAACTATCCCGAGGTTGCACAACACAAGTAAGAGATTTTTTTTATTGCCATTTGACTGGTTTTTAAATATGCAGAAAGAACTAGCAGCTTCAGCAGATTTACCACTCAGCCACAGGCCCAAAATTAACACACAAACTGAAGCCCAGAATGTAAAGGACTATTTTTTTACTGTGTACAAGATATTTTCTTGAGTGATGTGAGCTTTTAGTAGCATGTAAACAGTTATACAAAAAGACTAAGTAACAACCAGATTTTTTGTCATCAGCTACTCAAATTTCATTATATCCTTGATGTCTGCCATCCAACAGATTTCATTAGCAGAGAGATTCTCTATTATTGTTGCTACTAGTGGGGAGTATATTATTATTCACAACTAAAGCCAATTTTTGTGTGATATTACTAAAGCCACTCTAGCTCTCTTATGGTTGCTGTTTACATGGTATATCTTTTGACATCCTTTTGACTTTACCTACTTTTATCTTTGAATCTAACATGTGTCTCATATTAATAGCATATGCTTAGATCTTGTTTGTTTGTTTGTTTAAAAGACAGCCTGACAATCTCTGCCTTGTGATTGGATTTTTAATTCATTTGTATTTAATATTATTATCAATATGATCGTATTTGTCTCTTATTTTCCTTTTATGTACTTCATTTTTTGTTCCTCAGTTCCTTCTTTACTGCTTTCCTCTGCATGAAATGAGTCTCTTCTAATCATGTTTTAATTATGTCAGTGATGTTTTTCAATACATTTTCTGAGTTAGTAGCTCTAGGGTCTCCAATATACATCTTAACTTATAAGAATCTAATTTTACACTACCTTACTTCCAATAAGAGATATAAATACTAATTCTATATAGCTCTATTCTCCTTTCCCCCCTTTATGTACTATTATTTTAATAAATTTTATGTCTATATATGTTAAAAATTCAATAATATATTTTTGTAATTATTACTTTATATAATTATATAATCTTATGTATTTTAATGAAGCTGAGAGAAGAAATAAGAGCAAGCATGTATTTATAGGATTTGTTATATAATATTCTTATTTACTATTTTTGATTTTCTTCATTTCTTCCTGTGGATTCAAGTTACCATCTGGTATTCTTTCTTACTCCAATGCAACATTGCTTTCACCCACTTCCTTTATGCTGTTATTGCCAAGTATATTTGATTTCCATATGTTGCAGGTTTGACAATACTAGTATTTTATTATTGTTTTATACTATTTTTAGAATCACTTAAAGAAGAAATAGGAAATAATACTTTTATATTTACCTATATAATTATCTTTACCAGTTTTTGTTTTGTATGTGAATTCATATTATTGTCTAATGTCACTTCTAGCCTTAAGAATTTCCTTTAGTGTTTCTTTACAGTGAATCTAATGAATTCTATCAGCTTTTGTTTATTTAGGAATGCCTTTATTTCACCTTCATTTTTTGAAAGTTAGTTTTACTGGATGTAAGATTCTTGGTTGACAGCTTCTTTTACTTCTTTCAGAACTTCAAATATATCATCCCACTGTCTAAGACCTCCATTGTTTTTATTTGAAGTTAGTTATTAATTTTTTAAGAGTCTCTTGTACATGATCAGTTATTTTCTCTTGCTACTTTCAAACATTTATCTTTCCCAGCTTTTGACATCTATTATTATGTGTACCTCCTAGTATGTACCTCCTAGTATGGTTCATTGAGCTTGTGGATATAGTTTAATGTTTCCCATAAAATTTGGGAAGTTTTTCAGCCTTTATTGCTTTGAATTTTTTCTGCCCTTTTTCTCCTCACTATTGCCACTCCTATTATACATATGTTGGTGTGCCTAATGGTAGCCCACATCTCCCTGAGGTTCTGAACATTTTTCATCATTGTTTTCTCTCTTTTCATCAGATTGCATAATTACTATTGATCTATCTTTAAGTTCACTCATTCTTTTTTCTGCCAACTTATATTTAATGTTGAATCCCTGTAGTGATTTTTTTATCTTGGTTATTGTACTTTTCAACTCTAGAATCATTTTAGTTTTTAATAATTTATGTCTTACTGTATCTACCTATTTGATGTTACACTGTTAGAACTCCCTTGATTCATTAAACATGGTTCTTTTAGTTCTTTGAACATATTGATAGTAGCTCATTTAGTATCTTCATCTGATATTCCCAATATTTAGGTCCTCTCAAAGGAGGGTTCTGTTTTCTGCTTTTTTTTTTTCCTGTTAATGAGACACACATTACTGTTTCTTTGCATGTCTCATAATTTATAGTTAATTCCTGGTTGTTTCAGATAACACATTGTAGCAAATCTTTGTGTGGTCCCTTTCCCCCTCCTGGGGTTTCTTATTTGTTTGTTTGCTTCATTTTTTGTTTAATGAGTTGGCAGTATTATTTCAGTGAAACCTGTTTCCCCTGCAGTGTGAAATTTCTGATATCATTAGATGTGGGCACAGCTTTGGAAATGTACATATCACTCTGACCTCCTCACCACCGGGGATGATAGTGTTTTTAATCAGCTGTCTTTGTCTCTCTCTTTTCCTGATCTCCTTGTTAAGCTTTTAGCTATTCTGCTTGTGTTGGATTCAGTCTTTAAAGCTTACTCCAATTCCAGGTGCTTCTTATCTGTTTCCCTAGATCTCCCTATTAAACTTCTAGTTTGTGTATTGTTTCACTCACTGCTCTCATAGAACTATCAGCCTCCTCCTGTGGTTCAGTACCATTGTTCTTAACAGTGATGTTGTGCTTGAACTTTTCCAACCTCTGTTCCAAATAAAATCAGTTCCCTCAGGGGAAAGCTACAAAGCTTTTCTAGAATCTGCCTTTTCCCCTAGTCAGAACCTCTGTGCTACTTCTCTGGAGATAGAGATAGGGACAGAAGCCTGCTTCTCTCAGATAGATACTCTTGCTCTATGAATGTGGCACTGGATGAAGTTAGCAACCTTTGTTCTTACTTTTCCTGGAATAGAACCTCTGCCCTAAGAGCAAGCTAGGACATAGATGATTGAGGTCCAGTAATCTTGGTCTGCCACACCTGCATAGAACTTCAGTCCTACAATTGGGAAATGAGTAGAGGAAGGGAACTCCTAACCATTCAATTACACTTGCCTGGAATAGAGCTTCTGCAACAGAAAGCCAGAATGGGGGAGTGAGAAATGAAAATGACCTTCTCCTCTGGGGTAGATACTGTAGTCCTTCTTTGGGAACTGGTGGTAGGTGGGAAAACCTATGTTTTTGGCTATATCCCCCCAGAATAAAACTTCAGTCTTGCTGAGCTGGTTGAGGGAAAGGAAGGGAGTGAGTTGTAACTCAAATGCAACAGACTTTCACTGTTCTTATGGGGATTTAGTAGATTTTCTCGAATAAACATTTCTCCATTTTCTACATGCCCTTTGGACAAGTTCAAGGGACTTTAAATGGATTTTTTTTAAGTAATTTTCACTAGTATGGTTGTTTTACCAGAGAGGGAGTCTGCAGAGCACCTCATATCACTATTCTAGAAGAATCTTGATAGTTCTGTGTTAACATTTATCCATTCACTAATTCATTTATTCATTTTTCCCAGTCATTTTTTCATTCATTCATAGGTTTTCTCCCATTAGCAGCCTTATATATAATGATTTTTCAAAATTAATTCTCACTTAAAAAATGCAATTTTATAGTGATAGATGCCAAAATGCACTCTTTCAGTTTAATTTAATATAAAAGTTACTTATTATTTGAGCTTATTATTTGCATATTCAGATTAACTGTGTATGTATCAATGCATAATAATTTTTATCTAATATTATATTGAATAAAACAGAATTCCCGAAAACTTCCTCTTTGCGTATAGGATGACAACCATCTGGAAATTCTATCAATATCCATACTCAAACTTTTAGTGCCAAAAGTATCATGTGCCCATTTGCTTACAAGCCTTGAGATCATGACCATTTTTCATATTCTCTTATTAGAAGTGTTTTGGAGATATCTTTAAAACTTTGTAAAATATATTTTAAAATTATTGGACTTGTTTTGCAGATACTTAAAATTTTTTTTAATATGTTCTAAATCTGGTAGTCATAACTTGAAGTTAGACACCTATATCTTAAGAAATCCTTTTTGTCATATATTCTCTTACTATGGAATTTAATAAATAAATTTTTTTTTAAATTTTTTTTTATTTTTATTTTATGATAGTCACAGAGAGAGAGAGAGAGAGAGAGAGAGAGGCAGAGACACAGGCAGAGGGAGAAGCAGGCTCCATGCACCGGGAGCCCGACGTGGGATTCGATCCCGGGTCTCCAGGATCGCGCCCTGGGCCAAAGGCAGGCGCCAAACCGCTGCGCCACCCAGGGATCCCAATAAATAAGTATTTTGACTGAGTAATTTGTTTTATTGTTTTATATACATATGGGCAATAGAATATTTTCACACATATAAACTTCAACACAAGTATTTTTTCAAAATTCCATTTAAATTGCTTTAAAATGTTAGAAAACTAAATTTGTGAATTTACTTTATAGATGTATATGTTGTAAAATATTTAAGTTTCATAAAAAAATCAATCAAATGTTTTTATTGACCAATGAAGTGCTGTTGCAGCAAATTATATGGGTAAAAGTAGAAGATTCATCTTCTATTGGGAAAACATTACTTCTGGTCTCTGCAATTAATTCTAGGAATTTGAAAATGTCTGTCTCTTTAAACTACATAAAAAACTCAGAAGACCAACAGTGCCAGTCCTTAAACATAATATACAATTATATTGTTTTGGTACAAGCTAAACCAGATAGGACAATCACAGTGGGTAGATGCACTTGATAGGTAGTATCATAGGAGGTTTTTAGGGAGGGCAGTAAGTCAAGCCTCAGATTGGTGATGGAAATAGATGATCATAGAGGCTTCTTGTTTTACTCAGAGTTGTTGATGTTTTCCTTGTTTGTTGTTGTTAGTCCTTACTTTTAGACATGGTTTAAAAAAATTATTACTCATTATAATATTTTGTTGGTGTGTCATAAGAATATCTCTTCTCAAATTTATATATTTTGGTTCTTGAAATTTACAGTTGCTAGATGTGCCTAAATTCTTATTAGATATCAAAAGACCATTTATTGGGGGTTTTGTAGAGGATATTCATGCATCAAATGCAGTTTGGATTCATTTACAAGTTAACAAGACTATTAACATGTTTTTATACTTTTGTACCCATGCTTAGTTTCTATCAATACCAAAACAATGTTGGTCAAGTTTTCCAGTTGACAAACAGTAATTTACCAAATGTAAAGAGCAACTCAAATTCATCCCCCACATGAAGCCCTCCCTTGAGTGTCTCAGGCAGAGTTAAGAGTTAGGTCTTTCTACACATTTTATACACTTTTATTATAACATGTTCTATTGATTAGTGACTTTCTTCTAGGTATGGAAAGAATAAATATTACCTTGAATACTCAGTGATGAGCACACTACTTGACACACACTAGATACCCAATTCATGTTTGTTGGAAAAATGTGAATTAAATGAAATAACAAATAGGTTCTCTTCAACTCTGACATTTTATATGTCTATGAAATGTTAGCTGTGGAAAATCATTCCTAGAAACTAATGTTTAATAAGCATGTGTTTCTTAAATACTAGATAACAAGGCCAAATTCTTATGCAGTTTATATCAGAGATTCCACAAACCCTTAGCATTTGTTGGTGTCAGCCCAGTTCAGTTGTTTTTAAATCATCCTTCTTTGACCATACATCACCACTGAACTATTTCAGGAAACAATATCAACACTGTCACTTAACTCAACTTTTTGTTTCTATTTACCAGAATAATATGTTCTTTTCTTTTTCTTTGAGTTCTCTCTTTTCTTGGAGATTAAAGAACCAAATACTATCCTACTTTTATTGTGGGTTGACTATACATCAATACCTCTCATTTTACCCTATATCTGACTCTGTGTTCTCCCTATCTTTGCTTTATTTTCAGTTTGGTCAATAGTAAAAGTTGGATATCAAGATGAATTATAGGACATAGTGTAAAAAATATAATAGGGATTATATAAAATAAGTTAAAGCATATACAGGCATACCACATTTTATTGTGCTTCACTTTACTACATTTCACAGATACTGCAATTTGTTGCCAGAAATTGAAGATTTGTGGAAACTCAATGTCAAACAAGTCTATCAGGACCATTTTTTCAATAGTATCTGCTCACTCAGTGTCTCTGTGTCACATTTTAGTAATCCTTGCAATATTTTAAACTTTTTACTGTTATATTTGTATGGTGGTCTATGATCAATGACTACAATCACTGAAAACTCAAGTGATGGTTAGCATTTTTAGTAAAAAAGTGTTTTTTAATCAAGGTGTTAATATGAATTGTGGAGGTTTTATTCAAGTAAATTTTCTCTAATTTTTAAAAAGATGTTACTTATTTGAGAGAGAAAGAATGGGAGAAGGGGCAGAGGGAGAGGAACCAGCAGACTCTCCACTGAGCATGGAGTGCAATGTAGGGCTAGATCTCAGGATCCTTAGATCATGACCTGAGCCAAGTCAAACACTTAACTGACTGAGCCACCCAGGTGCCCCAACTGATTTTTGTAATATTATATAATAAGGCTGTTTCTTAGAGAAACACTTGCTTTGATTCCTCAGAAAAGTTCCACTATTTTCAAATGAAATTTTCATTCAGATTGATTGAAATTCCTTTTCTAAATTTTAGTTTTAGATGAAGAAGAAAGCTTTCATTTTCTCTTAATCCAGTCTGTCAGTTTTCTGAAAGATAAGCATGGTACTATGGGAAGGAAGTTATGCAGCAGGTAGTTCAAGACAGAGTTCCTTGGTTCTTCTCACTAGCTTTCTGCCACTCTGATTCTAGCATGCCTGTTCCCCTTTCCTTTGGCAATATCTTCAGTATCATTCAGGGATTGAGATTTCTTTTCCTCCAAGTATTCTGTTGATTATACATGTCTCCAGCCACTACAGATGCTTCTGAGCTTCTAAGTATCCATAACAGGTCAGAGTTCTAATTGTCCTAGAAAATAGGGAGGCTGAGGAAGCCTCAGCCTGGCAGTAAATGTGTTCACAGATGTTTTTTAAGCATTCCAACTTTACATGTACAAAATCCAACTCCTGATTTTACCTTCCAAACTAGCTTATTCTATAGTTTTCTTCACTGCAGTAAAAGGCAACTTCATTATTCAAGTAGCTCAAACAAAAACTTTGGAATCCTCCTGACTTCTCTTTTTTTCTTGTCATATATTATATCCCATTTCTAAGGAAATTTTGTTGCTCTGTCTTCAAAATATATCCAGAATGCAACCTCTTCTTACCACCTCCACTTCTGTTGACCTGGTACAAGATCATCTAGTCTGAATTACTGCACTGCTTTCCAAAATGACCTCTCTTTTCTGCCACCTAAAACTCCACTCCCCAGTCTTAGCTTAACTAGAATGATATTTTAAAATATGAAATAGATCAGGACGCCTGGGTGGCTCAGCGGTTTGGTGCATGCCTTTGGCCCAGGGCGTGATCCTGGGGTCCTGGGATTGAGTCCCACATCCAGATCCTTGCATGGAGCCTGCTTCTCCATCTGCCTATGTCTCTGCCTCTCTCTCTCTGCTCTCTCTCTCTCTCTGTCTCTCATGAATAAATAAATAAAATCTTTAAAAAATATGAAACAGATCATATCACATCTCTGCTTAAAACCTTACAAGGACTTCTCATCTCATTCAAAGTAAAATCCAAAACCTTTGCAGTAATACTCAAATTCTGTGTGATCTGTACCCCACATATACACTCATCATCTCCCATTACTCTCCCACCTGCCCACTGTCTTCTGCTTGTACCTTCTTCCTGTCCCCAGTTCATAACAAACAAAAACATGCCTAGAATTCCTAGCATAGCTGTTTCTTTTCCTGAAACATTCTTCTCATTATTTACTCCTAAATTCCTTTGATCTTTGCTCAAACAAGACCTTCTCAAAGATGCTCTCTCTAATCACTCCATTTAAAATTGTTGGCACTTCCTCTACCACAGAATATCCTTTCCCATTTTTCATCTTTTTCCCCGTATTACTTTCACCAGCAAGAAAAGAAATATATATTAAATAATATATAATATATTAAATATATTAAATAATATATGTTAAGTAATATATATTAAATAATATATATATACACACAGAGAGACACATAAACACATCTCTTTATTTGTTCATTGTGAGTTCTGTGGAAAGGAGGTTTGTTTTATTTTCTTCAGTATCCCCAGAGCCACCAACAATGAATGACACAGATAGGCACTCAGAAAATATGATTTATAGATTTATGAGTATATAAATATATTTATCTATGGATATCTATCTACCTGTTGGTTCTGTGTCCTTAGATAACACCAATATAATTTTGTATATATCATGTAGGTATACCTAGATATATAACATATAATATATACCTATCAATCTATGTGATTCTAGGTGATATATATATAATGTAATATATAATGTAATCTGTAGTATGTTTTTTAATGGAATCTCTTATGAAATGTTACTATATCAAACATCAAATGAACAACTGAAGGAATTCTTCTCTAATGCATCTTGAAATTATCTTGGAAAGAAAAATGTTTGGATTATGTCAACTCACTGTTGAACTGAAAAACTTTTTTAAGATTTATTTATTTATTTGAGAGAGAGAGAGAGCAAGCACAAGCAGGAGAACAGGCAGAGGGAGAGAGTTAAGTAAAGGGAGAGAATCTCAAGCAGACTCCTCCTTGAGTGCAGAGCCCATGTGGGGCTCAAACCCATAGCCCTCAGATCATGGCCTGAGTCCACATCAAGAGTTGGCTGCTTACCTGACCAAGCCACCCCAACGCCCCTGAAAAACTTTTCCATTGGTGAAGCAAGGTATTGTGTTAGAGAAAATGAGGGAATTAGAATTTGACTTGTCACAATTCAGTCAGTGCAAATGAACGAAAAAAAACATAATTTTATAATTTATTTTTAATTAGCTTAACACTTTTTAAATGTTCTGCAAAGTAATTTCCAAATTACACTATTTCATGGACCTGTATCCTCACTGATAGTTGTGCTAGTTATTGTAGACAAAATCTTCTTAGATAGAGATTAAAAGTGTGGCCAGAGAAGTTTAGTGTTTTTCTGTACATCAAAATGTTGACAAGATGTGGTTGAAAATCCAGAGTACCTGCCTCAGAGCTTGTGGCATTTAAAATAAAATCATGTGGTTAATTTCTTCCAAGATAAATTCCAGGGTTATAAAAATAGTCCCTAGTATATACAACAAATTTTAAAGAGAATATTAAATCTCATATTTTATTTGTAGACATGTTTTTAATTCCTTTGGTTTGATCTAATTGCTTGAATGACATGGGCCATATTTTAATTTTCTTGGTGTTTTCCTGAGCAATCACAACAATGCTGTAAATAGCACTCTATGAACTTTGGTTTTTTGGTTTTTGTTCTTTCAAATTCTATGAACTTTGAATGAATGAATGAATGAATGGCACTTCTCTGTTAACTCTTCTGTCTCAATCAAGTGTTTTTGAAATTCCAAAGTTAGAAACTCTAAAATATAATTTTGCATTTTAACATATCTCTTTCCAAAAACAAAATCATTAGAACTGTACTTAGCTATTGTATGGAGCTGTCCTATCAAAACAATGACTTCTGGCATTGCCTTCTCCACTCTGTTCAGATTAATGGTATGAGAGGATATTTAATCCCCTTCTTTCCTACACAGGGCGCTGGATATACTTAAGTTGAGAAGAATCAAAGGAGGCTCCCCAGAAGCTTTTTCCACTTAACTAAGTGCATATCTGAACCTACCTCAGGAGTGAATGGGGCATGTATAAGGATGAGATCAGATTTTAGTATTTTGGAACATTTACTTGAGATTTGCAAGCAAGCAATTTTCCATTTCATGAATGCTTCCTCATCATACATTTCTTGATTGGTTCTTTATTATTAACTGGAATGGATTAATTTATTTCAGTTTATATCTTTCATAGGCATATGAGTTTGGCTGAAATCAAATACGTATAGGCCCTGAGATTTCCTACTCAGACATAAAATAGATAACATGTTCTAGTCAAAGTATGGTATTATTAGAAACTGATTTCATGAGTTCTTTTGATTCACTCTTTTATTAGAAGGTTTATTTTTGGAAATATGTGACCCAAATACATAATGCATTGTATTTTTGTCATCTTTTATAAGCCAGTTAAAATATACAATATCAAATTGGATTTCCAAAGTGATTGTATTTGTTACAAACATTTGGACTTATCTTTATTTAGCCTTATTGGTGGTCTATAGGAAAGTATTTTTCTCACTTAGATTTTTGGATAATGTATTAGCAAATTAAAAAATAGAATATTATAAGCTATTTTTCTATAAGTTATTGCAGTTTTTATTTTCTAATGCTTTTTGAAGGTGTTATTTCTTTTTTATTTTATTTTAGAAGGCTAAAACTGTGGTTAATTCTTCAACTTACTATAGCAAATATCTCCTCACCTATTCCTAATTCAGCTGTGGGGTTAATGTCATTTAATTTATAGTAGACGATGCAAATTCCTACTACTGCAGCTGGAAGATTTTTCATATCCTTAGTTGTTTGTATTAAGATACTGTCTTTTGAACCTAATGTTCTGTTTGCTTTCACAAAAAGCCTTAAAAATAGTATCTTTGAAATATTTAATTCCAAACCATAAAACAAATAAATCATAAAACAAATCACGTTTAAACATATTTTAGAACTAGAGAATATGGCTAGCAGGAGTAATCCTTAATGACAAAATATAAATATCTGATTGCTATATAATTTTGCTTAGAGGTTGTATAAATCTTTTCCTTTTCCTACTTAACATAATTTCTATGGCATTGCTGAGATGACCACTGAGGCAGTCTGAACTAGAGCAAGCCCTCAAACAATGGTCATGTGCACACCTGCTCTGGGCTCTAGTTTTTTGCTGGTTTATCACTGATGCACCCCTCAGCCCTACAAGGTGGGCCTAATCCCCACTTATAGATGAGAAACTGAGGCCCAGAGAGGGGAACTAGGGCCTCTTGTCTCTGTGCCTTCCTGATCACTTATGTCACCAACCACTGACTCTGGGCACCCCTTGAAGTACACTCTGTGGGCTAATTCCCTCAGTCTTCATAGCAGCCTTTGGGAGGGGCCATCAGGATCTAAAGGTGATATATCACCCAGCAGTGATCACCAAGTGCCATCTCCACTACTTCGTTTGGGCACCTGTATATTCCTAACCGTAAGCTTCAGTGATGTACCTGCTGCATCTAGTTCAGACTGTCTTGGTGATAATCTCAGCAGTGTCATAAGAAATTATGTTATGTAGGAATAGAAAAAGATTTATATCATCCCTTAGCAAAAATATTTAGATAATTATTCAATTTTCAGAATTTCTCTACTGTGTAGGATTAGCTAACTTTTTCTGCAAAGGACTAGATAGCAAATATTTTATTTATTTTTTTAAATTCTTTATTTAAATTCAACTTAGTTAATATATAATGTATTATTAGTATCAGGGATAGAATTCAGTGATTCATCAGTTGTATTATAATATCCAGTGCTTATTACATCAAGAGTCCTCCTTAATGCACATCACCTGATTAACCCATCCCCCCACCCACCTCCCCTCCAGCACCCCTCAGTTTGTTTCCTAGAGTTAAGAGTTTCTTACGGTTTGCCTCCCTGTTTTTATCTTAATGTAATTTTCCTTCCCTTCTCCTATGTTCATCTGTTTTGTCTCTTAAATTCCACATTTGAGTGAAATCATATGGTATTTATCTTTCTCTAACTGACTTATTTTGCTTAGCTTAATACCTTCTAGTTCCATCTACATCTTTGCAAATGGCAAGATTTCATTATTTTTGATGACTAACATTATATAATGTGATATATATATATCATGAAGAAGATATATATATGAAGATGATATATATATATCATCTTCTTTATCCATTCATCTGTCAATGGACATCTGGGCTCTTTCCATAGCCTGGCTATTGTGGACATTGCTGCTATAAATATTAGGGGGTGTGTGCCCCTTGGAATCACTATGTTTGTAGCCTCTGGATAAATACCTAGTGATGCAAATTGCTGGGTCATAGGGTAGTTCTATTTTTAACTTTTGGGGGAATTTCCATACTGTTTTCCAGAGTGGCTGCACCATTTGCATTCCCACCAACAGTGTAAGAGGGTTCCTTTTCTCTGCATCCTCATCAACATCTGTTGTTTCCTGAGTCATTAATTTTAGCTATTCTGACTGGTGTGAGGTAGTATCTCATTGTGGTTTTGATTTGTATTGTCCTGATGCTGAATGATGTTGAGCATTTTTTTCATATGTTTGTTGGCCATCTGTATGTCTTCATTGGAGGAATGTCTGTTCATGTCTTCTGCCCATTTCTTGACTGGGTTTTTTGATATTTGGGTGTTGAATTTGGTGAGTTCTTTATAGACTTTGAATACTAGTCATTTATCTGATAAGACATTTGCAGTTATTTTCTCCTATTACATAGGTAGCCTTTTAGTTTTGTTGACTGTTTCCTTTTTGGATACCAAATATTTTAGGCTTTGTGAGACTTAAGGTCTGTTATTTCTTTATTATTATACTATTATTATTTTAATGATCATCATCATTATTCTTAGCTCCTGAGCAATTCAAAAAGAGATAGTAGGCAGGATTTGTCCCATAGGCTTATAGGCTGCTAACCCCTGAGTGGAATAAAAGGAGCAATTTGTCTCACTGTATTATTAATTTTATCCACTATATTTCTTACTTACTAAAAGTGTGTGTGTGAGGGAGAGAATACATTTTTTCACTGTCTCATGAACATTGAATGAGATGCTAATATGTCAAAGATTTAGCAAACTATCTGACATATAATAAGCATTAATAAACTGTATTATACATATGTGTAATAATATATAACATTGATATGTAATATATTAAGTAGTTTTCTAATATGTAATGCATTATATAAACTATCAAAAGGACTTATGTGTGTATATATGTGTACATATATGTATCTGTGATTATTTTTATTAAATCATGGATTCTTGAATGCCATCCAACTGGAGTCCCTTTTTCTAATAATAGAAATTATCATAAGAATCTTCATGTGTAAATGTGAAAACTAAATATATGATTAGCATTTGATAAATGATAGCTCTCAATATCTAGTTATCAATATATATAAACTTTTTAGGGTGATAGAATTAAGGTATGTGTATTTTATCATAAAATGAAACAATTCAATTTCCTTGATAATATACTCATCATTACACATATCCCTGGTTTTTGCTCTTAAATTATTAAAATTTCATAAAAATTGATAAATTATGACAATATCACAAATTTAAAAAGATAAGAAATTCTCAGGTGCCTTTAGAAAGAATCATCTTTTTAATAGTTAACAGAGTATTGTAACATGTTACTAAAATCAACATTATGATAATTTGTTACAAATATGATTCTGGATTGCTTTTCCAGTTTGCAGAATTTTGAGAATGAAGATCCAAAGTTCCTTTTCAAAGCTTTTCTTTACTCATTTCTTCTTACTTCCCTCCTATCAGAGAGGAAACACTCATCCCAATACATAATGTTCTGTTAGCAGATATACTTTCTCCATATAATTGTTGCTTATTGAGGTTAATACTTTATATTTACCTTCTCGTTAACATTAACAAAAAACTGACTGTTTTTAATTTATGAGCTTCAGTATCTCTTCCCTACTGTGATGTGCATTCTTTCATGCTGTAGGTTAATGTGGGTACCTGCTGTGAAGGTTTTCTTTCTTTTTAATTTGTGTATACTGTATCACATGCTGAACTGTGTTCTGTTTTCCAAATTTATTGTGTGGTGAGTATATAAAGGCACTTGGATCATCTTAATTTACTTCCATTAACATAATTCTGCTTGTGAGATTTCATCCCATGAGGCCAATGGGAAATTCACTTTCAATAATCACTGAAGTTTAATTCCCCAACCCTGTATCTCCCCAGTCCCTAGAGGTGTGATTTATGTATGCAATACCAAAGCATTGTAAGAACTCCCCAAGTCTCCAAGTCCATATCAGCAACCGGAACCTTTGGAAAGTTCTATCCCATACTTGGAGCATGGCAATCTTGATGAAGCAGAGGCTCTGTGCCTCTGGTCCGACTTTTGGAGAAATAAAATTAAAAACAAAGTTTTTCTGGGGCGTATATATGGCACAGTTGGTTAAGCATCTGAATCTTAGTTTTGGCTCAGATTGTGATCTCAGGGTCCTAAGATTAAGCCCAGTATTGAGCTCCACATTCAGCATGGAATCTGCTTAGGTTTCTTTCTCCTTCTTCCTCTACCCCATCCCCTGCCCCCACCTCAAGCATGTGTATGCTCTCTCTCACTCTCTCCCTCTCTCTCTAAAATAAATCTTTTAAAATCTCTTCTACACAGGTAGAAGAGAAAGAAAATAGCTTTATTATTGAGTAAGCATTAAAGTAGAATGTGATGCACACCACAGACAATCCCCCAAGTATGGCAAAGACAAAAATAAATCTTACCCTTTTATATATCCAAATGGATTGCATATGCATCCTCAAAATAAACAGTAACTAATCAAGAGAACTTGATAGCACCATTTGTCACATATAGTTCATCCTAAAGGTATTTGATAAACAGGGTGACCATCTATATTAGCTAATTGGCTTTATCTAAAGCTAAAATAAACTTAACATATTTTTATGGCAAATGGTAGTACAACTTGGAGACAGGCATCAGAAGAGATTAGCCTCCTACTTTCCCTCAGAAACTCAGAGAGAATAGGCTTCCTTCATGATTGCATTACCAAGAAATGGCTCCAACTCCTTGGAAAAAATATTGCTGGGTCTTAAAACTGGCAAGAGGCTTATTTAGCTTTTAAAAACACATACATTTCAAAGAGACAGGGAAAGAACTTACCAATTTTCCAAAGTAAAAAGAAAAAGGGATTGGAGGAGTCTCTTCCCTTACTTTGAACAGAAAGAATGAGGTCTCTTTTAATTTTTTTTAACTTATCTTTGCCCTTCCACAATCTCCTTGCACCTACACACAGCCATCCCCTTAAAGGTTTTGCTACTTGCCCAGGGCATAGTCCATGCTGGAGTCTCTGCTATTGTCAGGACAGCCAATCTCCAGCCTCTTCAAGACTGGGAATTCTTTCAGGATTCTTTTCATAAAATCCACAATGCTAATTTATCTTACAAAAAAAAAAAAAAAAAAGTCCTGGGGTGGAGGGCACCTGAGTGTTTCAGTCGGTTAAGCATCCAGCTTTTGAGTTTGGCTCAGGTCATGAACCCTGGGTCTGTCGGATAAAGCCCCATGTTAGCTCTGCACTCAGCTGAAAGTCTGCGTGGTGTTCTCTCTCTCTCCCTCTGCCCCTCCACCTGCTTGTGTGCACATGCACAGTGCATACTCTCTCTCTCTCTCAAATAAATAAAATCTTTTTAAAAATCTCTAAGACAAGGAAATAAAGAATAGCCTGATTTGAATATGGCTCTGAAATCTGGGGACAAAAACCACAGATTAATATCTTAATATGTTATTTTCCCACCATAACACTATCATTATTTTTACTTCTTACATAGTTTTTGAAGTTAACTGAATTGACCAGATTACACTAATTACAAGCTTTGTGTGTGTGTGTGTGTGTGTGTGTGTGTAAATATTTTTTTCTGTAGCTTTAGCCCATATATATTATTGAGGATTTAATTTCCTTTGAGTATAATGTTCTCTCTTTAATATTCTCACATTGCATGTGATAATTCCTAATTTATGAGATTAACTCATTACAGTCTGTACCATAGCATAATAATTGCTCCCATTTTATTAGTACTTTTGAAAAATTTTACAGATATTTCCTCCATGTTGAAGTTTCTCCAGAATTGTTTTCATTATTCTCTGTTCACCCCTCTCAGACTCCAAGAAGCCTATGAATGAATACTTACCCTATTTGCTCTGAAATGATCTTTTGATAAGTTAAACCTACTGGTGTCAGTTACTTGCAGTTAAAGAACCATTCTATCCATCTTTTTATTAAAATAAGATTACCTGTGAAGTATTACAGTACTCCATAATTACCTTAATAGCATGTGATTCTGTGTTTACAAATGGCCTATGAATTCAATTTGTAATTGAGCAGGGACTTCTATTGTGTGTAGGAAATGGCTATGTTTGGGGTGATGATAACAATGACCCAGTGGGAGCTGGATGATCTGTGCAGCTCTATGACTTGGGGGAAAAAAATCACAGCTTTTCTTGACTAAGTTTTCTACTTGTAAAATGGAAATAATATTATTAGACATTACCTACTGCCCAGAGCTACTAAATAAAACAAAAAGAGTAAGAAACTTCTCCAACTGTAAACTATATGTCTTTTTTTATTCATAGTTTTTGCATAAGACTCAGGTGGTAAGTAAAACAGAAAGAGCTAGGTAAGCATTCCTGATTACTGCTCATTTAATGTATTGGGCCCTATTTGATTTTTTTTTTAATTATAACTCTTTAACTCATTGTAAACTGCTAAAAATGGACAGTTCATTTCTGTTTGAGTGTGATTTTTGTAATAAAATAGTAACTGCATCAAACCATTATTTTATATTTATCTACCCATGTAGTCTCAAGAAGCATCCATGAAGTGTAATGAGCAAAACATGGCCTGAATATTCATGCTACAAAACTATATTGTTGCTTAGCATTCCTGTTCAGATGTTGTAATATATGACTTTTTAAAGATCCTTCAAAAGTTTTCTATCCATATAACTTCAGGATGAGAATATTTTGAGTCTTGCAAAATGATTAGAAAGAATTAACTATTTCAACCAGCTGATTTTCATTAATAAGAATTTCTGCAGATTTTGTTTAAGTTATTTTGGAAAAGAATTTGATTTTTTTTTCTTTTTTATCTTGCTGACTGTTTTGAATTTAAAATTATTTTTTTTTCTCTGTATGTACCAATTATTTGTGTCAGCCCAAACTGGCTAGATGATTATTTCAGATACTTTATTATTTAATATGCTTGAATGATATTTACTTTTATGTGCTGTAAGCCATTCCCAGCTACTTTTTTCAGAATTTATTATTGTATATACCAGCTTTATTTTCCAGAAAAAGGCATATTTTACTTTATTCATATATTCATTCCTTTGCTGTGAGGTTTGATTATTTTCAGTTCAATATTTTATCAATGTTACTGCAGCAGCTAAGCATAAATTGTGTATATTACACATCTATTTTTTTTAAGTAAAATATCAAGGTAGGCCTGATTATGGAACTAGGTCATAATGATGGATAATCTTCTTAGAGACATCTGTTTTGGGGATATTCTGCAGTTTGATCCACCAAATTCTCTTACAGCAGCATTAACATGATTCTGTTACTGTACATTTTTTTTATCTTTGTGCTTTTATTATTATTTATTCTTCCACACATAACACATTTGTAGAAACATATTTTGGAACAAATATCAGTTATCATCTATCTTGTAGTGGCAAAATTATGTCCCACAGATTATTTGGGAAGCTGCATGAAAGGTTAAAGGACTTAAATTTTGATATATCTTGAGTAAAATATACCAGGGCACTGGAAAAGGATATGTATAGGCCCAGAATATAGATAAAAAGAAGACCAGGCATTTATTTTCAAAACAAAATTGGCAAAATATTAAAATAATAACTGGAAGAGACTCACTAAACTGTGAAAATCTCCACATTGTTGTTTCAAAGAAATTTGACAGTTCAGAAAACACAAAGTTAAAAATGAGAGAGTGTTTTAAGAGGCAAATAAGAATTGATCAGTTTGGTTTCTCAGGCATTGATGAATTACCTACAATGTTCTTAATATATCTTTTTGACTCTGTTGCTTTCTTTCAGTTGAGAGAGACCTATCCCTTACATCTGTTGATAATAAAAATTGTGATTACCAAGGAGAAGTTCATCAATCTTCATTCTCAAAAATCGAGAGTTAGAATTCTTGTATACTGAGCACAATGGAAAGTGGCTCAGTTCATCCCTAAAGATAAAAATAAAATAGTAGTATAATGGCCTAAATGTGACCAAATGTGACAGTGATAATATCATAATGAAAGTTAATTTGCATAGTATATCATTTAAAAATATCACCAGTTATAGAGGCAGACATTTTTGGGTTAATATTTCTTAAGTACATAATGTTGTTACAGTTGGTGTTCTCAGATGTGTGTGTGTATTATACATCTATATATTTTTATTTAATTATATAGCCTTATTATTTTCATGTGATAGATGAGGAAACTGAGTCATAGTGCAATTACTGTTAAGTTATTACTTAACTTGTTCCATGCTTCACTTGGAGAAGTCTGTTATGAAAAATCTGGGCACTTTGTGATCCAGGCCAATGCAAACAAATCATTTGAAGGAAATGCAGATTTCTGGGTCTCTCCCCCAGAAATTTTGATTCTGTCGGTTTGGGATATGACCTAGAAATTTGCATTTCTAGAATTTCCTCAGATGATGACTATCCATGAACCACACTTTGAGTGGCACTGATCAAGCTACAGTAATAAACATTGTTGTAAAATATCATATTATAGCCTAATCATGAAAAATGGTTTAGTAATCAAGTAACACTTCATTTATCTTAATTCGGGCGTCCAACTTCACCTTTCTGAAAAACAGGTAAAAACCAGGAAGTAGGAAAAAGATGAATGAAATTTCATAAATAATTTGATCACATCTAAACAATTAAACTCATACTATTAATTCATAAGAGATCCTAGTGTGCTGTTAGGTTATTAATAGCTCTTTAAAAAGCTGGATTTTATTTCTAGTCTTCAAATTTGTAAAATTGAATCAGAAAAGAAAGAGAGCCTACTCTTAGCAGATACCCTGGTAAGAAGCATCCAGCAGCTTCAGTAGATAATCAAAACTAGAAAAATAGGCACAATAATTTTAAAATGTGGCAGTCTGAGTCTATGACTTTCACATAGTCACAAAGTCTATGACTTTCAACTGACCTGTGCATCTCAAATGGACTTGAGAATTTACAATTCTCAGGGGTTGTAGCATATGCAAATATATCTGCTTCTTACAGGGACAGCTCAGAGAGAGAAAAGAATATAGAATTTGGAAGCAGACAGAGTGTTTCAAATCCCAGCTCCTTCACTACTGGCTGTGGATGGCACTAAGTTTTCTGCAACTAAGTTTTCTCATCTGTGAGGGAGTCAGCGACCACCTCCGTAAATGGAGTAAATAAAGCAGGTGAACAAGTTTCCTAGCAGGATACATAGTGCATAACAGAAATCTAAGGCTTTGCTATCTTTCAAGGGTATTATCGATAATCAGGGTAGGATATGGAGTCAACCAGACCTGGGCTTAGATCCTGGCAACAGATATATTAGTTAGAAAACTTTAGACAGGCTATTTGAACTATCAGTGTCTCTATTTTCTCATTTGCAAAGTGGAGTTAACATCTCTTTTTACTGGGTTAGTATAAGAATTATTAATGATATACATATGGTATTTTGCTTTTATTAGTCCTTCAATAAATAGTAATTATAATGATTATATTTGTCATTCCCAGTATCTAACTTTTATGACAGTATTACAGATGTGTTATATACTTTGGAAATATTTGTATCCTACATGGCAAAAATGACAATGAAACTAACAAAAACAAATGTGCTCCAAAGGATGAATCTTTAGTAATTTAATATAATTTATTTGTTATAGTTCTAGTTGTTTGTAGTTTCAAGATTTTATTTATTTATTCATGAAAGACACAGAGAGAGAGGCAGAGACACAAGCAGAGGGAGAAACAGGCTCCCTGCAGGGAGCCCAATGTGGAACTCGATCCCAGGACCCCAGGATCATGACCTGAGCTGAAGGCAGATGCTCAACCACTGAGCCACTGAGGTGCCCCTGTAGTTTCATTTTTTAAAATTATTTATTTATTTGGGAGAGAGAGAGAGAGAGAGCATGGGAGGAGGAGCAAAAGGAGAGGGAGAGAGAGAGAGAGAGAGAGACTCTCAAGAAGATTCCCTGCTGAGCAAGGAGCCTAACACAGACCTTAATCCCATGACCCTGATATAATGACCTGAGCCAAAAATCAAGAGTTGGATGTTTGGGATGCCTGGGTGGCTCAGCAGTTGAGCCTCTGCCTATGTCTCTGTCTCTCTCCTGTGTCTCTCATAAATAAATAAATAAATCTTAAAAAAAAAGAGTTGGATACTTAACAGACTGTGCTGCCCAAGTGCCCCTGTAGTTTCACTTTATACATTAATATTTACACCTTGCGGGCAGCCCTGGTGGCTCAGTGGTTTAGTGCCACCTTCAGCCCATTGCCTGATCCTGGAGACCCAGGATCGAGTCCCACGTCAGGCTCCCTGCATGGAGCCTGCTTCTCCCTCTGCCTGTCTCTGCCTCTCTGTCTCTGTCTCTGTCTTTCTCTCTCTGTGTCTCTCATGAATAAATAAATAAAACCTTAAAAAAATATTTACACCTTGCCTTCATATAGAAAAATATAGGGATCCCTGGGTGGCGCAGTGGTTTAGCGCCTGCCTTTGGCCCAGGGCGCGATCCTGGAGACCCGGGATCGAATCCCACATCGGGCTCCTGGTGCATGGAGCCTGCTTCTCCCTCTGCCTATGTCTCTGCCTCTCTCTCTCTCTCTCTCTCTCTCTGTGCGTGACTATCATAAATAAATAAAAAATTTAAAAAAAAAGAAAAATATATACTTAACTATTTAGAATTTCTCTTGTGATATGTGTATACATGTGTGTATATATATATATATATGAATATATGTATATATGTGGATTTCAAATTTTCCAGCATTTTCAGTGTTTCGCATAGTTTTATGTCATTATTCTTAGAGGATTAGCTTGTAGAGAGTGATTTGAGGTTGGAATTTTGACATCCTAATATGCTTTAATATTAATATTATTATCTAGAAAAATACAGCAAAGCATATTTAAGAGCCAGAGAATAGACGTATAATAGAATTAAAACCTGGCTTCTCTACTTATAAGTTGTGTGGCTTAGGATGATCTCCTTAACCATATTGAGCCTCACTTTTCATTTGTAAAGTGGGATGAGATTCCTTACTCTCAGTGTTTTGGGGGTGATTACTAGCATTTATAACATCCTTAACATGATACACACTATAAATTCCTAATAAATGGTTGTCTTGTCTAGTCATTTTATATTCCATTGTCACATTTGTTAGTGATAATAATAAAACCAGATCACTTACACTTAAATAATTTGGTTCTAACAAGAAAAAAATTACTGACATTGTTCCTAGTCTCAAAGACATACTTAATGAGTAGATAAATGAATACCAATAAGGGTCATAAATGCTCTACATGTTTTGATTGAGTTAAAGTACAAGAAAGAAAGAAATTGATTAACTCATTTGGGGAGATCAAAGAAGGCTTTCCAGAATGTGATACTTCGTATGAATTTATTTAGTTCAAGTAAAAATTTTTGTTAGAATTATAATAGTGAATATATAATAAGGAAGACAGGATCAAGATCTTAACAAGAACACACATACAAACAACTCCCTAGCTACCTAAAATTCCTTTAAATAAGAGAGAAAAATTAAAATATGAGCAAATTCAGAACAAAGCTAGGACATAAGATATTTGATTAGCAGACCGTAACTTTTTAGATAACCTTACAAGACAGAATATCCAAAAGACTTAATTAACAAAATCAAACAATATGCCAGCCCTAAATACAAGCAATAGAAAAATTATTACCAAGAGAATTAATTATTATGTTCAGTGATAGCCAATATAAATATAAAAGGGGAAAACTACCAGTACAATTAGTCAAACATCACTCATAATGTGAAGGATGTTTGAATTCACTTCACCTCCCAACTCTACTTCTATACCTGTACTATTAAGAAAACAAGCAGTAAAAAAATAAAAAATAAAAAATAAAAATTAAATTAAATTAAATTAAAAAGAAAATAAGCAGTAACATATTTGACTCTTACATTCAAGACTAACACTCTAACACTTGAGGACTGTAGTCTAAGAAAATTTACTTATTTGAGGAAGGTACTTAGTATAGATGTGAGGGTCTGAGAGGGAGTCAAGTGCAGCTTGAAGTAACTTAGTATACGAAGTTGACACGGATAGGAGAAGAGAAGTAAAACAATCTACACTTGAAGGAAATTTACAAGAGTGTTCCACTGTCAGATAAGAGTCAACTTTGTTTTGAAAAGTGAAAAGCTGAGAAACGTTTTTGTGTGTTTGAGTAGAGGCTAGTGGTATTGCTATTTTCTGGGCCCATTATATGTTCAAGAAGGGAAAACAAAGCCAGCCCATCAATACATTCCCCCACTTACACTGAACGCACAGTAAACTGTCCTGCCTAGAAAATGGGGACCCTTAGGAAATAACCTGCACAATGGAAGGAGGAACACAAATGATTAAATGAGATTTGATATAACTCAAAGACAGATTAGTGTATGTCAAATAAAGACACTTTGCTGGGCAGCCCAGGTGGCTCAGCAGTTTGGCGCCACCTTCAGCCCAGGGCGTGATCCTGGAGACCCCGGATTGAGCCCTACATCGGGCTCCCTGCATGGAGCCTGCTTCTCCCTCTGCCTGTGTCTCTGCATCTCTCTCTCTCTCTCTCTCTCTCTCTCTCTCTCAAGAATAAATACATTAAAAAAATATTAAAAGAAAAACCACCACTTTGCTGTGGAAAGAGGTTATGAGTAAATACGGATGAGTTAGGAATTAAAACATGTTTGCAAAAATCGTTTTTAAAAAATCAGAACTAATTAATAGAGCAGACAAAGCTGAGAACTGAATCAGTGATCTATAACGTAATCAGGTGATATTTCACTGAATGAAGAGCAAAAGGTAAGTAAAAGGATGTTAGAAAAATTAGTCATAGATACTTAATCAAGGAGTTCTAATTAAAATTAATAGGAGCTGCAGAAAATGTGAAAAGGGGAAATGGAGGACATAAATACAAAACTAGAAGAAAATATTCCCTAATTGTTGAAAGACTTGAATCTTGAGATTAAAAGAATATATGTCAGGTAGTAAGAAAAATTACTGGAAAAGATTTATACAAAGACACCCCTTGGTGAAAAGTAATAAATTTATATTTGAGGATAAAAATCTCAAAAGGATTTCTGAGAAAAAAAATGAGAAAGTTTATATCCACAGAAATGAAAATCGGATTGTTATCTGACTTATATCATTGACAGAATGTTTGAAGTTAAGTAAGCAATATCTTTAGTGTTCTGAAACAAAAGCTTTCTGAATCTAGCATTCTCTGTATAACTAATTATGGGTATGAAATTAACACATCTTGGACATAAAAATATTCAGAAAGTTTATCTTAAACATACTTGTTCTGAAATAATCACTCCATGATACAGTGCAACAAAATAACCAGGTAACATTCAGTATACGAATGTAAGGGTGATTTAATAGCAGTAAATCTAACAACATAATTCAGTGCATCAAACAAGTAAAGGAGAAAATCAGATAGTCATATCAATGAATGAATGCTTCAAAAGCATATAATAAAATTGAAAGCCATTTCTAATTAAACTGTAGGAAAGCTAGAAATATAATAAAGCCTCCTAAATATGAATAGGAATATTTACCAAAGCTAATAGTAATTACTATTCTTACTGATAATACACCAAAACCATATCAATGGGGGATCCCTGGGTGGCTCAGTGATTTAGCCTGCCTTCGGCCCAGGGTGTGATCCTGGAATCCCAGGTTCGAGTCCCACATTGGGCTCCCTGCATGGAGCTTACTTCTCCCTCTGCCTGTGTCTCTGACTCTGTGTGTGTGTGTGTGTGTGTGTGTCTCATGAATAAATAAATAAAATATTTTAAAAAAATATCAATAAATATTAGAACTTGGGGTAATTACTATTATTATTTAATGTAGTCTTCGACATTTTGATGAATGTAATAAGACAAGCAAATAAAATAACGTGAATAAATGTGGAAAGAAAAAAGATATCTTATTGCTAACTAGCACTGTATACCAAAATGAAGATGAAAAATTTAGTAAGATGGCCAAATATAAAATAAATTTGCAAAACCCAACTGGCATATACCTTAATTTATTCAATATTCTTATTTTTTCAGGGCTCTTTCATGCTAAGAACAACACTACAGTGAATATCCTTGTGCATATATACTTACTTTTTAATGTTTTATATCTTAGGAATAAATTCCAAAAAATAGGTTTTCCAAACTACTTTCCAAAAGCACTTTGATAATTCAGAAATATTTGATAGTACATTTTCTTCATATATCCACCAGTACTAAATGCTAATATTCTTTTTTAGTCCTGTCAACATAATGCATCATAGTTAACATTTTATTTATTTTAAAAATATTTAATTAATTTATTATATTACTTTGATTTTCATTAAGTTTATGTATTATTTCATGTATTTAGGGCCATTTGGGTTTGATTTTCTGAGAACTATTTATTAATATTCTTTATTTTTCTGTTGGTTTGTCTTTTTCTTGTCTGATTGTAAGCACTCTATATTAAATATATTAACATTTTATATGTATTTACAATGCTCTGTATAGCATTGAAATACATATTTTTTTTCTTAATCTATGTTTTGTTTTCCTGATTTTGTTTTGCTTTCAAAGCCTTGTAACATTGCTTTTCCTTGGTAAAATTAAGGTGCAAAGATGTGTTTCCAAATTAAAGTGTATATATGACCTAAGCAATGCAAAATCACATGTGAGTCTATGTGTGTATATGTATATGTGTATAAAAAGTACCAAAAAAGTTGACTTTGAGACTATATCTACTAACTTGAAGGGATATCAATGATATATTATTTTATAAAAGTTACTGAGTAATGTGTGTATTTCTTTCTTTAAACCAACTTGAGATATACATATAAAACTCGTTGCTTTCAAATGTAGAATTCAATGCTTCTTAGTAATTTTACTGAATGGTGCATCCATCATCATAAATCAGTTTTAGAACATTTTCATTCCTCCAATAAGATGCCTCATGCCCATTTGTAATTAATCCCCTCATTCCTGACCCTAGCTCCAGGAAAGCTCTAACATACTTTTTTTCTCCATGCATTACCTTTTCTGGACTATTTCAACAAATGCAAATATATATATATATATATATTTGAAAATAAGCTTACATATGTTTTTATTGAGAAGGGATACACATCTGGCTGTTGACATTGGTTAAATCAGGATTGGAATGAGTAGTGAGGGAAGAAAAACAAAAACAACCAAATAAGCACTCTTGAAAACAGAAGTATAATTCAAATATATATATATATATTGACCATGAAATCAGCAAAAATTCAGAAGACCAATGACATTCAGTGTTGTTGGGGATTTTGAGAAATGACTATTTTCATATTTTGCATGTGAGAATGAGTCCAGCTTGTTTTGAAGGAATTCTTTAGCATCTATCAACATTTAAAATTAGTTTACCATGAGCAATCCCACTTTTATATTTTTAAATACTAGGGAAATTACATACGAACAGTACTGTATTTTATAATACTAAATAAAAATCTGTATATATATGTACATACATATGTGTGTAGGTATGTATAACTCACACACATACACATGCACAGAGTATACAGTATTGGAAGCTACATATGAGGTGAGACTGGGCTTTATCAGGACCTACATGGCCCTGCAAGAACTGACTTCTCCACCACCCTTTCTCAACTCGATCTCATTTCTTCTTACAATCCCCTTCACATAATGCCCTCTATATACAGCCTCTTGGCTGTTCACAAACCAAGAAAGGCCTCTACACTTGCAGTTCCCTATTCCTGGAAGGCTCTTCCTTCATCAGTCTGACACACAGCTATGCCTTAGTTCAATTGGTACCTCATTGGAGGTGCCCTTCCTGAAAACTCTGTTAAAAAGCACTCTCACCTTCTACCCCTGCCCCTCCCTGGCTCTTTATTCCAATTTATGTTTCTTATAACACTACCTAACATAGCGTATATTGTCAGCGTGTTTTTTTTATTGTCTGCTTATTTCCACTAGAATATAAGCTTTGTGTTAATAGGGACTTGTTTTTTTCCTATGGCCTGATTAATACCTGGTACTTAATAGACACTGACTAATATTTGTTGAATGTTAAGTGAATGAACTAGACTATAATAGTTATCAGGTATTAGATGAAAGGCAAATTTCAGATTTCAATTCTAATCTTTATTTTTAATTATTTTTGTTCTTTTTTTCAAAAGAATGTATTTCCCTCATGTGTGCATTGCTGTTTTAATAAATTACTTTTAAAAATCACAGATCAAATACAAATCCATCTACCTTTCCAAATTAATACAGGAAGCATGTTTTTAGTTAAGTGTTTTTAGTTACATTCTTCAAATTACTTAAACTTTAAGTCTGAGTTTAAAATAAATTAAAGACCTTCATTTTAGATAAGGTAAGAAGTTTGAAGGTTGATTTAAGGTATCATATGAATAGTAATGAAGGAAACAAGTTAATTTATTTGTATTTGCTTTTGTGAGATGGGTACAAACAAAGTGGGACAACTTCCCTTCATGCTATATTAGAGGAAAAATGTTTCTCATTCTTAGGTAATCTGATGTGTAACTAATGAGCTATACTGGTTTAACAAACTGTTCTAATTTGTAATCTATAATAAACAGATAAACAGTAAAGACTTCCTTTGTGACATTTTGATTAAAAAAAAAAAAAAACAGTGACTATCCACCTTTTCTCCTTAGTAGAAAAGATTATTTTCTTCATTTTATATCATTGTGTTTAAATGTATCATTATCAGCAAAAACCACTGTTGCTCTAGCTTATGTATAATCCTGTGTACTAGTAACAGAATGAAATTGGAAATTATGTTGAGCAACATCAACAGTTAAATGGAAACAGAGCAGTCTGTAGTGAGGATATCTAGATAGCTAATCAGTTTATTTCTGCACATTTAAAATTTTTACAGAATGCTTTATTATGTTGTCTAGCAGAAGTTACAAAGCATTAGGGAGAGAAAATGGCCCTATTACATAGCATGTTACATTATGGTTTAATATTTCCACTTGGTGTGATTATTATACTTAAAACTTAATGCCTTAAGCTCCTTATAATGGCTATTTGTATTTTGTGTGAGTTTGTGAGAAAAGATGCCCTCATTTCTCAAACAAGAAAGTAGATCCCCGCTATATGTGGTAGTGTTATTGGACCTCTCAGAGCCCAGAGATGTCCAGATCAGGAATTAAGGCACCAAGAAGTAGGTTTCCCATCATCAGGTTATCAAAATTATGGAACCATCTTAGTTAATATTTGTATCTCTGTCCTTAAGAAATCTCAACATTTATATAACATATAAAGTATAACTATTTTCCTATTATCATGTAGATGAAAAGATCTACTTTTCAGTAAAAATGAATGGTTCTCACTAGAGACCTGCAAAAAAAAAGGTGGGAAAAAGCCTAGGAGGGCAGAGGAATCATTCCTTAGGATGATGATGTTCCCTTTCCTTCTAAGAATGACAGAGAAAACTTGATAATTTACTAACTTACCATTTGTTGAGTGGTAGATTTTATATATCTTGTATTTTGGAATGGGTGTGAGTACCAATATTGCCAACAATATCTTGAAGACCATTCTGCACATCTTCTAGGAATAGATAATTTTTCATGAATGTTTTCATTACTAGAGAGTTCAACAAACTTTGAAACAGTTAAAATGTTAGCTATCGCATATACAATTATGGAGTTTGGATACAGATTCATTGAAAAGTGATATGGTCTAAGAGATGTATGTCAGGAATTATATAAGTAAAATGCTAACCCTTGTCCTGTACCAGTGATAGAGTGTAGGTCAGCTGTGTATGGTGGTCATCAGTGTGCCATTGATAGAGAGTAGCTCCAAAGCAGCTTTTTTGCTATTCATTTTCTCAATTCCCCCTACCCCCAGAAAGTTTAAATATACTTCCAATAAGTATTTAAATCAATTGACTAATAGGTCTTAGAATCTGTTATTATCACATTTGATGAATTAGAGGCTGCATTTTGAGGCAAACGTATCATTAAAAAGTTATATTTTCTCAGAGGATGATAGTGTTGAATGATGGCCAAAATGCTTGGTATTGGAAAGAGTAAAAATTTCTTTCAAACAAAAGGGAATGAAGAGGGTCCTAATTAATTTTTCCTCATGTTTTGACACTTTATAAAATTACTTAAACTTTACTACATAATTTAAACAATCCATGGAAGAGTAAATGCTGACATTTTAAGTTTTTAAATAGGCATTTAAAGATAATGAAAAATAATTCTTTGGTGTTATATCTAAAATATACATTTTTCAGAATTTAATGTGCTTAGAGTAGTGCTGGCATAAAGGAAGCTGGTGATAAAAAGGATAAGTTACTAGTCTTGGATTAAAATGGTCTGATATCACCTTACTTGAACTGTTAGTTAAAGGTGTCACTGGAAGTAAATGATCTAAATTCCTTTTTATCTAAATAATTTCTTTAAAAAAAAAAAGTTTCTTTACCTGGGAAGTGATGGGCTTTGAATTACATGGGTGATAAACTTCCCTCAAGTTCCAACACTCTAGTTGTAAAAATATTTGTGATTTACATACTATTGCTAAAATATTTTTACATCATGCTTTTAAAAACTGAAAATTAAATTCTGCATTTGCCTTAGTTTAGTGGGTCTTTTAAAATTGTGTATGGCTTCTAAAAGATCACTATTTTAAAATTTGTAAGCTGAATAGTGGGAAGGAATTTGATTCAGCCTTTCATTAAATATCAAGCACTATGCTAGCTACTTTACACAAATTATCTCTTTAGCCACATATGTATTTATGTCATTTAATATGCTTATATATATTATTTATATATATCAAGTTAACTATTATTGTCCTTAATTTATAGAGGAGAAAACTTAAGCCTAGAAAGCTAAATTGACTTAACTGTCATTCAAAAATCAGTTAAGTATACCTAACTCTAATGACTGTTTTTTCCTACACTGTATCATTTTAAATGAAAATATGTCCTTATCCTTTGGAACAAAATATGAGATATTTTGTTGTCATCTTAAAGTGATCATGACAGAAAGTAGCAGAACACTAAAAAATAATCAGTATGTATTTTAACAAGTTAGACAGTAAATTTCTTGTCTATGATTTATCTTTCATTTCCTGACAAAAATATATAACCATTTGTATTTATGTCTGAAATCTATCAGAATTTACCCCCAAATCATATGTAATAATAAAGAAAAGATAGGTCTGCAGACTTTTCTCAGTGCAAAATCTATGTCAAATAACATTTTTCCATTATATATAGAGAAATGAGGTTAACTCCAGCTTAATATTAAGTAGGAATCATCTTGCAATGACAGGTGTTTCTGCTATGTTATGATATCATTTCCAAGGTAACTAAACAGAGCATCATAAAGAAAGAATTATGTTAGCAGGTGTGAAATAAACAGCAGGAGAACACTTTACAAAACTTTATAAAACCTTGAAAATGGATGAGATTTTTGGTAAATATCACTACCAGCAATAATACATAAGGAATTAGGGAGGAAATCAAAAATTATCTAGTATGTGAAGTACATATTGAAAACTTGGCCAATGTGAATTCATTGGAATAGGAGGACTTATTCAAACAGCCTTCCCTATGGTACAGTTTTATTAAGCAAACTATTTTTTCAAATTCTTTAATGACCATGGTTATCTTAGGTTGTGATATGTTGGTGTGGAGTAGATAAATTTAGGGGCAGAATATAGTGCTAATGGTGATTGGTATGTGTGTGTCTATGTTTTCCTTTTTTTTTTTTTTAACTGAAAACTGTTTTAATTTCTTTCTAACATATAGGCTAGAAATAAGATGCTCTTGTATATGACATTTATCTCAAGACTAGGAGCAGAAAGATGTATCATTTCTTTTTAGGTATGTGGTTGGTGGTGGTTTCTTAGAGAAAGACATTTTAGAAAACTGGGATGTAGAATTGGTTCTGTTTCCATTTCAAACAACAAGGCATATCAAAGTAGGAAGTTGTTTAAGTGTGGAGCTTTGGGGGAAAGATAATCTACTTTAATTGCTTCATGGGAACTGGCATCAAAAGCAAAACCTGAGTTGAAAGTCTCAACCATTGGCCCTGGCATTTGAGAAGAGTGGCCAATTTCTGACAGTAGAAAATCTTGGTGGAGAGATAGAGTCAAGTGATTGCCAACAATGGAATGTAGAAATGTGTATAGAATTTCACATTTCTGTAGTCTTAAGATTATGACTCTGAGGACAGAGAGAGAGAAGGACATTAAATTGAAACCTTGGTGGAACGCCTGGATGGCTCACATCTGTTAAGCATCCAGCTCTTGATTTTAGCTCAGGCCATGGTCTCAGGGCCAGGATATCAAGCACTGAATCGGCCTCCATGCTGGGCATAGAGCCTGCTTAAGATTCTCTCTTTGTCTGTCTCCCCATCTGCACCTCTCCCAGTTACACAGGCAGTTGCTTTCTTTCTTTCTCTCTCTCTCAAAAAAATTTTTTTTAAGATTTTATTTATTTATTTGACAGAGAGAGAGAGAACAAGCAGGGGGAGTGGAAGAGGGAGAAACAGGCTCTCTGCTGAGCCAGGAGCCTGATGTGGGGCCTCATCCCAGGACCTCGGGATCATGACCTGAGCTAAAGGCAGACACTTAACCAATGTGAGCCACCCAGGTGTCCCCCACTCAAATTTTCTCTTTTTTTAAGTTGATATAATGTGATGAACACAGTTTTGCTTTCCTCCCATCATGCTGTATAGATGTTTAGTTGATGTTCAGTGCTGCCTATGAAGATCAAACCCCAGTTTGAGCAGAGGATAGCTCTGGTTTATGACAAAGGGGACAGAACTGATTTTCCACAGCAGTAAGTGCTTCTTATTCATTATCATATTTCTATATCTTTTCTGCCAGAAGTATGACACTCAATAACAAATGACACATTACTGGATAAGACCCTATTACTTGAATGAAAATTCTGAGCTGTGCATAGCTTTTGGCAATTAAAGGATAACAGAAGGATCCTGAAAATGGTGAGAGAGTGTATAGGAGAAAATGAAGAAAGAGAAAGTCAAATATAACTAAAAGTAAATGTGTCCTGGGCCGCAGTTTTCTGGGCACAAATTCATGACTGCCTGATGATGTCTTCCACTGTAGCAGGTGATGCAATCAAACATTACTGAAGCCACAAATCATTATCCAAGCCTGTTTAAGACACAGCAACAACAAAAGATGGCAACTATTCATTATATGTCTAGTAAGTACTATTCAAGCAGTTGGTCATTAATAAGGTAATCTAATTTAAAACCATGTATAACTCAGAACGACTTCTCACAAATGTGTCAATGGTCTGAAATTTCAGAAAAGTAGTTAAAATTCACTCTGTCAGGGAGTAACAAGGAAGAGTGTAAGTCTACTCACTCTTCCTGTTGTAGAGTAGGAATTTGACATGGTAACTTTAAAGTATGTGCTTTCTGTACTCTTGAAATGTCAGGACATGAAATAATTAAGACATTGGAATCTGGACATGAAGACTTCCTGTTTATAAGTAAAAATATTAAAGCATATTTGACCTCTGCACCCTTACTAATAAGTATATTTTAGTGTATAGACATCTCTCACGCTAAAATAGCCAGAACTGTTTGCCTTAGTAGTGATCTAATGTCTTAGCCTAGTTTTGTAGGAACTGAAGTAAACAAAACTATGAGGTAATTGTCTGTTCTTTTTGTTTGCTCATCACTCACTATTCCTAGGTTTGATTTTCCTGTCAGACTTCTTGTTTTCCTTTCCATTCCACTTCTCAGGTTCTCATTCTTAATATTATCTTCAAAATAAGGGCATCTGCTCCTCGGAGAAGGGCCACAGTGTCCAGATTATATTATTGCTGTTTGAAGCTCTTTTCTGCTTTTAATCATTAGGACCCTAGTAATAAAAGCCAGAATTATATTTGTTATATTTGGTAGAGGTGGACACCACAGTGCAGTCATAAATGCAGTTGAAAATCATTTAGTCTAGGATTTTTTAAAGTGCTTAAAAATGTAGAAGGGTATGTGTTCTATTTTAATGGAAAAAATGACCAGCTACATCAGGATAAAAGTTGAAATATGTGTTATAAGAGTTTAAAAATTACAAAGAAGAAGTTTTGATAGGGCTTCTGATCTTTCTATGAACACCTTCATCACAACTTGGTCAGATTAGTCTTCTGAAAATACTCTTTATGGTGAAAAAAACATGCCATCCACATTATTGGAGGTGTATTTGATACCTCTGACTGTCAGTAAATTCTTCCGTGTATCAGAGGCTAATTCTTGCCACTGCAATATGAGCTTATCTTTAATACTCTCTTCTACTGTAATCAGGAAGAGCAATCTCTCCTCTCTCCCCACCTCTGTCTGTCTTTCTTATAATATGCCATTACATATAAGACAGGACTTTCTACTTAAGGAAGGATAGCATGAGTTGGATGGCAAGTGCTCATTCTTTTTCTTTTTTTTTTTTTAAGATTTTATTTTTTCATGAGAGACACACCAGAGAGAGAGGGACAGAGACACAGGCAGAGGAAGAAGCAGGTTCTATGCAGGAAGCCCGACATGGGACTCGATCCCAGGTTTCTAGGATCAGGCCCCAGGCTGAAGGTGGTGCTAAACCACTGAGCCACTTGGCTGCCCGGAAATGCTCATTCTTAAGCCCCATATTTCATTTACTTACCAAACATTTTTATAGTCCTTGCTATGTATCAGGCATTATTTCAAGTTCTTCACAAATGTTAATTCATTTAACCCTCACAAGAAAACTATGGTGGAGATACCATTAGTGTGCTGTCATGAGCACACTGTGAAGGCACACACATGAGTTGTGTCTTTCCACAATGTCAGCTTTAATGAACCCTAAAGCAAAGTTAATCACAACTATAAAGCAGATTCAGGATTCCAAACTCAGTGACAATCCACCATGTAATTAAAGTTGGCTTCTTACATAGCACACAGAGCAGGACGTAAGACAAGCACACAACAAACAAGATATCAGAAGGGTGTAGGAAGTTAAGGAACCAAACGTGAAATCAGTCTGTGAACGCAGAGTTGAGATACAGCCTCCGGCTGGTCAGGGTCACTTCTGGGCACTTCTTATGTTCAAGCAGTGAAGGATATCAGTTCTTCAGAGATCAATCAAGCAGAGCCTTTGGCGGCAGTTGGCTTTATTAAGTAGTCAGACATAGAGGGGTCAGTTCTGAAGAGTCTGACAGTTTGCTGCCAAAATCCTTCCCTTCCTAAAGAGGTTTAACCAGTCTTGGGTCCCTCCAGACCTCCTCTGGTTCTACTTGTTATCAATTCTGGGGTGTCAGTTGACGCCGATGCTGGCAATATCTCAACTATCTTGTAGCTGTAGTACCGTTAATTACTTGCGTCATTGCTTAACACAGACTCCTGCTTGATGTGAGAGATTCCATTTTGCTCTCTACATGTGCCTATGGTATGGCAAGGAAACTGAGGCACAGAGCAATTGGGTAGCTTGCCCAAGATCACAACTACTGACAAGTAACAGAGGTGGTTCTTAGCAACTATGCTATAGTCTTCTCCATCAAATCTGTGATGTGGAAATGGGTTTCAGAGCAAATGGTCAAGAAAGAATTCTTCAGATATTTTTGGTTGTAAAAAGGTGGTTTTGTTAAAACACGGGGATAGATGGGATGCCTGCATGGCTCAGTGGTTAAGTGTCTGCTTTCAGCTCAGGGCGTGATCCTGGAGTCTTGGGATCAAATTCCACATCAGGGTCCCTATGGGGAGCCTGCTTATCCCTCTGCCTGTGTCTCTGCCTCTCTCTGTGTCTAATAAATAAATACAATCTTTTAAAAAGTAATAAAGAAAAAGCACAGAGACAGAACGAGCTGCATTGGGGTTGTGATGGGTGAGTGTCGCTTTCAAGTTGGAAGGGAGTTGGGGATAGCACAAGTCTCTAAGGAATTTTGGAAACAAGGTTTCCAGGACCTTGAGGGGGCCAGCTATTGTTCGAAAAAGGCCATTTATTACTGTCTAATAAAACCTGAGTCATGAGACCCTTTAGATGTCTATCTGGGCCTATTCTTAGAGGAAAATTACTAACATATATCTTAAGGGAAATAGAAATAAAGGAAGTTTCCAAAGGAATTTATATTTGTTAAAGTAGACTTACAGGATCGGGAGGGAGGGGAGCAGGGGAAGTCAGCATAATGTTAAACTAAGATTGCCTTTTGCCCTTAGCAAAGTATCAAAGTATCAACATCCAGGACAGCTGAGTCCCTAGAAGAATGTCACTCTATCTGTTTCAGGGACTTGTCAATGGGCTGTAGGCAGTAAGGAAATTTAATGTTTTCTTTTGCCTTTGTTTCCCACATCATTCTGCATGCTTTTCTCTGATTTCTTTAATGTATTTATATGATTCTATTCCCAGTAGTATCAAATTTTTGATTTATAGTACAGATATTTCTAAGATTCTTGTGTAATGTATAGCTAGCATGTGCATATGCATGTGTGTAGACATGTGCTTACTTGCATGTAGTGTGTTTTATTATTACAACAGCATTCATAGAGATACTGGCACTAATGGAACCCTAAATTAGGAAGCAAGGAATATATAGCTCCCCGCCCACTCCACCATATACCCCCCAATAAAAATCTCCTGACTAAATAAATGCATTGTGAAACCTTGGATAGTTCACAACCTCTCTGAGTCAGTTTACTCATTTGCAAGAAAAGGGAGTTGGGCTCATTGATTTTTCCACCTTTAAATTCTAGACCTGGATCAGGATATATGTCTACTTCTAAAGTAGCCAGTAAGGACATTTCTCCTTAGGATCCAGTTGATCTTTGACACTTGAAAGAACTAGATCCCAAAACTTTAATAAAGTCCCAAGTTTTCAGGAATTACAATAGCATATTATTCTCATAACAAAATATAGTACAAAAATAAAATTTTACATGGCCACTTTCTAATGCTCTGTTAACTCCAAAAATACTGAAATAAGTCATTTAAAAATTTACTACAATACGTTATGAAACAAAACCAAAACTTGCATCTTTGTATTATATAACCAATCAAATAAAAACAGCAGCAACACACATGCATTCAAACAAAATCAAGTTATGTAGTTGGTGTACAAACGGAGAATATTCTGGAGGAATGTTAGGAAAGATTCTGAGGTGGGTCCAGGGGAAGGAGACCTAATATGATTGCAATTATTTACTATATGTGACAATTATTTAGACACAGGGTTACTGAGGATTATAGCTGGGCCCTGCCCATCTGTAATGCTATCTCCTTAGATGTATTATTTTGGAAAATCTGATGATTATAACAGTTGCATTAATGTGTTTGCTTGTATAACGTGGTTGTAATGCTATAGAATTTTTTTACTGTTCATATTTTGAAATGCACAAGGCATAAAAGGGCAGAATTTATTTGCATGCTTATTAGATCTAAAAGATGCAGGAGGAAAGAGAAAGATGCAGAAGGAGACACTGTTGAAAACATAATTCTCACCTAATGAAAGCATAGAATTAATTATGAACTTGAATATGCAAGTGATTATGCTGTTTCATAATATCTTTGCTGTTCTGTGAGATAAATTGTATCTGCTTGGCAGACTGCTTGATTCCTGGAAAGAAAATAATATATATACATATACACGGAACAGCCATAAATTTGCAAGCTGGGAAGATAATTACATGTGGAAAGAGTTGAGATTTACAAAAAGAGGAGTCTTTTACCTTTTCTTTTGGTTCAGGTTTTTGACTCCTACTAAGGAGCAGTATATTGCTATGCTTACTGACAAGTGACCAATGGATGGATGGATATATTAGTTGTACAGCTCTAAAATGCAAAGGAAATGAACAATTCAACAGAAATTTATTGAGCATCAATTATATCTAGAGCATAGGATGATTGGTCTATTAAAGGAATTAAAAGGAAAATAAAAAAGACTCGACTTTCAAGGAGCTGTAGTAATGAGGATAACTGCAAAAAAAAGCTAGACATTAATATGAAAGCAAAAATGTATCAAAAAACATGCTATGAGAATGTAAAGGAAAAATAAACTAGTTAATTGATTAATGTGAAAATTCTTACAAATGCATAATCATTTTCTAAATATAATTAATGTCATTAATCTACGTTTATTAAAGAATTAAATTATATCAATATGAGAGTACCAGAAAATCCAAGACTAATAGCCATTGCAAATCCTTTACAGGTATTGTGTGCCAGTCTTAGCCTATGTATAACCAGTGTTGTGGCTGGAGCAGTCCTTGTGATTGCATGGCACGCATAGCAATAGATATCCAGGAAACTTTGAAAAAAAAATATTACTTATGTCCTAGAAATTACCTGGCACACTGGAACTACACATTGAGGAGAGAGATAGAGACAGACAGCATGAGGTTGAGGGCAAAGACAAAGGTGAGAATGAAAGCATGCAGTCCTGGGATTTTACTTTTATTGGGGTCTAGAATGAGGGCCTAGAATTCTGGGGCTCACTCTTTGTTGGTATATTTCAAACATAACAGCAGATTAAAGCAAGGGAAGAGAAAAAAATGCAGTCCAGATAGTTATGAAAATCAACCAAAACTTCATTTAAAAAAGGAGCCTAGGGGTAGAGTGGTGGGCTTGCTCTTTATTTACTCTGTGGCTGGCAATGTGTTTATTAGAGAGAGCCATCTGTGAAGTGGATGCTCAGCAATCAAAGCTTAACTAAGGCACTTGAATTACAAAAAAAAAAAAAAGTTGGTTTTTCAGTTTGTTCAGCTTTTTCTTCTTCTGAAATACAGGAGGATTTTTTTCTTGACTGAGAACCTAGTGGGTTTCCTAGATATAAGTGCCATAAAGTGGAGGTGCTGATTGTGGCCCCAGAAATTTCTCATACAACTCTAACAACCATTCTTTCACAATTTATCAAACTTTCCATTCAAGCATTCTTATAAGTTTATAGCTATAAGTTCCCCTTTTCTCAACCCTCTGAAAAGTCCCAAGCCAGCACCTTGAGTACTAAATCCCTGGGCTGTCTATACACAGCTCTTTTGGACATAATCATGCTCTGAATATGAGTTTATGTTCAGGTGGGACCCCTGTTGGGGAAGTATTCTGGGCCTTAAAAAAGAGGAGGGGAGATATAGGAAGACGGTAGAGTAGGAAGATCCTGAGCTTACCTCCTTCCACGAACACACAGAGGAAACCACTACACCTGTACAACTGAGTCTGAAAGTGACCCAAAGACTAGCAGAATAGACCAACAGTTAATTGTGGAGAGTAGGCCACTTGAAAAGGGTACCAGGGCAGAGATGTGTCTGGGAACCCAACCCCTGTTGAGACTAAACACAAAAGGAGGGATTCCACAAGCCTGGATCAGACCCCACCCCAGGCACAGGGGATTCACAGGGGAAAAGAAGACCCCATAACATTTTGTTTTGAAAACCATGGGAGCTTAACTTTGAAAAGTTTTTAAAATCAATGGGATTTACCTCTGGGTACTTTAAAAATCATTGGATTTCTCTCCAAGATGGGTGGCGCGGGGGGGTGGGGGGAATAGGAAACTGAGTTCCTGCTCTCAAAGAGCTAGCCTAACAAATAACCTTGCCAACACATGGAATAGATGTAGCAGTTTGAAAAGTGCCCAGGGTATATATGAAGGAGATTTATTTATTAATCTCAGAACATGCACTGGAGTGACAGAGATCTTTAGGAGACTTCTTTAAGAACAAAAGTGCTTGTGGGTACCATTTCTCTTCCCCTCCTCTAACCTAGATTGCTGGACACATGGGAACCAGCACAAACATCTCTACCTATCTAGGACCATATGCCCTGCCCCCACATCCCCTGCAACCCTGCTCCACTTAGCTGGGATTCCTTTAAAATAGCTCTCATCTAGACATACTCTGCAAGTAGCCCTGGCAGCAACCAGCACCACTCCAATGTAACTATTGTCCCGGAGATGGGAGTAGATAAGCACACACACCAGCACACGAGAGGCTTTTAGCTGGCAGCATAAGAGAATGTTCTGCAGTTTGGAGTGATTGCAGCCCCAATAGAGTAACTAAGGGTGGACATCTGGTCGGTGCGGGGCTGGCTCACCAATTTGAAAGCCTCTCAGGTGGTAGTACAGGGAGAGTGTTGTGCATTTGCACTTGTATGCAACTACATTAGACATTGAGAGCAAAGGTGGTACCCTGACTGGTGACATTGCCCAACTACAGCCTGAGGTGGACTCAGGCCCTCAACAGTACAGGGACCAAACTGCCTGATACCAGCCAACTGGACTAAAAGCAAATCCCATAACAATAGGCTATATGCACCCACATAGGAGATACTCTTAGAGTACATGTTTTTTGTTTTTTTTTTTTTTAGAGTACATGGTTTTAATGACCCAGGGGCATTTGCTCAGGGCAACACAGGACCTCTTCTTTATGGGGCCACCACATTCAAGATCAACAGACATAACTGACCTTCCTGATACATAGAAACAAAAACATAGAATTAGACAAAATGATGACATAGGAATATTTCCCAAATGAAAGAACCAGACAAAATCATAACAAAAGAGTTAGATGAGATGGCGGTAAGCAATATACCTAATAAAGCATACGAAGTGTAATGGTCACAAGTACTCACTCAGCATGAGAAAAGAATGAAGGATATCAGACCTTCAAAACAAAAAAAGAGAAAGTAAAAAAAAAAGATGAACTCAATAACTGAAATAAAAAATACACTAGAGGGAATCAATAGCAGATTAGAGAATGCAGAAGATATCAGCCATCTGGAAGGCAGCATAATGGAAAGCAACCAAGTTGAACAGCAAAGAGAAAAAGGAATAATAAAAAATGAGAATGAGTTAAGGAACTCAGTGACATCAACAAAGGTAATAACTTTTGCATTATAATTTCACATTTCCTGGAAAAAGAAGAGAGAAGGAGTAGAAAATTTATTTGAAGAAACAATAGCTGAAAACTTCTCGAATCTAGAGCAAACAGACATCCAGATCAATAAAGCACAGAAAGCCCCTAACAAAATTAATCCAAAGAGGTCTGTGCCAAGACACACAATAATTAAAATGGCAAAAAGTAGTGATAATGAGAGAATTTTAAAAGCAGCAAAAGAAAATAAATACAAGGGAAATCCCATAAAGACTATCAGCTAATTTTTTCAGCAGAAACTTTTTAGGCCAGAAGAGACTGGCATGATATATTCAGGGTGCTAAAAGAAAAACACCTGCAACCAAAGAATACTCTACCTGGCAAGGTTATCATTCAGAATAGCAGAAGAGATAAAGAGTTTCTGAAGCAAACAAAGTTAAGGAGTTCATCAACACTAAACCAGCCTTACAAGAAACATTAAAGGACATTAGTGGAGGTAAGAAAATTAGGAAAGGAAAAAAAATTCACAGCTAAATGCAAACATACAATTAAGGTAGATTATTTATAAAGCCAGCATGGAAGTTAAAGTAGTAAAATCAAATAAATCTACAAAAATCAGTCAATGGATTCACAAAATAAAAGAATGTAAAATATGACATACATAAAATATGGAGGGGGGGAGTACAAATTTAGTGCTTTTGGAATGGATTCAAACTTAAGTGACCATCAATTTAATATAGACTGCAATATACAGAAGATGTTATATATGAACTTAATGGCAACCCCAAATCAAAAACCTATAATAGATGTGCATACAAAGAGAAAGAAATCCAAGCATAACAATAAAGAAAGCCATCAAACCAAAAGAGAAGAGAGCAAGAAAAGAAGGAAGGAACAGAGTTGAATTACAAAGTTAATCAGAAAACAAGTAACAAAATGCCAATAAATACATACCCATCAGTAATTAGTATAAATGTAAATATATTAAATAGTCTAATGAAAAGACATAAGGCAAACTAAAAGGATAAAAGCAGCATTTTTATGCTGCTTTCAGGAGATTCATTTCAGACCTAAAGACAGAGCTTCCAAATTGATTCTGTGAGGCCATTACCCTGATAGCCAAACCAGATAAAGACACTACAAAAATAGGAAACTGCAGGCAATATCTGATGAATACAGATGTAAAAATCCTCAAAAAATATTGCAGAATGAATTTAAAAATACTTTAAAAAATCATTCACCAACATCAAGTGGCATTTATTTCAAGGATGAAAGGGTGGCTTAACATTCACAAATCAATTAATATAATACATCATATTAATAAAAGAAAGGATAAAAAATAAAGGATAAAAACCACATGGTCCTCTCAATGCAGAAAAAGCATTTAACAAAGTACAACATCCATTCATGGTAAAATTATCAATAAAGTAGATTTAGAGGGAACATACCTCAACATAATATAACAAAGGCCATATATGAAAGCCTCACAACTAACATCATACTCATGGTAAAAAACTAAACTAAACTAAACTAAACAGTTTTCCTCTAGTATCAGGAACAAGACAAAAATGTCCACTCTCACCCTTTTTATTCAATATAGTACTAGAAATCCTAGCCCCAGCAATCAGACAAGGAAAAGAAATGAGAGACATCCAAATTGGTAAGAAATAAGTGAAACTCCCTATTTGCAGATGACCTGATACTTTATATATAGAAAACCCTAAAGTTTCCACCAAAAAACCATGAGAACTGAAAAATGAAGTCAGCAACATTGCAGAATACAAAATTAATATACAGACATTTAAACACCAATAATGAAATAGCAGAAAGAGGAATTAAGAAAATATTCCCATTTATAATTACACCAAAAATAATAAAATACCCAGGAATAAATTTAACCAAGGAGGTGAAAGATCGGCACTCCAAAAAATAAAAAATACTGATTGAAGAAATTGAAGACAACATAAACAAATGGAAAAATATACCATGCTCATGGATTAGACAAACCAATATTATTAAATTGTCCTTACTATCCAAAGCAATCTATAGATTTAATGCAATCCCTCTCAAAATGCCAACACCATTTTTCACAGATAAAACAAATAATCCTAAAATTTGTGTGGAACCACAAAAGACCACACATAGCCAAAGCAATACTGACAAAGGAGAACAAAGCTGGTGGTATTACCATTCCAGATTTCAAGATATACTACAGAGCTGTAGAAATTAAAACAGTTTGGTACTGACAAAAAAAAAAGGGAAAAATGATGAATAGATAAATGGAACAGAATAGGGAGCCCAGAAATAAACTCACACTTACATGATCACCTGATCTTTGATAAAGGAGGCAAGAATATACAATAGGGAAAAAACAGTCTCTCTTCAATAAATGGTATGTAAATAGCTACATACAAAATAATGAGACTAGACTACTTTCATACACCATACATAAAAATACACTTGAAATAGATTAAAGACCTATATGTAAAACCTGAACAATAAAACTTTTAGAAGAAAACATAGGCAGAAATTTCTTTAACATCAGCCGTAGAAATATTTTTCTGGATATATCGCCTTATGGGAAATAAAATTAAACTATTGGGACAACACCAAAATAAAACGTTTTTACACAACAAAAGAAACCATCAACAATACAAAAAGGCAGCCTTCTGAATGGAAGAAGATATTTGCAAATGATATGTCTCATAAGGGGTTATTATCTAAAACATAAATAACTTTTGTTACTCAACATCAAGGAAACAAATAATCTGCTTTAAAAAAAAACAGTTTGCTTGATTGGATATAGGGATAATGGAATAAAAACAATGTAAGTCTCTGAAATTATTTTTCAAAATTATCTTAGTTCTTCTTGACCTTTACCATTCCCACAATAATTTTAGTATGAACTTACACATTTCCAGAAAAACTTGGTGGGATTTTTTGTGTCTGTTGGGGTGAGGACTGCATCGAATATATAGAGCAGTTTTAGAATCACACATTAACACATTTGTTATTCTGTAGCTAATGAAAATAGTTCTACTTATAGGTATCAGTGAGGCCAAATTTTGTTCAATTCTTCTAAATCCTTATGGAATTTTATTCTGTAATTTTATTCTGAATTTTATTCTGTTCTTCAGTCATTTAGAGATGTGTTTATATCTCCCATTATACTTGTTATTTGCCTATTCTTATTTTATTTGTCAAGTTCTGCTTTATGTATGTTGATACTATGCTGTTAATGTATATAAAATTGGAATTTAGTGTCTTTGGGGTGTATTGATCTTTTTATCACAATGAAACTCACCTTTTTTTCATCTCTAGTAAGACCTCTTGCAATAACTACTTGTCCTGATATTATTTTAACTGTACCAGCTTTCTTCTGATTATTTTTTGCATGGTATTTCTTTTACTTTTTCTTCATTTAATGTCTCTGTATCCTAATATTCAAGGAGAATCTCTTCTAACTAGCAAATACTTCAGTTATGTTCAATTGGTGATTTTTTTCTCTTTAATTTGAACATGTAATTTGTTCATATTCCATGTAGTGGCATTATATTTGGGGTAAAATTTAACATCTTACAATGTTTTTGAGATATTTTGTTTTGTTTTATTATTTTTTAAGATTTTATTTACTTATTCATGAGAGACACACACAGAGAGGCAGAGACCTAGGCAAAGAGAGAAGCAGGCTCCATGCAGGGACTCTGATATGGGACTTGATCCTGGGTCTAGGACCACACCTTGAGCCAAAGCAGATACTCAACCACTGAGCCGCCCAGGTGTCCCTTGTTTTGTTTTTTATTGAGGTATAATTGACATACAATATTAGTTTCAGGTGTACAACATAATTATTTAATATTTCCATATATAGAGAAATGATCCCCACAATAAATCTAGTTAACATATCTTTGCATACATGGTAACAAATTGTTTTCTTGTGATGAGAACTTTTAAGATTTACTCTCTTAGCAACACTCATATATTATATCCCAATAAATTGTTTTAGAACTAGAAGTTAGTATGTTGTGAATCCCTTCATCCATTTTGCCTACCACTGACCGTTTGCCTTTGGCAACCACCAGTCTTTTCTCTTTATCTGTGAGGTTCGGGTAGAAGGGGTATGTTATTTGGTTTTTAGATTCTACATATAAGTGAATTTATATGGTAATTATCTTTTTTGTCTGACTTATCTCACTTAACATAATGGCAAGATTTCACTCTATCTTATGGCTGCATAATATTCCATTTCATGTGTATGTGTATATGTATATACACACATATGTATATGAATAAACTTTTCTTTATCCAGTCACCCATTAATGGACACTGAGGTTGTGTCCATATTTTGGCTGTTGTAAATAATGCAGCAATAAATAGGAATGTATATGCTTTTTCAAGTTAGTGCTTTCCTTTTCCTCAAATACCCATAACTGGAATTACTGGACCATCTGGTAGTTCTACTTTTAATTTTTTGAGGAAACTTTATTATTGTTTACATAGTAACTATATCAGCAGTGCACAAGGATTACTTTTTTGCCACATCCTTGCCAGCACTTGCTGTTTCTTGTCTTTTTGATAGCCATTCTAAGGTGATACCTCATTGTGGTTTTGATTTGCATTTTCCAAATGACTAGTAATGTTTAGCATCTTTTTCATGGGTATATTGGCTTTAGAAAGTGTATGTCCTTGGAAAAATCTCTAATCAGATCTTCTGCCCATTCAAAAAAAAATTTATTTATTTATTTATTTATTTATTTATTTATTTATTTATTTATTTGCTGTTGAGTGGTATTAGTTCTCTATATATTTTGGATATTAATCTCTTATCAGAAACATGATTTGTAAATATTTTCTTCTATTTAGTAGGTTGCCTTGTTGTGTTGTTAATGATTGACTGCTGTGCAGAAGGTTTTTAGTTTGATATAGTGTTACTTCTGTTGCCTTGGCTTTTGGTGTTGGATCCAAAAACTCATTGCAAAGAGCATGTCAAGGAGCTTACTGCCTTTTATTTTTTTCAGAAGTTTTATGGTTTCAGATCTTATGTTCAAATCTCGAATTCATTTCAAGTTCATTTTGTGTATCCTGCAAGATATCCAGTTTCATTCTTCTGCATATGCTGCCCAATTTCCCCAATACCATTTATTGAAGAGATTTTCCTTTTTCAACTGTATATTCTTGGCCTCTTTGTCATAAATTAAGTGACCATATAAGCATGGGTTTATTTCTGGGCTCTCTATTCTGTTTCATTCATCTGTGTCAGTTTTTATACCAATGTTATACTGTTTTGATTATTATAGCTTTGTAACGTAGTTTGAAATCATGAAGCATGATGTCTCCAGGTTGTCTTCTTTCTCAAGATTTTTTGGGGTCTGCCTAGATGTTTTTGGGTCTTTTGTGGTTCCATACAAACTTTAGGATTGCTGGTTCTATTGCTGTGAAAAATATCAATGGAATTTTGATAGCAATTGTGTTGAATCTCTAGATTGCTTTGGGTATTATGGACATTTTAGCAGTATCAGTTCTCCTAATCTATGAACATAGAATATCTTTCCATTTATTTGTGTCTTCTTCAGTTTCTTTTATTAATGTCTTATAGTTTTCAGTGTGTAGGTCTTTTACCTCCTTAAATTTATTCCTGGGTATTTTATTCTTTTTGATGCAATTATAATGGGATTATTTTCTTTTTTTTTTCCTGATAGTTCATTTTTATTGTATAGAAACACGATATTTCTGTATGTTGATTTTTTAATCTTGCAACCTTTTTGAATTTATTTATTCTAACAATTTTTAATGGCAACTTTAGGGTTTTATAAATATGACATCAGGCCTTCTGCAAATAATGAAAGTTTTTCTTCTTTATTTCCAGTTTGGATGCCTTTAATCCTTTTTCTTGCCTAATTGCTATGGCTAGAAATTCTGATAGTGCATTGAATTAAAATGGGGATATTGGGCACCCTCATCTTGTTCCTAATCTTAGAGGAAAGTTTTTGAGCATTTCACCGCTAAATATGATATTAGCTGTGGGCTTGTCATATATGGTCTTCATTATGTTAAGGTAAGTTCCCTCTATACCCACTTTGTTGAGAATTTTTATCATAAATGGATGTTGAATTTTGCCAAGGCTTTTATGCATTTATTGGAATATCATATGATTTTTATCTTTAATTCCATTGATTTGGAACATTACATCGACTGATTTGTGGATATTGAACCACCCTAATACCACTGGAATAAGCTCCACTTGATCATGTGGTGTGATGCCTTTAGTATATTGTTGAATTTGGTTTACTAATACTCTGTTAAAGATTTTCACATCTATGTTCATCAGGGATATTGGTCTGTGATTTTATTTTTTTGTAGTGTCCATGTCTGGTTTTGATCTCAGAGTAATGTTGGCCTTGTAAAATGAGTACAGAAGTATTCCCTTCTTGGGGTGCCTGGGTGGCTCAATTGGTTGAGCATCCAACTCTTGATTTTGGTTCCAGTCATGATCCCAGGATCATGAGATCGATCCCCATGTAAGGCTACATGCTCAGAGGGAGTCTGCTTGAAATTCTCTCTCCTTCTCTCTCAAATAAATAAATAAATCTTAAAAAAATGAAAGTGTTCCCTTCTTTTCTGCTTTTTTTTTTTTGGAAGAGTTTGAAAAGAACTAGTATTAATTCTATGAACGTTTGGTGTAATTCACCAGTTGAAGCCATATGATCCTAGACTTTTGTCTGTTGGAAAGTTTTTGATTATTAGTAATCCATTTGTTCAAGTTTGCTATTTTTTTGTGATTCCATCTTAAAAAGTTGCATGTTTCTAAGAATTTATTCGTTTCTTTTATGTTGTACAATTTATTGACATATAATTGTTCATAAGAAGAATATTGTTTTTAATTTTAATTCTAATAACATAGTTTCCTGTATTAGGACTAAGTTGACCTTATAAAATGAGTTCAGAAGCAGAAGTAGGTTATTTTCCTCTCTTTTAATAAAAAAAAACCTTTTGGAAAATTAATATAATTTACTCTTCAAAGATGTTAAAAATAATTTTCCAGTGAAGATAGTTGGTTCTGGAATTTTTATTGTAAGTTGCCTTTTAATTATGAATTGAATTTCTTTTGCTTGGGCTATTCAGGTTTTCTATTTCTTATTATGTCATTTTTCTTAATTCAAAAATTTTAAGCAATTCCTCTATTTATGTTATTATGTTATTTAAATTTAAATTTATTGTTGGCATAAAATTATTAATAATACAATTTAATTTTTCTTTTTAATTAATCTAGGGTCTATAATGATGTTCTCCCTTTTGGTAATTGCATTTTCTATTCTTTTTTGTGATCAGTCAAGGAGATCAACTTTATTAGTCCCTTCCAGGAGCCATATATTTTTATTTTATTGATTTTCTTTAAGTTATTGATTTTTTAATTTTGTATTTTATTAATTTCCACTCTCATCTTTATCGTTTTCTTCTTTACCCTATATTATTTATTTTTGTTCATTCATTTATTCTTAAGGTGGAAACTTAGATCATTAATAATTGTTTTTTTTTAAGATTTTATTTATTTTATTTTAGAGAGAATGCAAGTGTGAGCTGGGAGGAGAGGCAGAGGAGAGGGAGAGAGAAAGAGAAGCAGACTCCCTACTGAGCAGGGAGTTCAATGTGGAGCTTGATCCCATGACCCCTAGATCATGACCTAAGCTGAAATCAAGAGTTGGACACAACCAACTGAGCCACTCATGTGCCCCTAAGTGTTTCTTTTGCAATGGAGTGTTTAATGCTACAATTTTCTTTTTAAGGAGTGTTTTAGATGCATCTTATAAATTTTGATAGGCTATATTTTTATTATTATCCAGAACAATACATATTTTAATTTCCCTTGTGATTTTTTTTGCCTTGTCATATTTAGATATGTATTGCTTAATTTCCAAAATTATGCTATTTCCAGAATTTTTTAGTTATTATTTTCTAATTTTATTGAGCTTTGGATTTTTTTTTAAGTTTATTTGAGAGAGGGAGAGAGATAGTGAAAGAGAGCATGAGCAAGGAGGAGAGGGAAAGCAGGCTCCCTGCAAGCAGGGGGCTTGATGGAGGGCTCAATCCCAGGACCCCGAGATCATGTCCTAAGCCAAAGGCAGACACTTAACAGACTGAGCCACCCAGGCACCCTTATTTTATTGAGTTTTGATCAGAGAATATATGCTATGTGACATCAGTTCTGTAATTTTTTTTTTTTAATGGCCAACCTGTGATCTATCTTGGTAGGTATTCCATTTAACTTGAAAATAATGCCCAGTGCTCATTACAACAAATGCCTTCCTTACCCCATCACCCATTTAGCCCATCCCTCACCCACTTCCCCTCCAGCCACCCTCAGTTTGTTCTCTATAGTTAAGAGTCTCTTATAGGATTTGGGCATTGGTTTATTCACTATTTTAGACAATGTGGTTTTAGAATAATTCAACATAAAACATTCATTATGCCATTTATGTAATAACTCACTTTAGTGATAAATACAGATATTCTGTAGGCATTATACAATAATGAAGTCTATGAGTCTAAATTCTGCAGTTGTATAGGACATTATAGTGTTTGGAATCCTAGCATGATAACAGAATATGCACAAATTATACTTTTGTTTTTTATTTCATTATTGAAATTAGGAATTTAGGCCATTAAAAGTAAAAAATAAGGTACCAAGGTTTAGAAATACTATAAAAAAATGCACACAACAATTTTTTTGTTTTCTTCATAATGCATTTCTATGGAAGATATGATACATATGAAATTTTTATATCATCAGTGAATAAATGAAATACTGTATCAGATGTGAAAAATGCAGATGTTATAAAATGTATATAATCCATTTGGGTATGGGATGAACCTAAAAACGAGGTCATAAAGCTAAACATCTCAAACAAATTCTGGGAACTGCATACTGTTGAGAAAACTGGAGAATGGAGTATATGTGGGAAACAGCTGTTGATGAGGTTGAAAAAGTAGGAAAGAACCTCAGTATGCTAAACAAGATTATAATTATATCTTGAATGCAGAGAGTGATTTTGTCAAATTTAAATTTTAGAGGATGTGAAATGGGTTGGAAGATTTATTGCAGGGGCAATAAGAGGAGGAGGGAAATCTGATAGGATGTCAGTTATAGAAATCTTGATAGGAAAAGATCACACCCTCAAATAAGTCAGTGCAGTGTGAATAGACATAAGGAAGCAAGTTTGAATCATGATATTCAGAAATCAGAGTTAAGATATGATGAATCATTAGGGGGAGAGTAAGCTAGAATCATTCTTAGATTAATTGTTTGGGTGACCGTGTGGGTGGTGGTACTATTAACTGAGACAAACAATACAGGACAAGATCAAGTTTTATGGAAAACATAATCACTTCTGTTTGGTGTCTTTTAAGTTTGAGGTTCCTAGGTTACATTCAAGTGGGTGTGTGTAGTAGATAAGAGGGTACTATGGTTTTCGATATTTTACTAGATGCCTGAGCTAGAAATTATGATTTTAAAGTCTAAAGCTTATAGTATAGGATAGTCAATTTGTATGCAAAATAATATTAAAGTGCTATTTACTTTTTAAATCTCATTCATTCAGTTTCTATTTTTCATGTTCTATAATGGAAATATTGTGTTAGTGTAGTAGTCATCAACACAATTTACTGAGCAAATACTCATTGTATAAGTCTTCTGAAAAATATTTTTCAGGAGGGGTTGTGATAAAAATATGAAAATCCTATATCCATCTCACATGGAATCTATTGGCATAAGAAATGCAGAGAAGCAAAAATGGAGCTCTATGTAACATTAACATTTAGTAAGAGTGAAGAAAGTTTTTATCGAGGAATATGAGAGGAGGTGATAGAAGTCAGATTAGACCAGAACAGGAAACTATCTCTAATATCCATAAACCAAAAACAAAAGGTAGTCATAAATTCCATACATTCAGTGTATATAAGTGAAACTAACACAATGGAAGAGATCACTAATGTCTATGAAAAATAATTAAATACAACTGTGGGGACTGGTGTCTCAAATCGTTGAGAAATAAAGGGGATATAAGGAAGTGGGGCAAGTATTAATTTAGTTACTTTATCAGGTAGTTTTCTTTCTTTTTTTTTCTTTCTTTATTTTTTATCTTTTTTTTCAGGTAGCTTGATTTTACAGAGGATGGAGAAAAAAGTGACTAGAGAGAGAATAAGTTCAAAGAAAAGTTTTGATTATATTATATGCTTTAATAGTTATATGCTAAAATGGAAGGAGTAACAGAGAAGGCAAGGTTGAAGTCACAGGAAAATGAAGGGGTCAGTGATGGATTGAAGTCCTTTACTGGGCAGAAGCGTTGGTATCTGGAGTGCAGGCATGTGCATTTACTTTTTACAAATGGAGAAACATATTATAATGTCAGTCAGGACATAGAAAATAAGGATTGATGTGTGGTTGAATGCTACTAAGACACAAAGATTTTTGGATTAAACAACAGCAGCAGCAGCAGCAACAAAAAAAACCCATGGTTCAGTCTTGTGCTATATAAAAAAAGAAATGTAACTCCAACGAAATTATGCAAATAGATAACCTAAGGATAGAGAAACATATCTGTCAAAGATGAACCAAAAGAGAATAAAAATAGCAGTATTAGAATTTAGTTCATAACAATTCCACAATTGGTTCCCTACATTTTATGCCTAATTCAACACAGTAACCAGAGGGACTCTCTTAAGACCTAATATGTATCAGGTCACTTCTTTGCTTATGTATTTTATAAACTTCCAAAAGGAAAAATAATAAACCCATGAAATAGTAACAAAAATAACAAGAGACTGGGAGAGAAACACACACACACATATGCTGAAACAAGTACAGAGAACTCTCTCATTTTCACCTACTTAGTAATCAATTATTTTTACAATCTCATCTACTATTGTCAAAAAAGCTGAACTATCACCTTGATAATTTTGTCCCCCCTTCTGCTACAGTGAGTGCCTTTACTGAATAAAGTAAGGAAAATAAGTAAAGGTACTCAGAAAATGCAGCATCTATAATAAAGCTGAATAGCCCATTTTCTTTTTCATATTTTCAAAATGGTAGTATAACTATCTTTGAATACTATATTAAATACAAGCCAATATTTTCACACTTAATCTTTTTTTAAAAAATCTTCCTGCTTATATTTATTCTTTATGTTACAGCACTAACTACCTCAGATGGACTTTTTTAAGCAACACATTTGTGTTAATATAGGAATTCTGTACCTCATTGTCATGAATCACCTTAGCAATATCATTGAGAGTAAATCTAAGGCACATTTCTTCTGCTCTGTGTGTCTGGATCTGTAAAAATTTCATGTGAAGGCAAATATAAAGTATTTCTTGCATCTGAATCATTTTTTTTGCCATAAAATGGTCTACTGTATTTCTTAAGGATTCCTTAAATGGAATTTAAAATGCTGTTAGTACAAAAGTTCTGAATAAAATTTTCAAATGTTCTTCATATTTCTCATGTACGACATGTAGTTTCAGAATCCATGTTCCATCACAATAATCTTTCATTTAAGTTTGTATTTGGTTGCTTAACATCTGTAAATTGTTAAGATAAGGTATTACACAGACTTGCTTTGGTTTAGATTAGTTTGGAACACATCTCGGGGTACTTAATCAGGGTATAATCCTGCATGATCTTTAAAAAGGTGTGCTGTATTTTAAATAAATTGCATTTTTTTGTAGAAATATTTGTGTCTTGTCCTTTTTAAAAAAAATGAGTTAAGAAAGGCTCCCTATCCCACTTTTGGATTAGTATCTCACGTTTTGGATTATCTGTTGTTAGTAGACAAACATAATACTTGATCCTAAATTCAAAAAGAGAATCTGTAAACATACATAACTGCATTGCTTCTCAGCAACTGTTTGGCTTATTTTTTATACATGCCTGAAATGTTTGATATGAACTATGTTGAAAGGCACAACAAATGTTCTATTGTACTGCCATCTATTTTCCTTACAGCTTGTATAAATAGTTTCTTTTTTCTTTGTAAACTCTGTGGCAAGAGTAATTTATATAATTAATGGTAGAGATTGGGAGATAGTATTTTAATAAAAAATATTTTTATTTTTAGAGTTAATTTTGCTTTCAGATTAGAAGATAGATTCACCACACTTATAATTAATTTTGAAATACAAATTTAAAAATGTGTGCACAAGGAAATAAAGCATAGGAAAATTTTTTTCTAAGTGTTAAAAACAGACAAAATTAATGAGACATTCAGAAAATAAATAAATAATATTTTGAAAATATTGAAGCAGTTGCTTCTACTAACTGTAATCTTTTGAATCTATTTCATATGAAATTAAATGAATTTTAATATTTAATGGTAAGAATAATTTAATAATAACCACATTTTATTTGCCTTTATCACTCTTGTGGCAATTCTGCATATATTCAAAATTTAGAACTTGCCCAGATCTGGCAATTACTTTTCATTGGCCCATTTTTATAACACTTAAAAAATATGAAACAATTGGAGCACCTGGGTTCCACAGTTAGTTAAGCATCCAACTCTTGGTTGTGATTTCCACGTTATGAGATTGAGTTTGCACCAGGCTCACATTCAGCGTGGACTCTACTTAAGATTCTCTCCCTTTCCCTCTACCCTTTACCCTGCTTATGTGTGTGTGCTCTCTTTCTCTCTCCCTCTCAAATAAACAAAATCTTTTAAAAAATACATGAAACAATCAAAGTAAGATTATGATAAACATTTTCTAGAAAATATTCAGATGCACAAAGAAGAGTCTCCTTTATCCTTCATTTAAAAAAAAAAATTTTTATTCATGAGAGACACAGAGAGAGAGAGAGAGTCAGAGACATAGGTGGAGGGAGAAGCAGGCTCCATCCAGGGAGCTCAGTGCGGGACTCAGTCCCAGGACACTGAGATCGCGCCCTGAGCAAAAGGCAGATGCTCAACAATTGAGCCACCCAGCATCCCTTTACCCTTCTTTTTATCAGTATTTTAATGTTTCTTTCTGCCTCTTTATTTAACTTAACTCCATTTGGGAATTTTTGTTTAATTGTAATTTTATTGTGTTTTCCCTATGTTTTAAAGTAAATTTATATTTATCCTAAATATACTTTAATATTTTGAGGAAAGGGACTTACTTTTGATGATGAATAATATTTTTCTTATAGTATAATAAACATAAATTTAATGTCTCCCTAGCAATATAAAGTAGTCAAAGATTCTTCCTGGTTTCTTTGCATGATTTCAGACCTTCTCATTACTGTTTTGTCAGCTAAAGAGGCAACCAATGAGATAGCATATCACCTGTCCCCATCCAGGGTCTGGGTGAAGGATAATCAGTGTCACTGGCATAAAGTCCTGGCCTGGGGATATTGCCCTTATAATGATATCCTTGATAAGACTGTATTCAATGAATCGGAATTTCTGAGGGACCTTATTTATGACATAAAGAGATTGTGATACATTGTGCTCAATATCACCTCATTTGGGAAGCATTTTAAATTACAGATATGTTCCATACTTCCTTTATTTTGTTACAGGCTTATGAAATGCTCTGTTTACCTTGTTTAACATCTTAGCATATGGGATTCAACTAACTGCTTTTGTGAATCTAGTCCATTTCATTTTATGACCTGAGGAAGTGTAGAGGAATGAACTAATAAGCTTTGTCAATCTTAAACTTTTTGTAGTAAACATCTTTAAGTCTTAGTTTTCCCCATACTATTGATCCATTTGCATTTTCTTGCTTGGAAAGCAGCAGCTCTTAACATTTCATACAGATGAACTCTTCCATGTTAAAAACATAGTACTTTTCTTTTTCTTATTCTTACTTTATCTTTTATATATTAATTTTATAGCTACCATTGTAGTTTTTCTCATATTCATCTAAATGTTTTCAGTCGTACATTTTCTTCTTTTTGCCATCTCAACAAGGCTTCATCTTTTACCACGGTAATATTGTTTCTCATGTACTATTATCTGGGATTTATTCATCCTTTTGTAATATTTTTGAGGAATTGAGACTGATTCAGTATTTGTGAAAACCAGGGCCTGTAGTTTGATGAGCAGCCTTTCCTGTGGGTGCTGTTTCTGAAGTACAAAGGAAAACTGAAGTGTGTTCAGAGGAAAACAACTGAGGCAGGGAGGTGGAATTACACCACCAAACAGAGGTACTGGAGGTATCTGAGAAGAGTGCTCATAGGCCTGTAGATATCTATTTTTGCTCTGTATACTAAGTGTTGCTGCTACCATTATTCATCATTTGTTATCTTTGTTGTCCTCATTATTACATTCATTTAAATGTCACCAAGAGGAGAGCTGATGTATAGATTTAAGTGATAAAATAATCTAATAATTTCTCAGTAGATGTATTTCTAGATGACTATTCCAAAATAGAATCTCTAGTGGAAACAGTATTGGGAGTGGTCTCATATGAATAAACCCAGCCCTAAATTTATTGCTTTAGTAAAGATGTGCGTGGAAACTTTTATAGCATAATGTAAACCTGAGGTGAGTTTATTACTAATAAACTAGAGAAGATATACAGCTTGACCTTTTCTTTTGTGCCTACCTTTTATTGTTTGTCCCATATGAACATCTTTTAATATCAGCTTTAATAATGCATAAGTTTTGAGAAGACAGATATTTTCTATATCCTTCAAGACACTGAGATTTATGTACATAAATATTAATTTCATAGCTCTTTACAGCATTTTACTAATCAATCAAACCCCGCTTAAAACATTTTTACTAGCATATACTTTAAATGAAACTTCAGATTCAGTCATACAAAATGTGATGGATACATGGTAAAATAAAGTTCAGAATCACAGGGTTACGACACCAGGAAAATACTCTGGTAACCTAGAGATGCTGTGGTTTCAGATGGGTGACAGTCCAGGCATTCATGTACTTGACTGTGACTTGTGCAAGGGTCATTGTCACAAGAAATTTGCAAGGATAAGTATACATATGACAAGCATTTTTCTTTTCCTTATAAGATATTTTAATGTGTTAAAGATAAATTATTATTTCCAAATGGCATAGAAAATTTATATTGTTCTCTCTTCTTTAAATAGGTTATGTGGGTATGCAATTTATGTCGAAAGCAACAAGAAATCTTAACCAAATCTGGGGCATGGTTCTTTGGAAGTGGCCCTCAGCAGCCAAGTCAGGATGGAACCCTAAGTGATACAGCTACAGGTGCTGGTTCTGAGGTACCAAGAGAAAAGAAAGCACGGCTCCAAGAGCGATCACGGTCTCAGACACCCCTGAGCATGGCAGCTGCCTCCTCCCAGGACACAGCTCCTCCCAGCGCACAACCAGACAGGAGCAAGGGGGCTGAGTCCTCACAGCAAGCGGTGGGGCCTGAACAGAAGCAGGTTTCATCCAGGTCTAGAAGTGAACCTCCAAGAGAGAGGTAATAGTTCATTAACCCTGTAAGCAAAAGGCAAGATATTATATTGAGAGCAAACCTCTTTTCAAGAATTAACTGCTATTTAAAGGAATATGTGGAGGTGCTACTTCTCAGGCTCCACCTGGAAGGCAACAACAGTCCTAAGGTGCTTTGTTTATCTCTAGAATGCTGCATCAATCCTTAGAACTTTTTTGAAAAGCATTTCTTTCATAACATTGACACATGTGAACAAGTCACCTGAGTTGAGATACTAACTTCCAACCTTGAACTCAGAAAAGCTCTCAGATCATTTATTCACTTTTAGAATTAGCACTTTAATGGAAAGTATGCTCTGAGAGAATATGAGGGAGCCAGACCTGGTGGAAGGTGCATGGGTACCTTCTTTGAGGATATATCTTTTATGCTGAGCTCAACAAGTGACTAGGAATTAACCAGATGAAGAAGGAGATGAGCACTCCAGGTATCTGCACAGGCATGTGGACTGAAGAAACAAGTTCTCATGTGAGAACCTAAATGATGCCCACACCAAGAGTGTGAGTAGCTGAGGAGGAGAGTAGGGGAGAGCTGGGGAAAGGAGACTGGTTAGGTACCAGGGCCCAAGTCTTACTGGGCCTTTTGGCCAAGTTAAATTTTATAGATTTTATCCAAGGAATTATGGAAAGCTACTTACGGTTTCAAGCATGGGCTAACAAGATCAGATAATTTAATTGATTGATTCCTTCATTCAACAATGCATTTACGACCAGACAGGAGGCTCCTACACTGGGAGACAGTGTTAACGAGGAGGATATAGCCCTTCTTCATGCGGTTGGTAGTTTGGGGGACCTTATTATTGTTAAGAGTAGATTTTCTGCTTTTGTTGGTATAATCCTTATGCATCCCACTGGGTGGGAGAGTTGGCTTCAAGTCAGGCCTTGGTTCCCCTTTTCAAACAAAGCCTATACAATAACATCAAGGACTTCAAAGTTACAAAGATCTTCCAGTCCTTTGGTTCTGTCAAAGTGGACAGTAACAACCCATCTTGCAGGGTTGTGGTAAGGGTTAAAGGGGAGCATGTGTTCAAAAACTGGCAGATGGGAGGCATTCAGTGAACATAGCTATTATTCAAGCCAATAGCCATTGTGTATTTACCACAAGCAAACACTGTGCCAGGGACCAGAGTATAAAGATGATTAAGACAAAGTCCCTTTGCTGACAGATCCTAGGGAAGACCACCATACAATATCCTAGGGAAGATAGACACCTGGACAATTAACTGTACCAGAGGCTAATTTGATCAAAGCTAGAAAATACATGTAAAACTTTGGGAGCCACAGAAAGAGGAGGTGCCTTCTGAATTAAGCTTTCTAGGATACCCAGGGATTATACAGTAGGTAGGCAGGGTAGGATGGGACATTTCAGAAACAAAGAATGAGTGCACCTGAACTATGTGGAGAAGACACACAAAGGACACCAGAGATACTTCAGTGAAGGTGTAATGGGAAGCTTTTTGTGACAAACTGTTATGGGTTAAAAAATAAAAATATTAAAGGTGCAATTTGGGATTGGTCAGAAAATGATACTTTTAAATAAGAAAATTTGGAGCTGTAAGGTTTTTTTTTTTTAAAGAGAAAATATGACAAATGCTGTTGCTGATTATATAAATTACTGATGATATAAATACTTAAAATATTGAAGACATTAGGGGTATAGAAGGAAAAGAGATGGATGGTGACTTCAGGGAGGTAAGTGAGAGCAAAAGAATGTTGTCAGTCTGTTTAGAACTACTGAATTCTTCATCAGGAGCTAGTGGAAAGGGAATAATTAGAGGTAGAGGTAAGGGAAGGCGTACTTAGGGAAGCAAAGATCAGAGAGACTGCAGAACTCTTTTCATTTGCATGACACTCTATTAACCCATAAAGCACCTTCACAGATGGTCTCTCTAATGCCCCTGTGAACTTTACAAGGTAAGCATCATTTATCAGGAAAGGAAGGAAGGAAAGTAAATTGATTCAATATAAACTTCTAACAAGATCACCTGTGCCTTACTGAGCTATTAAATGTCTGTAGTACAATTGTCACACTTTTATAAAAAACTGTATTTGATAAGTAATATATGTTCCTATTAGACTTCTCACATTGTAAAACTACAATGCCACCCTTACAATTCCACCCTCCGATGAAAATCCCTTCCACTTCAAAACACCAATGTGAACTAAATGTTTAAAGCGGAATTCACCATTCTCTTTTGCTTACCAGTCCCATTTGAAACCCTTTCTTTTCTTTCCGCCATTACTAGCTCCTCCTCAAACCCCACAGTATATCCTCGCAACTAATACTTTAATAACCCACAATAGAAATTGTCCTTTTTCTCATCTTGTATTTTTTCTTGATTTTTATGCGTGGTGTTTGCTTTTGTACTTTCAGTCAAAGATGTTCCCTTCGAAAGCCCTCTGTGGGTCTCAGGGTTTTTAAAAAAAAAAAAAAAAAAAGCCTAGGTTGTTCCCACCTTAATAGCATAGTATACCATATAGTGTCAGGACACTTTAGACAAGGCCCCTACTTTTTTCTAACTTCTGGTGTAATTGCTGAAACTTTCCCAAATTAGGTGCACTCCAGTGTACAAAAAAGAGCTGAAAGGGGCAAATGAGTCCTATATCTACAGGATTTAAAGATTGCCAAACCCTTTACTTTTATCCTTGCAGTGCCTTCAACGGGATGCAGAAAAAATAGAACAGAAAACTATTATTGTGTGTGTGTGTGCGTTTGTTTTTGTTTTGTTTTACACTGTGTTCTGAAATGAGAGGGAAAGGAGGAGGGGGAGGGAAGGAGGAAAAATGAATAATAATTTGAAACATTTCAATATTTCTATTATCTTTGCCCAGGGAAGATAAAAGGAAGGCTAAGGTTCAGCCATTTTTTCCTAACCAACTCCCTTAAAAGTGGGTGCATATGATCTTGTTAAAATTACTTTCGTTGTACTATTAAAGAAGTGCTATTAGATTTAATTTTTGAAATGGACATGCTTAGTATTCACATTTAAAAGTTGCCATTGTGATAAAAGATTGTCGATATGTATTGTCCAGATACATATCAAGTATGTAATTAGAATTGAACTGACCCGTGTATATTATGTTAGATGAAACCTGTATTAGTTTCATCTAGAATATCTTTAAGTCTTTCATTCATAGCAGAATTTAGCATAAAACTCGTTCATTTATTGAATTAATGTATTGGTGGCCTTTATTCATCTAGTTAATTCATGGAGAATTTTAAATGTGAAAACTACTTGCTTAAGTTCCTTAAGACGCTGTAACGTAAAGGAGCTTTATTTGAAAGCTAATCGGATACACAGGTTTAATGTGGTTATCAGATTGCTTCTTAATCAGACATCGAACTGTAACGAATCACTTGAAGAGATTGAAGTGGAATGCGAAGAAATGTTTCTTAGGTCTGGTCTTGATGTGTAGCTTTCTGCAGTGCTTTCCTTCTTCACGTTCCTTTGTGTATCACAGGAAGAAGACTGCGGGGCTCTCTGAGCAGAACGGCAAGGGAGCCCAGAAGAGCGAGCGGAAACGCGCGCCCAAGTCCTCCGTGCAGCCTGGAGAGGGGGCCGTGGAAGAACGGGAGCGGAAGGAAAGGCGGGAAAGCCGAAGGCTCGAGAAAGGGCGGTCACAGGACTTCCCGGACGTGCCAGAGAAACGAGAGGACCGCAAAGCGGCGGAAGATGAGAAGCAAAGGAAAGAGGAGGAGTACCAGACCAGGTACCGCAGCGACCCGAACCTGGCGCGGTACCCGGTGAAACCGCCGCCCGAGGAGCAGCAGATGCGCATGCACGCCCGGGTGTCCCGCGCGAGGCACGAGCGGCGCCACAGCGACGTGGCCCTCCCGCGCACCGAGGCGGGCGCCCCGCCGCCCGACAGCAAGGCCGGCAAGCGCGCGCCGGCCGCCGCCAGGGCCTCGCCGCCCGATTCGCCGCGGGCCTACTCGGCCGAGAGGACCGCGGAAGCCAGGGCGCCGGGCGCCAAGCAGCTCACGAACCACAGCCCGCCGGCACCCAGGCATGGGCCGGTCCCCGCAGAAGCCCTGGAGCCCAAAGCCCAGGAGCCGCTCAGGAAGCAGAGCCGCCTGGACCCCAGCTCGGCCGTCCTCATCAGGAAGTCCAAGCGCGAGAAGGTGGAGACCATGCTGCGGAACGACTCCTTGAGCTCCGATCAGTCCGAGTCGGTGCGGCCGTCTCCGCCCAAGCCGCACCGGTCCAAGAGGGGCGGCAAGAAGCGGCAGATGTCGGTGAGCAGCTCCGAGGAGGAGGGCGTGTCCACGCCGGAGTACACCAGCTGCGAGGACGTGGAGCTCGAGAGCGAGAGCGTCAGCGAGAAAGGTAAGGCGGAGGCGGGGCTCGGGCGCGCCTGCGCGGAGCCCGGGGGCGCGCGGCCGGAGGGGGGCGGGGGGCGGGGGGCGCGGGCGCGCCTGCGCGGAGCCCGGGGCGCGCGGCGGGGGCGGGGGTAAAACGTGCGGCCTGGCCTGAAGCGTGCCGCGCGATGACGGTAGTGAACGCCGCGGTGCGGTGTGTGGGAAAGTCTTGGGGGTAGACGCGAACGGTTCGCGTCCCAAGGGAAAAACAAACTCATAACTAGATCAGAAGATGGAAGCTAATCATTTTGGGGATCGTTTCGCACTGTGTATGTCAACTGGTTATACGGTATACCTGACACCTCTGTGGAGCTGCATGTCGGGTATCTCCAGATTTCCGTGGAAGTGGAGGGGGCGGGGGGGAGTGCAACGTGGAATGGCCGCAGACCCAGCCTCTCCGGGAATAGAATAGAAGGTTTTAGCCTCCTTGCTTTATTCCTTTTTGGTAGGATTTTGAGACATAACCACAAGCTTCAGATTTGGATTCCAAGAGTGGTTAATGCCTTCGTTTCTTGTCATTGTGGAACATCCAGTAGGCACTAAGTTAATACTTTGGGGTGGATGGTGGAGGACTTCTTTTCTAGGAAACCAAAACTCTTCCTGATAAAGGGGAATGTACCTTTTTTAAACTTCTGTGGTGTGATACTCCAGAGAGGGAGTATTTTTCAACTTTCAAATGAGTCTTTTCCACAACTGGTGAAGAAAGTCTGTCATGCAGATGTTCTATGTTTTTTTGGATAGTGACTTTGGAGTACAAAGTTTAACTATCATATTACAAAAGATTTCAGAGCATTCATTGTATGATAAGCTGACTTTTTTTTTTCTGTCTTGTTCTACACTGTTCTACAACAGCTTAACCACGTGTAGCTATTTACATTAATTACAGTTACATAGACTTAATTATTAAGTCCCCCCAGTCACTGTAGCCACATTTCAAGTGCTCAGAAGCAATCATCACAGAAAGTTCCCTTAGATAGCATAATACTGGTCTAGAAAATACTTCAATTTGACTTTGCAATTACATATTTCTTTTGAAGATTCACTTCATTCTGCTCTTCCCTCGGATTTAAATTGGCCACAGTCCTAAATTTGATGGTGTTGGTCCTGATTCTTGTTATATAGTGTTTCCTAGTTATATTTTGGGGTAACTATTTTTTACGGTTTTTGGCTTGTATTATAGTTGCTAAATTATATACTAAATATTATAAATTTACTAAAAAGTAACTATTTCCTCATATTCTCTATCGTCATAATGCATGGCTGTGTCATCTCCCTTTATGTGTCTCTGTCTCCTCTCTCTCTCTTTTTCTCTCTAGATAAATACAAACATATATCCATCTAGCTAGCTAGCTGTCTGTCTAGATAGATAGATGGGTGAATGTATGGATGTGTGTGTATATATATATATATATATATATATGGGAACAATTAAGAAAGTTCATTCTGTCATTAGGATTACTGCAACTTAAGTTAAAATGACTCTTTTGGACAGTGATTTGGTAAGAGATTACTTAGCAGAATGTGGATGCCATGTAGTAAGTTTCAGGGTCAAGGAAAGACTGTCCACATGTAATAAAATTTATAGGGCAGTGGAAGACAGAAATTAAAATATTATATTTATATGGGATCATTTGGCTCTTTCAGCACACCTTCTGATGACTTACGTTTGTCTTAGAAGTCAGTATGCATATATTTATGCAATATTGTACATGAGCTTTTTAAAAGTCACATGGTGGCTCAGTAGGGTGGAGGGTCTGACTCTTGGTTTTGGCTGGGGTGGTGATCTCAGGGTCCTGGGATAGAGCCCTGGTGGGGCTCTACACCAGTGTGGAGTCAGCTTTGCTTCTCCCTCTGCCCCTCACCCTGTTCACGTGTGTGCTCCTGCTCACTTGCTCTCTCTAAAATAAATAAATCTTTAAAAATAACATGGTGAGTATACCCTTGCTGTCTTCTGTGCCTTAATATTGTTGTGTGAACACATATTTTTCTCCCCTGAAATAATGAAATGTTAAATAAAAATGTAAATGGATATGCTTAATTGGTGTGCAAATAACTCTTAATAGATATAAATATGTATATATGTATTTTCATATATATGTATATTTTCCCATTTCCTAAAGTAAGGACTCTACATCAGTTCTTACAAAATGTGTGTTTTAAATCACAGTGGGCATAGAATCAGGCAGAACTGAGTATCAAAATATTTACAATACCAACAGATTGTGAAAGAAAAAATGACTAGAGGCATGAGTAATTGGAAGGATGGAACTGGTGTAATGTAAGGAACTTATTGCCTCTGCATACTGTCTTCTCTCCTTAAGAATTATCATTTTAGGGACTCTGAAGCTGAAGAACACAGGGTATCACATTTGCTGTTATCTGGTTCAGATGACTCTATTTTCTCTTAAAATGAATATCCTTTTCATAATGTCTTGAAAATAAACTCCACTCAGAATAGTTGCCTTATTCTAATATTTTAACCAGTCCCAACTCAATGTTTACAAAATGAAACATTAACTGTAAAGAACATACTTTTTAATGTAGCACATTTTCTTATTTCAAAATGATTTAAAAATCCCATTTTCTATGGTATCTATTAATGCCTTTATTACCAAACCCCGCCATTGTCTACTAAGGACAATCTAGGGAACCAGCCATGATAGTCTACAGTATCCTGTGACTCTGCACAAGTTTACTTAACCTCCATAAGTGCTAGTTTTCTTGTTGGCACAATGGAGATAAGAGTATCCACTATCCACATGGTAAGATTATCGAGTGTGTGATGAGATGATGTATATAAAATAGGATGCTAAATTAGCATTTTTCCTGTTTTGATTTTGCTTGTGGTACCTATACCATAGATAACCTAATATCACAATAAATGTGAAGTAATCACTCACATATATAACATATAAAGGAAAGGTAAAAGAACTATTTGTATGTCTCATAGGATCTAATGGGGTGAGGAAAAGAATGATTTGGGAAGAGATATCTTAGGAGAGTGAATGCCGTGTTGTGACTTTTGGGGTCAAGGGAAGACTATTTTCATAGAATAAAATTTAAAGGGCAGTGAAAGATAAAAATTGCATTTTAAGTATAGACCATTATTTTGGATTCTGGACTCAGTTCCAAAATGTGTGTGTGTGTGTGTGTGTGTGTGTGAGAGAGAGAGAGAGAGAGAGAGAGAGAGAGTTCCCACACTAACAAGCAATTCTCATACACCAGCAGGATGTCCAAGAGAATTCAACCTAATTCAATTCTGATGTTATCTACTGAGAGGTAGCATCAGATCCCACAGGTTAAGGGCTCAGTCCCAAAAGACTGCCCTCCACTTCAGATGTCAATCATAAGCCCAGGTTGTTACCTGTGCTTCTGACCAACTGGCTATAGATCAGAGGATCCCACCACCCCCTTCGTGGGTTTGATTAGTTTGTTACAGCAGCTCACAAAATTTAGGAAACCCATGTACATATTAGATAACTGGTTTATTATAAAAGGATATAACTCAGATGGAAGAGATGCATAGGGCAGGTTCTGGGGAAAGGATGCAGAACTCCCATGCCTCTACAGTTATGCTGCTCTTCCAGCACCTCCATATGTTCCCTACCTGGAAGCTCTCAGAACCTAGTACTTTTAGATTTTTATGAATGCTTCATTACCTTGGCAGAGTTGACCAAATCATTGGCTTTGGTTCATCCTCCATTCCCTCTCTCCCAGGAAGTCAGGGGACTGGAACCTTAAGCTCCAATCCTCTGATCACATGATTGGTTTTCCAAGTGACCAGCCCCCATCCTTAGGTGTGGTCCAAAAAGTCACTTTGTAAACTAGTTGCTTTGGCAGCATATATACTAAAAATCACCCCGTTAACCTAACAAAAGACACCTTTATGGCTTTCATTACTTAGGAAATTCTAAGGATTTTAGAAGCTCTTTGCTAGAACCTTCACTAAACTCAAATATATATTTCTTATTATAAAGCACAGTATCACATCCATTCATTTGTTCTTTCAGTTTAAGAGTTACATAAACATTTAACATAATGCTTACTCTCTTACTCTGTTCAGGCTCAAAAAATTTTTTTGCTACAGACTGGGAGTGTATTAACGACAGATATTTATATCTGACTGTTTTAGAGGCTAGGAAGGCTAAGATCAGGATGCCCACATGGTTGAATTCTGGTAAAATACCCTCTAGCTAGCACCTTTTTTGCTGTTTCCTCACTTGGTTGAAAGGGCTAGGGAGATTTGTGGGGTTTCTTATAAAAGCACCAATCCCATTTATGAAGGCTCTACCTTTGTGACCTCAGCACATCCCAAAGGCCCTAACTGCTAATACTGTCTATCATCTATGGGGGTTAGGAGGATTTCAACCTGTAAATTTTGGGAAGGACACAAACATTTAGACCATATCACTGGCGTAAGGTAGCTACTTACTATATGTATGCCATTTTTGTCATTGACATTATTCTAATTTTATCATTATGCTGAGTTGGTTTGTTACTTATCAGTAAATGTATTTAGCACTTTCCATATATAAACTGAGGTTAAAAAAGGATAAACAGGGGATCCCTGGGTGGCGCAGTGGTTTAGCGCCTGCTTTGGCCCAGGGCGCGATCCTGGAGATCCAGGATTGAATCCCACGTCGGGCTCCCGGTGCATGGAGCTTGCTTCTCCCTCTGCCTATGTCTCTGCCTCTCTTGCTCGCTCTCTCTCTGTGTGACTATCATAAATAAATAAAAAAAAAATTTTTAAAAAAGGATAAACATGTCCCATGCTCTCATAGAGCTTACATTCTATAGAGAAATAAGCAATAAAGAAAAATTACACAATGAAATGCAGTTTAATAAATGCCTAAAAGGGAAATTTTTTCTAGATATGTTGATATAATTTTGCTGTGTCCTAAAATTCAACAAAAAAGATAACCTGGTCGAATGGCATCTGGAAGACAACACAGCCTTTATAGTCAATATAATATTTTACATATGGTATAATTCTCTTTCTCACACACACACAGGGATTAACAGTAAGCTCTAGTGGGCTTGTCTCAAAATTGAGGTCAATTATTACATGTTTTCAAAGTGAATGCCATGTTGCTTTAGCCAATTGGGGAAAATTGGGCATCCTTTGTTTCTTAGCTTATAAATATTAAGAGCATAAATCTCTTTTCAGAAGAAAAGCAGTGAACTAAAACGCTTATGAGATAGCAGTTGAATATAAGTGAAATGAGTAATATGACCCATTGGGGCAAGGCCTAGTAAAGATTTGTGCCTAAAGGAATTGAGTACAAAAGCATGAGAATAAAGAAAGAGACAAAGATGATGCCAGTGTGGAAGAAAGAAATGGCACCAGTTCTGAGAAGAAACTTAGAAGCATGCTGTCTTGATCAGTAGAGTAAGCTATTTACACTTACAAGGAACTAAAACTATAAATCCTCAGACAGAGCCAGTTGGAATAAGAGCCTGGCAGTGGATAACATGATTTCCTTTTTTATCCTCTCCCACTTTGAATAACTCAAAAAATACAACACAAATTGATTATACCTTTAAACTTTTAAAGTACTGTGTGAATGGCTTCTGAGGTCAACCTGTCTAACAAGGGCTAACTGGTTTGTTTGTAACTATTACTGCAAGGCAGTATTTAGCAGTCCTTTTAGGAGCATGTGATATCTGGGTGATACCTGCAAGGGTTTCATATAAGACTATGGATCTTTAATAACAGGTGTGAATTTTCCCCCTAAAGACAAAGATAGTTTCCATGGACCAGAGTATAGGTTTTAGGTATTGTGAATTATTGACCATTAAGTTTGGATGCCTGGCAACTTAAACATTGGGGAATGAGGAACAAGAGTTTGGAACCCTTGCAAAAATCAAATATTAAAATCTTTAAGTGTAAATCTAATTCTTTATATTTTTCTTTAATCACTAAACTAAAAACATTGAGAATAATTTCTTTGGGCTCCAGCAGTACAGTGCCTATTGCTCACAGAACTTTTAATTCTGACCAGAAGTTACTGGTTTACTTGTGTTTTTTGACAACAAAGAATGCATTTAATATCCTTTTGGGAGTCTTAGTCCTTCCTATAACCTTAAGAGGGCTTGCAATTAAAAAATTTGATCAGAATTATTTATGTATTAATATGTGTGTAACACATGAATATTAGATAATACACATGATATTAAAATATCTATAAGAACCTACTGCATTCCAAGCACACTGCTAGGTTATAGAACTACAGTGATTAAATAAATAAATATACACATATACATAGCTATGGTTTCTCCTGATTTTTTTTTTTTTTTGGCTATCCAGAGGATTCTTTTAAAATAGATTTTATAGAGAGATAGGATACACCAAGATAAAATCAGGTTATTTGGTAAGAATTTGGCTATAGATATTTTTTTAAAATGGTAGCCTGAAAGCAGTTGCAACTTAAAAGGGCTTTGTCTTCAAATGATTACCCAAACCTAAACATTTAGTTTTCTTACCTCATGAGATCCCATAAAAGTGAAGAAAAAGGAAGTGAGCTATGAGCAGATGAAATGTTTTTAGAAGATGAAAAGAAGAAAGTAATCTACTTTTACCAGCTTTATTTATTTTGTATGTTTTATTTTTTATTTCAAGTTTTATTTAAATTTTAGTTAGTTAACATATATGGTAAATTGGTTTCAGGTGTAGAATTTAGTGATTCATCACTTACATATACCAGCACTCATCACAGCAAGTGCTCTCCTTAATGTCCATCACCTAGTTAGGCCATCCCTCACCATCTTCCCTCCATCAACCTTCAGTTTTCTGTAGTTAAGAGTCTCTTATGGTTTGCTTCTTTCTCTTTTTCCCCCTTCCCCTATATTTATCTCTTTTGTTTCTTAAATACCACATATGAGTGAAATCATATGGTATTTGTCTTTCTCTGACTTACTTCACTTAGCAAAATATAGTCTACATCTTACTTTTAGACATAAGAGGTTTCTAGGTAAATGAGGGTGTGGCGGTGGTGAAGACTGCCAATGAAGCACCTTACAGAGACTTAAGACCCAGATAACAGATTCTGTGAAGCCAGAAGTAAGAAGGAGACTTTCCAATTGGCAGATACATTCAACATTTGTTGACAGAGCAACTGAATCACTTTGCTTATTCTCTACCATTTTTCCCTCCTCTTTACACCCTTACATATAGCAAGAGCAACCCCACATTTAATTCCCAGGTAGAATTCAAGAAGAAATCCAGTAAACTGCCTCAGCAAAACTCAGATTCTGGATTGTTGCACCCCCACCCTTATAGCTTAATGCTGAGTTCCATATGTTGTTTACCCTAAAGTGAAGGCTACTAGCTCCCAAGCTCCATTCACTCACAGATGTTAGAGATACTGTTAGTGTCTACTACAGCAGTGTGACTGAAAAGACCTACATGGAAATACTCACCAGCTACACACAGAAATTAAGTCAGTAGTCTGTCTTAAATATAAATGAACAACAAATCCCACAAACTATGAAGAGCGCCAGCAGGAAGAACTAAAAAAATCAAGATAAACAAGTAGATCCTAAAAGTAAGAAGTTATTTCAAGAGCAAAGGGTGTTTAGAAACCAAACAGTACAAAATGCTACATCCTGATCAAGTGTTTTTTTTTTTTTTTTTTTTTTCCTGATCAAGTTTAATACATCCTGAAATACCTAAGCCTCATCCCCAGGGCAGCTTCCTCACCCAACACATGGATATTCTGTGTAAAATATTTTTTGAAAAATTAAAGTTATTATCCAAACTTAACGGAAAGCTCTGGATACCAAAACCCTTAACACTGAAGTACTTGGACAGAGATCCCTGGACAAAGTATAAGACTATATGACCAGACTCAAGATCACAAGCTTGCTGCAGATATGAGTTAATTCTCCAAGCCAGGAAATGAAAAACTTGATCTTAGACATTAAAAGCTGATACAAAACCTCTAAACTTCTTTCATCCAAAAAAATGTGAAACTGACCCACAAGGAAACATCTGGAAGCTCAAAGGATGAGTCCAGAGGTCATAATGGTGAAACATAGGAGGAAGTTCAACACCAACTAGATGCCAAGGAAAAAAGGGGAAAAAAATCTATACGCTTTTGGAGGTTAAAAAATAAACTAGGTCATATATACAACAGTAAGAGTTAAACGGTCTTTAGACTTCCCATCAGCAGCAGATTAGAAACTACAACTGTTCAATGCCTTTAAAGTATGGCACAAAACTGTTTGAAATTAGAATTCTCTGCACATCTAAACCATCAGTCAACTCCCAGGTTCTCCAACTTTGCAGTCTCCATCTGAGAGAATTATTTAAAGATGTATCACTCAAGAAAACTTGAATAATAATTAAGAAAGTGGGACAAATGAGAAGCAAGAAATAGTGGAGCTACCCCAGGAATCCAGTGCAGAGAAATCCCTGGATGACATTGTGTACAGAAAGCAATCTGTGAAAATTAAAAGCAGAGATCATTTCCAGGAGGCTCCAAGAGGAAAATCTTTATGAAAAATAATGTCATGGATTCTAAGAAATATCCAATGACTAATGAATTACATGATATTATTGGATTTCCTTACTGGGTAAGAAAAGGCTGTCTCTTTTTTTAACAATGAAAAGGGACAAACACTGAGAAAAAAAAATGTTAAGGAAAATCAAGTTTCAAATATGAAGCAAACAAAAATGTGACATTATTTTATTAATTGATACAGCCCATTCAACTAATAACCTAGGCACATTTTCCTCTGAGTGAACAGGAACCGTGACAGTTCATCCCTAGAAAAGGAAATTTATATTCTGCACATTTTTAACTTGTTCTGTAGTATTTATATGTAATAATATTGTAAGTGCCACTTACATTTTTCAATTTATAGAATAAACTCCCTTCCACATTAAATACTTGCATATGTTTACACAATTGAATATAAATATTTGTCCATGTCAAAATAATAAATAAATAAAATCTTTAAAAAGTATTAGAGTGCTTTGAAGAAAGCAGTCTTATTTATAAGAAAATAAATATTTGAAAAAAGTTTAAGAAGTGGAATTGATAGTGTGGGCAGAAGAGCCGTGAGAGGAAATGAATTATTGTAGCTACGTATCAAGCCCTTATTTATTTGTAGCTACGTATCAAGCCCTTATTTATTTTAATTTTCATAATATGCATGCATTAATTTGATATCCATTAAAATAAAACATAAAAAACTGTTTTTCAATGTCCCCTTCATTAAGCTGCAAATAACTAGTTTTGGTGTCCTCTGGGGCCTTTCATAAATGGCATTTTAGCCACCTTAACCAAACTTCAAAACATTGATGGATCCATTAGCGTTGTAACAGCATTGGCTACTCTTTTACCTTCTATTGAGTTCCTACTATATGACAGGCACTTACCAGGCTTTGGGAATATATGATTAGAATATAGCCCCTGCCCTGAGGGGGTACTTAAAGGAGCTCACTTCATTTCTTTTGTCCTGTTTCCTTTTATGTAATTTTGGTTGGCCCATTTTACACAGATGCTGATGAACACACTTTTATAGATCTCTACCTCTACTTCTTAACTCTCAACCAAATGCTTTCTCTAACATCTTCTTTAATTTACCCATTTAATCTATGCAGAGGAAAGAAATTGCTGTAGGACCAGTAGTTGGACAGGTTGACATTTAACACCAAAGCCCAACAGTTTTATTTGCCCTGGTTTTCTTTTTTTTTCTTTCTTCCTTTCTTTTCTTTTTCTTTCTTTCTTCCTTCTTCTTTTTTTTTTTTTGATATTACAAAGGACATGAAAATTGTCACAAAAGAGAAGGGGGACTACTGCCTGGTATTGCTGAGGAAAAGATACGTTTCTTTCCCCCTTTCAACTAGTGAAAGAGGCATGATTTATCATGATTTATGGGTGTGTTAGATGCTACAGTTTAAATGCCTTACAGGGATTCTGAGAACTAATTTCTTCTTTTTTTTTTTTTTTTTTAAGATTTTATTTATTCATTCATGAGAGACACACCCAGAGCAAGAGAGGCAGAGACATAGGCAGAGGAAGAAGCAGGCTTCATGCTTCTGGGAGAGCCTGATGTGGGACTCGATCCCGGGTCTCCAGGATCAGGCCCTGGGCCGAAGGCGGCGCTAAACCACTGAGCCACCTGGGCTACCCCTAATTTCTTCTAACAGTGGATATGGAAAATGGACATTAGCCATTTTAGTCATCTGTGCAATTTAAATCTTAGGAAGAGATTGAGAGAACACAAATAACTGTGTGTGTGTGTGTGTGTGTGTGTGTGTGTGGTCTGAGCTAACTTAGTAATTAGGTTCCTAATTTCGAAGAATATGTGTTAAGCAAATTTTGGAAATCATCATGGTAAGAAGCTGGTTTTTTCAGAGCTACAATTTCTGCCTAATATATAACTACTAAAAAATCGCCTTGATTCTAAAACAAGAGTTGTGATTAAAAGGAATTTCTATAAAAAGAAAAGAAATGAAGTCTGTAAATCTAACATGATTATACCCAATAATATTTCTCCTAAAATAATCCATAGCTGGAAATATTAGTCATTTAGTTACATCTGAAAGCAATTCCTATTTCTGAATCAGGAGAAATGAAATTAAAATCTGGGCTACATTTTCAAAAATAATCATACAAATTTTATATGTAATATATGCTTACAATCTTAACATAGAATGTTTTAAAAGATTTATAACTAAAGGTCATTTTAAAGGGAAACATTTATGCTTCAAAGTACATTTAGAAAAAGATTTGATATTGAAGATTTTAGTGCCACTATTTTATCTCAGTAAGTTGTTCTTCAGTATCCTTTTAAAATGCAGAATCATACTGCAGTATTTTTGACCCATTTTATCCAGTGAATGAAAAGGTTGTTCTTACTTTTGGTTAATTTTAACAGAATAACAGAATCTTAGACCTGAGAGAGACTTCAGAAGAAAAAAAAAATACCTCTCCTTTCACACACTGTTGAACAGAGGAGACATTATGGGTGTTGAGGTTGGCCTGATATCCCTGCCCCTAAAGCCATTTCCTCTAGCTGGAAGAGCTTGGAAATCATCTTGTCCCTAGCTCCAGCCCGGCCCTCTGAGGACTAGCATTTAGCAGTCCAGCTACTTGTTCTTCTGCAATCTAGACCTAGTCCTAGCAGTGACCAGACACTAGATTTTTGCCTAGATGTCCCTAGATCCAGTTATGCTGCCAAGTCCCCCCAAGAACTAAACTTTTGGCTTGTCCTCACCAATCCCTGTCCAGAAATTAGAAGCTGAATCTCTAGATACTGACTTCCCTGATTCCAACTGCCATATTGGAAATATAGATATTACCTTCTCTATCATTTTTCTTCATACATTGTGGGGTATCTATGGTTCTTATTGCTATTCTGGATTTAATAGTTGTTGTCTATAGCCATCTTCTTTGAATATCTTATTCTACCAACTGAACTGAACTTATGTGATTAGTCAGTTTTCCTTTAAGCACTTGTTCTATATCAAAGGGCAGATTATTTTTAATCTAGTAAACTCTTCTGAGTCTGAGATAATAGTGTATGATTTTCCTAGGGCTGCCATAATAAGATACCACAGACTTAATGGCCTAAACAGTAGAAACTTATTTTCTTCATAGTTTGAAGGCTAGAACTCCAACATTAAGTTATTAGCAGAGTTGGTTTCTTCTGAGATCTATGAGAGAAGGATATATTCCAGCCTTTCTCCATGGCTTGCAGATGACCATCTCCTCCCTGAGTACAGGACTAATTCACACTTTATAATCATTTGAGAAGCTTCCTGCAAATGATACCAGTGATTAGGCCCCAAGCACAGAGATGCTGATTTCATTGTTCTGGGTTGTGGCCTGAGCATTGTTGTTTCTATTTATTCATTTATTTGAATTAAATTAGCCAATATATAGTACATACTTAGTTTCAGATGTAGTGTTCAATAATTCATCAGTTGCATATAACACCCAGTGCATATCACATTACATGCCCTACTCAATGCCCATCACCAAATTACCCCATTCCTCCACCCACCTCCCCTCTAGCAATCCTCAGTTTGTTTTCTAGAGTTAAGAGTCTTTCATGGTTTTTACCCCTCTCTGATAACTTCAGTTTTCCCTCCCTTACCCTATAATCCTCTGCACTGTTATATTCCACATATGAGTGAAACCATATGTTAATTGTCTTTCTCTGACTGACTTATTTCACTTAGCATTATACCCTCCATGTGATGTGAATGGTAAGTATTTGCCCTTTCTGGTGGCTGAGTAGTGTTCCATTGTATATATTTATACCACATCTTCTTTATCCATTCATCTGTCAATGGATATTTCTGGTCTTTCCACAGGCTGGCTATTGTGGACATTGTTGCCATGAACATTGAGGTATAGGTGCCCCTTTGGATCACTATATTTGTATCTTTGGGGTAAATACCCAGTAGGCAATTGCTATGTCGTAAGGACAGAGGGAACATATTTCAGTATCATAATATAAGCCATCTGGGAAAAGCCCACAGTGAATATTACTCTCAATGGGGAAAAACTGAGAGCTTTTCCCATAAGGTCCCAAACACAACAGGGATGCCCGCTCACCACTGTTGTTCAACATAGTATTGGAAGTCCTAGCCTCAGCAATCAGACAACAGAAAGAAATAAAAGGCATCTGAATTGGCAAAGAAGAGTTCAAACTCTCACTTTTCACAGATGACATGATACTTTATGTGGAAAACCCAGAAGACTCCATCCTAGAATTGCTAGAACTCATAGAGCTATTCAACAAAGTGTGCATATAAAATCAATGCACAGAAATAAATTGCATTTCTATACCCTAGCAATGAGACAAATCAAAGAGAAATTAAGGAATCGATCACATTTATAATTGCATCAGAAACCATAAGATACCTAGGAATAAACCTATCCAAAGAGGTTAAAGGATCTCAACTCTAAAAACTATACAACACTTATGAAAAAAACCCTAATTCTAGTGTGTAGTCAAGGTTATGAATGGCAGAACCTAAAAATCTTCCTTCAAGTACTTTCCAAAGCTCAGCCTTGACTCTAATTTATAAATTATGAAGTGGTGGTTATTCCAAGAGAATTTTAATTTTGTATAATAATATGAGAATCCCATTTTTAAAAAGTTGCTTATTTATATGGGCACATATATGATTGGAAAAAGCATCTAAAATGACACAGCTTGTGATCTGAAATGACTCAACTTGTTTTGGGGACAGAATAAAGAGTTGTATGTGTCCAGATACAAGCACCAGTCTGACTCAGGTACTTTAAATTTATTTCCTGATGGACTATCAGGTGTGAATTCTGCGGGCTTACTGCAGTGCTTAGGAGCCCATAAATGAGAGAGGGATTGAAGAATAGCAGAATGACCTTGCAAATGTTAGGACAGAAACCAGAAGGCACACCTATATAGAGACAATAGATGGGAAAGTAATTCTCAAGGTCTAGAGTATTATACAAATGTGAGTAATTATTACTATCCTAATGGTTGTCCCAGTTGGGTTAGTGGTAAAACTCTTACAGATTGGGTCATTTCATAGGGAATAAAATTCAAAACCCAAGCCAAGCCTGTCAGTCCTCAGTGTAACACCAATTTATCCTCACAGACTCACCTTGTCTAACACTGTGCTCTTCTTGATTAGCTCTATACCCTGTCCTTGACTCATGCCATGTACATTTCCATCTCTGTTATTTGACATTTGATGTTCCACCTTTTTAAATGCCTTCCTATCTCTAGTCATGATTTAAAACCAAGACCAAATTTCACTTCTCTTGTTCTCTTGAACTGTCTAATTTTATTTTTAATGTTTGCATTTTTGTGTCTTTTCCTGAAGGAAATTGATTGTAGGTTTAAGTAGAGACATCATGTTTCTGCATTTATCAAATGTATACTCTAGAGTAATAGTTTATAGTTACATACGTAGAAATGTAGTTTTTGGAATAGTGCACTGCTAGGTCTTTCTCTCTTTTTTAAATTTGTGGAGCTACTTACAAAAAGTAAGAAACTAATAAATTGTATATTTGAGTAGAGAGAAAAAATATACCAAAAGTATAGTTAAGGATGATTGAGTTTGAAAAAGGATTAACTTTTCTTGTCTTCTAATTCTTGATGCACCCCTTTACTTTATTGATTTAATGATTATGCATTTGGAAAAAGTACTTCAGTCAAGAGATATATGTTCACTGGATGGCAAGAAATTATTTACTTTGTTTCTTGTGTGATTACAGCTTACTCCTTTGTTCTGAGAATTCTATTTAATTATTTTTAGTAATTTGGACATTATTTAATTCTTTGAACTATAAAAAGGAAACCACAATATTACTACAACTATATATTAACTTATGTATATTTTAATGAAAGAGAAAAAAATTCAGTTATCCACAGAAGTTATAGTATGAATTACAGTAAAGAATTGCCATTAGATTTAAAAAAGAAATAAAACAGCATCAGTAGCATCAGCAATAGTAGTGAAAATGGAGAACTGACTAATAGCTGAACTGATCATAAAGGAAAGAGCTGAAAATTTAATTGGTATAATCCCCCCAAAATTCTAAATTAGGTTTAAGAGGTTCCAGAGAGAACAGTGTCTTTGGGAAGCCATGAATTAAGTTAGAGATTAAGAATTTATGGGAAGGGGGATCCCTGGGTGGCTGAGCGGTTTAGCTCCTGCCTTCAGCCCAGGGCATGATTCTAGAGTCCCGGGATCGAGTCCCACATCAGGCTCCCTGCATGGAGCCTGTGTCTCTGCCTCTCTCTCTCTCTCTCTCTCTGTCTCTCATGAATAAATAAATGAAATCTTAAAAAAAAAAAAAAAGAACTTGTGGGAAGCCACAAGGTAAAGGAAGTATCATCATTTAAGGCTTTATATTTTTCAATGAGTTAGGGCACTTGGGATAGTGATTGGAATTGCTCAAACTCAATCTAGATGATTGGAATAAAAATTACATAAGAAATTGTAGCCTAATTGTGAGTAAACTGTCAAATTATTTAATAGCCAGAATTCTTACCTCTAATTGACCTATTTATGTATAGTTTATAAAATACGATTGTAACCCCAAAAGTATCTTGGCAGAATAAACTCTTAGTGAGGGATATGGGTAAATATTTATTATTATAACAGTGTTTATAATGTAAAAATTGGAAGCTAGCTCAATTTTCTGATTAAAGGACACTGTTTAAAGGACTACTGTGTAGCCATAAAACTTGTTATATATTCTTATCTTTATGCATAAAATATATTTATGATGGCTGAGAGGCATTGTTAATTGTGTATATACTATATCATATGTTTTTGAAAAAATATATATGTACCTAAGGAACTGAAAGGAAATGTTGATTATACTTACATCTGGATGGTAAAATAAAATGCATTCTTTATTTTTTGTCTTTTTTATATTTTTAAATCCCTCCACCATTAATATATTCTTTTGTGCTAATTTAATTTGACTTTTCTTTTTTTTTTTTTTTATTGGTGTTCAATTTACTAACATACAGAATAACACCCAGTGCCCGTCACCCATTCACTCCCACCCCCCGCCCTCCTCCCCTTCTACCACCCCTAGTTCGTTTCCCAGAGTTAGCAGTCTTTACGTTCTGTCTCCCTTTCTGATATTTCCCACCCATTTCTTCTCCCTTCCCTTATTTTCCCTTTCACTATTATTTATATTCCCCAAATGAATGAGAACATATAATGTTTGTCCTTCTCCGACTGACTTACTTCACTCAGCATAATACCCTCCAGTTCCATCCACGTTGAAGCAAATGGTGGGTATTTGTCATTTCTAATAGCTGAGTAATATTCCATTGTATACATAAACCACATCTTCTTTTTACCATTTATTTGTTTGCTTTTCTTTTTCTCTTTTCATGCCTTCCATTAGATTGATCAAGTTGTTTTCTGAGCCTATTCATTTAATTTAGAGCTTAGGACATTATATATTTTTTTCTATCCTTAAATGCAAAACTTAAGTTTTCAGTGCAGTACTTAGTTTTACAATTTTTTTAGCAAAATCTGAAAGTCCTCTAGAGTCTTCTATGAAAGAGGACTTTAGCATGCTCTTTCTTCCACAGTTTACTGTTTTCTTTCTATCCTCAATATTACTGTTATCTGGAAGGGCCCAGCTTGTTTTTGAACATATAAATAAATGTTAACATTATTTCTGTAGTTAATACTGATTTAGATTTACCAACATGTTTACCATGATTTACCGATTTCATTGTTTATAACTACTTTCTATATCTCCCTTTTTTTCCTGCCTTCATTTTTCTTTTTGTTAGAACATATTTTTTTATTAGTTCTTTCCATGAGAGTCTAGCAGAAGTAAAATAAATATTAGTTTATCATTTTTTGAATGACATTTCAACTGAGTTTATAGCAGAGGCTTTTTCTCTTGCCCAGTTTCTTGTGCTTTGTGAATAACAGAGATGGAGCAGCTTTCAGGCAGCAATCCTGGGAAGTTGACTGGAGGTGCTTTGAACTCCATTAACTGGGAGGACTTTGGTCAGGGGCTGAGTGTTCTCTCCCAGCAGGATAGGACAGCTTGGCAGCAGCCACCTCTACCCAACACTTGTTTCCATGTCAGTGGATCCGACAGCTTGAACCACTCACCTCTGTAGTTTCTGTAGCTTTCAGCTCTATGTTTGTCTTATTTATGCTTTGTAGCATTGTATTTATTGTTTGAAATAAATATTGTACTGTGTTTGAGTAGAGGGAGGATTTTATGTGTGTTTTACTTTGACCTGGAGCACATATACCATTTTTAATAAGACATTTTTAAAAATTGAAGGACGAATAAACAAACCAGTATACCACAGTTCTTTAGTTATAGTAGAAACCAGGAAAAATACTGGCCTTTTATGTGATTTGGTTGTAAATTTAATTAATTAAGGTGGAACTTAGGGAATCTCCTATACTGAAGAATCACTGATTTAATTCTTGAAAGGTTTTAAATTAAATCACAGATTTAATTCTTGAAAGGTTTTAAAAGTACTTCTAACATAATAACAACAAAAAAGACAACAAACGGATACAAATAGGAAAGATAAATGGAGTATAGAAATAATGAAGTGAAACTGCAAGTTTCTATATGGCATTTAATTAATTAGTTTGTATATGATGCAAGTGATCTTCCCTCTCTCCTTGACTGTGCTCTCTTTAATAACTTACTGTTTGAAGTCTCATCATATGTGGCCTAATGTTTCTACTCAGCCTTTTTATTGGTTGCTTTCTTAATGAAGAAATAGCTCATGTCCATGATTGTAGGAAGCTATGTATTTGGGCCACAGGATAATTTTAAAAAGTCATCATTACTCACTACATAGCATTACTTGAATTGTATCCTATAAATACAAATGAATAGATACTTTAATGGTTTTTGAACTTATAAATGAGATTTTAAATTGCCAACCTATAAAAAGGAAAAAGTTACCCATCATACCACTTGAAACTACTTCCTGTTTACAGTTATATGGCTGTGTAAGCTAAAGAAATTAAAAACAAACAAAACTAATTTTCACTGCAAAAAACCTATAATGGTGAAAATATAATGTTTATTTAAAAAAGTATAGCTGAGTTTGCATAAAGAGAAATCTCCAAGAGTCAGAAATGAAAGGAGAAAGCCGATCCTTAGTGTATATATATCAGCAACACCTCTGATGAATCAAAATTTGTAATGTCTGGGGTTTGGGTTTTTAAACAACACAGGGCTGCCAGAGGCAGTTTCGCCCTTGTAAGAAGCAGGTAATTGGAACTGACATCTGTGGATAAGGCCATCACCCTCAGAGTGCTTCCCCCACATAGAAAGGATTAATATTACATTTCACACAGTTCAGATAAATGAGGAAACTTTTTCTGTCTGAACCCTGGGTGAAAAATCAATCTCTTGTAAGGAACTGAAATATCATTGTGTTCCTTAGGTGGATTTTGTAGGCTGAATTTATATTGCTTGTATTATGATTTAATCCCAGGACAAGAAATTAGCATTAAATTTGGTCCTTGTACAGTGATACCTCATTCTGCAATATCTTTCCTATCTAGTTTCAAGCTCAAAAGCCTTCCCATTTTTCTATAATCAATAACTTAAATTACAAAGAACAGACAGATGCTAAGAAATGACCCTCAGAGTGCCAAAATTTTGGCTTTGTCAATTGAATTCCTTTTTCTTTTAGCATGTTTTCTGTCTTTTACAGAGAAATGCAGTAATGGCTAAAGCATTTGCACCATGTTTTAGGCTGAAATGGTTAGCTTTTGATTATCCTTTAAATATCTCAGCACCATGAAAAGCAATCGGTTTCATATTGTCCTACTTTGCTAGGTCTCCTATAGAACATGTATAGAATAGGTCAGAGGGTATGAATTGGAGAAACATTCTGTGGTAGGTGAGTCAAGTTTACAGTAATTGCGATCCTTAATACCGACCTATCTTAATAAAGGTAAAAATTTCTCTCTTTAATCTCCCTTTCATGGCTCACTCATCCCCCCCCCCCCCCCGCCTCATTTCCTTAAAAAGATCCATTCTGAAGTGTTCCCTACCTCACCCTGACCCATATTCTTCCACTCTCTGACATTTTGGCATATCTGCTGTTCTGATACCAAGTATCAACTGAGTTACTCCATGTGTTTGGTTCAGGATCTGGGAGCCCTAGGTCTCCCTAGCTTAGAAGACAGTACAGATTGAGGCACGTTGTACTGACTAGTTCTCCTTGAATTATCCTTTTCATACATGCCTGTCCTCTAATACACTGTGAGACAAAGAATAGCAACATTAATAGGGTGCTTACATTCATTTATATTTTAAATGGTTTCATTGCCATAGCCTGAAATTCCCATACCTGTATTTCAGAATTTCAGAGTGCTTTGATAGCAACAAATTCTTTGACTATTTGTATTCTTTCAAACTTTCTCAGGCTAGGCATTTTATAGCCAGAGTGTCTTCTAGTATCCAATATACTCTTGTCAGAAACCTATAAAATCTGACATAAGATAGGTTGTAGCCTTATGACTCAGGAAATTGAAGATATGAAAGTAGCTCTCAATCCTGGAGAAAATGTTAATTAAATAGATTAATTTCCCAAATCCTAATGCAATTCTTCCTTGCTTAGGATGGGGTTACATCCCAATGAGCCCATCATAAGTTGAAGATATTAAGCTGAAAATGCATTTAATACTTAACCTACTAAACATCATAGCTTAGCCTAGTCTACATTAAACATGCTCAGAACACTTATATAATTAGCCTATAGTTGGGCAAAATCATCTAACACAAAGCCTATTTTATAATCAAGTGCTGAATATCTCATTTAATTGAATACTGTACTTAAAATAAAAAACAGAATGATTGGGTACAGAATGTTGTAAGTGCATCAGTTGTTTACACTGGTGATCACATGGCTGACTGGAAGCAGTTGCTCACTGCCACTGCCCAGCATCATGAGAGGCTATATCATATCTTATATTGTTAGCTCAGGAAAAGATCAAAATTCAAAATTAAAACTGTGGTTTCTGTTGAATGCATATTGCTTTCATACCATCATAAAGGTGAGAAATTTTAAGTCACACCATTGTAAGTCAGGGACCATCTATATTTTATTCATTCTCATATCTTTAGATCTAACCTTTTCTGTTATTCCACAGAGTCCTTCGTTGTATTTCGAATATTGGTTTATTCTATGTCTAGATATATAAAACTAGGATTTCCCAGAATATGTATTTGGACTTTGTGTTTTGTTTTATGTTTGGTTTGTTTTATTTTAGCTTAGGATCCTTCAGAACAGTTGCTTCAGTGTGATTCAGTAGAATTGAATAAATGGAAGACCTTGATCCAGAAGCATATCCATATCAGTCAGAAAGGGATAGCTGAGCTGGTGCTTTGTGACAGCAGAATCACAGATAGCCCAGTGACAGAGCAGGATATGGAACAGTGCCTGTTATTACAGAAACTACCCAAATGAACGATATGGTTCTCAAAATCAACTCTGAATCTATAAAACAGAATCCAGTACTTCCCTCCCTTTTTCATTACAATATCTTAACAAATAAAAAGAAATAGTATTAATAATGCAGCATTTCTCCATCTAGTATTTCTGCAGAGCAATAATAGTTTTAATAAGTGTTCTGTCAAAAATAAGGGTGTTCAAATAAGTTTGGCTGATGCTAACTTTGGCCAAAATTACTTTAATTAAAGACTTTTCACCACCTTTAAAGGTGATGTGCATTGTGATTGTTCTAGAAAATAATACAATACACAGTATGTCCTGAATACATTTGATCAGGGTACCTTTCATTCAGAACCATTCATTAATATTTCTATAAACTGGTGTTCTGAGGTCTAGGCAAGACTCCATGCTAGAGTCTCATGAAAGACCTCAGCCAGTAAATAGCATCCTGTGCATTTTACTTGGTGTAGATTCATTTGCCTCAATCATGAACCACCAAGAACAGTCTTGTACTTGATACTAGGTAAAAGTTCCCATACTTTAGGATGTTGTGATCTAAAGCAAGATTAGCTTTGATTATTATTATTGTTTTTAAATTCAAATTTTTACTCTGCCATGGACTAGATATGTCATGTAGCATATCTAAACCTCGGGTTCTTTATCTGTAGTATGGAAATAATAATAGCACCTGAACCTTCAAGGAAGAGATCTGGTCTAGCTCTTTTTTCTCTTTATTCTAGACCTAGTATATTCAGTGTTTAGAATTTTTGCTAGATGAAAGAAATTATAAATGTATACAGGGATCAACAAAACTTTTGAGAAATAATAGAATAAAGTCCAATGTGGGACTCTCCTGTTCCCTTCCCTTCCCTTCCTGAAGGGAAGTCAAAAACAGTGAAGAGAACCACGTGGATTGTTTAGTCAGTGAAAATGTCTCATAAGAGGTACTTTGAACCAGAACTTGTATTTATGCCATAAGTTTTTCACAAATACTGTATTACGCTACTGGTTGTGAAGATTAAGAGCCTTGATTTTACTAAGATGTTGTAGAGTTTACACATGTATAGACTGAAAGACAATACGTTTACCCTCTTTTGCCCAGTTTGTCCTGCCATTGATCTAAGTGCCAAAATATTAATACAATGCAGTGTGGCTCACAAAGTAGATAAAGTCATTTGATATGGTGGCAACACATTATTTCCACCTGGACTATCTTCAGTCTGTAGTCTCACAGAGAATCAGAAACTTTATTTACATCCCATCAGCAGTTTATAACCTAGGGGTACCTGGATGGCTCAGTTAGTTAAGCATCTGCCTTCGGCTCAGGTCATGATCCCAGGGTCCTGGGATTGCGTCCCACATCAGGCTCCTTGCTCAACAGGGAGCCTGCTTCTCTCTCTTCCTCTGCCTCTTCCCCAGCTTGCGTGCTCTCTTGATCTTTCTCTCTCAAATAAATAAATAAAATCTTTTTTTACAAAAAAAGAGTTTATAATCTAGATATCCCCATTACTTAAAATTACTTAGTATATTTGTCCCTGTGGAGGTATACCTTGTATTTTTTTAACATATGATTGTGACCAGCAGAAGACACTACATAGATGAGTTAGCTATAGACAAGTAGAGATCTTTTTCAACTTTTGCAAATATTTAAGGAGAGTTAGGAAATAATATATATATTTACTCTATAGTATTTCAGTGCCACTCTCCTTAAAATGTATTATATGGAACTTAGAAGTTCAATATAGTATTATTACTTGAAAGTGCACTGGTATGAGATTTGTGATTTGAAATGAAATTTCTTTTTTCGTAGTTGCTAGGACTGTGGAGGAAGAAAAACCCCATAATTTCCAGGGTATTATATGTGATTAATATTTCAACATTAACAGTATTGTCACTTGGTTGTAATAAGCTTTACCTGTACTTTCCGACTTTTCTGTTAATACTGAAGTTTAATTAGAAAATAAAGTCTTGATGAAGTGGAAGCCTTAGGATGGTGATTTAGGAATTTACTTTCTAGACAAGTCAGTCTTGGTATACACTCCCATGTCTGTTTCTGTAAATAGTTGATTCTCTCATAATGCTATTTATCCTGGTCACTTCTCAAATTTGTTTTGAAGTACATGAATATGCTTTAGGAAGAGTGAAATACATGCATACATACCTTATTTTTTTACTATTTACAGCATTCTCTGTATTGAAATTCAAAAAATAATCATTACTTACCGAGTAATATGTTTACATTAAAATATATATAACTTTGTTTTAATGAGAAGACTACATTATGATAGAGGAAAAATATAACTGCTTTCTTTTCCTCATAGAGTTTGCATTCTATCTGAAAGAGGGTACATAGTCTGGAAATGTGCCAAGTCACATATAGTAGGAAAAAAATTCCATATATATATAAATGTATGTATGTATTTAAAAGTATTTGCCTCTGCTAGGAAAATATAGCAATAGGAAGAGGGAATCTACCTTTAATAGTTTATGTAAATAGGAGAAAAATAATATATAAAGAACATGCACATATGTACAAAGATAGCTCAATTTCAAATTCACACCAGAAACAAAACATTTTTTTTCTTCAAAAACCAAGGATATAATAATAAGAAACGTATTTAATTGATTTTAATAGTACTAAACAAAAGCAGAAAAGTTATATTTTAAGAAATCATTGTATGGGCTAATGGCCATTTTGCTGTCATAAAAATCCTTTATTTAGCCCTCTCCACAAATAAGCTCACAGCAGGAGAAAGGCCACTAGTTAGAGCAATTTGGAGGATAAGTAAACAGAAGGAATGGCTAGGAGCATAGTGTCATCTGGCAGAGAGCTTATTTCCTGAATCCTGTGGATCTGGTTAAAACCCAACAGAGATGCCAATATGCTTCTCCTCAGTAAATGCTACCAGTCTCCACGCCACCAGGCCCACTGAGGCTTATGTGTGGTATTTTATCCAAGTGATCCTTTGCATAGCTGCACAGTGCCTGCAATGACCTGAGTCAGTCATGCAAAGAGACTTTCTTATGCTTACACCAATATTTTCTTTTAGTTTCCATTTTCTGCTGCTCCTGACCTATGGGTTGGTGCTGTTGTTCAATGATGTAAGCGGAGTGGTGGGTGAGGTACTCTGTGCTCTTCTTAGATAAGATTTTGAATTTGTTTAAAAGCAAAGCTAAAAATCCCCAGGCTGAATTTCTTTACAAGGTTGCTGTCATGTGTGCACCTGGGATACCCATCTCTTCAGAAGGGTGGGGAGAAGTGAGGTCCGTTGATTCCGAAGAGAGAACAGTCGATGTCCGAGGAGCAGGTGCTGGTAAGCAACAATGAGTTTGGGGCACGGGGATCCCACGTCATTATTTTTAAGAGTTGGACAGAAACCTATATTATATACTCCCTCTGTATCTGTTTCTCCCCTGTAAGTATTCCCATTCTGTGTGTGTGAGGTGTGGAGTGATTTTGTTCCGTTTTCTCAGCAAAGTTTCTAACTACCAATTTTATCTTCATTCTTTTTCTCTGAAAAAGAGATGATTAGATTTATGATTTAGCTCTAAAGACTGTAAGATAATTAATCACATTTGTGATTTATTGTGTAATAGCCAACCCCAAAATATTTAAAGATTACAACATCAATATTCTCTGAAAATAAGGAAAAGGAATAGCAAGTTGTTTAATTGTGCATGAGTTTTGTTTTGTCATCAGTATATTCCACGCTAATACAAAGAGTGAGAAATACCTGACAAATTAGAACTATCTATTAGTGGGTAGTTCAGTCCAAATATAGGAAGTTAGTGTCAATTTTTCAAAATAATGGGTCCTGGGTTCTTGAAAAGAGCTGAAACCCTTCCACACAGGCCTTTTCCTGTACCACAGTAGCACAAGGTCAAATGGTGTATGTGAAGCAAGCTCAAAATTGCAATTGATGTTAGGCTTTATGTGTTCTCTCCCCAGGGAAATCAGTCTGCTGGTCTATGAAAGGCTGTGGAATCACAGCTGAGTGAGTGGTTTTGAAATATTATAACCCCAAGATGGGATATATGTAGTTCAAAATGGACAGTGATAGAAATGCTTTAAATAAGTAAATATTACTAATATAAATTTCTGAATTGACAAGATAAAAATGGAAGGGTTTTTTTTTTCTACCTATATGAACAATGTCCTCAGTGACACTATTCTGTGCATAGAATCTTAGAGTATGTTATGCCCAGAAATAAGTGAAAGGACATTTTAAAATAAAATCGATATTAGCCCCTTCTTTTATTGATTCTGTATTTTAACTCTGAAGTTATGAAAGCTTTGTATACCATTGCAGAGACCTTATTCGGTTTACGAAGTATCTTTTGTTAGAAATATAATTTGTTACCACTCGATTAATTTTTTCATATGGAGGCACTTTAGGGAATTCAAGATAATTATACCAAATTAACAAAATTCATGACATGAAATGAGAGAAGAATATTAGATTAATAGCATTCAAAATGACTTTGTAATCTGAAATAAATTCATACCAGGTAATAAATGAGAAAAAATAGGAAAACATAAAAAAATACCTCAAAACTCAGGTACAGTAATAGTCACATGCAGTGAATTAAAATATTTTCATTTAGCTGGCTTAGCCTACATATAGGTCTATAAGGTCCATAGATTCTTACATTTCAATCAAACAAAATTATATGGTATCATTGGACCTAGGGAAAACTGGTAAATTGATTGTTGAAAGTTGGACTCTCTTTCCATAGATTATCTTCAAGTATACTTGCTGGGCCAGTAGATCAGTCTCTAGACCATGACATTCTTATGTGTACCTTATGACAGTGCCATAGTGAAAGGAATTTAAATTCAGCAAGGATAAGATTTCAGTCCTATAAACAGCTCTGGAAAATATTCACTGGCTTCAAATGTAGGATATAGAGGTAGATGATTATAGGCCCCTTCTGCATCACCATGGTTTTCCACACCAAGTCATTAACACTTTAACTTTGAGGTAATCCATCAGAATAATTGCAGTAGCTCCTATATATCATGGTGTAATGAAGAGCTTTTGCATGGACATTCAAGTCAGATAAAGTCAAATCTAAATTCCAGCTTTCCAAATTCACGTGACTTTGGGCAAATTAATTAGCCTTTCTGAGCTTCATCAGTAATATGGGATAAGTAATACTGATTTTGTCATATATCTCTAAGAATTACATGGAGTATGTAAAATTAACACAGCACAATATCTGGCACATAAAAATCATTCAAATGATATTTATTTCCTTTTCTCTCTTCCCAGCAACAATTTGACCAGTCTTTAACTTAAGCCAGTTTAAAACATACTTTAAAGTTTAGGGTAAAGAAAAAGCAAAGATTCTAAATAGAGGCTAAAGACATATTCTGTTAAGGGGTTGAAAACATTCAGATTTGCTATTTTGTGTGAGGCTGATATTTTGCAGTTGATTTGGTGGTGGTGAGATGATCCATAGTTCAGTATTAATTTTTTTCTTATCAGATAATTATTTTTAACAAGTATAATTTAATTAAACACTGCATTTAATTTAAATAAATGAAAGATGGTTCTTAATTCTCTCCCTATTATCATTTGATCATTTAATCTTCTAAAACAAACTAGAAGCAGTCTGCTTCTACTTTTCAATAATATTCCCTAGTGAATTAGAGAAGTGTATTATTTTTCATTGTTGTCTCTGGAAACAGAATGATGTATCATGATAAAAATGAATTTAAAGGAGTGACATAATTTCAAATCAACTAATTTGGTTGTTATTATTGCTTTTGTTCTGTAGTACATGATATGGGGTTGATAGTGTAAATGTAGCAACCTAACAGAGAATAATGATTCTATGCTTCAGTGAGAGTGCGTGGTAAAAAAGACAGAGTTGTGACTCTACAATCATCAAAAAGCTGCACATTTAAAATGTTGAATATAATATGGACACCCTCCCCAACTCCTGTTAAAACCTGTCTGGAGTTGTTCTTTTGCCCCCTGGAGATGAGCCACTATTACCATTAGGCTGGCCATACCGGAACACTTTTGTCTGTGTTCTCAACAATCACTCCTGAATTCCTGGTTTATGCCTCCTGGTGCCAGTTGTCATTGGGCTGAGTAAGATTTCTCAGGGAAACTGCAGGGGAAATGATCTGTTACACAGAGCTTGTTAGGACCATTGCCAGTGATTGATAATGGGACCAAATCATTTCAGGTGCATTTTCTAAGGTCCACAAGCCAGCAGGGGTCTGCTTGACTTTGTTATCTTAGCCCATGGATATCTCAGTGCAATGTCACTGGGGAAATAATAGGAGGAGCTCTTCAAGCATATGCCTAAGTCTTTTCTCCTGTGCTAGTTTTAAGGGACCACAGCATTACATTTTGTTTCATTTCGTGTCTCTGCCTACAGGAAGGTAACATCTTCTGTGCATTGTTTCAGGAAATGGTTAATTACGGACCTACCAGAGCTTTGGTATTTGCTACAGTGGGAACCTCTTTAGTATAGCACAGAGCACTATAGATTAATGCAGTAATCAATGAGAATCTGTACACTGCAGAGATCTGTTTTGATGACAGCAGCACTTATGGCCTTGTTTAGTGTCACCGTTGTATAATGTTGGACACTGCAGGCTTTTTAAATTTTTTTGGTTTTGATTTAGAATGCAAGGACCACAGGGAATTTTAACATTTTTTTGCATTTTTGGTGTTTTTTTTTTTTTATTGTGTTGTGCATTTGCTGCTTTTGCTAGCTAGAATTTAGTGATTTGATGCCAGTAGCATTTATTTAACCACTCCGATGCTGCTGTTATGTTTGCTGGGTTTCTGCAGTTTCTCCTACTTCATACGTTGCACTCAGGAACAGGTAAACTAAGCTATATTAATTTTATACATAAATGTAAAATTAATAGAATATATTGTTTAATTATCCCAAGAGTAAGATATTAAAATGCTTCATTTAGAGCCTATCAATATAGAATAAGGAATAGTTTGCTTTTAACATGCAATTACACAGATATATTTTAAAATACAGTAGTGATCATTGAGTTGCATTATATGAAGTTATTTTCATGTTTATGTTTTAAGTAACAGAAGTGTACATTAAATTGTCTACAATTTAGTATTTAATTTTTAACTTGATATATATATACACACACATATATATTACACAATTAATTCAGAAAGTATGTATTTTCCTTTTCTGATTGACCAAAGATAGTTGTTTTCCATGTTTACTGAATTTCATTAAAATTAGAAAGCTTCAGAACTTAATCTTCTTAAAGACAGAAAGATACCAGTTTCTGTATAGATTGTTATTTTAAAGTGTATAGACAAAGGCTGCCAAGGCCTGGTATCTCCTAATCAACAGTCCTGATTTTAGCGCACAGCACGGAATTGCCTGTGTTTCTGTGATGTTCAGCTGTGGACTAAAGGAAAAACTGTTTAGATATAGGGAACAGATAGCCCAGACAGAAAAAAGGAAAGGAAAATGCAGTCTTTCAGGTTAGAGATTTGAGTATGTGACCTTGGACGACAGAGTAACCAACCCCTCCTGGCCCTTGTTTCCATTCTGCCTGTTTGAAAAGAGACTACTGTTATTCTCAGTGGGAATGACACAATGTTTTTCAGGGCCTCAGGATTGTCTGATGATTATTTCTGTGTAAAAAAAGACGCTGTTATTAAATTTTTAAAGGTATACATTTTCTTAATAAAGGAAGGGAACAGAGTTTTGTTTTGTTTTGTTTTGTTTTTTGTCTTTTCTGTGTAGTGTTTTAGCAGCTGAGGCTTTTTTTGGAGGGGAGATTATGGGTCTTTTAAATTAAACTGGTAAATCTCATGGCTTCATTGTAACTATTTTGCCAAATTGGCATTGAGGAAATGTGAGGTGTCCTGAGGGCATTTGCTGTTAGACTGTATTCCTTGGAGCTGTGCGGAGGGGAAGGGGCACATCTTGAGTTATGCAGCAGCAGGATAAGGTCCTAGATGCAGAGGCTCTGGGACTCTCTGAAAGCCTGCCAGGGACACGAGCTTGCCTGGCTACTCCCTTGCTCCCTCTCAGGTACAGCAAGTACTGCTGAGAGCAGCTAAGGAGAGTGCCTGCCTGCTCTTCCCGGCAAATGACTTTCAAGAGGTTCACTTTCTTGCTGAGGACAAGCTTAAAATCCAAGAGATCAGAGGCAAATGGTGACAGGCACTGAGGGGGGCACTTGACGGGATGAGCACTGGGTGTTATTCTGTATGTTGGCAAATTGAACACCAATAAAAAATAAATTTATTATAAAAAAATAAAAAGAAAAGAAGCAGCCAGCCACCTTCTACTTGTAAAAGTATTAATCACATTGTTGTCTGTCAACTGCCAGTTAACATTCATGACAAACTAAATATGTTCTTTCTAGAGGACAGAGGATTTTATTTTGAATTGACATATACTTGCAGAGTAGCTATGGTTGCTATCTGATAAAGATGAATCTCATGTTTATGGTCATATTTACTGTGTCTTCTTGATAGACACCCACTATTTTGAGAGGAAGACTGAAGCAATGATGGTTCGTGCTCCCACATTTGCACCTGAGAGATGAGATGAAACTAATGTGATTGATTATCTAGCTTTGAGGGAGCAGTCTATTTGATTTTACAGTCTCTATAAATGCATGTATGAAGGCAGTAACTTCACTGGTGAAATGATCATCATACAGAAACTTGCCCACTTAGTTCTCTTCAAACTCTGTGATTTTATGTGATACTGTTATTAACACATGGTTAAAAAGCTCTTCAGGAGAAGGAGATATTTTTATTTTGAAGTACTGCCTGTGAATGGTCTGGAGGAAAATTTTATTAGAGAAATGATGGAAGTCATTTGGAAAACAAAGACAAAATTAATCTCAGCAAACAGCAAATATATATTGTAGGTAATCCTAGAGTGTTGGGGAGAAAAAATTTCTTTGCCGTTCAAGATTCTTCTAGCTGATCTAAGGATTAGAGTGACATGAGACAGAGTAACATTAAAAAAAAAAAAAAGAAAACCAACAAGGTTTAATTACCTGTGCATGGAGGCCCAATAATGAAATTAAGACCTAAAGAAATGATCAATGCAGGCAGTTTCTATGCCTTTTAGATATCTTTTTTTTTCTCAGATGATGATATGCTTTTTATTTTTGGATCAACTAGACATATCACAAAAACTCTTTAATGGACAAACTTCAGTCACAACAGCATCCACATAGCAAAAGAGGATGGGGTTATAGTGGGGAGCATTTCAGGAGTGGGGTAAGGGAAGATTTCCAGGGTCCCTACTGCTTCCTGTGCCTGCAGTCACCCTGTGACCTGTGACATCTGAGAGCATGTCTTAACAGAGGGAAGATCAAGGCAGCCAGAGGCAGAGTGGCCCTGATGCCGACACTGAGACAGACTGGGCACAGAGGTCCCTCCAAGATGCCATCTTCCCACTGATAGTGATAGTCTCCAGGGAAAGCCAGATCCAGGTAGGAGGTTACAGGAAAATGACTGTGAGGAGAGTCAATAATAAATAAAATGAATATTTCTTCTCAATTTTCTAAGGCCTGGAAGATTAAATAGAAGCATGTCCAATCATAAGAATAGAGAAATCAATGAAGAATTACTAATTATAGTAATATTAATAATCAAGAAGACTTTTATTCTATTCAGTTCCACACCGATAAATGGTAGGCTAGTGAAATGGGTTTAGATTTTGGATAGCCTGCTTCAAGTAGGCCATCTTTTCTCTTTAGGAAGGTAATTGTCATAATCATATAATGAGTTGGTCAGTTCACTTCAGAAATCCAACCAAAAATTGTAAATGCCTAGTAAGTCACTTGTTTCAAAGAAGGTTTTGTGTGAGCTGTATGAGTTTTACAGGGAAATAAATTTTTTATTTGATAAATTGTAAATATTGAATAGATTTCAAAGCTGACTTCAGAAAAGGTGGCATATTGATTAACAGATGTAGGTTCTAGCAAACATGTTTTCTGTTGTATAACACCTGTCAGATATTTTAGACCTATTAATGACTTTTGAACTTTTTTGTGGTAACAAGAAGCTGTTAGTCTTGCAATTTCAATTTTTTGTTGGTGTTATTTCATTTGTTTGTTTTTCCCTCTCTAGAGAATGCTTAGCCTTTGAAGTTTGTTCTTAACTTCTAAGCAGGTCCAAATTGGAACAATTGTTTTATCCACTTTGAAGTTTTACTCTTATTTCAGGATTATGCTTTCTAATGGTTTATTTAGATTACATAAAGTTTGTGTTTTTTTTTTCTATATTTTCCTTCTTAGTCAATGTCTTTGAAGTTGTTTAAGGAACTCATCAGGGAAGAGATTTTAGCACATCTATATATAGTCTTTCTCTTGCCTGTTGATATTAAAGTCTTTTCAAAAATATGATTCATTAGAGTACTGATAGCTCATGAAAGTGCTTTCTGAGATGAATTTCTTTTCCCTCTGTATATAATCATAAAGCTCATTTTCTCAGGGTATGGTTTCTTGATTTCCTAAGTGTCTAGCTTAAATAGGGTTCTTAATGAAAGCATACTGCTGAGCCTGAGGACCTATAAAAGAGGATAATTCTGGGAGCTAAAGGTAAAGCACCAAGGCAATATAGCAGTGTCCTAGTTTGAGTCACCCCTTCATCCAGACTCTTCAACCATTTGCTAGTAATTTGGAGAGTGGTCATAGGCCCATTAGAGAAATAAAGGAAGCAGTGGGCTCTCACAAAACAATACTTACTGCACACAAAATTTTATGTACAATTTTAAAGAGCATATGGATCCCCTAACTCTAATTATGGATCATGTAAAAGGGCTCACATAACTCAGATTATAAAGTTTGCCTTAAAGATCACAAAAACAAAAAAGTACTTGGCATTCCATGGTAGAAAAGTCTTGCCCTATGTGAAGGTAAGCCATTTCTCTTCCCAAGTGACCGAAGTGAGTAAATAAACCCAACACTCACTTCAAAATATTATTGCTAAAAAAACAAACAAAAACCCAACTTCATTACTGTTTCAATTTTTCATGGGGTGTTATTCCACATCATAGTAAAAAAATCTACCACAAGCTTAACTTTCTGAAAGGTAAATAAATGATAAGATGCATTGATATAAGTAAAGAGACTAGAAATGACAGAAAATTCAAATACAACATAGAAAGCTTTCATTTAGATGAGTGGGAGACTATATAGGGACCCACATTATTTCATCTGTACCTGAAGGGCCAGCTAGAGCTATTTCTGTTCAGAATGACTTAACAGAGACTAGAGTTTTTTCTGACATTAGGCATCCTGGAAAAATATGTTATGACTCCCTGACATCAGAGGCTAGTCTTGTTCAAGCTCAGACATTTACTTATAGAGATTTCTATGTAAGGTTTATTTTAGTCTATGAAATTTTACTGCAATTGGAACTATTCAATGAGAACATGAAGGTGATGGGAAAATTGAGCACAGAATAAGAGCCCCCTAAATATCTATTTAATCTGAGAGATCCTTCACAGTGATAAACCTGTGGTTTATAATGAGGAGAAGGATTTGTCTTTGGAGTTTTTGCTTGAAGTTGTCCCTTTTGAGTTTACTATACAGAATCTTTGAATATACCATTTGTAGTTTCCACATTTGCCTGGCTGGTTTATAAAACTAAACTGAAATGGGTACAGTTTTCATGTCTGTGAACTAAGTGCATATCTGGATGTTTGATGTAAAATATGATGCAATGATAATTATGTTAAAGGACCACAGTAGGCCCAAAGATCTGGAGTGTGTGTGTGTGTGTATGTGTGTCATTTTTTTGTCATCAAAATTATTAGTGTATCACTTTGGAAAATGAATGGAACTATAAAAATTCTTAGTGATAAGTGAAATTATAAAGGCTAGCAATTGTTGTCTTTCATTATTTTTATCCCTTTCAACAGTAAAAAATGCAAATAGCCAGGCTAGAGTAAGTTTGTCATTTGAAAAATGAGTATTTATTCCTTAGAATAGAGTTGCAATAATTACCTTAGCCTGGTTTCTTTAAAAATATATTTCAAACATGAATAAGCATTTTCTACTGAAAAGTAAAGACTACTTACAGTCTTGCCATATAGAAAGAAATAAGATTGAGTTTAGGAGATGTCTATTGACAGACTCTTTCATTTTTATTATTTTATTATTTCTTTTAAAGATTTTATTTATTTATTCATGAGAGACACACAGAGAGAGAGAGAGACAGACAGACAGACAGACAGAAACATAGGCAGAGGGAGAAGCAGGCTCCATGCAGGAAACGCGATGTGGGACTAGATCCCAGGACTCAAGGATGACACCCTGAACCAAAAGCAGGTGCTTAACCACTGAGCCACCCAGGTGTCCCCAGACTCTTTCATTTTTAAAAGGAGATAAGCTTTTAATTTGAGTTAAAGTATATATAAAATAAGTCCTTCTGCCATCAAAAAGAATGAAATTTTGCCTTGCAACAACATGGATAAAACTAGAGGGTATTATGCTAAGGAAAATAAGTCAATCAGAGAAAGACAAATATGATTTCAGTCATATGTAGAATTTAAGAAACAAAACAGAAGAACATAGGGGATGAGAAGGAAAAATAAAATAAGAACAGGGAGGGAGGCAAACCAAGAGAGACTTTGGGAAAGATTAAGGTAAACTGATTTTTTTCTTAATATTGGAACTATTATAATCACACTAATTATTTGATCTTTATGATGGGCTTCATCCATTTTTCCAACTCATTCTTGCTGTGATCAGAAAACATTATAACTCAATTTGGGTTGGTATATATGGAAATGAGGTGCAGTATAATTGTTATTGTTAAAATCATTGGAATTATTCAATCAATCTTAAATGTGCTCTTAATTATTGGGAGAAATTACCTAAAGATATTTACTGTCTTTGTGAATGAAATCATTATGTCTTAATCAGGAAAGGTTTGTTATAGATTTGTAAAATTTGCATTAGAAAACATTTGAAAAATCATTATTTTTAACATTGTTGAAATAGCAATTTAGTCTTTTTTCATAAAAGAGTTTCTTTTTTTTTTTTTTTAAGATTTTTATTTATTTATTCCCGAAAGACACAGAGAGAGAGAAAGAGAGGCAGAGGGAGAAGCAGGCTCCATGTGGGGAGCCTGACATGGGATTCGATCCTGGATCTCCAGGATCAGGCCCTGGGCTGAAGGCGGCACTAAACCGCTGAGCCACCTGGGCTGCCCCATAAAAGAATTTCAAGAATAATTGACAGATTTAATGTCATTGAAAATTTTAAATATCAGTGAAAACAGTATTCAGTTTCAGTTTTTTCGCCAAATAGTTGTTAATTTCACAATTTAATTCAGTGACATGATCAATCCCCTAGAAAGAGTTTTGTTTGCTTTGCTCTTAAAAAGGCAATAATTTTGATCAAGAATATTTAGAAGACATTTCAGCTACTCTGTGTATAGTATGTTTTGCAAAGAACAATTAATTCTATCTTTCCCATTTCTTGTACTAAATTCACAAAATGTCAAGAAATAGAACATTCAGAGGGAGAAAATAAGAATTAATGTTTATCATTCATTGAATCCTTTATTACATCATAAATCAAAAGCAGTTATTTGATAAACAATTACTGCATGTCTGTTTTTTGTTGTTTTTATGAGTAATTTAATTTTGAAATGGTGAAAACTCAGATTCAAGTCCGTAATTCTTGATAGCTAAATTTTCCAACATGCCAAATATTTGCCAACCAGCTTGTTGTTGTTGATGCTACTTGTTTGTTATTTTACTTAAAATCTTTTTCATCAGTATTGTATATTACTCTTTCATTTTTAGTTTTAAATTAAACCAGAAAACCAGAAAAGGAGATTTCATTCTATTTTTTTAAAAGTTTATATGCCACAAAATAATTTTTTTGGTTGTTGCCTAAATGTATATTGTTTTGACATCAGTTATTATGTTGCCCATTGGTGCAGTTATGTTCTAGTGCTACTTAAGTGTCATAGTGTTGAGGTCATGTATATCCTTAACCGGTTTGTTTAATTGTTTTTTGTTTTTTTTTTTTTAATTTTCCCTTTCTCTCTCCTTGTGAATTCTTATTGCTGTTAGTGTGCTTGTCCTTACCAACACAATGCATGTTCACTGGCCCTGTGGAGTTGAAAAACAGAAAAACTCAGGATTTTGACTGTAAAATTGTGAGGATCCAGGACTTTCGGAAGAATAAAGTCTAGGAGCTCAGATTTGTTTGTTTGTTTGTTTGTTTATTTCCAGATTAGAAGTCTTTTTTTCATTTGCTTTCCATTCTTTGGTAATATTTCCAAATAGATAATTTGCTGAGATAATTTGCTATTTTCTGCAATCTGCTGTTTAAGCTGTGGATAAATTCATGCCTGTATATCAGTTGCATTTTAGTTAAGTTGTTTCTTATTGCATCAAAGGTATGTGGAGAGTGATGGATGGAAAATTCTATATTTTAATGAAAATAGAGTTATAAAAATTTTATTTTATTTTAATTTTTGCTTTAATGTCTACCTTAATATCAAAAGTTACTTAAGGTACCTACCTAAATGTAAAAGCATAGCCATACGAAATAAGTTAAAAATGTGTAGAAAAGATTGGTAAGAAAAAATAAGGGAAGAAAATTAGGCTGCAGGTTTAACCATGAACATTCTAACATATTTTGATAAATGTACCATCAGTTATAAAACTTCAGCTTCCATAACGTGAAAATAAACCAGTCTAGTGCACACAAATTTTTCCTGAGAGTGACACAGAGGGAAGTTTCTTTTGTTCACAAGAGATAATCATTATCAGAGCATGATCCATATGAGTAACATCATCACCATGACTCATAGAGTCATATGTTGAAGGACAATATATGAAAGGAACTATGGAGGCCATTGGGGAGATGGGGGAGGGACTATGTGAAATGTAGTGTAGACCAAGTGCATGGTTGTGTGATGCTCTGGATTAATTGAGAGTTAGATTTTAGAATATCTAAGTTGACTTCCTGCATATCCCTCACAAGGATAAAACATGTCAAAAATATTGAGAAACACTGTATTCCAAAATATATTCTCTCTGAAGTACACTTGGGAATAGTTCAGTGCAGCTAGGTAATTATGGAATCTTGGATTTAAACATCTAGGCACACTGGGCATGGATTGCCTTACATTCCTGAGTAGAAGGTCATCTCATTCTTCTCACCAGAGTACCTGTGACCCAGCCAAAAAATCATATTGGGCCCTTTAAGTCTGGACTAATGAGACTTCTGATTTTTTAAAGTAACAGTTTTTGCTATGAAAATGTTATCTAAGGTGAAGCTATTTTGAAATTATTATTTTGGAAACATAATTTTAGAATCACTTATTCAACCCTTAAATGTTTAGGAACTCTGGAAGAGAAGTCCTTTCTTGAGTCAATAGGTTAATATTTGACCAACCTTAATATATTTTGCTTTATAAAGATAAATGTATATGTGATCTAAATGCATTGTGAATATTGTTCCTTCCTTTTGTGCTTTCTCTTGCCTGATTATCTTCCATCATATGGAGTTTGAGTATAGTTGAAAGCTTTATACAATACAGTCTGATCACTTTTGCCCTTTGGCAGAGATTTAGGTAGTGATCTGACAGTATTTTGCAATCTGCTTTCCTGTACCATAATTTGGAAGTTTGTAAATATGGATACTTCACATTTTTCTCTATAACAATGTTGAGGTGTAAAATATTCTCCAAATTTCTATGCCTAGCAATTTCCCACTGCCAGTATAGGAATCATATATATATAATTATATATATAATATATAACTATAATACATATAATAAATATATATATAATGTTCTTTAATATATCTAGAAATTATTTATTTGAATACCCAAAATAAAAACAAGTGAATAAAAAATAAAATAAAAACAGGGGAAAAAACATATTTACAGTAACTTTCTTTGATAGACTCTGATTTTGAAACATCTGTTTATATTACCAAAACTGTTTGCTAGAGTATATTTATTTCCTACTAATTTATAATTTTACTACATATTTTTAAATGATAAACAGTATCATTCCCTAAGTTCTTCCATTTTGTTCTGTGTTCCCTTGGAATTCATCTTTATCATTATTTGACTATTACTCTTGTTATTTATATCACTAAAATTGTGATAATGTATCAATCTCTGTATTTTTTCATTTCCATGTCTTTGGGATGTAGAGGCTGGCAGAAGTTGATTTGACATTCAGAATTATTATTGCAAATTAATATTGTTTTGCTAGTTTTGCCTGGGTGTGAGGTCTGGATAAAGACTAACATTTTCCTTTATCAACGATATTTACATCTAGAGTGCTTTCTGGTAATGTCTCTGCTGTGAACTTGCCCAGCACTACAATTTCTTAAACCTGTGGTTAACGTCCAGTCCCCAAACAATGAAAACGTATAAACCCCGATTTTTTCCACAGGGTTTCCTGGCTGGTTATTCCGAGGCTTTGCACGTGACAACCTGTTCTCCCACGTGAATGGAATACTCAGTCTCAATGTGGAAGCCTGGTCAGTTGGAAAGTTGCAGTAAAATATTTCCCTCCTGTGTGCAGCACTTCCAAATTCTTATTTATGTAGAGTCATTGTGTTAGAAAAAAAAGAAAGGTTTCCATAAGACTGTTAATTTTGTGCTTTGCTATCCAGGGTACTTTACTCTTATATATTTAGATTCTGAGAAAAAAATTTCTCAGTCATTAGACCTCAAACCATATTTATACATGAAATTTATTCCTTTCTAGATTATTATATGTAGACATCTTTTTGCCCTATCATCAGTAATCTTAGACTTTTCTGTAGATAATTTTTATTGTCGTTTAATATAGATAATAAATATAGTCTGGTCTAGATTTTCTGAAGACGATGAACATCCTTATTATTCGAAGGCATAAAGGTGTGTGTGTGTGACTGTGTGTGTGGTTTTTTGTTGTTGTTTCAGGAGTTTAAATTAGTCAACTTCTTCTGAGGCCTGCAGCATCAGGTCAGTGCAGAGATTAAAAATAAGGATGTCATCAAGCATCACGATGCTCATTTTGGAAGTGGTGTTTTGGAAGTGTTTCTGAACTCTGAAGTGGTCTCAAAAATCTAAGTTTATATTCTTTTCAAAACTAAGAAAAATTGAGTTGATGATCAGTGTTAAGTATCTCAGATAGCTTTTTACCTCTGAATGTCTTTTAGCTTACTTAAGTAAATCCACAAAATTTTCTGTGCTTTTCCAAAGCCCCATCATTCGGGATGACTCAAGTACATCTTTAAACTTATAATTGTTTTCTTAAGACCATCAGTCTTGTTATTATTTGGGTAATTTGGCTGGGAGTATAAACTGAAAAAAGGAATCTTAGGAAGTTAGGATGCTTATAGTTTATTAGAATATAAATATTAAAATGTATTCCATAACTAAAGTCCATACCTAATAATTTTTAGGGTATAATACAAGCTGGTTTCAAGGAAACTTTTTCAAGGATATCTTGAATCATCAGAAAAAAAGTATAAAGGAATGTAATAGCCTACCTGTTTCATGATTCAGAGTAATTCATCACAAATATTTTGCTGATACATTGTATTTTATTTTTCCACATTAAAACATGATCATATAAAGAAGAAATGATGAAATACTTATTTTTACATTAAGGATACATTATGCATTCTGATCAAATTAATTGCTTCACTGTCCAGATAGAGGTTAATCTATATACTTAATGTGTAGATTACCTGACAATACTGTAAAAACAACTGTTTTCTTAATACCTTAGGCTACCCTTGGCTTTATGGAAATTAACAGGAAGATGTATGTTACTTTTTCTATATGTGATAGCCTTTTTCCTCATCCTTCATCAATTCGTATTAAAGAAATACTCATTCACTCTGAATAGTTGAGCAATTGTTTTAGATCAGGCCAATTAATTTCTGTAAATAAAGTGACTAACATCTTTCTAAGCCTAATGCAGAGCATATTTTGCAGAGATTGCTCATATTATGTATATTTTAGTTATAGCTAATTAACTATAAATGTGAACTCTAACACCATGATTTCATAGTCCTAATTTCAGTTGTGTAGTTATATAATAAAATCTATTTCTGAAGTCCTTTATAATTTACGAAGTTGACACATCTCATTTAATCATCATGAAACTTTTGCAAGAAAGTGGCATTATCCCCATTTTATAGAGGAGGACAGGGTTTATAGAGATGAAGGTATATTATCAAGAATATGGCAGAGTTAGGAAGAGAGTCACAAATCTCTAATGTTAAGTAAAATGTTCTTTTTACACGAAAGCTAGTTTTTATGTTTTATAAGAAAAAACATAATTATTAGTTTCTAATACAAGATAATGCTATTAATAGAAGAATTAAAATAGAGTGAAGTTCTCTGATTATTCAAGTTTCCAAATAAGTAAACTATGGGGACAGTTCCTTAATTTTTACCTGGCGTTAGAATTGACAGAGGTGCTTATCAGTATTATTATTGGAAATATGTTTTAGTAAATATTTTTACACTCTAATGACAACTTGCATTTCTGTGGTGCTTTATAATTTGTAAAGCAATTTCATGTACTTTATCTCAGATAACTCTTAAAAGAGCAATAGGATTCTATAGGAGTTAACTCTGAGGTTGAGGGATTATCTGAATGCCTGAGCTCAGAGTTCAGTTACAAGTGTTGATTCTGAGTTCCATAAAACTGCTTTGTAGAAATTGTGTGGTAATCGTGTTGGTGTTCCATTAGCACTCAAAATCACCAAAAAGTACACATAATAACCAGAGAAGTACTAGCTCCACCAAGTATGTTAATTAAATTCTAGATGAGCTACCAAGCCTCCATTGTTGGTCCCTAACAGTGTTAAACAGAGAAGGCACTACAGGCCCTTACACAAATATCTCATCTTTCTTTGGAGGTAGTTCAGCTCTGGAGGTTCTATTGAGTATAAATGGGTTCTGAATACAAACATCTTTGTACATCATTAACTTAATAAATAATAGTGAATGCATTTATTTGAACCATCAAACTCTTATACCAGGGAAAGAGTGGTATTATTGGTTCTCTGATAGAAGCAGAGCACATTGTTAACAAAGGGGAATTTTGAAAGTGAAATTTATGACAAGTATACAGAGAGCAGCCAGTCTAGTAAATCCCTACAGGCTAGATATAATGTAATTCTTCCAGCAAATAGCACCTTCTGTGTATGTGTGTGTGTGTGTGTGTGTGTCCTGGGCCAAAACCGGAATTTGGAATTTATATTACTTAGAATTTTTGAAGAAGTTCTTGCTGAAGACCAGTGCTGTGGAGATACCTCTAGCCATGCCTCAACTGACACAAATTCCTTAATTATGCAGCATTTGCTGTCAAATTGTGGAGTGAACATTTGTGTTCAGTAAACTAAATGAAATCACCAAAAAGTGTTTTACTATTCTAGGGACTTATACTGATATTGATTTTGCATATACATAGTATTTACATTTATTTATAGGCTTTAATATTTCACTGATTAATTATTAAATTTTGCAAGTATATCTTCTCATTTTATTTTAATGCCTGGATTCTAAGACCTATGAAACAATATTTGTTTCTTATCCCTGACTGCTAATTTAACCTAAGTAAAATTAGGCTTTCTAGGACTTTGCTGTATAGCAAATTACTGCTTATTTATTTCAAAGTTAGTTCCACTGTCATTTTTAACTTAGAGGTGGGAGCAGTCACACTTGACTTTTATAGGCATGGAACTATCTGCAATAAACTTCTAAAATAAGAGGAAATTATTTCAAAATGGTATTTTCATTATATTAATCAGAAATTAAGATTTTTTTCTCAATTCTTAGACTTTGGATATCAATTCCTATTTATGAAAAGTAGGCCTTTGTAAAATAAAAGGATTTAATATGTGTAACATTTTCACTACGTTATAACTAAAGCAGTATTTATTAACTTGTGTGTTAATCATGGTACTCAGTGTAAAAATACCCCACCTTGTCTCAAATTAAAAACTCATTCTTGGAACTTGAGTTGGTTTTTGTGTGTGCACTGCGTATCTATTCAACATGAATGTCTGTTCGACAAACATTTTTACCAAGTATTTTAATTTATGTGCTGTGCTATAATAAATTATATTAGGATTTATTTAATTTTACTTAGTCCCAACACACATCCTATTACAGAGGATAAATAGAAATAAAAGAGGGAAACAGTTTAAGAGGCACAGGAAATCTCTGATAAGGATGATTCTACTGATTTTTGGACTATGAATTTTATAATTTCTTTGGATACCAACAATCTGTTCTATATAGGAAGAATAATTTTCTTTGAGATGACAAGTAGCACAATTACTGTGAGTCAATCTTGGAATCTGTTTCAGTCCCATCTTTTATCATCATTCATTATAATGAGGTTAAAAATATGCTGTGTATTTCTTCTGGAAATGGAAAAGAAATCCAAATTTTCTAATATTTAAAGGTTTTGGTGTAGATAACCTTTCCTTTACTACCTATACATTAGATACACATTCCACTTGGTCAAGTGTAATTATCATGTAAATTGATAGGTATTTATTGTATGAAAACAGAATTATGGTTTTATCTTTATGGTTTTAATATACTCCTACATTATCATGCATTTGTATAATTTAGAAAGAATTTTTGTTCAACTGATTTTGATCCTATTGGAACCCATTTTGCTTTGACATTAAGTACAGTAAGATAAAAAGTTTTAAATCATAGAGGCACATGTTTACACATTGTTACATTCTTTTTTTGTTGTTGTTACGTTCTCTAATCATAATAACTTGGGTTAGGATAAGTTCTCTTTACAGAAGGTTCAGGAGTCATTTAGCTGACTTTTATTCTTTCAGTGAAAGTTGAGTGCTTATTAAGTTTAATTAACTACTTTTTTGACAAGGGATAGGATAAAAGTCTGTTTTTAAAGTCTTAAAAAAATAATACTTAAAATTATAACACTTCATTGAACTTCAGCTGTTTATGAACTCAAACAATTTCAGTAGACTCAAGCATCTGATATATTCCCTGGATCTAAATTAGTGATAATAGTAAATTTGTTCCTTTATAGTTAGTTATATTGAACATTAGAACCAAAATTCTTTTGTATTCAGTCCATAAGCAAATACCCTGAATTTATCATTTTGTAGTCATGCTACTTGGAAACCAATCTCTTTAATCACCTATTAGAAAAATAATCAAGGAAAATGTTTTATATTAATGAAATACTGGATTCTGAATATTTTAGGAGGAAGTTTTGTTGAATGTTGCCTAGTCCATTAATAATAGAGAAATGTGACTTATAAAGACAAATTACAGTACTTAAAAAATCAATAATATCTTTAAAATTTAGTAATTATGTGGAAAGAAGAAAAATAAGTTTAAAACTACGTATTTAGATTTTAGAATTTATTTTTCATAAGTCTTTAAGCAAAAATGTTATATTTTAATGACTGATGATGAAGTTTGTGATAAGAAAATTCTTAGAAACTGTTCAGAATGTGAAGCAAGTATAATTATATACTGAAATATATACAAATATTATTGTATACCAAAATACTGAATGACCTCTTAATTTAGATTTAGGAGCAGTTTTAGTATATATGAACAGTACTATGTATGACCAAAATTATCACATTAAACCAATTAAATTAGACTCTCCATTCAAGATCATTATTTTTTTAAGATTTTATTTATTTATTCATGAGAGACAGAGAAAGAGAGGCAGGGACACAGGCAGAGGGAGATGCAGGCTCCAAGCAGGAAGCCCAATGCAGAACTCGATCCCGGGTCTCCAGGATCACACCCTGAGTGTAAGGCAGAGCCACTGAGCCACTCAGGTGTCCCTCAAGATCATTATTATATAAAGGTTGTAGATGATAGGATACCATTACTTGAAAGCATTGTTTTTAGATTAAAATGTGCTCAGTATCCTCACCAAAACATACTAGAAACATAAGCTTTTGGTTTTTTGTGTATAAGGAGCACTTTTTGCACAGGGAATATTCATCAGATATCTATATCCAGATTTAATTAGGACAAGATGATTGAGACACAAAGTGAACCACCATACAAGGAGTTGATGCATGAGCCAGACAAGGATACCAACAAGAAGTACAGTTTTTAATATCTAAATTATTGAAGAATACAAAAAACTTCTTTTAGAGTCTTTAAAATGGGATGGATTTTTGTCATATTTTTAACCTCAAAGATTTTTCAAAGCAGCTAAGCTTTCAACTTAATGACTAATTTTCTTCTTTAAGCCCCACAAATCTCGGTGATTTTATTAATTTATCACAGTATTTCTAAATGAGTCAGCATTTAAGAAGTCATCAGACTTTTGGGGATCCCTGGGTAGCTTAGTGGTTTAGGGCCTGCCTTTGGCCCAGGGCGTGGTCCTGGAGTCCCTGGGATGGAGTCCCGCATCGGGCTCCCTGCATGGAGCCTGCTTCTCCCTCTGCCTGTCTCTGTCTCTCTCTGTCTGTCTCTCTCTCTCTCTCTCTGTGTGTCTCTCATGAATAAATAAATAAAATCCTTAAAAAATAAAAAAAAAGAAGTCATCAGACTTTCTTAGGGGAAAAGCTTTGTGAATTGTTACAATCTTTTGAATGATAATTGTAGTTACTACTTAAAACTGCTTACAATTTTATAGTATGATACATAGTTTTTCTTTCAAGAGGAATGGTATCATAATACTAAAGACAAAACAACTTTAAAAATAAATATATGGGCAGGGGATGAGCAAAATGGGTGAAGGGAAGTGCAATATACAGGCTTCCAGTTATGGAATGAATAAGTCATGGGAATAAGAGGTACAGCATAGCAATACAGTCAGTGGTACCATAATAGTGTTGCATGGGGACAGATGGTAGCTACAGTTGTGGTGAGCACAGTATAAAGTGTAGAGATGTTGAATCTCTATGTTGTACATGTAAAACTAATGTTAACATTGTATGTCAACTATATTCAAAGAAAAAATTTTCGTAAAAAACATGACGTTTTACAAACAGTAAAAATAAAGGATAAAAAAAAAACCTTTTACAACTTTCCTTATATTCCATTAACTGAGGTGATCCAAAAGAAGAGCAGAAATCTATAATCATTGCCACCAAGCCATGTACACATTTTAAAGTATGTGATTTTGAAAGGGGTATGTACTCTGTATGAAACAGAAATAGAATATAGTTTCTGCTAATGCAGTTTCTAGTATTTACTCCTTCCCAGAATATACTACCATGTACATGACATATTTAAAGAACATTTTAGTATTTATTGCAGTATATATAATATTCTCCCTTCAGCCTTTCTAAGATATTATTTAAAAGGAAAAGAGAAGCAACTACTAAGAAACTTAAATGTATAGACTTCTTTATGCCTGTGGATTTTAATCATTTTTACATTTTCTATCACATTTCTGTTATAATGCCTATATCTGCCATGCCTGTCATCTACATGCAATTCTTTGCTTATGTACTTCACAGATATCAGCCAGACACATTTTCCCAACATTAAGCTAGATTTCTGTTAGTTGGCATGCTTGACTCACTTTCTTAATCATCTTCTCTTTCAAGATCCATCAAGAGAAAAATTTTCATGTATTTAATCTAACATTTAAAATGTAAAAGATGGGATCCCTGAGTGGCGCAGCGGTTTAGCGCCTGCCTTTGGCCCAGGGCGCGATCCTGGAGACCCGGGATCGAATCCCACGTCAGGCTCCCGGTGCATGGAGCCTGCTTCTCCCTCTGCCTATGTCTCTGCCTCTCTCTCTCTCTGTGTGACTATCATAAATAAATGAAAAAAAAATTTTAAAAAAATGTAAAAGATCATTTATTCTCACATTCAAAGGCCATACGGGCCTTTCTTCCTATGCAAATACTGAAAGCACTGCTGCTTTCCATTAATTGTCTTCTTTTTTTTTTCAGGCCCTTTCTTTAGCATTATATTTTTAAGCCAAAAAAAATGAAAATTAAAGTTTCATAAGCTCATGCTTACAAAATTAGTATTTTTAAAGTTTTCTAAAGTCTTTTTTATGGCTTAGTAAAATTGAATTTTCTGTTCGTTGTATTGTACTCTTGCTAAAAGTTCTTCTTGATACTTAATTTATTAAACACTATGTTCTAAAATGTATGCCCTATTGCCAGTTGATGAGGGAAGAGGATTGAGACCAAATATTAATTTTGAAAGGATATGATATAGTTCAGAAGAGTAGAAAAAGAGACACTAAGTTTTAATACTTAGTTCAATGAATATAATTTCTGCCACTATCACTAGATGGCAGGCTATGCCTTGGTATAGTTAGTCTTTTGAGGGAAAGTGGAATGGGTTAATCCAGTTCTTTCAGTACTTTTTATGTGTGTTTCTTTAATGAAAATAAAAGGTAGTATGTAGTATTAAGCGCATTTATAACACATCCATTCCAAGGATTCAGGTCACACCTTGGCAATACAAGGGTGTATCATTCTGGGATGTACACACTGAAGATTATGGTATTCATAACCCTTTGCTTTATAGATGAAGAAGTCATACTTAAAATGATACATTCTCCACTTTAAAACATTTAAACACTTTTAATTTTTTTCCTGTGGTGCAGGTGATTTGGATTATTACTGGTTGGATCCTGCTACGTGGCATAGCCGGGAAACATCACCTATTAGTTCGGTAAGCTTTCTGGGAAGTGAAAGTTTGGAGCTTGGGGACGATATGTGCTGTTCATAGTCCTGTGTTTTATATATGATAGATGACAATCTTACTCCTTTTCATTATATGTACATTTTAAGAGAGAAAATATTCATTGCAATTTAAGGCAACGCAGTTTATTTTTTTAATATTTTATTTATTTATTCATGAGAGACACACACAGAGAGAGGCAGAGACATAGGTAGAGAGAGAAGCAGGCTCCATGCAGAAAGCCTGATGTGGGACTCGATCCAGGACTATAGGATCACGCCCTGGGCCAATGGCAGGTGCTCAACCGCTGAGCCACCCAGGCATCCTGGCAATGCAGTTTAGAAGGGAAAAAAAATCACTGAATAAGTTTAATAAATTTTAAATTTAATCAAAAAACAATTGATGACTATATATAAATTAGATATTATTTAGTTAATGATATTAACAACTCAAAATACAGAATCATTTTTTCTTTATATAGGCAGATATATTTTAAATTTCAATTTAATTCATTTCAGAACAATTTTTTAGAGATTTACTTAATTGCTGATACTTTTAGAACTATTTAGTTTAAGAGTCTACTACAAATAAAATGTAGCTGTAAATGCAAATTGTTGTAAGCCTAGGGTAGAACCCACCAGAATAAAGATTTCCTTCTAGAGAGCCTTTACCTGAGGAAATAACATCCTGCTACAACCAATAATTATATGTCTATAGGAAAGAAAATAACTTACCTTTTTAAAAACTTTATTCATGTTTTAATAGCATCCTGTAACGTGGCAGCCATCTAAAGAAGGAGACCGATTAATTGGACGTGTTATTCTTAACAAGAGAACAACCATGCCCAAAGAATCAGGTGCATTACTGGGTCTGAAAGTAAGTATGCTGGTTTAAAGTGTTTCTTAAGGGCGGATCACAGTATGGGTTGCATTCAGCAGTTTCTAACTGATTTTTAAATATCTTCCTCTCTTCTCCAAAATAAAGTCCTTCTTGTGAATATATCTTGTTAATATACTGAAGTCTTAATGATAGATTTAGTGTTTTATATGGATTAATATTTCAAAATCATTTTATTAATATGGCATACAGATGTGTTAGGAAACTGCCATAAAATAGAGGAAAATAAAGAATTTTTATCTGAGTATAAAGTTCAAGGATAATTTTTACATTAAAAAGATTTTAATGGATGATAGTAAAGTTAGATAATGTGAACTGCATAATTTTATTATATCTTGACAAGCAACATAAAATATCATTAAAGAGATTGTTTCCTAAGTATAATAGAATTTATGGTAATACCAAAAGAGTAAAATGTATCTTTTAAAAATATTAACTGATTCCCACTGCAAAAAATTATGTTTTATTATCGAAAAAATATATGTATACATTTTATCTTATATGTTTGCATGTATATATTATATCACATGGTTTTTATTTGCTTTCAGAAACTTAGAAACACATTCAAAGTTGGGCTTTAAAATTATTTACCAATGTATTATACTATTGTTGTGTGATAGTTTGACTTCTTCAAAACCATTGACTATTAATCCAACCAAAACTTTTCTTCAGTTAATGCACATCATATCACCTCATCAGTTATTACCGTTAATTTCTCTTGCTATGAGATAATTCTGATTACCTCCACTAATGAGCATGTCCCAAAGAATTGTGGATCAACCTCAAGCTTTGGGAATTTGCCCTGCACTTTTAATTATACATACTTAGCACCTGCATTGGGAAAAATTAAATTTAGAAACTTTCAGATGTATGTAATTTTAGTTACAGTAGAAAAGCTATGTAAAAGTGTTAAATATTTAGTAAAATAACTCAGACTTCAAGAGTTAGATTAGAACACATACATATTTCAGATGAAGTCATGAATGAAGATGGTCAATAGCAGAGATAAACTTAGGCTATTCCTCATTATACCATGGTGAATTGCTTCCCCAAAGTAGCATATTCTTGGTTTGAATCTATAGTCATTATGTCTTAGGTCTATATTGTACTGAAGGTATACAAAAGAGTTAAAGAACTTATGTGGCAGTGGTGCATCATGTGCATATAGAACTATAATTCAAATGGTTGGCATGAATTTTGAGGATAAAGAAAAATGAATCCTAATATAAACTATGTCACACACTTCTGTAAGTAAGTCTGGAAGACCTGGCACTTGTCTTGTAAGGATATACATTATTCATGGTGCCCTTGCATATTGTTAGGTCAATATAAGTAATCAGTATATGAACTTCCTTAGGACACAGGATCATCTCAAACATAATGAGATATTTTCTTTTTAAAACTACACTGCCACTCCATGCCAGTGTAGCTCAGTTGGTTAAGTGTCTGGCTTGTTTTTAAGATTTTATTTATTTGAGAAAGAGAGAGAGCACAGCAAGAGGTTTGGGGAAGAGGATAGAGAGAAGCAAACTGCTGGCTGAGCAGGAAATCCAAAGCGGGGCTCTGTCCCAGGACCTCAGGATCACAACCTGAGCTGAAGACAGACTTTTAACCAACTGAGCCATCAAGATGCCTCAAGTGTCTGACTCCTGATCTTAGCTCAGGTCTTGATGTCAGGATCATGATTTCAAGCCCTGCGTTGGGGGCCTACTTAAAAAAATAATAATAAAATAAAATAAAAAAAAATAAAAAACATACTGCCACTCATTTAATCAAAATATATTTCAGTTTATTAATGTACCTACACTCAATCCTAAATACATTGTAAGAGACTGTAGGAGTAATTCATCAAAGTAATAAATTTATGTTTTGATATGAATTTTGGGAACTTATAAATTTATTATTGTCCAGGTTGTTGGAGGAAAAATGACTGATTTAGGACGTCTTGGTGCCTTCATCACCAAAGTAAAGAAGGGTAGCCTTGCAGATGTAGTTGGACACTTGAGAGCAGGTAAAGTTTATTTTTAACATTTAGACAGTGTGTACTCTTTGCATGAGATGGTGGTTTTCAATTTGGGGTAAGTTATATATAAGTCAATTAAATAAATAATCTTAGTGCATGACTGAAAACTTTTTTCCTGGTGTGAATATTTATTGATGGCAATAATAGGTAATGATACATCAGTAGCAGTTTGGAGAGAGTAAGATTAGGAATCTTTGTGTTAATTTGTGTAAAAGTAAATAGATACAAAGTGCTGCAGGATCACTAGTTTATGTAGATGGCTGCATAATGTTGCTACAAATCCAAAACAATTTAGCCTTGTAGAAAAAATAATATAGCTAATTAATTCCTTAGTTTATATTTTAAGTTGTTATAATTACTGAAGTTTTTCACAATGGTCCCCAAACACTTACCAGTAGTAATTTTTAGTAAAATACAACCACAGTCACATTTCTTACACAGATTATGTAATAGAATAGTTGTTAATTTAATTGTGGCATTATCATACACATGCAGAGGTGCTACTTCTTGGTATTTGGAAATTTTCATAATGTTGCTCTGTAACCTTAACATACAACAAAATCATTTGATAATTCAGATATACCATATTCAGCAGCAATCTACTTTAAAATCTATTTTTGTTAAATTGTTTACTCTTCATTTTAGTTAAAATTCTGTTAATATTTTTTTTCTGATTTACTTCACAATTGAGTATAAATCTTTTGGTTGGAATGTCTGCTTATGTATTTGAAAGACAATCACAATAAAAATAAAAACAGAAAGCTGAACTGTAGAATTGAGGATGAATAACTCATAGCCCATAGAAAAAGAACATTTCTAGGCTATTTTCAGTTTTTATACCTTAAGATTGTAATTACTGAGACTTTTAGAAAAGTGTTCTATAACTGTTAAAAGACATTTTTGTTGTAATTGATTACCAGGATATCAGTTCAAAGTCATTTAAGTTTTCTCTTTTTTTTTTAAGATTTCATTTATTTATTCATGAGATACACAGAGAGAGGCAGAGACATAGGCAGAGGGAGAAGCAGGCTCTCCAGTGGGAGCCCGATATGGCACTTGATTCTGAAACTCTGGGGTCACACCTTAGCGGAAGGCAGACACTCAACCTCTGAGCTACCCAGACATCCCAGGTTTTTTCTTTGATAGAGATTCCCTATGCAGGTATTGTATAGGGAGAAAACCCAAATCAGAGATCTTTCTCCATCTGCAATACATACAGCTTTGAAGATGTGTAGAGGTATAGTACACTGTTGTTTATTATCAGGAACTAGTTATGATTTAATAAGAAAATAACTCAATCAAGAGTGACTGTGTCAATAAACTAAGTCTTACTTGTCTCTAAGGCTGAAAAAGTCAGCCTTAGAAAGTTTGAGAATCCCTTAGAAAAAGTATAAGATTCCCTTAAGTCAATGTGGTGCTCTGATCTAACTATAGAAATCTGAATTTGCAGATCAGATTATAAACATAATGGCTTTTGGTCTTTGTATTTTAATACATGATTACATAAGAGAGTTAGTGAAAGGTTTTTTTCTATATAAAATATCCCTTAGTGATAAATTTCATTTATTTTATCACCCTTAATATACCTTCAGCCTGAGAAACTTAAATCTAAAATGTTAAAAGCTCAGCTTAAATAAGTATAAACCATACAAGTAGACTTTCACTTCAAGCAATTGATGCATTTGAAAAAGTATTTTAATGAATTGGATCATATATTCTGTTTGATTGACATTATAATTTAGGAATGATCTTCCTTCTATTTGCACATAAACATCACTGGCCTCTACCGCGCTGTGCTTTTTTATTAGCTTGACCTTTGTTCATCATTTGCAATTAATCTTTAATTTTGTCATAGCTTTCTCTACTGCTCTTTCCCCTTGAGTCCATGTACTGTGCTACAACTTGGCTTACTTATCAAAAACACAAAGTCGACACTGACATGCTCCTTATTAAAGCCCTTCACTGTCTTTCTGTCATCATCTGCCTAAGTCAAAGCTCTGTAGTTCTGTTCTCTGCTAACAGTTCCAGCCACTTCCATTACCATTCACTGTCCCTTCTGTCATGGCGGTCTGCCTACAGGTCCCTGGGAAGCTGTCCACCTTTAAGACCTGATTACCTGTTCTCTACTTGGTTACTTTTCTGCTCTGTGCTCTGCCTATTGAAGTCCTTCCCATCTCAAAACTCAGCTAAAATTGCCTTAATTTTCAAGTGTTTCCTGATATCTCACCTGGAACACTAATTACTATATCTCCAGCACTTACCTGGCTCTACTTCTGTTCCTCAGATGAACTATCATGGTGTGTAACCTTGTAGTAAAGATATTCATTCCTTTCTTTCTTCTTCGCCACCAAATGTAGGGCCAGAAGAAATCTCTTTATCTTTCCATCACCATAATCTACATCTCTGCCTGAAGATATTATCCACATAAAAATAAATATTGTTAAACTATCTTCTACTTTAGGAGGTATTGATTTGTAAATGAACACATGCACTAAGTTAATATGGTATTAAAATATATGCTTAAAAATAAAAAAATAAAATAAAATAAAATTTATGCTTCCAGGTTGCTGTCTATAAAGAGAATTTTATAGTTCAGGGCTTTTGCAAAATGTTGACTGCAGCTCATTACTGGCTAGTTATATTAATTTAGTGGTTTGTATCCATTTTTTAAAAAATGAAATAAAACATGATAGAATAAGAGATATCAGGGTAAGTATTCTTTCAGAAAATATTTTTTCATACATGCACACATACATATATATTCCCATGACATAAACTTTATTTCCTTTGTCAAATTTAAAAGACTGAATATATTTTAATTTTATAAATTAATTCCTTTTTTAACATCAATTTATATTCATTGCCTATTTTAAAAACCTTGCTGGGTAACTTCTTAGGTCAAACTATTAGAAGTCATTTAAATGTTGATACTAACCATACTCTTCCAAACCAAAGCAGCATCACATGCCTTTCAAATATTTATTTTATATTTTTGAGTAAGCAAACATTTGGGAAAAAATACCTTAAAATGGTTCTAGTAAAACAAAATTTTTCTACTTCTTTTTAAAGACCTACCTAAAAACAAAGATTTCATGCTTACAGTTAGCTTTCATTTATATAATGATTGTATTGATTCATCAGCTTATCCTATATTTACTTAGCTAGTAAAATGTTTAGGCACTGAGAACAACAAAATGAACAGAAACAAACAAACAGAAAAATTAAGACACCTCAAAGTATCATTGAGGTTGGGATATTTCAGCTAAGCCTACCATTGTGAATTGAAGGGTACTGTGCAGAGAACCATTTGGGATCTAAAATTTCTTTAAATATTCATGAAAATAAATAATTTTTCCCAAATGATCAATTGTGAAAAGACTAGTTAAAATATCAACGATAAGCATTAGCTCATGTATTTTAACATCATATGACCCTACTTGATTAATCTTACAATATTTAACAAATTAATGAGTACTATATTAGTTTTATTATTATAAAATATTTTCTAATTTTATGTTAATGCTCACAATATATATTATATATAGAATGTGTGTGTTATGAACATCTGGAAGTGGGTTAACTGTCATGCAACAGTTTTACATCTGCTTGCTTTGTAACTTTGCCATAGCTACCTGCGTTGCCCTAATGGGTATGAATTCAGATCCTTTCATGCATTTTTATTCTGTTGTGTGTCTGGTGAAGACAATGAAGCATGACTTATAATTGGAAAATTCATGCTAATAAATGTTAATTGCTATTTCAACCAAAAACAAAGCAGGATTTATGCAGAGTTCAATAAGAATCTTTCACATATAGAGCTGCCTGCATTTATTATATGTAGGACATGCTAATTATTATTTTTTAATGTTTCCAAATAAGCTGTGCTAATTCCATCCCATAGCATGAGATTATTTTTTATATTATTTCTGGTATATATCAAAGATAAAGGTAGTTTTGTATTGTACTGTTTCCTGTGACCAGTAATATTCTATGGGGGAAAGAAAAGGAAAAAAGAAAGAAAGAAAGAAGAAAAGGAAAAAGTGTTTAGAAGAACCATTTAGCTGACATTTTATGTCAATTAATTTGCTTTTGAGAGCAGAGCCTAGACAATTAAACTATTTGTATATGTTTTGCATTTCTTTGTTAAAAAAGAAAAAAGATAAGAAAAATAAACAGAATATATAAGGTAAAAAAATACCCTTTTTTTTAAATTCAAGGGGATGAAGTTCTAGAATGGAATGGTAAACCCCTGCCGGGAGCTACAAATGAAGAAGTTTACAACATTATTTTAGAATCAAAATCAGAACCTCAAGTTGAAATTATTGTTTCAAGGCCTATTGGGTAAGGCTAAAAAAACTTACTTCTTAAGTTTAGTAAATTACATGTATTAGCAGGGTTTTAAAAAGAAGTTTATACATTCATACAGTACATGTTAACATGGATAGTTTTTTCTTCAATTATGGGCATACATTTTAGATTTTTAAAATTTCTTAATTTTTTAAACTTGAATACTGGCATACATTTTAGATTTTTAAAATTTCTTAATTTTTTAAACTTGAATACTGGATTTTCTTTACTACATTTTAGAAGCTCCACAATTTATCACTTGTAATATCAAAAAATATTGATATGTATTTTTCAAAAGTGAAAAATAAACTAAAAATATCTTCTTTTAAGGCAGAACTATTATTTTTAGTAATTTTAATTTAATGAGTAGTATTTCCTTGAAGGGAGTCACTAACAAACTTGTCTTCTTATATTTAAAATACTAATTGTTTCATGTCTACATGAACTTTTTATTATTTTACTAAGAATAGAATATTTTTTTCTTTATTTTTACCCATGGGTAGTACCGACTTTTAAAGTTAAGCAAATGTGAAATATTTTTACTTTTTAGTTGGTCATAATAATTGATATAGTATTTTTTAAACTTAAATTTTTAGCATAATCTAATTATCTGCAGCCAGTGGGATATTTTTCATATTTGTGCATAGAGTTCGCCACATCATTAGCTTTTCCTCACTAACTCACAAAGTCCAGATACTCTTTTTGCCGGTCTGTAATTTTTTGGAAGTCATTTTAAATTGTCTCATTATAGTTGGGTTGATGTTTAAATATATTTTTGGAAATAATTCCCTTTTACCCCCTTTTATCTAAAATATTGTAGAGCCATTAGTTCAAGACTTTTTATGTTGAAAAAGTAGTAGCCTTAAATTTTTGTTGTCCTCATGTATTATATATGCCAATGCAAAACATAGAAGAAAATATAATTATCCTAGTTTCCAAAAGACTGAAAATGTATGATCATATATTCCAAAGAATAATATTAATATATATAAACTCTAAAATAAAAGCAAGATTATAAACAACTTTAAGTGGTGATTATTAAGAGTAAACATTGAAGACATTTGCAAAAATATGGTACATTTCCATGCAGATTTTTTAAAAATAGCAACACTATATAATTCATGCTAGTTTTACATGATATGTGTTCTAGTGCTAAGGTAAATATGAGGCTGGAAAAGAGGTAAGTAAATTGGAAAATGAATCAAAAGTATAAAAAAAATTAAAATCAAGCACTGTACACATTGCCAAATACTTTCCGATATGTAGAGATTTAAAAGTTTAAAAAAAATTTTAAAAGCCAAAATATGGATTGATGGTAACTTTAACAAAAAATTAAAAGGCAATTAAAGTGGACTGGAGTAACATTTTCATTATTTTTACTTTTGTATGTAAATAATTTAAAAAGTAATAATCTGCATAACCAAACCCTAAATTGTCATGGATTATGGAATTTAAAGAAACATAGAATGCAAAGATTATATTTAAATAGAAATCAAATCTGACATCAACTCTCCAGTTAATAGAGAAATTATTAGGATCGTAGAAGATTAATTCTAGCTAAATTTAATAATTATGTTTAATTTAATTCTATGACTAATTTAAAGAAGAAAATAATATTTATCCTTAGTTTAATGGGATAGTAATTCCACAAATCATTCCAAATATAACTTACATGCACATTGATCAAATGGACTAAGAAACATTAGCCCTCTTGAAGTATTGATCAATTTTACTAACCTACCAATATAATATTCTTGGCATTTATGCTTATAATTGGTATCAGAACTGTTCTGTCACCTTACTTGTGAGTAGGATGAGTAGAAGTAATTAAGAAGGCTTGTTTGTAAATGTGGAAATTTGTGCTCGAAAATATTACTGAAGCAATAAACATTAATAAATTTTGATTCAAAATTACTTCAAAATTTTTTTTACTTCTCCGTAGTCTTTCTTTCACAGATACATAAAATCCAAAGCTTGTACCTGGTTTTAATTACAGATTCTGATTTCCATAATTGACTTTGAGACTGGTTTTCAAAGTTGTACTATCTAAAAAATTATGGCTTCTAGTTGTTTTTTTTTTTAAGATTTCATTTATTTATTCATAAGATACAGAGAGAGAGAGAGGCAGAAACATAGGCAGAGGGAGAAGCAGAGTCCTTGCAGGGAACCCAATGCAGAACTTGATCCCAGGACCCTGGGATCATACCTGGAGCAGAAGATAGATGCTCAACCACTGAGCCACCCAGGCATCCTTGCTTACATATTTTTTAAAAAAATTATTTTTATTTGCCTAGATAAATTTAGAAGAAGGTAATGGGAGATAAATAGTTGGTTTCTTGTGGTTAGGTATTACAGATTAAGCTCCTGATTATGATATAAAATACTTATTTTATACAAATCAGTAGTTATACAGAAATATACAATAAAATATATTTATAAAATATACAATACAGATTATATTATCTTTGTAAGAAGTATAATATAGGTGGTTTTGCACTTTGCACAAAAAGTAAAAATGAAGAGTCGGAAAATAGAGAAAACTGCTTTTGGTTCTGTTCCCCACCAAAAGTGCAAAGAAAAATCAAAGTGACGTTAGGTCACAGGTAAGTGGTTAGAAATTCTTAAATAATATTCCAATGTTATTCTAATAATTCTCTTGCTCCTAGCTAACTCCAGTCTGCTTTAATATGTCATGTTAATACTTGCATATTGTTAATCTCCTTAAATTGATACAAACTATCTTTCAAAAACCAGAAGTAAAGTAGTAGCAGTACATTTCCCAAACCAAACTGGTCCAGGGTTAAGGTCACAGTGGATAATGGATTAAGCTGAGGTTATAAACATTTATTCAGAGTAATTTGTGAGTGTGACAGGAATGGGTGTTCTCACAAGTCACTTTCTAATCATACAGTAAATGGCCATATATTTAGCTAACTTCAGTATAGAGATATAAATCTCTATATAGGGTTATATATGTGTATATAAATTATATATTCACATATATAAAATATTTTAGCTTTTTTGTTGCAAGCTTGAACCATTTTTAATTTCTAAAGCAATTCATCCTTTTCATTTTATTAACTTTGCCCATGATATTCACCATATTATTTTATCAAGAAATGTTTTCATCCCTTTCATTCAGTAAACTCTTTCAGATGTGTTTGTAAAGCATATTAATGATTTGTAAAATATGTGTCATTTTGATTTTCTCAAATTGAAATAAAATATTATCTTTAACATTTTTTATTTCCAAAACCTGCTGTTTTGGTAGTAAAAATATTGTGGCAATTTTAGCCACAATATTAGTCTGATTGTTGTCATGTTGAAGTGTTTTGCTGTTAAATATATAAAAAGTTATTTTTACTGCAATTTGTGTGTGTGTGTGTGTGTGATGTTTGACATTCATGCACATTAGTAATTCCCTTGATAGTAACTCCTGTCCATTTCCACACCTGTAAAGACCCAAAAGGATTGTTCACACCACTGAAATAAAATGTGGTTGTGATTGCCTCAGGCAGGGTAATTTATCTAATGGGATTTTCACTATCCCCTATTTCTTTTAGTGACATTCCACGGATTCCTGAGAGCTCCCATCCTCCACTGGAGTCCAGTGAGTAGAAGATTTATTTGTTACTTTAATATGTACTGAATGAAATTGAAGAATAAAGATTTAGCACTTATTTTAGTTATTGGATATAAATGAATTGGTATTACTATACTAAGTTATCTCCAATGATTCAGAAGTTGGCAACTATGACAATCACTGGAAACCCAAAGTTCTATTTTAAGATTTTTCTTTTCCTACTTTCTTTTCTTTCTTTTTTTTTTTTTTTTTTTTTTTTTTGATGGGTATACAAAAACCTTAACTGGCAGTACCTTCTGCATCATAACAGTCAGGACTCTTACAGAGCTCAATTAATATACCAATATTAGTTTTGTTTGCTATACATAAAAATCTACTGTGATAACTGGATTATTCAGTCTGATACAATCAATTAGCTCAGTCTCATAAGCTAACTTTCAGTGAAGGAAACAAGCACGTTAGATAACTTAAAAAGAGCATAACATGATAAGCACTGGGTACTATATGTAGGTGACTTCTACTCCAGAAACCAACATTGCACTGTATATTAACTACCTGAATTTAAATTGAAGTAATAGTAATAAAATTTTTTTAAATAAAATAAAAACAATTAAAAAAAAAACCTAAAACAACCTATAACAGTGTCAGATATGATTGTGGAAATGAGTGGGTGGAGTAGAAGTGAAGTCAGTGGAGTAGAGGTGAAGTTCAACAGAGGGGGGTCAGGGGATAGTGAGGCTCAATGGTTGAATTATCTACATGGCCGTTAAAGACACTCCAGGTAATAGAAAATGATAATGTATGCCTTGGAGTCTAGACAGTAATGAGATTTTCAGTGAGAATGTGGAAGTAATGAAGTGATGTGGATATTTACTCTGCAACAGATTGGCATTAAATTCATAATACCTTGGGCTTGATGATCAAGTGTTATTATGTAACCCATTTTATGGAAATACAAATACAAAGTGATTTAAGAGGAAAACATGTGATCGTGGCTATAAGGAGGTAGAAAAATGTGGGTGGGATAGAAAAGGAACAGAAAATTAGCTTAGTATATCAAATGCATACCTGCTAGAGATGAGACCATATTTGATTTTGAGCTTTCTGATATACACAGAAGTATAGAGTAGAGGAAAATTGGACCAATTGCCTCATTTATAGTTAACAGTATTTAAAAATAAACTTCTGTATTAAAAACAAACTGATTATTAGAAGCAACAGTGTTCCTGTATTAAGACCTAGGGGAAAAAATTATCTTAAGGATACCTGATAAAAGAAGCATAGTTACAAAGAATTTTATAAAAATCTTTTTTGAAGTCTTTGGAGGGCACAGAGTGATGCTATGTGGCTTAACTTAGACTTAATTTGTGTGTATAAAAAAAAAAAAATGTGTGGATGACACACCCTCAGGCAATGCTCCATAAGTGTTTTATCAATAAAGCTAAATTTCGAATGGCTGTGGGTTCAAGATACTTGCCAGGATAATAGCATTCCATAAACATTCTTTTTTTTTTTTTTTTTTTTTCATAAACATTCTTTACCATGGATTGTGTCAGGGTATATTTTAACAGTGATCTGAGAAGAGAAAACTCTTACTTTAAAAAGAGGAGAGAAGGGATCCCTGGGTGGTGCAGCGGTTTGGTGCCTGCCTTTGGCCCAGGGCGCGATCCTGGAGACCCGGGATCGAATCCCACGTCGGGCTCCCGGTGCATGGAGCCTGCTTCTCCCTCTGCCTGTGTCTCTGCCTCTCTCTCTCTCTCTCTCTGTGACTATCATAAATAAATAAATAAATAAATAAATAAATAAATAAATAAATAAATAAATAAAAATAAAAAGAGGAGAGAAAAGCCACACTGAGTGGCTAAGTGGACTGCCAGCCTCCTCTACATGAAGGTGAAATGGGTCACTTGTGGTGAATCACTGGAGAAAGCATTCTCAGACATTCAGGAAGTTCATTCTTAAGATCAAAACTGAGATAGACGGGCGGGGGTGCCAGGGTGGCTCAGTAGGTTGAACATCTGACTCTCGGTTTTGGTTTCGGCTCAGGTCATGATCTCAGGGTCATGAGATCAAGTGTGAATTGCTGGAAATTTTCTCCCTCTCCTTTTCCTTCTGCCCCTCCCCCACCCTGTGTGCACACACACTCTCTCAAAATAAATAAATAAATCTTTAAAAAAATAAACAAATTGAAATAGATGGTAAATCATATTTAAAAAAGCAATGAGTTCTAGGCTTAGATGTGGCTCATAAATTATATGTTTATTCATTTTAATTTCAGCAAGGATATTCATAATGGATGATTCTTAGCCAAGATAATTAAAATAACAGACACCATCTTTTTTTTTTTATATTTTATTTATTTATTCATGAGAGACACACAGAGAGAGGCAGAAACATAGGGAGAGGGAAAAGCAGGCTCCCTGCAAGAAGCTTGATGTGGTACTCAATCCCAGACCCCAGTATCATGCCCTGAGCCTAAGACAGATGCTCAACCACTGAGCCACCCATTCATCCCCAGGCACCATATTTTTTATCACTAAAGCATGAAATCTTTATACCTATATGTGACGTTATGTCAGAACCTAAACTGTACAGATTCCCCCCTCCGAAATATAGAAAGACAATATAAATTGGAGCGAATAAGTACAATATTTAATTATATCATTTCAAATACCTTTAAAATAGGAAATTAACCATAGAAAACAATATGATAACTTTTTGTAACTATCCAATTGAAAGTAGATTCTGCTCTTACTGATGGTATTGAAATATGGTTTTATACAAATAATAGGTGCGTTTAACATTTCATAAAAAATATTTATTCTCACACATATAAATGTGTTACTAAAAATTACTTATATTTTTTATCATTTTAGGTTCAAGTTCCTTTGAGTCTCAGAAGATGGAAAGGCCTTCCATTTCTGTTATTTCTCCAACAAGTCCTGGAGCTCTAAAAGATGCCCCACAAGTCTTGCCAGGACAACTTTCTGTGTGTATTTTTCATACATGTTGGAAACGATTAGTCTTTTCTCATTGTTCTGAGTCTGTCCTTAAAAAAATGAAGGACATTTATCTCTCAATGTCCCCCAAAATTTGAAGTCTGTCCTCCAAATATATATCATATATTTAACACCATAATCTATTTCACAATTTGCATATATTTATTAAATTATTAGATTAGTCTCTGTTCATATATTTATTTGGAAATATTTATTCAGTGCCTCTAATGTACCCAGATGTTATAAACATTCAATGATAAATGACAATGTAAGTAAATAAAATGTCCATTATGTTTTGTGTGCTATAAAAGTTTCTGAGGTAAGTATTTGATTAGACATAAAAACTCAGAAGGTCATGGCTCCACCTACTTAATAACCTTATGAACCTGGAGCCTGAAAAAAAATTTTTAATACTCTTTTTAACTTGTTGAGTCATTGGATGAAACACTTCATTTCTGATATCACTCTGGAAAAGCTACAGTTTTTCTTTCCGTTGCTTTATATATGATGTGGGGAAAGCCAGAGAAAAGAAACTATGGCGAACTATTATGAAATGCCACATCTATGTAGATTATGGTAGAATAGAGGACATTTATATTTGTAACTAAAAGAAAACTTGCTTCAAAACTGTCCTGTAAATAGTTTACTTTTTCTTCATTGGTAGTATGTGGATTTCTGTAGTCTGTTTCTGCTGCTCTACTCTTGGCATTTAATTAAACAAAGAAGGTAACTGTAAGCTTACTGTTATTTTTAAAACCATTCTTGGTTTTAACTTCTATTTTTAGTAAATTGAATATCTTTGCATAGTCCTTTCTGTTTATTTTATCTGCCCTGCCATTTGTGTGTGTGTGTGTGTGTGTGTGTGTGTGTGTGTGTGATAGAGAGAGAGAATCTCTCATATACTCCACCAATATTTTAGGAGGGATAAAAAATCTGTTTTGGTTTTATGAAAAACACATCTCTGTTATTAACTGAGAACAGAGATATGGATTCATATGGATTCAGGTTTGAACCTTTACTCTGCCCTGCACTATGAAAGACCAATCATATGTTAAATTACATTACTTTCTATAATGACTTTTGAATATGTTCCAATATATTCCCATTAGACAACTTCACTCATAGTTTTCACTCAGCCATAAAACCAAAGTTAACTTCTAGATTAAAAAAAAAAAAAAAAGTCATGTTAACATTGTTCACTGCCAGCACAAATACTATAATGACCACTAACATTCTGGTTTTTAGGAATTTGATGGTATTTCAGTCTGCCATTGTCCCATTTTTTTTTAATTCGAACTATGAAATCTTAGTAGAAATATCATTATTTGGTCTTCACTTAGTTGAAGATATGTAATGCACCTTTCCTACCTTCCTTGTTCTGTTCCCTTTCTCTCATGAAAATTAACTTGTAATAGGTTAATTATAAAAATTAAATGAAAAAAAAAACAGAAAACAACAGTATCTGGTGTTAAGGAGGCTCACAGTAAATGTTTCCTCCTCTTTACCAAATCACTTGTGTAAACTGCCTATTCATTAAACTTCATTTCAACACATATGGTAATATAAAATACATTTAGCCACACTAAAATCATTAAGTCATTTATAAACACCAAACACTGGCACTTAGCACTTATTTTTTTTTAATTTATTTTTCATTGGTGGTCAATTTACTAACATACAGAATAACACCCAGTGCCCGTCACCCATTCACTCCCACCCCCCGCCCTCCTCCCCTTCTACCACCCCTAGTTCGTTTCCCAGAGTTAGCAGTCTTTACGTTCTGTCTCCCTTTCTGATATTTCCCACACATTTCTTCTCCCTTCCCTTATATTCCCTTTCACTATTATTTATATTCCCCAAATGAATGAGAACATATAATGTTTGTCCTTCTCCGACTGACTTACTTCACTCAGCATAATACCCTCCAGTTCCATCCACGTTGAAGCAAATGGTGGGTATTTGTCATTTCTAATAGCTGAGTAATATTCCATTGTATACATAAACCACAGCTTCTTTATCCATTCATCTTTCGTTGGACACCGAGGCTCCTTCCACAGTTTGGCTATCGTGGCCATTGCTGCTATAAACATCGGGGTGCAGGTGTCCCGGCGTTTCATTGCATTTGTATCTTTGGGGTAAATCCCCAACAGTGCAATTGCTGGGTCGTAGGGCAGGTCTATTTTTAACTCTTTGAGGAACCTCCACACAGTTTTCCAGAGTGGCTGCACCAGTTCACATTCCCACCAACAGTGTAAGAGGGTTCCCTTTTCTCCGCATCCTCTCCAACATTTGTGGTTTCCTGCCTTGTTAATTTTCCCCATTCTCACTGGTGTGAGGTGGTATCTCATTGTGGTTTTGATTTGTATTTCCCTGATGGCAGGTGATGCAGAACATTTTCTCATATGCATGTTGGCCATGTCTATGTCTTCCTCTGTGAGATTTCTGTTCATGTCTTTTGCCCATTTCATGATTGGATTGTTTGTTTCTTTGGTGTTGAGTTTAATAAGTTCTTTATAGATCTTGGAAACTAGCCCTTTATCTGATATGTCATTTGCAAATATCTTCTCCCATTCTGTAGGTTGTCTTTGAGTTTTGTTGACTGTATCCTTTGCTGTGCAAAAGCTTCTTATCTTGATGAAGTCCCAATAGTTCATTTTTGCTTTTGTTTCTTTTGCCTTCGTGGATGTATCTTGCAAGAAGTTACTATGGCCGAGTTCAAAAAGGGTGTTGCCTGTGTTCTTCTCTAGGATTTTGATGGAATCTTGTCTCACATTTAGATCTTTCATCCATTTTGAGTTTATCTTTGTGTATGGTGCAAGAGAGTGGTCTAGTTTCATTCTTCTGCATGTGGATGTCCAATTTTCCCAGCACCATTTATTGAAGAGACTGTCTTTCTTCCAATGGATAGTCTTTCCTCCTTTATCGAATATTAGTTGCCCATAAAGTTCAGGGTCCACTTCTGGATTCTCTATTCTGTTCCACTGATCTATGTGTCTGTTTTTGTGGCACTTAGCACTTAAAGATAAGGATAATTATTTTAATATTCTTCCCTTACCTTTTAATAAAATTTTTATCAGTTTTATTTTCATAACATGCTATAACACTATAGGCTTGCCCATCATTAAGTCAAACACATAAATAGAAAATTTTGTCAAGTTATAAATGGTTATGCTTTCAAGTTGGTATTCTTTTCAGAAATAATATAATTGTTATTTAAAAGTTCTTCAAAAATAGGTTTAGTATGTTTTTTTGCAGGATTATAATACCTCATGACTTTTACAAATAATTCCTTTCTTCATTGATCTTAGGTGAAGCTGTGGTATGATAAAGTGGGACACCAGCTGATTGTAAATGTTCTGCAAGCAACAGATTTACCTACTAGAGTAGATGGGCGTCCCAGGAATCCCTACGTGAAAATGTATTTTCTTCCAGATAGAAGGTAGTGAATAATTTTAGAAAAAATATGCAAAAATTATTACTAATAGAAAAGGTACGATATCATCTCCTGGGATATAGTTTTGTTTTTTTAAAGCCTTATTAAGGGGCCGCTGGGGTGGCTCAGCAGTTTAACGCTGCCTTTAGCCCAGGGCCAGATCCGAAGACCCAGGATCTAGTCCCATGTCGGGCTCCCTGCATTGGAGCCTGCTCCTCCCTCTACCTGTGTCTGTGTCTCTGCCTCTCTCTCTCTCTCTCTCTCTCTCTCTCCCTGGCTCTCATGAATAAATAAATAAAATCTTAAAAAAATAAAAAATAAAGCCTTATTAAGGTAAAACTGATATACCAGAAATTGCATGTAATTAATGTGTACATTTTGATGAGTTTGAACATATGCATACACCTGTAATATAGTTTTAAAATATAATAAAATATTCTCTATGAGAGAATAACTATGTTCTCCCTAAAAAAAAAAAAAAAACCCTCAAGCTTTGTATTTTAAAAAAAAATATATACCAATTTAAAATTTTTTCATTACCTTGTTTATACATCACTTAGACTTGAATAACTATACATCATTTAGAATATACCTTTCTGTATATGCCTGTTATAACTATTGCTATCATTGTAGTTAAAATTAGAGTAGTGTTAAACCCTACAGTCTTTTTAGGCTTTTTTATTAAAAATTTTGAGTTAAAAAGAATAAAAAATCCCAGTAGCAGTATTACATGTCACTACAGTAGATGGCAGCAGATTCTTCATTTTGCTTTTTCATTTACAAAATATACTTATTTTTCAGTGATAAAAGCAAAAGAAGGACCAAAACAGTAAAGAAAGTCCTAGAACCAAAATGGAATCAAACATTTGTCTATTCACATGTACATCGTAGAGATTTTAGAGAACGGATGTTAGAAATAACTGTGTGGGATCAACCAAGAGTACAAGAAGAAGAGAGTGAATTTCTTGGAGAGGTGACGTATATTGTAAAGATTCAAGCCAAATGCTTATTGAAGTTTCTGTGATATGTATTAATTGTTATTGATTTTATATTCTGTTTTGGGCAAGACCCTTGATTTAATTTAAGAACTGCCCTTTCAGATCCTCATAGAATTGGAGACAGCACTTTTAGATGATGAGCCACATTGGTATAAACTTCAGACACATGATGAATCCTCACTACCTCTGCCTCAGCCATCACCATTCATGCCAAGGCGACACATTCATGGAGAAAGCTCTAGCAAAAAACTACAAAGTAGGTTGAAGTTATTTTTAGTTACCAGAATTAGTTATGTTGTATTGATCAAATTAGAGATTGACATTCAAGATATTTTTTAAATGTTTATTAGAGATCAAAATATTGGAAAATGATTTGTCTATATAAAGTGACTTGGCAAAACTATTTTCTACATTTCTCTAATGAAAGGTATGTGATTCCAGAGGCTCCAGTTAAAAAACTCTGAATTATCATTCTTTGCTCAGTACTGATTGAATTGATTGGTTGATTAATTGATGGGTTGCTATATATATAAGATTCTTGATAACTTTATAATTCCTCAGTATTTTTAGTATTATTATTAATAAGAGACTTTTTAAAAACCCATTGTAAAGTATGTTTGTTGTTACTTATCTGGTGATTGAGTAAAACAGTATCTTTTTCTGCCTATGTCCATTAAATTTTGAGTTATGACTAAATAATCAACTGAAACTTAGAAGCTTCATTTTGGTAATCTAGAACCAACTTGTTTTCTCTTATAATTGAATATTTCATGTTAGTGCCTCTCTGATCAGAGAATCATGTTCTCAAAGTTAATGTTTAATGCAGTATAATGACTAATTTTGAAGGATAAGCATAAATATTTTATAAAGACCATGATGTCCTTTTTAACATATGAGCTCAATAGAGCTCTAGCCAAGAAAGTCTTTCAGCCTTCCCACTCAGCCCCATACTCCCACCCTTCCTCTTGGTGGAGGAGGGCACCTAATTGGGTAGAAAATACTGTATATACTTTGCTACAGACTTTTAGCATAATACATGAATAAAAGAATAATTTGAAAAGTCAAAATCTTATTATATAAAATCTCCTTCATTCTATGTCTTAAGTGACTAAAAGGAGATACTGAGAAAATGTTATCTTTGGAGAAAAAACAGGTTTTAAAAAATCGTCTCAGCATTAACTTTGTGTATTCTTGTTCAAAAGTATTTAGTAGTAACGTAATTAGCTTTTTTAAAAAAAAATTTTGACCATGTCCTTTACATTTCATAAACCAACAAAACACAGAGGTATCTGTTTGCCTTACTGTTGTGCAGGATCTCAGCGAATCAGTGATAGTGACATCTCAGATTATGAGGTTGATGATGGTATTGGAGTAGTTCCTCCAGGTGCGTGGGTGAAGAGCATGGCTCTGCTTCACTGTGCTTCTTATGCTTGTTTTCACTGTCAATTTCCAGACTTATTTGGGATACTGAACTGGAGATTTATAGGACAGAGAAATCAGTATTATATTATTCCATGGTGACTTTTGTTCCAAATTATTAAGAAAGTTTGAAATGGGCTAGTAACTATACATTAACTGTCCCACTTACTTAATTTACTTAGGTTCTATCTTAGAAGCTAAGATGGCTAGCTAGGTTGAAATCATTATTTCATAATGCTCTGAGCATAAGTAAAAATACAAATTTCGTTTTGAAAGAATACGTTAATTTTCTCAAAAATTCCATTCTCCTATGTTTTATATTGTATGCCTATGATTTTTCCTTCCTCCATTTCTCAAAATAATGTAGCCTTCCATGGAATATACTGAGAAAGATGCATGGCAGGGTTTAAAATTGCATGTGGCATGGCTTAAATTTTAATGCTTTTGTGATGTGTTTATCACTTATTATACCTAGAATGTGTATGTATGTATTAAAATAAGGAAATGCTTTAGAAAGATTCAATATTCATTTAAGTCAACATCTTTTTGTCACTGTACAAGTTAGTAAAATTTTTGTGGCATTATATGATTCAAATCTATGTTTTTCACCTGACTCTTGTCAGAAAGTGAGTAAAACTAAGTTGTAAAGGCTTATTTTCTTGATGCTAATCCTGTGCTATTTTCTTGACTTACTAATAAAAAGTAAGGAAATGTCAAATAACAAGTAAAGAGAGTATCTTGGAATGCATAATTATGAATTATTAAAGGCATTTCTTTAGGACAGTAATGACATATGACCCCTTAATTCGCGTAATTTCTCAGATGGAGATGCACTTAACTTGAAGGCAGTGATTTTGGTAAAGTCAATGGATAGATTCCACACTAGTGACTTAATTCACAGTTTGAAGAGATACATAAAACTTCTTTAAAACTAGGAGAAACTGTGGAGAGTTCTCTAAAATTAGAATTCATTTGCTTCTTATAATTCAGAGAAAATATAGTATTTAATCACTGTATGAAATTAGCAAATATTCTTAAGAGCAATAAACCTGATGTTGTGCCCATCTATATTCTTAGATAATACTCTCTGACATCAGACTACAAGAGTTTTGAATATTAGTGCATAAAATTTCATATTTTCTGTTTTATTTTTAAAAGTATCATGATAGACACATTCTCCTCAGAAACTTGAACACGACAGTCAATAGAATATTCATTTTTTACAAAATTGATAGTGGAAAAGTGTATATTAAATCCATTGATTCCTATTTAAATTCCTATTCAGATGATTCCTGGTAGAAGAGTAATCAAGCCTTTTTAACAAGAATCTTGGCTATTAATCAGCCTTAAAATGGTCATTACCAACTCATCTAAACAGAATTTACTTCTGTGTATAGTTCTCATGTTTCATTCACCTGAAATTTCATATTTTTATATTATGAGGCAGGATAACAAACAGATGAAAGAATAAATGGCCACTTGAATAATTACTAAATTACTAAAATGGTTTCTTCTCCTTTCCCTGAGAGATCACAGATAGCAGCCAAAATGGGAGTTACGAACCCACTATAGTAGGAATGAAAACTAAAAACTCACTAAAAAACACTGAGTTTTAAAAATATTTATATTCTGCACTGAAATTTACCAAATCATGATTTTTATAAACATATATAATCTCTTTTATAATATAGAAGCAATGTCTAAGTTGTCATTTCAAATAATACTTATTTTTATTCAGCATTTAAAAGATAATGAGGCAGGACTTTTAATAGAATATGACAAATAAATAATCAATAATATTTTATATTCTAGAGGTCTCTTCATAAAAAAGGGAGATAATGCAATTAATTTATATATTTAGGTATACTCTTAATTGATCCAAAATGGATATATGCTAAATTCTAAAGATACATTGGTGTGAACAATAAAATATAGCAAGTTACACAGTAATATACAATACGTTAAAAAAAAAAAGAGGAAAGATGAGTCATTGGTAAAATAAGGGCAAGCAGCAAAAATAAAATGAAGGGATAAATTAATAAACAAGCAGGTAGATAAATTTGCACATGCTTTTAGAGATCAATTATGAATTTGTTACTATGTTTCCCAATATTCAGTATGAAGAAAGATTTATTTAGATGTAGATACTAGTTCTACATTTGATTAGTATACTCTGAAATTTCTGTTTTTTTTGTTTTCTGAAGATGTTCAAAAGCTTTATTTAGATGTCTTACCACAGCTGAATCTTTATTAAACTTTCTAAGACTTTTGCTTTTCTAGGACCACAGAGTTCTCATGTTTGATGTGCTTACCTTTCTCCCCTTAGGGAATGTTTTGAAAGTAGCTGAGACTTTCAAAGCTACATTTTATTAACTTTATCATAGCTTTGTTGTTATTTAAAATAAATAATTTTAGCCACTTAAGAAGAATAAAAATAAGCATATGGAGAATGCTCTTATATGGGGCAAGACATGTGGTAGCCTCAATTTTTCTGAGCATTACTACAAATTCAGAAAGTGAAAATACAAATAAACCCTCTTTGAGTTAACTAAAACATTGAAATGAGCATAAAGTAGCAGTTTCCTCCCACCTTTTTCTGAAGATAGAATATGTGTTATCAGCAACAAATTAAACATAATACAAAGAAAACCAAATTATTTTGAAAAGCATCAAAACAACTATGAATACAAATTAGGATAGGATAAAAAAGGATATTACTTTCTATGTAAATACAAAGAACCCATGAAAAAAATCATTTATACCCTTCTAACAGTAAGATGTCAAAGTTCTCTAAGTTATTTCATAATAATTAATTATATCAAATTATAATGTGATTTGTATTGTTTATTATATACATATATTTCAAATATGAAAGTGTTATTTATATATCTTAAATATTCTTTGAAATTTTGAAATGGTGCTCCAATTCAATCTTGACCTTCCATAATTCTTGTATAACTGATACAAAATGTTATCAAGTAATAACAAATGGTAATTTGAAATGTTTAAGTAATTCAGACCTTGGATTATCTTTAAAAATAATCACCATTTTTTATAATGAGCTGTGACATAAATTCACTATGCGTAAATTTACGTGGTTTCTTTCTAAACTTAACAATGACAGAGAAACTTTCCTATGTGAAACTCAAAACTTTAATTACTATGATTTTTGTCACAAAATGAAATATATGAAATTATAAATTATAACATTTATTGTTATATTATTTGGTCATTATACTGAAGTTTTTAGAATGACAATGTTGGGCATCGTTGATCTCAGTATTGTTAAATTGCACTTAATGAAATGTTTAAAGGCCTTTCTTATTCATTAAGCTTAGTTAAAAGATCATACAGTCACAACAAATAAATTGTTGAAGAAATTTAGTCTCCCTAATGATGATGTTTCATTGGCATATTTTAAAATAATGTAGAAATTATCAAGTAAATAAATGAAGAACAGTTCAGGATGCTCAGTTAAATTTAATGTTTCATGTACATGTATGTAGTTGTAAATATATTATTTTCCCTGAACCACAGAATTTTTTATTTTCCTTTCAATGGCAAACAATGACCATCAGGGAAAAAAGAAAGTTAATTAAACTGTTACTTGGATTTGAGGTTGGATTACTGTTTTATCTTAACTAAGAGATGATATAAACCTTTTTGTTTCAAGGGAGAATTAATTTTACAATGTACTTTTAATTGCAATTTTATTAACTATATTAACTAAGTTATGTTATCAGCACATTTGAGGAATAGTTTCAGATGTCTGAGGTAGATCTGATGATTGTTTCTATAGGAGGTTTAATTTTCTCTGCATTATTGCCATAATCATCTCCATCCCTACACTATTTTCATTTGAAAATTTTGGTATTATATACAGTTTGCAAAATTCAGTGAATATTTGTAATAGTGAAGATTTAGTACTCTTCTTTGTTAACTAAAATTGATATGATAACATTTTCATTTTCTTAATTGCAAAGCCATCTGAAATCCAATTAAAATAGTTGATCCTTTGGAAGAAAAGTTCAAATAACATTTAAAGAGACCCACATTTCTAAGCATTGATTTATCTATTAATGAGAGAACACTGTCAATGAAAAAAATCACTAACTCATTCATTTTTAAAATTAAAATAGTATCCCAGCTCATCATAACATCTGAGGCATCAGTTGTCATACTCATATTCAGTATTTCTATGGGTACCTTTGAACAAATCTGTAGCTTGTTTTTATGCATGTATATGTTACACTCTGTGTACGTATACTTAATAGTTTTGAGGAGAAAAGCTAATAATACTGATTGCATGGCATTTATTGTAGTAGATATAATCTACTCTAGATATAATCTGATATTTCCACATTAATGTTTGCATTATAGAAGAGTACTGACTGATATTTTGTGTGTACTCTTGCCAGTAGGTTATAGGTCTAGTGCTAGAGAAAGTAAATCTACAACATTAACTGTGCCAGAACAGCAAAGAACAACTCATCACCGCTCACGTTCAGTATCTCCTCACCGCGGCGATGATCAGGGAAGGCCGCGTTCACGTTTACCAAATGTGCCATTACAGAGGTAGGCTTTGAAATGGGCTTAAAGTCTCTGTCAGTAATTTTTAATTTTAATACAATGTAAGCTGCCACAAGACTGTTACATGAAATAATGGTTTGGGCAGTCAAGTTCCTTTTTCAGAATCATTTGGAGCAAAATGTCTTTTTATGCATTACTCAACCTATATCACATTCTGTTCTTGAATCTCAAGAAATTTTTTCCAGGGATTTGAAAAAGTTTATGTCTCAAGCATAGTTTTTGAATGACTATCTTGTATTCCGCTGGCCAATTTTCTCTCCTGTTAGGAAAAACTGTATAATAATGAATAACTTGTGGAGAGAAATGGCAAAGAGGAAAAGGTTAAGAGGCAGAATGTATTTTTAAGAAATTTAGAATTTAGAATTGTCTCTTTGAAGCACTTTAAGTGCTCAAAAAAAGTATATAAAACATAAGTAATGTAGTGCTCTAATCCTGAAATATACTTCTGAAATTATAATTACTTATGCAGATGAAAATTGTGGTCCTTTTTTGACAAAGATGCAAAAGAAGATTGGAGAAATGCAGAACAGGGAAATCACTCATAGGGAATTAATACCTTTAGCTCATTGATAAAATATGTATTTGGTTATGATGCCAGAACTTTTCAAGCCATGCCTGTATTTTGCCAGTTACTGACAGATCTTCCCCATTAGTTTGCCAGATTTGGGAAGATTATACACTTTGATCCATATGTATTTTTGTAATCATTTTAGGAGTTTAGATGAAATTCATCCAACAAGAAGGTCACGTTCTCCAACTAGACACCATGATGCCTCCCGAAGTCCAGTTGATCACAGATCCAGAGATGTGGATAGTCAGTATTTATCAGAACAAGACAGGTATTTGTTCAAATTATGATCTCAACATTTTAACTTTTTATTTGCTCCTTTTTAGTATATGATAGATATCTTGGCAGAGTACATCAGAAAGTAAAAGTACTTAATTGCTCGAAAGTGAACTCTCAAGGAACAGCTGTGAGGATATTCTAATAGAAATGCGACTCTAGGAAATATTTGGCTAACATTATATTGTCATAATGTGTGCATTTTTTAATAAATAGAAATTTATGTTTAGCCAGTTTAAAATGCATAGCTTATTGTTTCTAAATTATAGAAGGAAGCCTACAGAAGCAATTTTCAAATATTTTATATTTTGTGGGTTGCAGTCTTTGGGATGTTATTGATGTGATTATAAAATTGTTTTTATGCTATTAAACAATTATGTAATTATAAAATTATGTTTTTTATGTTATTAAACAAATTTGGATACAGGTCATCTGAAAGACAATTGATGTTGCAGAGTTTCTGTGAGAACTTTAATAATAATATTTTTATATACCTAATTTTCATAAAATGTATTTCTATAAAATGTCTATAAAGTATAAAATATTGAGATGGATTTTTTTTCATATGAGCAAGTACTTCCTGGACACAATTACTAAAAATCTACATTACAGCTCTGTTGTTCTACATGCCCATAGACTTTGTTCTCAGACTAACCACATACTTATATATGCCAGATCACAAGCTCAGGATCTGATTTAAGGTTTTAGAATACCCACCTTGCTGGATATCCTCTTCTGGATTTTTTAAAGTGGGAAAAACTTTCAGGAAGGAGTAGGGAAATGTTAGTGGTGCTTAATGATTGATTTTTTTTTTTTTTTTTTTTTTGCTGTATAATCGAGGACACAGAACTCAGTAGAGCTTCTTAATCCTTTATTGTCATCCTACTGTGGGAAGTGGTTTCATGACCTTCAAGAGTGGAGTCATACTGGGTACTGAGATAAGAACTGCTTTGAGGAATAGGATTGCACACTGCTCAGCCTGAGCTGAGTTGAGTGAGGGCCACTTTGTCAACCTTCATTGGGGCCACTGTGAATTTAGGTGAGGATGGAAAAAGAGGGCTTCTTGACCAGGGCATTTAATAAAGTGAAATTCATTTGAGTGTAGAAAAAGTACCAGTTTTAAAATAAAACAATTCTAATTGAGTATATTCATGATTGGCTAAGAAGTAACATATTGCATTTTTAGTGACTGTAAGAGCCAAGAGGACTCATGCTTAGGATTCTCATTAGCATCAGAATGGCCAGATGTATAGGCCTTTCAAAGGTTTTTAAAATACCCAACTATCAGGAATTAGAAATAGATTTCTGTGTCTTACTTGGGGAAGGTTCAGTTTAGATTTGCTTTGTTTGAATATTTTGTAAAGTCACTTGGAAATACGATAGCAAATCAGCAACAGCTAGGACTTTGACCATGATGTTTGTACTTTATTGTTTAAATTTTTTAAAATACTGTCATGTTTATTTTTGTTTAACCTCTCGAGCAAATATGCTAGTGCAGACAATCTGGTTTCTTCCCTTTTCACATTTTCATCGGCATACCATTGACATATTCCATGTCACTTAATGCCTCATGATTTATCTGTTTCATCCACCACCCATCCTGTCTGTGCAGTGAGCTTCTTATGCTGCCCAGAGCAAAACGAGGACGAAGTGCAGAATGCCTACATACAACCAGGTAAATACAGGGATTTGGTAATGGTAACTGTGTGTGATGACTCTCTTTCCATTCTACTATTCTTTCTTCTTGCACATAATGGTATTATTACAAATATGTAAAATTAGTTTCCCAAGTATTCAAAATTTGTTTTGTTTTATTGGAGGCTGTGGAAAGGTTCCAAATATATTTTAATTCTAATCCAGACAGACTGCTTTTCTATTTGTATATTCAAACTCCAGAGACTGATGTGCCTCTGTGGAACTCTTTACACATTCCTAAAACTGAGGAACCGATTTCCACAATTACAATTCAAAATGCTCACTATGAGCAGCCCCACCAAGGCCCCTGGCAGCACACACACATACCTGTCTAGTCACAGGAGGTCTGATCTGTGCATGGCAGTGTTATTGTTTTCATGATTATGTTTGTTTTAGCCTTTTTAATTTGCTTTTGGAACCTACTATTATTTATATTATTTGTTTTTAATAAAATCTTAATAATGGTCATTTTTTATTGGCTGAGCATCAGCTTCCTTCATGATAAAGAATGAGAATATTTGACCTTAACTTCTAAACCCTCCCTCCCTCATCCCCTCACCATTCAGAATGGTTATAATACAAAGTTTCTCATATAAGCATATAACAATATGATGCTTCTTTAAAGTTGAGAAGAAAAGGGGATGTAATATTCTACTGTAAATTGGAACTTAGAACCTGATACTTGATTTACATCTCATTACATCTTGGATTTCATATCCAAAATAAATAAATTTAACTAGTAAATCTCATAGATTATGCATAGAATGCAACCTGTAAACATTTATGCCAATTTAGAGTTAATAGAAGGTAAGGAAGTAGAAGTCTGTGAAACAAACCAACACAAAGACAAACTTTTTCAAATATTTTGGCTAATAAAAAGACAGTAGGAAAGGGCTGTAACTGTGGAACATCTGCGTGCAAGGACGAATGCAGAATTTACTTTGTCTTCATGGCACACGTGTTTCTGCTAAGTAATGCAAACATGGTCATGCTAATAAGAATTGTTTCAACTTCTTTTATATATAAAATTATCCTATTGATAACTATTTCCATGTCTTCTTGTAGTGACTCAGGAAAAAAATGAGGAAATGCTAGTTTTGATTGTGAAATAGAGAAAAATATAAAATTATAAATATTGTAAAAATTATCTCAAGTTCTTTATAATGCTTAACTGCCCAGACTTACTATTATGTGTCTTCCTAAAAAATAGTTTGTCAATAGGAACAATGTATTTGTAAATTCAAAAATAAATAAATAAATAAAGTAAAACGAAATAAATTTACACCAATAGTCTAAATGGAAGAACTAAATATATTTTTTCTTTCCTGTATTCTCTACATATAAAGTTGAAATATCAAGATATGCAAATATAATATACTGGTAATTTCATCATTTTGTACAATCTTCAAGATACATCATTTCATATTCACTTGGGAATTTTAAGAATAAAATTTGAGGATTTACTACTTTCGAGCAAACAAGGAAAATACAATTCATTGAGCACCAAGTATAGTGTTGTCATTAGTGTACTTTATCTCAATTCTCTGGCAGTAATTATATGATGTGAATGTTATTACCCTCATTTTACAGATGAGGAAAGGTGCTGAGAAACTTTAATAAGTAACAGAGCAAGGATTCAAAATCAGATCTATTGACATTTTCCACTAAACTAGTTTTTCCAAAATTAGATTTTGAGGAGTTGGTGCTGTGCCAGTAATAGAGTATGAGTCAAACAGATTTTGGAAACTTGCAAAATATAGTCCCTCCCTGAAGATTTAGTATGCACATCATGTTACAGTCATCATACACTCAAGAAATATATCTCATGCTGTTTAATCCATTTTCTGCCTATTTATTTTAATAATTAATACATAATATCCAATTATTATATTTATAACTGATAATGATTATAATTTGTTACACAATTAATATCTATTTATTTAACCATTAAATCCTTTTCATAAAAATATGACCTGAGAAAGTAACATTGTACAGAAAATGCTATATAGCTGCTTTACTATGTGTTGCATACTTTATATCTATTATCCCATTTAATTCTCTGAGACTCCTGTTAAGTGGATTTATATCCACTCTTATATAGACGTAGGAAAAGGTCTGAATTAGCCAGGTTCATTGCCATTAAGTTGCAAAGCCAAGGTGCGAATTTAGAGCCTTCATACTATACATAAATGTTATGCTCTCTTCCATTCTGATGCACATTCTCTGCTAACCCTTGTCAAAGTGTTCCTGAATAAACCACTTTTGAATTGATTGCTTTAAAAAGTTATAGAGCAACCTGTTGCTGGAGATATTTGCCTAAGGTCAGGAGTTGAAAAGAAAACTACTGCTTGTGAAGCAGGCAGATGCTTATTTTCAGTCAAATTTGTCTTCAGTTGGTTTTCAAATATGGTGCTCTAATATATTTTTAAACTGAAGCTTTAAGAGATTTTTTTTGATTTGACATTAGTATAAATATGAGTAAGCCAGTGGGGTGTTTGAATGTTTAGTTTGTCCTCAGCAATTGTTTATTCCCTTCCCTGTTTATTGTATTTTAACATAAGCTGAAATAGACTAGGGACTTTCATAATCAGCAGTTAAATTTGTAGAAACATTAAATTGTTAAAAAAAATAATTGATTAACTGGATCTACCTTGCCCTTGGTGTAGTTTAGACCATCCAGAATCCCTCAGAGATTTAAAATAATTCAAATAAGGTTGGGCCTTTTCCACCATTTTCTGCCAAATCAAAATTCTATTCAGGTTTGCATCTATTGTCCATCTCATTTGCTTCCCAGTGATAAATTTTACATGTGGTTGGATTTGGATTCAGATGCCAGTAAATGGGAAAGAGTTCCTCCACTGCACTCACCTGATCTTTTGGTCTAATCTTTCCTTACTGCAGTTCCATCCCATGATGAGCTTTCTCCCTGACATGCTGGTCAGCTCTCTGCTTATTACTACAATGTCATATTTTAATTCCCAAATTACATAAATTATTTGGTTAGCACATTTAGCTATGAGTTGTTTATTTCCACAGAAGCAGATGTAGTATTAAGTCAGGGATTAAAGAGTAAGTCTAAATATTGATTAACTCAGAATTTTGTTGGCAGATATTTTTCAAATTAAGGCAATTAAATTATAATTTTGAGTCTTTACCTTAATTATGAAGTCAAATGTCTATAATTCCATATTTTAATAATTCTTATTCTACCCTTAAATAATTACTGTGGTTATTCTGTTAATAAGCAAAAGACCTGTCTTTGTTTGAAACCTAATAGGCCTCCGACATTTTTTCATGTCCCAATAAAATTTGCTTCATATATATTTTTCTGTTTCCTGCATGTTTGTGTTGCCATGTTCCAGACATTTTGTTAGGCACTATAAAACATTACCGCCTAAGATGCCTTTGTTAGAGAACGGTTCTCACTGGAATATTTACAGGTAAGAGCCATAACAGTGAGTCCCAGTTATAAACCAATCCTGAATCCCTTGCCTACTAAACATAACAAATTCAATTTCTAATAAAGCGCTAACCTTTTCTCTTGAAAGTAATTATGCACAGAGATTCATGAGATTAATGATATCTAAAAATGACTTTAACTATATAAAACTTACTAATTCCTTAATATTTCTCAAAATGAAGTCTACTTAAATATCAGAATTCTAATTGTCGTGTCATTTGTTTTGTTGATTTTAATTATGATAATTAATTTTATATTATTTTATTTTTGGATAATTTTAATGTGTGAAGCTCAGTTCTGCCTGCACATACCAAAACCAAGTCAGTGACTAGACAGGACTTTCCCCTGCATCATGAATGCTTTCACTCAAGAGTCTTGAGATTTACTGATGAAATATTGGTTAGGTAAGAACATTTGGAAGTCATGCCTTCCACTTCCCCTTGTCTAGTGTCGTGAACCAAAATAGTTGAGTCATAAATTTTTTCTCCTCCAATGTCCTTCATTTTGTTTTGGTGTGGCATCTGTTCTTGGTAACGAAGTTTTAGGCATTTTGTTTTAGTGCTTTCTGTATCCAGTTTTTTCATAAGTAGGTGTGTTGTAGTCTCATTTTTTTTCAGTCTGAGACCCTTTTAAAAAATTATGCAAACCAATTCAAGCATAATCTTTGTTTAGTTTCATTTTCTAAACAAAATTTTGCACTGCCATCCTGTCAGCTCTCTCACACCCTTATGAACTGAATCACAGTGATTCTGCATTTTATGTAAAGGGGACATTATTTTATGCTTTACTCTCTAACACGGTCTTCCTTTCTTTGTTTTCTTTGTCGTTCTCTTCTACCACTGGATGCAATGCACTGGCACTAGTGAACTGCAGCCCTCTCTTGACAGGGCTAGGAGTGCTAGTACCAACTGCTTGAGACCAGATACTAGTTTGCATTCACCAGAACGAGAAAGGTATAAAATAAAGACTTTCTTAATCTTAATTTCCTATCATTTGTACTAGTGATTTTTTTTTGATCACTTTGTTTTGTTTCATGTGATTCTCACAGTTTTATTCATTCATGTTCACTTTGCTGACTGTCTCCATCTCCCCCTTCCCTTATTATACATATCTAAGTAGAGATATGTGTATGTGGGTAAGCCCAGGGCTACACATACACATATTTCCATGAATGTTGTTGCAAATGGTGTGGTGTAATTTGTCACTGCTTCTGGCTGCTGCTTTTTCCCTTCTGTTGCTGTTCGGTCGTTTTATTTACACACAACTCAGGGAGCCTTCAGTATGCTGATAATGTTATAGGGCCCAGAGAGTTATCCGAAGGGGATCACTTTCCTATTAGTTCCTATTAAGTATAGGTTTAAGAGCAATCTTCCCACAAACTAAAAATAAGAATTCTATTTAGGTGGGAAACTTACCTTGTAAATTTATATTCATTGCTTAGTCAACCTTCTCATTGATGTAGATCAGGTTTTGCAGTAAGTTATTATTTTGACAACAAAAAAATGATATGTTTATCTTAGATTTTCTGATGCCTTACAAAAATAAGAGCACATTATATATACAAACACAGTTTTACTTAACACTTTCAACTGATGGATTAATAAATAATTCTGATTTTAATTCAATTGTATTCAAAGTTTTTGTATTATAGTGTTTCCTAATTCTAAGCAGCTAATTTTTCCATTATAATGGAATTTTCTGTCCCAGTATAAAGTTGGTTATAATTGATAGTCTTGGATGTACTTGTTATTTCTTTTCAATTTGAAGTCATTCACTGGAGATTTGTTTACTACCTATTTATAAATCTTGAAGAGAATTTTGATGCTAATGTGCAACCCACTTCTCCTCTTCTTCAGAGGCTGCCTTAAACTTTTCTTTAGCAATCTTTTTAGTCAGAATCTATTTATGAGGTGTTTATTTCTGGACTTAAATAATAGGTATGGGTATACACATCCATTTTTAACTGACTGCATATGATTCTACTGAGGAAATTACTTTTTATTTGGTATTCTTTTGTATTTATATATTTTGTAATAGCAAACAGTGGAATCTAACTTATATGTTATATATTTTTATATTTGTACTAGAAATTTTAGTTGAAATGGCTATAGGCTCTTCTAAAATCACAGTTGAAATTGTTTTATTTTTCTCTTTTGTTATAGAATATACCTCCTCCTCAAGAAAAGAGTAAATACAAGAGTAGCAAGAAAAATCTTTTTATAGTTTTTACTTATTTTTATTTTCTTATATGTTTCCAGTTGGTATTAAAACAGAATAGAATTGCTCAATTCAGTAGAATATTCTGACTATGTAACAACACCCTAACATTTTTAATATCATTTATATAGGTACTTAGGTACTATCTACTAGAGATACAGTGCAAGCCACATGTATAATTTTTAATTCTCTGGTTGCCATATTTAAAAGGTGAAATTTATTTTAATACTTTAGCCCAATATATATCTGAAATATTCTGACATATAATCAATTAAAAACTATAGATATTTTACATTCTTTCTTCCATAATGCTTAATAGCCACTTATGGGTTGTAGCTACTATATTGGATACCACAGGTTTATTATGCTGACCTATCTAGCATGTGTTCCTTTGTTACTCTAGAGGCATAGAGTTCACAAATCTATGTATTAGTGAATTTAACCTCTTAAGTAATATTCTTAAAATAGCCTGTAGACAATCTGGCTACAATTTTTGTACCGGTCATAGAGAAGTCTGAGTGTACTTACTTTTGATAGAAGAAAAATATAATTGAAACCTATATTCAGTCTATATTATTAAATAGAAATTCTCCATTAGCAAATGAAAAAGGACCAAGAGGCAAGAATTGGTATGATCAATGATCTTTAATTTATTGTGGTTAACTTCGTTGCCAAGAACAACATAAAGTGAGCTAAGTTTTCATCAAGATAATTACACAAGTTGTAGATTCTTATTGGTCTGGAGGATAAGGACCTCAAATGCCGTTTTGTGCCCATACCTATCAGCAGCTTTGAAGCAGAGCATCACAGTATCAACAGTGGTGACTTTGTTCTCTTTGGAAGATGCATAAAGTCCCAGGGCAGAATGTTGCAGAGAGTAGGGAGAGGGAAGTTTAGAGGCTTGTCCCAGTTACTTAGTTTCTCATATTGACCAGAGAACTTCTTATATGAATGCCTAATTTATACACAGGACATAAAATGTTAAAGAAAATTTTTTAAACATATTCTTAAAATAGTGACATGTTTCCATGGCCTAATGAACTATAAAAGTTAAATAATTTACTGATTCTAAACCATTTTAATGAATGTTTGTATGCTGTTGTACCAACCCCTCCATGCCCTTTTTTGAAGTATCTTCACTAACTTGTAAAATGAATGAAGTTTTGTGTCAGTACAAAATTGTCAAAGCGGACTTGATATCCAACACCATAGTTCACTAATGATTCAAAGATGAAGGAGCACCAGGCACAGATGACGTATTCTTTTCTTCAGGGAGTCCCAAACCACCAGATCCATTTTTTCTCTCTTATTAGGATGGTTTGGCCCAGGTTTTATAGTGCGTGTAGAAGCACTGTTTGCAAAGGAAGCCATTTCCATTTTTAAGTGCCTTCATTATATATTCTGTTGAATACACAAATAACAAACACAAGTATGAATTATCCCATTGCTGAATCTAGTCATGCTTCATAAATCAAATTTGGGGTTTATTTACAGTGAAAGGTCTAGAAAGACTATTTCCTACTGAAGATGTATATATTTTCACTAGCAAATATCACTGAATGTTTACAAGGAAGGCTAGTCAATGTTTTTTAACTTTTCCTCCATCTTTATTCAGGGAATGTTTCACATCATTCATTCCCCCTCGTGCCCTGTTTGGGAAGGGGTAGGTTGCAGGCCTACCATTAACCTTTTCTTTCTCAGGCTTTAAAACAAATTATTATTTAAATGTTCAGATACATTTATTTTTAGAGCCATGGGAATAGTTACTTTTCTTGGATGCTTTATCTTCTTTTTGGACCTTTCATAGAAATCATAGCCTTAGTGAAGGTTTGTGAAAGGGTAGTCTCCACTTAGTGCCTCCATTTTTTACCTCCTAGTAAATTCTGCAGTCTAACTTCTCCTTACCATGGCTCTATCATAGTACTGAAATTCCTCCAAGAACTACACTGGCTCCCTATTTGTTCAGCAGCATCTTACAACATTTTGTATTAACCACCCTGTCACTTGAACCTCTCCCCTGTTCAGTACCCTCTACAGATTTTCTTTCTTGTGCTTTGGTTATGACGATCTCCTCTTACAGGCTTCACTTCCTTCCCATCCCACAAAGATAGGTGTCTTTCCTACTTCCATCTTCAGTTTTCTTTTGTCCCACTCATTCTGCCCCTGAAATTGTACTTCTATCAAAAATTTGATTCCCAATACATATGAAGACAATACTCCACTATAATTGACCAGGCCAGAACTTTCCCTTGAGTATTAGCTAGGTCTGAATTTCTAAACAATTGCCATTTCTGTACATCTGAATGTCTAAATTAAATTCATTATGTCGGTTTGTATCCTGTTATAGCAAAAGACTTTCTTTTCCTAAATTTTCCTTTTATTAGATAGCTTTGACATATAACCAGACACATTATCTGGAAATATTTTTCCTGGTCCTTCACATTAAGGAGTCAGTAAATCCTATTAATTCTCTTTTGAGAATCTCCCAAACAGATCTCTTACCTTGATTGTGTTGAATTATATTATAGCCTTTCCCTTGTCACTCTTGCCCCATTAGTTTTTTCATGACCTTTATTAATAGTTTTTATTCATTTTTGTCTTGTTTTCTTTCCATTAAAATTAAAATATCACTTTTTCCTTTGTTGTATGATTAAAAATTTTATTTTATTTTATTTAAGATTTTATTTATTTATTCATGAGGGACACAGAGAGAGAGAGAGAGGCAGAGACACAGGCAGAGGGAGAAGCAGGCTCCATGCAGGGAACCCAACGTGGGACTCAATCCCGGGTCTCCAGGATCATGCCGTGGGCTGAAGGCGGCACTAAACCACTGGGCCACTGGGGCTTCCCTGATTAAAAATTTTAATGTCCATTCTTCAAAAATGGACATCAGATAACTATAGCTTTTATAAAACCTTTCTAAATTACCCACACCACCTACTCCCATACTTCCCTTTTGCAAATCAGAATTATTCACTTTCTTTTCTGGGCCCACATAATATTATATACTTCTATTAAAACATTATATTTTACCTAGTACTGTATTTGTTTTTTCTGCTATATTTTATTCCTGGAAGATAGGGATCATATCTTATTTGTCCTTGCCATCTCTGATAGCATTATTGTTTTTTACTTAGTAAATGCTCAATTTGGAGATTTAGGGGGCTTAAAAATACTCCCATTTTCTATTCCCAAATTTGGGTCTAATTGTGAGCTAGACCCAGGAACTAGAAGATGGGAGATCTTAATATCACCATAAATGCAAAGGACAAGTTTAATAGCTGTGACTTTAGGTCTACAGGCTTGCTAATAACCCACCCCAGAATCAGTTAGATTCACTGAACCACAAGACAGGTTCAGGCCCAGACCTCAGATCTTACAGCTGTTTTGAAGATTTGTGTCCTGCAGTGTTTGCTGTTTGCAGGTAGCTTGATTTGGAAGGAGTAATCCAGAAAGGACTAAGTCACCTGTGCCTGGTCCTTTAACACAGTCACTGATCTCCTAAGGCAGTCTTCCTTTCTTGAGGTAGAGTGAGACAAAGGGTAAAAAGAGACAGGAGCATTGCTTGAATGAATTTCACTCTACATGGAAACATGAGGCCTAACAGAAAGGAAGTACCTACTTAAAATGTAACAAATATAAATTGAATTAAAATAAATAAGCTTTGTTTGTTACTTATACTTTGTTTCAAAGTATAAGTATCTATATTCATTTTACTTTAAAACAATACTGGGGAATTTTTTTTACTTAATTTATTTTTTATTTCAAGTTTTTATTTAAATTCCAGTTAGTTAACATACAGTGTAATATTAGTTTCAGGAGTAGAATTTAGTGATTCACCACTTACATATAACACCCAGTGCTCATCACAAGTAAACTCCTTAATAAGCCCATCACTCATTTTTTAAAGGACTAAAATAAATAGTGAGATCAAACAATAAAAATACCTTCTATATAATCAGTCATCTCATTTTTTCAGGTTTAACTTCTAATATTACAGTAGTTCACAACTATTTCTTACTTGTGCTGCTTATGAAGTGAATGGTTACCTTTCCGTATAATTTCTCTTTTATTTTTTTAATTTATTTATGATAGTCATACAGAGAGAGAGGGAGAGAGAAGCAGAGACATAGGCAGAGGGAGAAGCAGGCTCCATGCACCGGGAGCCTGACGTGGGATTCGATCCTGGGTCTCCAGGATCGCACCCTGGGCCAAAGGCAGGCGCCAAACCGCTGTGCCACCCAGGGATCCCAATTTCTCTTTTAGAAAATTGAGCTGCTTAACCATATTCTGCCGAGAGATATGTGCCATTGAAAGAAGTGTACATATGCAAACGTAAATAGTAATTGCACATTTAAACACATCCACATTTGTTTTACAGTGTATCAGTTCTGGGGGGGAAAGACATGACATAAGAATCATTTAATTGCTTACCAGAACCTGTCAATTCAAATTCCTTTATATCTCATTAGTGAGTCCCTTTTATCACTGTTAATCTCTTGGTTAAGGTACTCATTATTTCTTACCCGTAATAACTTACTGTCTACTTGGACATTCACAAATATATGTTGATTACTTTTTCTGTACCTGTCAAAATGAAACAAAAACAAACACTGGAGTTCCTTATGCAAGGAGCACACAGCCTATTAAGTCAACCCCTCAACCATCAGAGTGACCTTTCTTCTACTATGATCACAGGGAAAGAGATGAGCTCTGAACAAATAGAGGGTCCTAAATTAATGGATTGGGATGCCTGATATTGAAATGATAATATTGTAACTAACCAGTAACTTCTAGGTAGGCTATTTTGGAAAGAGAAATTCAAGAAGGAGCTGGTTCAGCTTCATGATTAATAACTCCAACATAGCCTGCCATGCTACCTTCCAAGATGAAAATGGAAGTTGAACCCTGTGTATTTGGCTCAAGAACAAAGAGATAAAGATTCAAATTTTGGCTTTTTCTTCTGTGTTGTAGGAGAGAAAGAAGTTGCACATAATTTGAAAGCATATAAAATATACTAGTATATTTGAAATTCACAAATGTATCATATTAAAACTTATGTGATATCTAGTCTCTGGATGAAAATTGAGTATAAATTGATCTTGCTCCCATATTAAATATATGAGGAAAAAGCAAATTGATTTCTTATATTTTTCTGTATATCAGCATATTCAGAAGGACTTTGAGTGTACAGATAATATATGTATTATGCTACATATTTCATCAAAAATTACCTTTTAATAGCTTGCATTCACAGTTGCTTGTTTCCAAATGTACACCTTTTCCTTTCGTAGCTTTCACTGCATGGTTCATAATTACAGCATTTTCCTTTACTTTTTTGTTTAAATAAACACAAGGACTGGAATTTTGCCTCAAGAAGCAAGGTTACTCATGATCCTGTCAAGCTAACATTACTTAATTCTTTACAGAAAAAATACATTAACTATATTTTTAGTGTTTTCACATACCATAAAAACTTCCAACACCATAATTTTTAACATGACAGTACAACTTAATGTAGAAGACACTGTGATCATGATTATTTTCAATTACTTTAGAAATATTTTTCTTTATTTTTTCTGCAGAACAAAAGTCGAGTAAAATATATTTTAAAGCGGTTAGATTGGACTGACCAACTATTTAATCCAAAATTATTAAGTAATTTAAAAGTAATGCAAGGTACTTTTAATTTCACAAACATGTAACACATTTAAGAGTATATGTCACACAGCTTTCTCTTCTGCCCAAATTCTGCTATTGATACCTTTATTTCCTTCGCAGCTTCCTTAAAGCTCTGTTTGAATCATAGTGTAAGGCTGACTAATTAAGCACAAACTTCCAAGGAGCTTTCAGAATCTAGTATCTGCTGCTCTCAGATATCCTGGTCACATGTTGACAGCCCTTTGCTGCTTTTGTCCAGATAATAAAGCCAATAAGCCAAGTGAAATGGCAAAGAAGATGGCTTTTATTTTTTTTTAAACATTAGGACTAGTCTACTTTGGATAATAATAAACTCTTCTAGCTGGATGAGTCCTTAAAGACCATTCAGTTGTCCCTTCCTGCATACAAGGAAGTAAATATCCAGAGGAATTATCCTGTTTAAAGTATTCACACCTAATATATAAAAATTTCCAAATCTGGCCTGTTTAGTTCATTACTGCCTCTATTCTGTTTCAACAGGGTATTTGTGATTTCTGCATAAACAGAATCTTAAGATAGTTTAACAAAAGAATGAACTAAGATTCAAATTTTCATTGAACTGTTAATCACAAAAAAGTATTATTATAAACACAGAAATAGAAAACTGTGCTTCTGCTTTGTATTAAATTCACACACCTCATCTTTCCCACTTTATCCAGTAATTTCAAATAAGCATCGGTAGCTTATTAAATCTGTTTTTTATGAACATAAGCCAAGTTCTTAAGGGTGCATCTTTTTTTAACTTAAACTTATATTTATGTGTGTGTGTGTGTGTGTGTGTGTAGATATGTATCCACACAAGCACATTTTAAAAGAACAAAATTACACATAATAGATTTCAAACATCTTCCCAAATAAACTGTTTCTATTCACTTCTAGGGTAACAAGATTTATTTTCATCAAGAGTAAATTATGGAGCAAAGATTCTACACCTTGCCTTTTTGGGGTGCTTTTCCAGTCCTATTGTTCCATATATTATTTTGTTTTAGGAGTTACTAAATGTCCTGTTTTTTCCTGTCTTGTTCATTGGGCAAACAGGGGTAGATGGTCCCCCTCCCTAGATAGGAGACGACCTCCTAGTCCCAGGATTCAAATCCAGCATGCATCTCCGGAGAATGACAGGTACTAGCCAACTCCTCCTCACAGACAAGTGGCTTCGACAGGCTTATAGGTCACCAAGTGAAAGATAACCAAGAGAAATGTTGGTTATTATATGCTTCCTTTCAGGAGCCAGAATCAGATATGTTGCGATCAATAAATGCATCCACCGTTAATAAAGCACCTCAGTGTTTACTGAAATGAGGGTGGCATGCATATGGCATAGTTTAAACACAATAAAGTCAGATTCAGTGGAAGAGTTCTGTTTTAAATCAGCATTTATTTCAGTGTTTTGATTTTCTAGAAACATTTAAATATTGCTTTGATTTACACATGAGTAAATAAAAATTTTCAGGTGCTTAAAAATATGTTAAAATCTGTCACAGAGTCTTTCTTTGTTATTTGGTTAATGGTTTAATTTCTGTTGTCTTGTGTTTTTTTGTTGTTGTTGTTGTTTTTTTACTACACAGACTTGTTAATAACGAAGTTTAGGTTTGTGGGAACATTAAAAATGTCTGATTTTGAAATAGAATAACTGGTTCTTACATATTATATGAATATGGTATTTTTAAACCAAATATTGTCAAGGGCTAGTGTCAGTCTACAAGGTAGGTCTTTGAAAATAGCATCAATCCTTTGAATGTACTTCATGCTGATATGTCAGAAATGCTGTGTTATCCTTCTCACAGGCATAGCTAACCCAGTTCTCCTGTTTACAGTGCTTCTTATATATAATTTTTGGCTTTAAATATCTTTTTCTAACTGATCTCAAGAAGTTATTGGATGTTTGAGGTGCTTCTAGTTTAAGGAGAAATTCAATCAACACATTGGTAATATTTATAAAGTAGATAAGTATATCTGATAGCTCAGAAACAGAACAACTAGTCATGCAAGTATACAAGAGGTTCCTGTGGTTCATTTCCAATATGTGTGGGTATAGATAGCAGAGTAATTGCAATCTTAGTTAAGAGTGATGTAATTTTCTTTCTGTGTCTGTAAATAGTCAAGATATCTTCAGGATTCCGATATGAAAGAAAAACTAAACGCTGTCACTCAGAAAAAATTAAGTCATTTTACCAATGTTGGAAAGGACCACAAACTGGTAGTTTATAAAGACTTTAAGAATATTTTATCATGTTTTAATCTTTAAGAAATTTATCTTTTAATATGATTTGTGTATTTGAAAATTAAAACTAATTCCTTCTGCTATTATCTGGTATCTAAGATAGAATTTCGGAGAGTAGAGAAGTTAGTCGAATCTGAAATCTAAAAATTATTGTAAATTTAAAGTATTTTCTATCCGAATATAAGGTACCATATAAATTAAATCAAAACTTAAATCCACATTGCTACTCATGCATTCAACAAATATTTATTGTACCCTGCTATGTTGCATTCTTATTATGGCTAGAGACATAGCAGTGTTTAAGAAAAGCAAGATTCCTGCCATCAAGGAACTTAGAATGTCCTTTTATAAAACACAACTCTGGAAAGCCTTTGAATCTATTACAAACAAATGAGTCAGTGTATTTCATCTCATGTAATGACTGTGTGAGTATAAGACAATTACATATCATGGTATTTATAATGAATATAAATGTAAGTTTATCAGGACACAAATTAAGCAAAATGGAAATCCAAATAATTCTTTCTTTCTTTCTTTCTTTCTTTCTTTCTTTCTTTCTTTCTTTCTTTCTTTCTTTCTTTCTTCCAAATAATAGTTTCAGTTCTTAGACACATGAGGTTAAAATTAGTTAAAAATTAGTTGTCATTTAGTGACATATGAATTAATTATGTTATTCGGTGTAATAGAATGTATATATAATTTTATGGGTAAATTTTAGAAGCAGAAATGGTCCTTTTAGATAAGATCACTAAGGAAACTTTTACTAATACATAATTCTGAATATATATTTTATGTTTTTATTACAACTTATTTGTAAATAAGATCTATGTTAAACCAAAAGACACATTTTAAATGGCTTGACAACAGGATTTGTTACAATAGGGAACAGAAAGTTATTTACAGTAAACTTTTATTAAAATATAGGAATAATATATACCCATAGAAACAGCTGAATCAACAGATGCTAAGTTCATAAGTAGCCATGTCAATCACTTGACAAAACATAACACTTGCATTTTATCTCCTATCAGTTTTATTTACTTCAGTTTCTACCAATTTCTAAATGAAGTGAACCTATCATCACATTTGGAGATAGTGAATGCTCATAAGAATTGGGCATCATTTGACTTTTGCCCTAGGTTACTGGTAACTAGGAAAATATTCTAAAATCAATGACAATTTATATAATCAGCCTTTGGATGTCCTGTATCAGAGTCATATTTGATTATTTTGAAAATAACAGTAATACAGAAAATTTTGCTTAAGAAGGTTCTCTAGTAAGTTGGAAAGCATTTGATTGCCCACTTATTTCTTACAGCATAAATATACATGTGGTTACATGTGCACGTGCACTCACATGAAATTTTAATGTGCCATTTTCCCACAATTTAATTTCAGTTTTTTTTTTTAAGATTTTATTTATTTATTCATGAGAGACACACATACACAGGGAGAGAGAGGCAGAGACACAGGCAGAGGGAGAAGCAGGCTCCATGCGGGGAGCCCGACGTGGGACTGGATCCCTGGTCTCCAGGATCACGCCCTGGGCTGAAGGCGGCACTAAACCGCTGGGCCCCCAGGGCTGCCATAATTTCAGTTTTAAACAATCTTGATGTCCTATCAGGTTGTATAATAGATTTATTTGTAATTAACATGGAAGTAGGTTTTTCTAGATCTAAGAGGATTTCCTAGAAGTTGTAGGATGTTTAGAACAATGATGAAGAAGAACTACATAAATTTGGAGACCCAGGGAATGATTTTGGCATTAAAATTATAGAGAAAATTTCCTTTCAGTTTTATTACTAAAAATGCAAAGATATCTTAAAAAATAATCATTCCAATAACAAAATACTTCTTTGTAAACGGTATTATTTTAATATATAAAAAGTAACTTCTATGAACTTGCTTGTACATAATTCTGTTTATGAATTTTTTTCTGTTTATGAATTTAATAAAAACCACATCTACTTGTAGCTTCAAAATAATAATTTTTATTTTGCAAGTTAGAAAAAAATGTATTTTAATATACCCCTGACACATCAAAGTTCTGAGTTTAGCACTCACAGTTGAATTAATCATTCTTAAATATGAAAGGCTAGTATAAATAATCATAATTGCTATTATCTAATTCTCCTTTATTCTTAGTATAAAAGCTTTTTCAGAAAAATTCAATGTATTCTTATTGGTACATTTTGAGATGTATTTTAACACTTCATTAGCTTCATTAGCTTGAAGTTACTAACTTTAATGAGTGATTGAGAATATTTTTGCATCCTTTAAAATACATGATAACTTTAAGGTGTGTGATTTAAATAAATACTAAAAATATTTGAGGAAATAACCCTGTTTTCGAGAACGTTATTATTGGCAACAAGCAAATTATTGGAACAAGTAAAGCATCCCACTGTGTTACAGATTAATTCCTGAGTCGCTAAAGTAGTTCTTATTTCTTTTGTAAATAATCCTGTTTGTATAGTTTCCCAGCATTTGTCAATTAGTAGCAGCTACTTGTCCATTAGAATCTCTGACCGAAAATGTCAAATGATTTTCTTTGATTCAAACTGAATGAATAGTCTTCCTCCATTAAAAATATTTCTGGAATAAAGAGATTACCTACTTTTTTACTTCCAGAGTTCATGGCAGTTGCCAGAGTGATGCAGAGTTAACATAGAACCATTTATAAATTCAGTACATTACTTACCATTTTTATTTGCATGATAGCATCATTTGTTACTTGTGCTTTTCAAAAATGTTCTTTATTTGGATGAATGAAATATACTTATCCACTAAAATACTTAAGTCTGTTTAATAGCTATAGTCATGTACATAAATATCAATACTGTACAAAATGGTAAAAGCATCTTAATTGCATGCAGCCATCCTCACTGCATATGAACATTTCTTAGGTAGATTCTTATTCAAATATAATGTTTTCTTCCTAAATTTAAACAGAGCATACTATATTTTCATTTTATTATAAAATGGCTTTAAATAGGGGTACCTGGGTGGCACAGTTGGTTAAGCATCTAACTCTTGGTTTCAGCTCAGGTCATGATCTCAGGGTTGTGAGAGAAAGCCCTGCATTGGTCTCTCCCCTCAGTGCAGAATGTGCTTAAAATTCTCTCCCTCTCTCTCTTTTTTTTTTTTTTTTATTTTTTTTTTTTATTTTTTTTTTTTATTTATTTATGATAGGCACACAGTGAGAGAGAGAGAGGCAGAGACACAGGCAGAGGGAGAAGCAGGCTCCATGCACCGGGAGCCTGATGTGGGATTCGATCCCGGGTCTCCAGGATCGCGCCCTGGGCCAAAGGCAGGCGCCAAACCGCTGCGCCACCCAGGGATCCCTCTCCCTCTCTCTCTTTGCCCCTCCCCACCAACTCAAGTGCTCAGGTGCATTCTCTCACTTTCAAAAAAATAAATCTTCAAAAAAAAATAGCTTTAAGTAATACTAAAATTTTATTAACATATTCATTTTAGACCTTAATAGAATTGTAATATCTTCAGAAAAGCTGTATTTACCACAAAAAAAAGGAAAAAAATGTATTTACCAATGTCTTCAGGGAATTGCTCTAATTGAATTTAGTTACTGAAGAGGAAAGGAAAGTAGCACAGAAATAGATTTTACCAATTACTTGTCTTCATTAGTACATTTTATGAATCTTCACATTTAAATTAATAGAACAATAATTAAAATGGAGTTACAAGGAATTAGATTTAAATAAGAACACTCCCACTTCTGATTATTACTCTTTCTTTGATTTAATAATAAAATAATTGTTTTACCTACATTTGAATGTAGCTTTATAACTTTTAAAGAATTCCATTTGTGCCCTGGGAACTAAGAATCATAAGGCCAAAACCATACAACCATTAAGTTGTGAAGTGAAAAGAATGCTCAGTATTTCTGATTCATGCATGTTTAGAAACATTATTTATGAATAATAAAATGATAAAATATTTTAATGAACAAAACATGTTAAAACCTAACATAAGTAAGACATGATGGAAACACTACAACTGTTTTGTTCACTTCTCTCCAGGGCCCCCTCCAATAAACATCAATCATTCAAGTCACTGGAGGACAGATGGGCAGAGAACCTAAGGACATGAGAAAATGAAGGTGGTGTCCTCACCAACTAATTAAGGCCCCTCTTACCTTGCATAAGTCACTTAAACCTTATGGAACTCTGTTTCCTCATCTGTAAATTTAGGTAGTTGTAGGTAGACTAGATGAATTCTAGTGTCCCTTAAAACTAAAATTCTGTCTATGCTGCCTTGTTGCAACATGATAAGCATTTTTCGGGCCAATAATAATGACTGATACTTCATTATACATAAGGCTAATGAAATAGCTTTTTAAATGTATGATATTTTGTATTTTACTAAAGCCCAGAAAACAATAAAAAGTTATATTTCTAAATTTACTTGATTTTATGTAAAATGAATTTTATAACCCTAGTTTTTTATTTATTGTAGTTTTTTAGACTCTCAAATTACAGGATAATACTCAAAAAATTAATTTTTAAACCATTCATTCAGTTCAAACACTTATAAGCAGCTACTATGTGCTAGATGTTGATGTTATAGTGATAACTCAGATGCCATTCTTGATCATAAAAAACTTAGAGTAATGTAGGGTAGAATGTAGTTCATTTCACCATGATCCATTTTATAACCATATGATCAATAGTTTCAATAGTATAGTACATAAATGTAGGTTGATCTAATCTTTCCTATTCACGTTTCGCAATCCTCTCTTCTAAGAAATATCTGTGTTTAAAAATACTATATATTCATAGCAATAACAGGATTTGGAGTGGAAAAGATATTAGAATTTCCTATTCTGTTTCTTGCTTTACATTGAATTATTACAATTAAGTGTATATTATTTGAACTAAATTTGAAGATCCTTTTAAGTGGTTAAAAAGAATTATAAAGACCTGTCCTTTGTAGAAATCTTTAGATGAATCTTCAATAAAAGTAAGTTTCTATAGCATTTAGAGAAAAAAGGTCATTCTTAACCAGAGAGTTAAAATAGAAATTAAAAATTGGATGTATGAACCTCTGCATGAATTTTTGTCATCCAGTTATGGAGTACTGACTGAGGTTGACACTATTCTAGATGAATGAGTCTTCACTTTTAAGAAACAAACATATGCTATTATCTGTTTAAATAATACTTTTATAGCACTTACTGCTAGCTAGTTCTAAGTAATGCTGAAACTACTACAAATCCTTGTTCTGTGTAATGTCATAAAAACCGTAACACAAATGCTAAGTGATACTCAAAGAGTTAGAATTGGCAAACTTGTGATGTGATAATATTATCTCCACTTCACAGGTAAGAACAAGAAACACAGGCATGGAGTGGTTAGATAACTTGACTAAAATCACCCAGCTAGATAAAAACAGGTAGTTAAACCCAGACAGTCTGAGTCCAGAGTCTATGCTTTTAACTACTGTGTGCCAGCGTCATTTATGCCACAGATGAAGTATGTTCTCTGCTGTTCAGATTGTGGAGTCTCCTTTCACTTCATGGTTTCACATTTAATGACTTTATGAGTTAGAGAAACTTATTTAATCTCTAGATTAAATAAGATTATTTAGAGAAACTTATTTAAGCCTCAATCTTTTTGTTTAAAAAAGATATAAAAGAGTAGTATCCATCTCATTAGATTGGTAAGATAAGATGAATTAATGCGGATAAAGCAGTCAGGTGTACAGCAAGCTCTCGGTAAATGTTAGATATCATTGGTATCATCCTCATCATTGTCATCATTACTCTCATTATAGATTATTGTGATAATCTAGTATGTGAGTATATTATTAGGGATGAGAAGAGGAGGGAGAGTTGAAAGTTTTACAGGAGCAAAATCTCAGTTGAATCTAGAAAGATTAATAGAAATTAGCAGGGATAAAAACAGACAGGTTCTAAAAGATGCCTTTAAACCTTTTCATTATGCAGTAGGAGAAAGTTTGTCAAAAGTCTATGGGATACTGCATATAAGTCACCAACCCCCACCCATCACCAAACTTGTCCTCTGACTCTTCCCTCTCAGCACTTTGCCTTCTGGTCTCCTTACTTTGTTTCAACATACCAAGGACACACCTGTCTTAGAGCCTATGCACTTGCCATTCATTTTCCTGAAATACATTTTCCATAGATATGTAGGTGGCTAACTCCCTGGACCTCACCTTATGTTGTCTATTCAATGAATCCTTCTTGAATTTACCCTATTTAAAATGGTGATCTAGATTTGCCCTCCAAACCCCACCCTCACGTACATTTCTGATCCTTCCTGCTCTCATGGACTTTTTGTTGTTAGCATTTATCACCTTCTATTACACTATATGATTTACTTCTTGAGAGGTTTTTGTTGTGGTGGTACACTGTCTCCTACAGATAAAATGTTAATTGCTTAAAGACAGAAGAATTTTTATTTTCATAGACATAAGCCAAACATCTAGAACAGTCTGACATAAATACACATTCAACAAATATTTGTTGAATGAATAAATGAGTGAAAACTTTTACGACAGTGAGTTTCATGTTACCTAAAACTCTGCTCTCATTCTGTTCTCACTCTGCTCAATATGAGAAAAGGAACATTTGTCCTACCAGTCCCTGAGCGTTCTTGGGACAAGGAATAAATTTCTCTTAATGGTATATTTTTATTTTGAGTTCAGATGCCTACTGAACTCCTGCTATGTATATACCTTCCTTCCCTTTGCTTTAGGGACAAGCTTTCCTTCCCAACAACCATCTCCAATCGATTTTACATGTGTGCCATGTACTTCTCTACTCTTCCACACTACAGTTCTCTCTCCTCATCACAGGATCAACAAAGTAAATTAGAATATCAGAGATACTCCTTTAGTATGAGGGATTATGTCTTCGTGCTTCCCTAGGCTTATACCACATTTTGTAGTTTCTTCCCTTCTTGAGCAAAGGTGCAACCCAAAGGCGTACATTAGAATCAACTTCATCCCTTCACTTTGCTGGATAGTACGTGACAGAAATGGGTTAGGAGCCAGACATACTTACATTTTTTTCCCAGCTCTACTTCTTACTGATTGAGTGGCTTTGTCCTGAGCCTGTTTCCTTATCTTTGAAATGAAGATGACCACGAAAGGATTGTCATGAAGGTTAATACATCAGTGCCTCCCTCAGGACCTGGCATAGAGTTATCATTTTATATATCCCCTTTCCAACAATTCAAGGAAAGTGGCAGGTGAGAGATGTTTCTCTCCTCTGGTTCAACCCTTTTTTCATTTCTCAGAAGTGAGATGTAATACTAACAGAAGACCCGAGAACACCCAACTGAAAGCCTAAATTGGAAAGGCAACACAGGGTGAGCCCAGTTTTGGGCAACAGCAAAAGAGATGGGGAGAGAGGAACAGCCCCAGAAGTCTGTATTCCCTGTGAAGGTGGACTTTATCCTTTGATATGTTATTACTAGTGAGCTTGATAGCAGGGCTTGGCATATATATGACACAAAGATTATCTGGCATTAGTAAGTAATGACAGATAGTTTTCTCTTCGTTGTTGGAAAGAAGGGATATCAGGAAAGAAAAATAAGGATAAACTGTAAAGAATCAACTATTGAGATAAAAATATACAATTATCAAGGTAAAAATGCATATTACTTTTTATGGTTTCCCTGGGATTCTTTTTAAGGTCTTAGTTTCTTGACCATAATATATTATATTTATTTCAAATATATGGTAGCTGAGATACATTTTAGGTCAAATAGGCATATATAAGCTGCTACTTAGGGAGGTAGGCTCTCTATATAAACATTTCTTTGGGAAAAGACATTTCAAGTTCCAAATGTTCAGTGTACATATGTGCTTCTGGAACACAGAATATATTGAGAACTTTATTCTTTGGTTTGTGATATGTGGTTAGCTTTTTAAAGTGCTACATGGTTACAAAAGCATGTTTGTGATAACTTTGGAAATAATTTTAATATTTGATTTAAAATGATTATGTGAATCATATTTCACTCTAGTATTTTTCTTCTCTTCATATTTTGTGGAGGAAGAACAACAAACAAAAAATCTTTGTAGCACCCTGTTCAACTTGTAAATGTAGAGGGCACTTCACCCCTTTGTAGTCTTTCAGCACCTAAACCATTACTGTCATCACATCCATCATCACTACATTGCTCCACTGGACTTGTTTACTCATTAAGAAAGGCAAAGTTGCTCGGCAGGGGTTCCTACTAAATCATTACTGCAGACAAACCTGTCTAGACTAAGAGAGTCTCAATTTCTTGTATCTCCTGTTGGGCAACTTGTGTCTTCCACTTAGCACCAGTTCTGATTTTTATTTATTATTGTTTTTTTTTAATTTTAAAAAGCACCAACTGACAAAATCATTTAAGTAAGATAGTTGTCATTTCTCATGTCTATTGCTTTGATCATTGTATGATATTACTGTAGCTTTATTCATCATATATTTTGTATTTCTTTAACATTTCATTCCACAGGCACTCCAGAAAGTCTGACAGATCTAGCATCCAAAAACAGACTAGGAAAGGCACTGCCTCTGATGCAGAAAGGTAGGCTTGGTGTTGTGCTGTGTGGCCATCTTCTATTTCAACTGATAAATTCAAGGGTGCCTTCACTTATTTTATATGATCAGTTCATAAGCACAGATTGTGATGTTTAAAGACATTCATGTAAATAGATCTCCTATATGGGAATAGCCTTAAAAAACAAGAGAAGGGTAATTTGAAGGTGGCCCTTAAATTTTAGGGTTTAAGAAAAATCTCTTTCTCTTAGTGATCATGCTGATGACTAAAGGGGACCAATACTGTACTCATTACTATTTACATATTAGGACATTTTAATATTTTGTTTCAGAGATTATTTAAATATTATCAATGAATGTAATACTTGGAATATGCAAATATTTTGAGTGTTATTTATCTGAATGATGTCATCTCTTTAAAAAATCTCTTTTCTGCAAATTGATCCAAGATTTTTCTACTTGTCTATAAAAGATATTTGTTGAGTTAATGTAAAAATTAATGGAATTATTGACTTACTTTGCAAGTTATCCAACTTTACCAATTTTTTTTTTTACTATTTTTAGGTGTAAGATATTAACACATTATTTTACATAGCTGTAAAAAACACCTAATGTCTCATTAACATATTCTTGATTCATCCAAAAATTATTGAGAACATGTAGGGGGACGCAGATGTGAATGAAAGAATGCATTAAAGTGTTACATCTATTACTATAAAGGTATGCACAAGGTATAGGGAAAACAAAAAGAGTAGAGTACAGAAAGGAAATATCTCATAAAAGGTGTCACTTGAGGGACACCTGGGTGGCTCAGTAGTTACAGCGTCTGCCTTTAACTCAGGGCATGATCCTGGAGTCCCAGGACCAAGTCCCACATTGGGCTCCCTGTGTGGAGCCTGCCTCTCCCTCTGCTTATGTCTCTGCCTCTCTCTCTCTCTCTCTCTCTCTCCCATGAATAAATAAATAAAATCTTTTTTTAAAAAAGGTGTCACTTGAGTGAAATCTAGATATTTAAAAGTAGATGTGTAAAAAAAAAAAAAGTAGATGTGTAGAAAATATTCCATGAAAAAAATATTCCATGAAAATGAAAAAAATATGAGTAAACACTGAGGCTTAAAATTTCCTCTTGATCTGGGGGGATCTATGCCCGTTTTGAGAGGGAGAATCCTTTCAGGAGATGGGAGAGAGTTGAAAATAAAACTGCAGAAATCTCTAGATGTTATGTTACACATGACCTTGTGGACTGTTTAACAAAATTTCAACTTCTGCTTTATTCATCCATGAGCCATTGGTGAGCTGGACACATAAGAGGCTAATCATTGGCTTTGAGTTCAAAAATTATAGATCACTATAACAACAGTTTGTAAGATGAATTAAAAGATTAAAAGGCAAATGCAAGATTCCAGCTAGGCTGTCACAATAGATTTGATTGAGATAAACTCTGGACAATGCAGTTATTCATTTAAAGGATATCTGCCAAGCAATGTGCTAGTAAGTTCAAGGAATAAAATAGTGAACAGCAAAAAGGAAACCTCCCAGGAGATACTACCTCTGAACTGAGATCAGAAAAATTAGTAGTTAAAAAAAAAAGAAAAAGAAAAATTAGTAGCTATTAGTTACATCAAGGGGTGTGAGTAAAGGGAAAATGAAATTTATTCCTAGCTAATAGTTATGGGGATATCGATTATTTAAGGATTCTAATTCCTTTAGATTTAGAGATTTAGGATTTAGAGGATTCAAAAAGTGTTGAGTAGAGATTCAATTTTACAGAGATCTAGGCTTTGAGAAAGAAAATGAAAGATAGAGAGATAGATATCCTGTGATGAAACAATACTGATTATGTTTCCATTTACATATTCTTTAATGCCAACTCAGTTAACTACAGTTTCTTTACTAGTAAAATGACTTAAGTTCCTTAGACAAGTTTTTAATCTTCAAGCACCATTTACTGCTCCCCTGCCTCACAGACATAATTTCAATTATTTTGATATGATTAAGATTTTTCCTCAAAGTCTTAATCTTTTTACCCCATTCAGGCTTTAGTTCATTTAACAATTACTAATTGAGTATAAATGAGAAAGTCTTTTTGATAATAGGATACTGTTTTATAAAATGTTGGATGATTCTAGAATCAACTCATGGTGCTTAACTACAAATGAGTGGTATCTGGGCATTTCCCTCTACAACACTGAAATTATCTGTAAATAAACACATATCCTCCTTCCCTCCAAAAAGAATAGCAAGAATTTCATTGATTCCCAGTCTCCCGTGTTTGCTGCTTAAGTTTCATATTCATATTACTCTTGCTTTATTTACTTTGCTAATAGATTTTAATATAGAAAATTCAAACCTTTTAAGGGTGTATATTTGTTCGATTATAATTAAAGCTCTCCACTGATTTTTAGAGAATAAATTATATGCTTGGTTTTTAAGTGGATTGTTGAATAACTAGTTACAAAAGAAGAATTGGCCTGATTTTCTAGGTTTGTGTTAACTCTCATTACCTTGAGTTAACACCTAACTTCAGGTGAATTGAAGTCACAGTATGAATCCTTTGGACATCAATGCTTAGTCTTTGGGAAGTTAACAACGTACCCAAAGGATTCATACCATACAGTCACAACTTGGCTTCTGGCAAAATATGCTATTTAATGGTCATCATTTTGAAGGCCCTTTGTTGGCCTTAACAAATTTGGTCTTATGGGGAATAGCGTTGTAAGAAAATATTTTGAAAGATATGAACAGTTACAGACAGAAGACAAGCAGAACTCATTTCTGACTTTTGTGCCTAGCATTTAAAGCAGTGCTTCAGATTTTCTTGGGAAGCTCCTTAGTAAAAGTCTGACTTTTCACTCTCATATGAATTCAGTGTATGATATCTAGCAGCATTTTTCCTTTCTATTCTAGTGACTTTTATTTTTGTGGAACCCATACTCTGCATCCTACCTAGGGGATGTTTTGTCAAGATTAGTATTTAGAATTAACCAATTTGAAAAGGAAAGCTTCCCAACATATATGCATTTTATGTTTTTCTGGTACTTTTGGAAAGAGAATGTGTAGGCCTGCAATGGCCGTTATAAGAGGAACCATATTGAACAGCTGACCTTAAATAGTACAGGTGTGTCCATCCTTTATTTAATAAGCCATAAAAAAGATATATTTTTAAGCTGCAGTAGAAGAAATTCACTGCAAGATCATTGCAACAATAGATATGTCTGACTAACCTCAGATTTTGGTGAGATATGTGTTTTTACTTAAGTTCAAGTCAAAACACTAGTCTTAGATGAAGAGAGTAGGCATAGATTGGACTCTGGTAAATATTTAGATACACGTTTGGAGATGGTAAACTAGCTTCAGACATACTTAAGTTTGAATTAGAATTTTGCTCTATTAGCTTTATTTTTTGTTTAAAAATTATGGGATATTTATAGATCTGTATAATGGAGTAGGTATTCATTAAATGCCATTTCCCATACATTTTGTTCCTACAAGCTCTAAGGAGACCATTCTGTTAAAACTTGTCAAACAGTTTGATATTTGGATATATATTTATATTTTGTTTTATAAGACTAACAGTATATCCAAGGATTTGCCATTTTTCATCTTGTGATATGGAAACAAATTCTATCTCAATAGGCGACACAGGGAGCAAGTGTTGGTGGTCAGTAGATCTGTGTGGATCCTACCTTTACCGCACATTAGCTGTCATTTTACAAGTCACTCTATGATCTTCAGTTTTTCTGTCTATAAAATAGAAATAATGATACTTCTCCAGAGTTGCTATGAGAATATCAAAAAGAAGAACATATATGTGTATACATGTGTCCTTATACACACATACATTTAGTGCCTGGCTCCAGATGGATGCTCAGTAAAGAATAGTTGTTACTGTCATTTTACTTATCCCTCATGCACTCCCTGTTCCATTCTCTGGTATGGTTGTTCCTAATCTCTTCCATTCTTGCATCCGTATGTTCTTAGCACATTACATTCCATTGAAAACATCAAGGCTGAACAGCCTGGATTATCAACATTTCATCCCTGTACCTCAGAATTTCTTGATTGATTTGCCTTTCCTCTAGTCTAAATGAACTGTACTTGGTTCCATTATCTCTCATCTCCAGAACCTTGCCCTTCTCTCTTAAAGTTCTGCGTATTCACTCTCCTCAGTTTTCCTTCCTGGAATTCAGACTTAATGCCACACTCCTCTCTCTTCCTCAGGCAAAGTGGTTATTGATGCCACCCCTTTGGTCTGTGCTTTCATACTTATAGTTTGGCTGGCAGTAGGGACTGTTTTGTTATTAAGGGATTTTTTTAGTTCGTGTCAAAGAAAAAACAGATCTGGTGCTAAATGAGGAACCTTAAACACACTATACAAGCTGTTCCCAGATACTCCTGTAGCTTTGGAGATGGAAACACTAAGTCATGTAATCTTAATCTGGATTAATACTCACCTAGAAAGCCATTTATTTGTCTCTGTAGTTACTTTTTATATCTTTGCCAGTTTGGTGCCATACAAGGTCTACCTAAATTGTTCATATTTCAAGTTACCATTTAAATAGTCCTTTTAGTGCCTATGAATTGCATTAAAGAATGAAGATAGATTTAAGTGAAATTGAAATGAAATTTCTCAATACTAGGGTGAAAACTACTATTCACTTTTCAGACCACACTAAAAAAGTATTGTGAATAAGGATTGCTTGAAGTTTGTACTCATGATAATGGCTTTTAAAGAGTAATAGATAAAAACTCATTCTTTACTACTGAAAAAGACTTGATCATGCCCTCCTTTCCATATAAATTAATTCTATAGAGTTGAAGTATGTGAAAAGTCAATTTAGAATGAATAGACAGTGTTAGTATGTATTGTCAGTTCTTTTCTCCTTTAATTTATAAATTGAGACAACAGTCCAGGTTTCAGGATTAGCATTAAAGTCTGATAAAGCATCAATCCATAGGTCAAGAAGATAAAAATGTACATTTATTACCATTCTAAGTTGTCCCTTTTTCCCATTTTATTGTTCTGAAATAGATACCTTGAATTAAAATCATAACAGCTATGAAAGTCATTTTATTTAAAAGAAAAATTGTCAATCTGAATACAAGGTGAATAAAATAGTCAATAATTAATAAACTTCCAATGATTAATATGTATTCTTTACTCTCACATTTCAAATCACTTGATAAGTGGATTTACAACCTTGTTTCAAAAGGGATGAAATGTTATTTCTTTGCTTCTGTCACTGTAAAAAAAAGATCAATTCTGGGTATTTTAAACATGCATTTTATTTAAATACATATTGGAAATGATTTTTTAAAAGACAAAATCATGTATCTGTTTCAAACAAGATACGCATCAGCTTTTAATTCTTCATTCATAAATTGGCTTCATAATGATTTTGAACCCTATATTAAGATAACTGTCAATATATGGACAGTATCTTTTCAGACTTTTTTTTAGTCTTAGAAGATGTTATTATCCATACATTAGTCATTTGTATTTAGTCAGTTCAATAATGAAACATACTCCATCTTATTGTATCATTATAATTTGTTGGTCTGCTTCTCTTAACCTTAGAAGACATCTTCCTTTTGCAGCCTACATGGAATAAACTTCCTATTGCAGATTATAATGATTAACATTGTAAAAATATACACAGAGTCCTACAGTGCACTATTTCTTCTCGAAGGCAAGTGCTTGAAGTATCCCTGTGTTTGCTATTCTAATCATATTTATTCATTCAATCAAGGTATCTTTTTTGAGTTCTTGCTTTCTGTACAGCTGTATTCTAGGCACTAGAGATGCAACTCAGTAAAAAAGAGACAGAAGTCTCTGCCCTTGTGCAACTTTACAAGAGGTTTATTATATTGGAGGAATCTGGATTAGCCCTCTGAAAACCACGTGGCATGTACATTTGCAATAACTTGTCAGTTTCTTTTGAATTCCATTTCAGTGATCGCATGATGATGAGTTTCTTCTGGTTTTTAAAGTCACTGCCTTGTAAGAGTAACCAGGTTTTCCTTGGACAAATGTGTTGGTATCAAACTTAATGTGAACCTGCTGACTGAAGATCTTTTTTGGCCCTAATGTTTTAGGGTTCTCCCACCATGCCTTTCTAGAAGGGGATACGCAGCCCTAAGAGCGACTGATCAGCCAGTCCTTAGGGGAAAACATCCCGCTCGCTCAAGGTCGAGTGAGCACTCTAGTGTCAGAGCACTGTGTTCTACCCACCACCTTGCCCCTGGAGGGTCGGCGCCACCTTCTCCGCTTCTGACAAGGTCGCTATTCAGTGTCCAGCCCAGCATTCATGTTCTGCCTCCGGGTGTTGGTGTGGTGTTGTACTTTTCTGAGCACTTGATGCTTTCACTCATTATGACACCATAATTTTTAACCCTTTCTTTGTGGCACTTAAACCTATTCCACATCCTCTATAGTTGCATCTATCTTCACTGTGCTGATAGTAGTCTATAGTTCCTGCCAATTAGCTACCATTGAAAATTAAATTTGGCTGTGTTATGTCCTTCCATCTGTTTGTGGCATATTCATATATATATATATACATATATTTTAATTATGTGAAACTCTTTATGAAAAATTACCTGGAAAATTAAATGTGTATTTGCTTTAAAAAGTATAAGAGAAATTTCTTTTATAAAAATCTTTTGTATGTTTTCGGTAAAATCTTAGAGTGTTTGAAAGTTTTTTAGTTAAAAAAAAAAAAAGTGAATGCCAGCAGATGGAGGTCAGATTACTCCTGTGCAGTAGTAATGTATCTGCACACTTCTCAAATTTATATTTGTAACTTCAGTCCTTGGACCAGTATATTTTATAGCATGTACCCAAGGTTATTTTTTTTAAATATCCGTCAAGGTTTTCCTATTTAAAAATAAAGAACAAGTGAATGGTAATTTATAAAAGTCTACAGCCAGAAGTATTCTTATCACTTATAAGTAATTCTATATATAAATATTGACTTAATAGTAGCAATTTAGGCAACAGCCTTTCTTGACTAATTTATCCACATGGTTAGGATTCAGAGGCTGTAAGTAGATATATTTGGTTCAGCACCACCAAAAATGGATAACTTAATGGAAAGCCACAACTTCATAGAAAGTTATTTCAAAGTGAGTCTGATTGTACTCAATTCAGGAATTCATTATGCAGAACTATTTGTGACAGACATTACCTTGTCTCTTTTAGCTCCTTTTTATAGTATTTCTTTTACTCATATCATCAAAAGCATTTGATTTTGTTTCCAAAGGCTGAGTTAGGAGGTTTATGTCTATTTTAATAGTAACAGGAAGAAGGGAAAGGTACTTGTCAGGCCCTTCTTGGAGTTTCATCATTTCATTCCCCCCTTTGTTTTGTGCCCACAGAATGCACAGACAAGCAAGTCCAACCCATCCTCCTCCTTCAGACACATCCTTCAGCAGTCGGAGGGGACGACAGCTCCCACAGGTGCCAGTGAGAAGCAGCAGTATAGAACAAGGTATCCAATAAAGAGAGATCATTTTCCAAAAACCTTGGATTTGAGAATCACCTCTTTTTATACTCTTTATATTAAATGAATAATAATTTATGTAGTTTACTGAATCTTAAAGTTTTGTTTCTTAGAATTTTATTCCCAGAACCAAGTTATAGTGGTTTATGGCATATACTCTGTTTTTGCTGAGTGAGTGAATGAATGAATTTTAGACAGTCAATTGAGAGAATGAATTGAGCCTTAGAAGCACCTTTTTAGAAAGGGACAAAAAAATACAGTTTTTAAAATCTCAGTAAAATATGATATTTTATGTGTTAGAAGAAGGCTTAAACTTATTTTAAAAATATTTTTTAAACATTTGAAGTCTTTACTGGTATTTTTAATTTTAATATACTTGCAATATACTAGTCTTTTATACAAGTTTTATGACACAAGAAAAAGTTAGAACACATATTTTAGTGTTTTGGGTGTTTTTTTTTTTTTTTTTAAACAGTTCACGTTACTTACAGATTCTCTTATTTTAAGCATATACACATTGTGTTTATTTGCCTAGAAAGAAAGAGAATGAGAGAAACAGAGAGAAGAGAGCTTTGATTATGGAAATTAAGTTCCCTAAACTTAATGCAGGCTAGATTATTTCAATACTGTGTTAAAATAGTCCCAGTTTTTTTTTTTCATGTGCTCCAAGGTCTATCAGATTTCTCACTAGGTAAAAAGATTTATAAGTATATTTATCACTTAAGTATTTTCAGAGATCCACTAAGTAATGTACTGAAATAATTTTTAGTTTGGGGTTATAGTATAATACAGTGAACTTCTATTTAAAATGTGTGTTCAAAATCTTCATCCCCGTAAAAAAACTAAAAGGTTAACATTTTGTATATTTTTTTCAATAGTGTTGGTTGTTCTGATGTGAAATTTGTATTTCATTCTATATTGAGGGAGCTGTGTAGGTGTTTTACTATTTAACTGTAGGAATTTACTGAATGTATCACGTTAATATATCACAGAAATGATGTAAGAAGATAAATACATTGTTTCAAAGACATATGGCAGAGAGTACAAAAAGAATACTTGGTTATAGAAAAATTAATATAGATTTTTAAGAAGTATCAACTTACTAAGAGGAAAGTTGCTATGGTAAACTCTGGATATGTATTATTTTTAAAAATTATATGTCTCATTGATATATCATGCTTCAATATTCAGGCCTGTTATAAGAGTATTCATTTAGTTAATAAGGAATTTATGCCATGTGAAACTCTGACTTTCTTTTCTAAAATAGCAATTAATTGGAATTCTCAGTTCATGTGTTTAACAAACTTTTCTCTTTTGGGAACATTTTGAGAAGATAATTCATAATTAATGTTCTTAAGACTCGAATTAGCAATAGCCTAGATGAAACTGCTTTAAATAAAACTTGGTGTTTATTTAAATTATCCATTCATGAACTCCTGTTGCACAACTAAAAGAACCACAAACTCTGGCATTTTGTAGAAATTCATTGTTACTGGCCATATTTTGCTAAAGATCGATATCCAAAACGTCATGTGTTCCTAAAATTCTTTGCATTTCCTCCAGTTGTTATAATACTTTACAGGTTCAAAAGCATATAAGGGTACTGCATATAACTCTTATATAGTGAGATTATAGTTATATTACTTCTGTAGAAATAAGAATTGCTTCTATGAAATCAGTTGGATTGTATGCTGGATTTGTTGTTTTTTTTTTAAAAAGCTTATGTTCTATTGTTAATATCAACATTACTGTTTATGATATTCATATTCACAGTTGTCTTTCAGAGAAATCATCAATTTGTAAGGATTGAATTGAGGTGGGAAGAAAGGAATGACTGAGCTTGAAATTGATGGAGTTATTTTGAAATTTAATATAAATATACTTAGTCAACACTTTTTTGTTATTTGAGGTTCCTGAAATTTATGGTCTCAAAACCTTTCAAAAATCTGAGAACATGTGTTATTGTATCTAAGTGTTCTAACATAATTAAAACAGATCTGGTTTACTTTTGATTTTATGAAGTGCTCTGAGACTTTTGGTAAATGATAATAGTATCTGCCATCATCATATTGTGGATCTATTTCAAACTGAACAGACATGAAATCTTTGTGTCCTAAAATATGTTTTAAAAGTAAATTTTTTATTTGATGATAGATTAGCAGAATGTAGCACATTCTATTTATGATTGATTTCATTGTTTGTAGGGCTATAGGATTATTCTTTCTTCTTTTGACAGTATTTTTTAAACATTAGTTCAATCTTCTTTGTAGTTAACGCTGAATGAAGTTCATTTGCAAATTAAGTCTCTACTATACTTGACTTCCTTCTTTCTAGTCTTCTTTTTTGTTGCTGTTGTCTTTTTTATTTTTAACAAAGGGTAGTTTTATTTATTTATTTATTTTTGAAAAAAGAACTGAATTGATGATAAGCATTGTTGGTAAGAGCAGATATTTCAAATGGTTTAGATTCCTGTAGTGATACAACTTTTGATGAACTCATAAAATGTTATTCATACAGTTGCTGGATACAGTTATCTACTTGATTGTTTTTAGGATTCGTGCCAGGATGATTAGATTGTTTGACTGGATACATTTTTTTTTTTAAATTCAGTCTTAGTCCTCTGTATTTGTACCATAAAAGCAATATGTTCTATAAAGGCAACACATCCTTTGAAAGAGCATTTTTACTAAATTTTGAAAAGTTTTTTAAAGTTTCTTCTAAAAATTAAAAATGCTAGCCTCTTTGCTACATGGAATCTGATTATGTTAAAGTATACTTAGAAGAAAAGAAGAGGAGTGATTACAACACAGATTTTGAGATAAAGTAGCCAAAAAAGTAGCCTTACAATTTAAATAACTGATGGCATGTGATAATTGAGCAAAGACTCCTAAGAAATTTCTCTGATTATATTCCAAATTTGTATTCCAATGTAGTCCTTATAGGGAGTGAAGCTGAAAGCAACATAACTGTTTGCAAAAAAATGTTGTATGGTTTTCTGAAACCAACCAAGTGACTTTTTGTGCTCAACTGAATATCTTTTAAAGAAATACTTAAAAATTATTTGTAAACTAATACTTGGTGTTCCAGTTTTATTTTATGTGTTCTATTATTAATATATCTGTTACTTAAAACTCTGACGATACCCACTTCAGAATTATCTAGATAGACCACTATTTTTCAGTAAATAGTGTACAAATAAGGAGGTAGATATAAAGCTTTATGAAATGTCTAAGAAATATAATCTCCAAAGAATAATTTCACTTTGGGATATTTTAATATAACTAATTTGGGAAGGAAGAAAGGATTACTTAAACTAGGATAATTTTTTCCTTGTGGGAAATGTTACTGAATATTTTCAAAATGAAAAGAAAATGCTTACTATCTAGTAAAAAATGGAATTCTGTTTTTCGTGGCTTATATGAAATTACAAATTATCTGAAATGCTATCATTTTTGAAATGATGAAAAATGTTCATTATGAATATATGGATGCTTTTTTAATATGCTTGCAATAAAAAGTCATAATGGATTAAATTAGAATTTATAGGAAAAATTAGTACTGAAATATTTTTGCAGTTCCTAAAAGAAAGAAAAAATGCCACACAATATATTTTTCAATGCCAAACATTATTAATTTCCCAATGTTTATGTTTTTATTTTAAATATTTAAATTATTGTATTCATTCTTTCTTTGATTAATTTTAGTACCATATTTGAGACTTCTTATGATTTGTCATTGCAATTTATCATGTCACATTATATGTTGTACATTTTTATTATTCATGCCATTGTGCTGATTCACATTTCCGTGTCTAACTATAAATTTGCTGATTTCTTTCTTTTGTTTCCATCATTATGTGCATTTAATTCATTGAAGAACAAGAAAAATATAACTCTTCCACAAAAGGTAAATATTAATGTAACTTTTTAACCATTTAATATTATTCCTTTTCTTTCATAATATGTGAATTATATAACTGTATTTATTGAAATAATGAGCAAAATTATTTAACATAAAGGTAGTTTCCTCCCTGCAAAGATTTTGTAGGGCATTTGGCGTTAAGTATTTTGCACTGTGCACATTGAAGAGGAAAAGATTAAAATTAAGAGTGCTTTTGTCTCAAAATTGATCTATGATGACAATTACTTTTGAAAAATAATATATTTTTATATGTTTTTGTTTGTTTGTTTGGATTCCCCTGCTCTCATATAAAAGGTTTGATTATGCCTCTGTTCAGCATAGTATCTACTGCAAAGGATGAGAAAAATCCCTGGATATTCCCTTCTGATATTAGTAACATTATAGAAAGTTTGGTTCCCAGTGTAATCATACATCTGGGAAACAGCTGCCTAAATATCACTTCTCTCGGCCTCAGTACTGTTACAATACCCATGAGTTCTGTCTTCCTGAGTGACAAGGAAAACCACTCAGCCTGCTATGTTGGCACATTAGTGACCTCCTGTCTTATTATCTTTTGGATCACATTTGATTTTTGGTCTTTGGACTTGAGTTTCAAGTACTCGCATACCTTGTCCTGCTCATGTACTGCCCGTACCATTTTCTATTCACTGTTACTGTTGGCCTGATAATTAAATATTTGAACATTAGCTTTTAGCTTAATAGAATGTTGTTAATAATAGTTAAAAAATTAAGTAATCCTATCTACATAATAAAAGTACATTTACTTAGTATTTGTGGATTAATGATTGAATTAATTTTTTAGGCATAGTAATCCTAAAACTTAGTCCAGAGAGTAGCATCATCCTTTTTTATGAATGATAAAGCTCAGATTCAGAGACATTAAGAGATTTACCCATCTACACTGCTAATGAATGGTAGACTATACACCCAGGTCTCTTACTTTTTGACTTCCTTCCTCTATACTCTAGTATATCCTATTTTAATAGACATGAATCCCAAGTACATTATCCCTAACTCCTAGGTATTAAGGTATGTGTTATATACCTCAGTATTACCAAGTGAAAATGGGAGATAATATTCGATTATTTACTTAATTTGAATTTTAAAGATATATTTATATTCTGGCAAAGTATCTGACATACCAGGCAATAAGTAGATATTAATATAAAATAAAATGTTATTCAATAAGGTCAAAATATCTTGGTCCTTAGATTTTGCAAAGATTGCTGGCCAACCTGCAATTTTAATTCAGGTATCAGAAACACAACTTTAGATTCAGTGGTTCAAAAATGGCCAATGCATTTGTACCTAGATGAATTTAGTTGGATTTGTATGATAAATTTAGTATGATAAAAACCTTAAAATTTTATATTAGAAATGGGTCATGACCTAATTAAGTTAGCCAAAAGAAAGAAAAATGTAATAATTCTTCACTTAGAAAAATCTTCTATATATATATTATTACTAGCCAAAAGCTATAATTAGCTAATCAAAACAAAACAAAACTCATAAGTTGTACAACTTAAAATCTCTATGAGTTGTGCACATTTACAGCCTCACTACACAGCCTGACATTTCTGCAAGGTCATTGTGTTCTGGCTGAGAGGTATCGTCACTCTGCCAAGTCTTCTTTGCATGTAGAACATGGATATGCTTCATGGAATGGACCACATGACTAAAACAGCCAAAGAGGCACATCCCAAAATGCATGTAAGCAAGGCAGAGGTTGTTGCTTCCCTCTCCTAGGATTTAAGGGAGTATTGCTTAGTCACAAAAAGTTTGAAAAGCCCATATATGATAGAAGCAAGTTCAAGAAATTTCTTTAAAGTCAAAGTTTAGGTTCACATATCCCCACAAGAAAGAAACAGTTTTATTTTGTATAGAAACCCTGCTGCTATGAGCTGACTTTTCTGTGATGGATTGTATTGGAGAATTAAGTTATCTTGAATCTTCCCTGGATAGATGAAGACTGGGACAAACTGCCTACCTGAAAGTATAAACTAAGGGGCTCCTAGTGACAGTTTGTTTTTAATGAATGTAGACCAACTTGTAGGACAACTAACAGTCCCAGTTTGTGGAGGACTGAGAGGTTTCCCGAGATACAAGATTTTCAGTGCTTGAATTGGGGCAGTTCCAGACAAAATGGGATGGTTGGTCACCCTAACTGTAAAGGACCAATATATAATTTTCCAGCATATGTTTGTAAAGCACATAAACAGAGATGTTAAATACTATTAATTTTTTAATGTTAGATAGAATTTATTCACCACTTATTCTATGTCAATAACTTGACTAAGAGTGCTATATATTTATCTCATGTTCTTACAACAACCTGAAAGATAACTATGTTTATGGTAACAACATGTGCAACTGTAAGGAAAGGATTAGTACCTGTTTCATAGAGAGAGGGCTAAGTGGGATGCCTAAGGGATAAAGCTGCTGCACAGCAGAACCAGATTTCAAGTCTGCCGCCCATTTTCTGTCTACAGTCCATGTTGCTATGACATCTACCACTTACAGCACCTTAGAGAGGCTCATGTAGGAGTCCCACCTCCCCCTGATGACCCAATTTTTTACTACGCAACTAAATCTTATACCCGGCTTGTCCCTCAAATTAATGTATTTGAATAAAGATAACACATTCTTGAACTTGAAAAGTTAACTGAGGAACTATAAATGTTTATAAAACGTTATTTATCTTTTCCCTCCCTCTTTTATGTTGAAAGCTGAGAGACCATATCATTTTAGACTTCACAAACTGCTTTATAGGCATATTTTAATTATTCATTCTAAAAGTAAGCCAATTTTTCCCTCTCTGCTACATTTCTTGGACAGTTTTAAAGAGCCCATGAATGTAGTTTGGGGGCATCGAAATAATGATATAAGAAGATCAAAACAGAACCAGAAATTAAATGACTTCAAGGTGAGAAAAAATGTTACTATCATAATAAATTTCTAATTTATATACGTTTGGATACTATTTCTTAAGTGCACTAACTTTGGGGGTTTTGGAAGCAATTTTAAATCCTAGCAAAACATGTCACATTCTCTTTTATACAAATATGAATTTTCTTTATTATAAAAAATGTGTAACTTACACCTGTGGAGAATGAAAAGCAATTAGAGTTCAAATTATTAAATGGTTTGAACAGGAACAAAGAGTAAGTGGCACTTGTTGCTTTTTTTATTTTCCTGCTTCACTAATAAAATATATAATAATTATTGCAACCAAGTTGTAGGGGCTCTGTAAGGATTGTCTACAGTCAAGTGTATTTTAAAGTATAAGGTTTTTATAAAAAATGGTCAAATCAATTACCTGTACTTTCCTTCCTTAAGTGTTGACAAGAACAGTTGGAATGCTAAGTTAAGCAAAATAGAATTTATGGAACTATTAAGCATTACTGCAATTCATATAAAAAATGAAAAACATTATTTAATAATCTTCTGTTACCTAAATTATTGTATAGATGATACCTGCACATTTACTTTAACAGTATACTATGGTTGTGAAACACATTATAGGAAAAAATCATGTAACTTAATCTTTGTTGAAAGTAAACTAATTTGTGTATTCAGAAGCAGCACTATTTTAACTGTCACTAAGTAGAAAAGGATTTCAGTTCTATTAACATTTTTTATTAGATGCATATTTAGTAGGGTGCATTTTAGGCCAGGTGATTCATTTCCTGTTATTATATCATGTTGTGATTTCAAAGGTTTAAGTTTCTGTATCTTCCAGGCTTTGCTTTTCTTGAACCCTTATGAATATTTATGAATATCATAAATATTCAGAGCTCCATCAGTAAAAGTGCCTAATTTACCCATTTCTTTTTTTGCCACAAATCCTTAAATATAGTTGTCATTCTAGCCTTCTCTTTAAACTTTAGAGACATAGTGAGTGAAGCAGCTTACGTATAACAGTTCAGAACTCTTGGTTTTAATCCTGTTTTCCCATCTGTTGATTAATATATGGTTATTTAAAATAGTATATAGACTGTAAAAACTTCAAAGTAGTTAGCACTTATGTCAACTTGCAAGATCTGCCTTGTTGAGGGAGAACATTGTTACCGCTTTCTTCCTAGGATTTTTTTTTTCTTCCTAGGATTTTTTAAGAAAGTGTAGAGGAAAAGTAAAAGGCAGACAGATGTCTAGCCATGCATAAGTTCTGTGATTTTTTTTTCCTTTAACAGCATGTGTTTCCCTTCAATATTGTATTTTTAACAAATTTTAAAATTGATAAGCACTTTTTATATTAAAAAGGGAAGAGACTATCAAAAAATTGATGCTGAATTTAGCAGTTAAGCCACATCAAACCTTTCAAGTTAGATACTCCTCCCATCTGTATTGTAATGGCATAATAAAATAATGTGATTGGAATAAGTAATTGGAATAATGAAAACTATGAATAAACATTTTGGAGATCACTTGGAATGAAGAACATGATCCCTCAGGGAATGATTTTGGTATTCCCCCAGAGAAGCCTTACATACATGGGCTGCTTTTCATGAAAACTGTATTCTTGAAAGTGTCTCATAAGGAAAAAAGTTACCCCCAGAATAGAAATACATTTTATAAAGCTGTTTACCCTTATGAAACACAAAAGGGCAAAGTAGAATGACAGATTATTTCATCAAGAGCCTTTCTAATCTGTCAAGTATCTGACTAGTATTTGCAGTGTTACTCTGGTGCTTGGCAATTTTAACACTGAAAGGGATGCCTGGGATTGGTAATCTTAGCTTTGTTTTAGACAGTTCAGTGAAAATCAGCATGCTTAAACAAGAAATGGTCTTGTGGCTTTGGCTATGGTGAGATTTGAATGATTATATGTACAAATTACCTATTCCGCCTGTGCCAATATTGCACTTCAATGATCCATACCAAACATAAGTTATTTTCTTTAAAAGCCTTTAAAGGCAATATGTTTTCACTTTACATGTTATTTACTTGTTATATTTAATACTTCTCATGCTGGATAGATGTTATCTGTTATTTTTATTGTTTGTACTATGATTGCACAATTCTTAATATCTAAGAAAATCATACAAGAGCACAAGGAAAACAATTTGATACATTTCTACCCTTGCAAATTGTAATGCATTTTATTTTGGGAAAATGACCCACAATTTGGGCATTTCTGTGTAGTGAAAGTACTATAAACATTTAATTTTCATGTAGATATACTGTATATGTGTGTGGAAGGTAGAGGGTGTATTTATATCATAGTTGTTTGCTACACTTGTATGACTCCAAAAATAGGATGAATATGCAAGGAATGCCTTTTTTAATTGGAAAAATAAACCACAATAATAAATAATAATGTAAAATGCACTGTTGATTTTTTCCCCCATTAACATCTATAGTTTTAGCAAAAAGTTAGCAAATTTTATAATACTGGGAATTAGGTAATAGAGCAAGAGAGAAAGTCATTTGTAGTTTTTTGTTTTTTAAACGTGGAGAAAATTCTAACACCCTATTGAAATAAACAAAATCATAAGCTATAACATCTGGCAGTTAAACTGAGCAATCTTATTACTTTACAAATAAAAACTCCATAATGAAGAGATGTATCAGGAATTGATCAAGGCTACACTGATGAATTGATGAATGGTAATGCACCCAAGATTGTAAGCCATGCCTAGTCATTCCTGCGGGGTCTTTCTGTTTTGCCACATTGCTTCCAGATGTATGGAGAATGTTTATACATCTTAACAATTTGTGTCACTTAAAAGCCTAAAAAACTGTTAATAGAGACTCTTCATTTTTGAATTTTCAAATATCAACCCATCTTTCTGTTCAAGTTGTATATAGTTTATAATAGTTAAAAATTCAGTTAGCTAAGTTTTTAAATCTTTTATTACTTATAGTCTCCATGTTTCATGTTATATTGTTTCTTATATTTGAGTTACCACTATCAATGAGTTTTTAAGTGCTTCAGAGAAGGAATTTTTTTTTCAATACTGTCAATAAGTGAGACATCGTAAATGTTTCATTTATGTATCTCATTCTACCTGACAAATTCCAGATATGTGGTCATTTACCATTGCTCTTCTGGACAGACATTGGAGCAAAGATGGGACTTCGTTATCTCTGAACTCTCATTGTACTACTACTGAGAAGTAGGGAAGCAGAGGCATTGGTTTTTCTATTGACAAAATCTGATAGCACTTTGTAGTTGACTTGACAAACATTAACCTCCAGTCATGATTGACAGATGTACTAGCTAACTCTGTTATAAATTAAAATAATCATAATGTTTTTAATTTAATATATTTAGTAGTATGGAAATTTTTATTATTCCTATTCTCTTTTACACTTATGTTTCACCTAGAATACTACAAAGTATTAGAAGGTTTAACAATATAGTATCTGGATTATCTTTTTGCCTATAAACACAAACATTTGAAACTCCAAATTTATGTTAATTTGTAGATGCATAGGAAGAAATGAAGATTTCGGATTTGAAGATCAGAGCAAATTTATCATTATGTAATTGTAAATTCATTTATATTTTAAATATATTTAAGAAAGTGTAATGCTTAAATTATAATTATCTTAAATTATACAAAACTTTAATATTTAAAATCTTTTTAAGCAAATCACAAATATCTGTAAGTCAGAGGAGTTTCCCTGAAAAAATTACATTATCTTTGGAAGAGATGATATTATAGACATTTTTCAGTGAGGGACAGTTAGGGAAGATTTAACCTTTTAACTTTATTATTTTTTTAAGTCACAGGCCTCTTTAATAATCCTATGAAAGGGATAGATCTAGAAGAAATGCATGTAGGCACAAACACAGTATTTGCAAATGATTTTACCTTCTTTGGAATTTCATCAAAGATCATCCATACCATTAGAGTAAGAATTCATAGCAAAGTATGGGACATGAGAAGAGAAACAATTATTTTAGTCTGTCTTTTTAATAATATTTAATACTTTCCATTAGCAAATTGTAATAAACTATAGACTTTTAAAATTGTCCTTACTGGGATGCTTGGGTGGCTCAATGGTTGAGCGTCTGCCTTTGGCTCAGGGTGTGATCCCAGAGTCCTGGAATCGAGTCCCACATCGGGCTTCCTGCATGGAGCTTACTTCTCCCTCTTCCTGTGTCTCTGCCTCTTTCTCTCTGTGTCTTTCATGAATAAATAAATAAAATCTTTAAAAAATAAATAAATAAAATAAAACCGTCCTTACTTTTCTCACCTTTCGTGTTCCAGAGTCCTTGTTGAGTTTAGAAGAAATGAGTTCATAAGTATGGTTTTAAATTAACCCATAAAGGTTCTAGTTTTATTATTTCTTAATTATAATATTGAGTTGATATTTGACATATGTACATTCATTTAAAAATGTCAGAGTTTAAAATAATAGTGTAAATGAAGTGGAACTAAAGAAAATGGATTAAATTCAATATATATTTTTTTAGCTAAATTACTATCTGCTTTTGAAGAAGCACAGTTTTTTTAACATCAGACACAGCATTCAGCTTGTAGAAAGCACGGTGAAAAATTCCAACTTAAATACCTTTTGTATAAAATTACAGTGTTGGGCACCTGGGTGGCTCAGTTGGCTAAGTGTCTGCCTTTGGCTCAGATCATGATCCCAGAGTCCTGGGGTCTAGCCCAGCATCATGCTCCCTGCTCAGTGGGGAGCCTCCTCCCTTCTGCCACTACCCCTGTTAGTGCTTTCTCTCTCTCTCTGTCAAATAAATAAATAGAAATTTTTTTTAAAAATTACAGTGTTAATTGTACCTTAGAGGGAGAGAAGAATTGTTTATTCATATCACGTTATCACAATTATAGCTAAAATTTAATCTATAGCAAACATCCTTCTCTTTTAACTGTTTTACCTATGCTATATGTTCATTAAAAAACTAAATGCAATTTAAATTTGTTGTAGAAAATGAGAGCATTTTTTTCTTAACTTCTAGTATATGACAGTTTTGAAATTAAAAAAAAATTAAAACCCAGAAGTCCCCCAGTTTTTAAATTCCTTTATAACAGAATGACAACTGACATTTTAATGATTTTGTTAGTTTACAAATGCTGCCAACATTCAGAATGCTCCTAAAATGTGAATTTAATGCTAGGGTTTATGGGAGAATTGGAAAATATTTCATATTTTAGCTTTGCTATTGGCATTAAAAGTGCCAATGCAAAAATTTTAAATGACCATTCTTTTCAAAACAAGATACTTGAGCTTTCTAGGCCATGGTTAATTTTGCTTATACCGGGATACTTGACAGATAACCATATTCCAAGGATTCAAATCATTTTTAATCATTTCTAAGTATCTATATAAATCTACATTAATAATCATGTCCTCTGGTTCAAATTGTGATATTTTATTTTAATTCATATATTGTTTTACTGTTTAGATAGACACACCAATAATTCAGAAATAATGTCATCTCAAGTAAGCAAACTCTGTAAAAAAGTTAAACTCTCCAAATTCACATGGAAGCTTCTTCATTGATGTTTGGAGAAAAAATATTTACTGAAACATAATAACTTGTATGAATAATTATTTCAGAATACACACTAATGTATATACCATATGGAAGTATTGAGAATAACTAAAAAAATGTGAATTTTATGTAATTATTTGATGTTTTGATATGAGTTAGTAAATGATAAGCTATTGGCATTTTGCTTCTGTTCTTGGGATCTGAGAGCAAGCAATGAGGATAGATGGCAACTACATTTTTTTCTGGGTAGTCAAGGGAGTCTACTGACAATTTTGAATCAAAATTTGGGGATTTTCTTTCTTTGACAGATTAAAAAATGTTAACTTTTATTCCCTTAAGAATAAAGATAGTGTATTAGTCATTTTTGGAAGGTCAAATGAAGTCATTTAAAACCATTTTAGTGGGTACCTGAGTGGCTCAGTGGTTGAGCATCTGCCTTTGGCTCAGGTCGTGATCCCGGGGTGCTGGGATCGAGTCCCACATCAGGCTCCCTGCATGGAGCCTACCTCTCTCTCTGTGTGTCTCATGAATATAAATAAAATCTTTTTAAAAATCTACAAAAAAAAAAAAATTTTAGGATTCGTTTTAGTTAGGCTACCACTGTCTCCTTATGATTTAGTTTTGAGTTTTGCAACATAAAGATTTAAATACAGCCATATCACAAACTAAGTAATCCTATTTAGAGAACTGAGGTGTTGTCCTGGCAAGGTAAAATCACCAGAAATGTTTCAGATTGCTTCAGGCCAGTAGCTCTTGGGAAATTATCTTTTCAGTGTAAGTAACTATCTTCCCTAAGAATTTCATGATAATAAAAGTGAAGGTTACAAAGCTATGGGCCAATCAATGTGAAGAATATCTTAAAAATAATATTATTTGGTGAGAATATTAAGCTAATGTCATTTAAGTTTGGTTTTATTACAAATACAGATGACTTTGAGTTACTTTAAGCTTTAAGTGCACAGTATGACTTATTACTTACTGTTCATTTGATTTCCTCCATACTCAAAGCAAATGACAGAGCAAGTATCTCAAGGTACCTACACCATAGGCAGAAGGCAGAAAACATATTTTTGTACATTTTCTGTATTGCACATGGCTTTATGTAAATATAACGCATCTTAATGATTTTGTCTCAATTTCTAATTAATCTCAAGTAGCCTTTTACTTTATAGTAATCATTAATCTATATTGTCAAGTATTTAATAAATTTCTACTACTTTTCTCAAGATCTCCATTGTACCATCCTTTAATCATAAAAATCATCATTTACTGTCTCTGAAGTCAGCTTTTTCAAAGCAAGTGTGCATCATTGCTTAATTCACAGAACAGTGGTGTCAGGGATGGATGTTGTCTACCTAATTTACTGAATTTAAACAAAGCTAAACATCTAATAATGTTATGCTTAAAGTATAATTAAAACATTTGCCCACACATTTCAAACTATGTATTTATCTCTTGTGCTATTCATCTGTACTTGAATACACAAAAAAAGCTACATATTTGCTTAAGTTTTATAATCGATGTCAGTGTCTTTTATCGAGGATGATAGGCCTTTAGCTATTGCAATGAAAACATTTGCCAGCAAGTGTCTTTATAAACTCCTCATAAGAGGTAAAATCAGCTGCCAAGTCAATAACATATATCGACATTCATATTATAATGAGGGCATTTGGCTCTCTTGGCAGAAGCCTCAGTACTTTAATCACACACACAAAAAAATTTCCCCCCCATAAATATATGTATATACACAACTTAAAACTAAATCTTAGCATTGTGTTGCAGAGGTTGAATAGTCTGAGAAATTGTCAGAAGGTTATAAAAAAATAACATAGGTCTCACACAACACACGTGCATGTTTTGAAGAGTTTATTCTCCACAGAACTGTGCTCTTAGTTCTTTTTCCCCCTTCATTTGTAAAAATGTATAAAATAATAGCAAGGTCTTGAAGCTAAGCTGCTTATGATGGATTCTGACTTAAAATAGCTTGTATTTTATCAAAGGCTGTAGTTTTCCTATCTAAACAGTCACGCTTCTACTTAGGAGACTAAGAAAGATTTAAATGTAATGTATTTCTTTCATATTACAAATTAAAGAGCTAAAAATATTATATTGTATTTTCAAAATGTAAGAATTTCATATATGTGGTCAGATACAGCCACTAGAAATAGAAAACTATTTTTTTTTCTCTTAGTTCATTTCTAAGACTGGCAAATATTCATGAAACACTGCTGGTAGAAATTGATTTAATAAGAATGCCTCAGAAAAGCAGGTGTTTATCAGTTAAAACAGTTTTTAGATGACTGCAGTTAGCTGAGGATGTTAAGTGGATGTGTGCATGCATGCTAAGCATGTGCATATATGTGTGATGTGTTCAGTATGCATATTTGTTTCTCTATATATGTACATGCAACAAGCAGTTGATTAAATGGAAAGCATATTTTCACAATTAAATCTGATTTCACATAGTCATTTATAAATGGAATTGAAAATATTTCATATCAGGTGAAGAAGTAGGGTACTTATATTTTGTTACTAACATTTGTGTTCCCCATTTTGTGTTATTTGAGTCATGTCCACCTTTAGATTAACAGGTGCTAGCATTGAATATTCTGCATTTTGTTTATTAGTCATGAGTTATTTCTAAATTTGATTTAATTGAAATCATATCAAAAGAATTGAAATCTTAAACCATTCAGTTCCAAAAAGTGCTTCGCCTTTGTTAATAGGCTTCCATTGTGTGTTTTTGCAGCAAGCTTAGTAGTGGAGGAGCGAACAAGACAGATGAAAATGAAAGTCCATCGATTTAAGCAGACAACAGGGTCTGGTTCTAGTCAAGAACTTGATCGCGAGCAATATTCCAAGGTAAAACTAGTAGTATCCAACCAATAGTTTCCCTTTAAAAAAAAATGTATAGTGTGTATTGCAGGTAGGACTGGCAAGTGCCAAGTTATGTTAGAGAAGTTATCATTCACGTGATGGTCTTGCATCATAACCTCTGTCCTTTTGATATTTTAGAAGATACGTATCTTTGTTAAAATAAACTTGGGATTTAATGTCTTTTTCTAAAGAGAAAAAGTAAATACTTGATTTAAAGTCATTTAGTGATCTGTTACCAAGTCAAATTGACATAAATAAGCAAGATAATGAAGCTATTTTATTGCTTGAATCTCATTTAATATCGCATTTAAAATATTAAGATAAAAGTTTATAGTCTTAAATACTATTTTAGGTTGATATTGACTATTGAGATTTATTAGTGAGTGACACAAGTTATGCAATGTGAGATTTCTTATTGATCTGTCTTTAGTGAGAAAAATAAATGATATCATATTCTTAGAAACTGAAATCACAATTTCAAGTGGCAATAAAACATTTAATTTATATTTCAATATTATTTTATAAGGATACACTAGGAGTTTATAAACTGCTAATTAGCATCTAATAATTTTAATTAAAATATGTGTAGAATTTTTAACCTCATGAAACAATTTTAAACAGATTATATGTTTCACTTAAAATATACATATATTTTTAATACTTACAAAAGTGGCAGCAGCCATTACAGAACAACCCATGTTATTATTTGATGTCAAGAAGCCCTTTTGGAAGTAATGGACTTTTAGAAATTCAAGATTAAATAAAAACTGTACTTAATATTGTGAACTTGAAATATGAATGTGAGAAAAACCTACTTATTTGTAAATATTGGGGGTTGATCTTTACATAGCCAGATATTCAGAGACTGATACAAAAAAATAGAATTGGTCACAAAATATGACTTGTCACCAGACTCAAAAAGAGTCCTATGTATTGGCTGCGGTTTACCACCCTACATCTTAATTAGCTATAGGATTTCTAATTGAGACAATGCCTAGGGTCACTGATTTCAGTGAGGCTCAGTACCATAAGAGTCTGAAACAACACTTTAAAAAGTAAAATCATTTAAGAAAAAAACAACCAACTTATGCAACGATGAATTATTGAACTCTACATCTGAAACTAATTATTATATGTTGGCTAATTGAATTTAAATTAAAAGAAAAAAAAAACGTAAGCAGAATATCTTAATGTGCCATAGAGTTGCTGATTTCAGCTCTACAAGTCTTTTCTGTGGTTCATTCTTAATTATTATCACTTAGCTTATTTGTCTGTCTTCTTTATAAATATCATCATTATTTTTGTTTTCTTTTACAACAAATGCAGTAGTGATTAGAAGGCAGGATAATTTAGGTTTTCTTCCTCCACAGTTAGATGCAGTTATTTAGAAAGGTTCTTTAAACTGGAAATGCTTCATTAAAGCTGAAAATGCCTTATTAATTTCGTAACATTATGTCAAAGGATAAGGTCAAATAGAATAACAAGTCAAAGTTAGGGACAGTATAGGAAACAAGAAAGAGATAAACAATTAGTGTAATCTTAGCCTTTCTGGATCATTCTGGACTCGGACTCCAATCATCAATCAGTTGATCAAAAAAATTTACAAAGGAAATGCGTTACAAGTCTAAACAACCATGAGGGGGCCCTGAGTGGTGCAATAAGTTAAGCCCAGGACTCTTGATTTCCACTCAGGTCATGATCTCAGGGTCTTGAGGTTGAGCCCCATATCAGGCTCTGCACTCAGCACAGAGTCTGCTTGGGATTCTCCCTCTCCCTCTGCCCCTCCTATTCACGCTCTCTCTCTCTCTAAAATAGATAAATCTTTTTTAAAAAATCTAGACAACCACTAATATTTAATATTTATAATAAATCAAAAATAGGTTTATCTTGATTGGGAGATTCTGACTATTATCTGACTTTTAGAAATTTAGGACTGAAAAATACCTGAAATTAATCTTCTATTCCAGCTCTCTTACTTACCAAATTTATGAAAGCTGAGGCTTACCAGAATTTGTAAAGCCTTTCTGTGGAGTGATGAGTCCTAGAACTCCTTATCTGAAACTTAGGTATTGCTGTGTTCTGCTTCTTACATCATTGAAATGTACATGTCATTCCAGTTTGATTCAGAAGTTCTCCTATGACTTAATTCGCATGCAGTTAAATTATCATATTCTGTCTTTGCTCTCTCCTTAGCACAGGCATCTTTTTTCTTTTTCTCTCTCATCCCATTTGAATATTAAAAAACTCATAACTTTCAAATATATTATTGTTGCTCTTACTGTATAAGTTAAGACTACTATGTTATCTAAATAAAATTATGATATATTGTATCAATAAATGTGAGACCAAGGATATGGTCTCTTTAAGAACTTATATGAATACAGGATAGGAAAAATATATAAGATAAAATAGTTTATTTTTTATTTTATATGTCAAGTAAAAGATAAATCCTCTACAGTTCTAATATTCATATTGTGGCCTAATACGTAAACTTTTTAAAAGAATTCCCTATTTCATTAGGAAATGATTTAAGTAATTTTCCATTTTAAGTAGTTTCATTTCGAAGAGTAGGCCAGTTGAACATCTCTTACCTACTGGAGAAGTTCTTTCTCATTTTTTATCCTTTTACTCCAACCTTTTTATAATTTACTTTACAAAAATCATATAATCAAGAACTAGAATTGTCCTAAATTTATAATTTAATATAAATTAACTTTTGAACTTTTTCCTTTCCTGATTCTTTTTTAGTGTTTTAATACATTTGACATTTCTGATGAACACCTTTGTGGAAATTCTGCCAAATTAGAAATTAGTTAGCTATTCTCAAAATATTTAGAACTAAATACCAGTAGAACTAGATTTTTTTCAGGGCAAAGAATTATCAGATAAATGTACTATAATTCTTAAGATGTTTCAAACCTGGCACCTCCTTTAAAATATGGAACATCCCGAGAAGCCTGGGTGGCTCAGCAGTTGCATGTCTGCCTTTGGCTCAAGGCGTGATTCCAGGTCCTGGGATAGAGTTCTGTATCAAGCTCCCCGCAAGGAGCCTGCTTCTCCCTCTGCCTATGTCTCTGCCTCTCTCTCTCTCTCTGTCTCTCATGAATAAATTAAATAAAATCTTTTAAAAAAATAAAATGTGGAACATCCCTAACTCCATCTTGAATAGGGAATTGGCACTAACTTTCCTTTTGAAAACACACAAGACTGCTTCAGGATCCGTGAAATGTGATGCTATTTTTTCAATGATGTTATATACAGTGTTGCATTCCTTAATGATGGGGTGAAATTCATAATTGGAGGGTGAGTTTGCATTTAGGCACTCACATTTTAAAGACTGTTTATGTTTCTATAACCCAGGAACAGCAACCAAGATTGATGCGATGGGTTTTGTAGGGAGCTGCTGAATGTTTATTATTATTTTTAAAAATAGCCACCATATAATTAGAGTCTCCCCTCACACCAATGACTTATTTCTCTGCCGTATTAGTATAAATTCCTCCTAGTGATATTATATTTCTCAAAATAAAATTTATTTCCATTAAAATATTTAATTGTTAAATAGGAAATTGAACAAATAATGCTTGAAGAAAAGTCAAAGTGATTAAACTCCTAACAGTTTTTGAAAATAAATATAGTAGTAAAAAATATATGTAAAAATCTTTCATTTTCTTCAGATAACTAAATGCAAAGAAAACTGTGATCTTGTGTTAAAATGATGGATTGTTTTTTAGCCCAGCATAGAAAACTTTAATATGATATTAATATGATATATAGTCTTTTAAAATCCCTGTTTAATCTCTTTGCTGAAATAGCAAAAGTCTATATACAAAAATGTTGAGGAAGAGACGGCTTATAGAGAAGGAAGATTTCTTTAGTTGGAGAAATAGTTCTGTGTGTATTCACATATTCTTATGCTATAGTCTACATTGCTTATTATTGGAATTTGCCAATAAGGAGAACATTTGTTCTGATGTTAACAGAGTGACAGAAAATCTCCTACAGCTGGGTAGATTTTTATTGTATTAGAACCCAATTCTTTCATAGTCCTTTATGGACAAGCTATCATTTCAGTATGTTTGGAAGCATCATAATAATTACATGATATGTGTACTTAGCAAAATAGTTTCCAAGACAAGTAAGATAGGAGTTATGTTTGTACCCCACTAACAGTATTAAATTCAGATCCTGCTGTGTGAGCATATTTAGTTTTTACCACATCCACTCTATAAATAAAAACAGTTCTGATTGAGATGAGTCATGTTGGCATCATGCTATAAGATATAACAGAATTGATGGTAAAACATTTTCACATTACTTTAAAATGCATGTTATGTTAAGTCATATTAATGTTACATCATACACGAAGTTGTAAAGTAGCTCTCAGTTCTGCACATATATGAATTTCCCTTGAATTATAATTTAACATATGACTTTCATGAACAACTTACATAATTAAGAAAAAATTCTTTGGAAAGATAACTTCATTGATAGTCTATAATTTGGAATTGTTTTCATCCTGGATGTGAAATTCTTTGCCCAATACATTCACATGAGATATGAAGAGTTAAAACTAACATGCAAATACCTCAGGCCTGAACTACTCTTACCTGAAGGATTATTAAATAAATATGATTCTCTTTTCTATGATTTTTTTAAAAATATTATTGTTTTATACTTCTTTTTTATATACAGATCCAGGTTTTTAGCAACATTTATTAGTGTACTTTAGCAAGACATTTATGCAAATTTTTATAAAGAATATTTGGACTATTTTAGGTTCATTAAAACTATCTATATGGAGCATCAGAAAATAGAAGAGATTTTCTGCAAGTTTAATAAACATTTGATATTTTCACATCTCAGCACATAAATATAAAATTAAATTACTTGTTAAGAAAATTAAATACCCAATGTTTAGTCATGTTTTTCTTTTAGTCATGTATTCTATCATTAATAAGTTATATTATCGAGGCAGCCCAGGTGGCTTGGTTTAGGGCCGCCTTCGGCCCAGGGCATAATCCTGAAGAGCCACGATCCAGTCCCACGTCAGGCTCCCTGAGTGGAGCCCGCTTCTCCCTCTGCCTGTGTCTCTGCCTCTCTCTCTCTCTGTGTCTCTCATGAATAAATAAATAAAATCTTTAAAAATTAAAAAAGTTATATTATCTTAAACTTTCAGTACCAAAAATAAGAGAAACACTGAATAATCAGGTATTTTAAAAGTATATATAATTACGGTTGAATAGTTATGTTATAACCTATTTATTATGATGAAAACACAAATATAAAATAATAATATATAAAGCTACTTGCTATGTCATCTACTGCAATAAGAGTCAAATAGAGGAATACATTTAACTGCTCTGACAACTTTGCATGTTTTAATCTTCTGCCTAATGATTTCTAAAGTCTTAGGTGTAATGAATACCAAAGCAAATTTAAAAATACAACATATAGTGTATGCTCAAATTTTAATAGGAATCCCATTTTTTTTTACTTTTGACACTGAGCAGATAGTTTAAATCTGAAAATGTCTAATTAAACTACAGTAGAGAGCTGAGGTCCAGTTTTTGCCTCCATTGCTTTATTCCTCCTTGGCACAGGCCCTTAATTTAATACCAGCCCTTTATGAAGAGATATATATTTTGAAGAAATGTGAAACAAATTGATGTCTTAAAACAGAGAAACTGTGTAGGTAAATTGAATAGTTTTGGAAAGAATCAAAAGCACAGACAAAAAGACGTAGTCTATACCATGCATACAGTAGAGATGACCAAACAGGCAATAATGACAACCAAAGTAAGAATAGAGAAACCAATACACTGGAAAAAAGGACATTTTGAAGTTTCAAGTATATGCCAGTAATTTATTCAATGAATTTTCTGCCCAAACATTTAAAGTTTTTGTTTGATTTATAATTCAGTCTTCATAAACCATTTTTTACCACTCAAAGGATGTAGGATTTTTGTATTGAAAATCATATATTACATTAGTGTCTGTATTATTTTTTATTCCACACTACTTTTTTGAAGGTACACTTTTACTTGGCATGGGCTAAGTAGTCATTAACCTCACCATGTATGTCTCTTTTCCCACAACCTGATGATGGAGCTCACACTTTCTTGTTTTTAATCTTTAGTATAGCATACATAAAGATCAGTACAGAAGCTGTGATAACGTCTCTGCCAAATCATCAGATAGTGATGTCAGTGATGTGTCCGCCATTTCCCGAACCAGCAGTGCCTCACGCCTCAGCAGCACAAGCTTTATGTCAGAGCAATCTGAGCACCCCAGGGGTAGAATCAGGTGAGTTGGCAACACTGTTTATGTAAACTGGGTCTGTATCCATGGTATAAAAATGCATCTAGCTTTCTTAATGTTCTTGCTAAAATACAGTTTAGGTCAAGCAGCAGAAACATTTCCCTAATATAACTGAGACTGGAGTGGGTTGAGTGTTATTTGCTATTGTGTACTATTGCCTACAGACTATTCAATACTATCTAGCTTATAACTGTAGTCATAATTTTAGAGATTGCTCAGAGTCATATATATGGAAGTTTCTTCTAATGTAATTAAATCCACAAAGCATCCTTTAGTCCAGTGTTAAAATTTTTTTCCTGAAAAGGGCCAGATAGTAAATATTTCAGGCTATAAAGGACAGTCTCTCTTGCATTTACTTTATGATATCATTGCAGTGTGAAAGCTATGCAAACAAGTGAGCATGACTGTATTCCAATAAAACTTTATTCATAAAAACAAGAAGCAGGCTACGTTTTGCTCATGGGCTGTAGTTTACTGACCTCTTCTTTAGTCCCATAGCAATTGGTCTTTCAGAGTAGGACTGAGCAGACGTGATACTAAATACACATCCCTAGTTTACATTACATGAGTTCTAAGAAATCTGCATGAAGTTTGTTTAAAACACCAGTTGTGCTCTTGTCTTTTTACAACACAAATGCCTCGCTGAAAGAGAAAAGACCACAGGAATCAGAGTGCCATCTTACTTAACGCAGACTTAGTCTGGACAAGCCATATTTTATATTTGTTCTTAACTAGTTTCCAGAAAGAAGTTTCATTGAAGGAATTTGGGGCTTGGTGAGAGGCCCAAAAAATAGAAATGTTCAGAATAGGAGCAATTACCTTTCTAATACTCTGAAAATGGACCTCATAAGGGTACAAATAAATTTCCTAGTGACAAATCAGTTTTTTCTAGGCATTTCGGTTTTCAGCTTCCCTTTCTCTGCTCTGCAGTTTAGAATACATAGGAGCTGAGAGAGTTTCTCAAATATATAAGTGGATTAGGTAAATTTAGGCACAAATGCTAACAGCTAAGCAAATTTCCCCTTAAACTAGTGAAGAACTACTTTTCTTATACCCCCATACTTTAAGCCAGTGATTGATTCTTGGTATGTGGTACACATGTGATTTCTTAGAATACTTAGGAGGAATAGATAGGAAAAATGAGATGGGATATTAGTAGCTTTCTTTTGACATTCAGTCTAGTTATCTTTTCATACGTATTCTTCTCCCTGAATATCCTCGTAGGCACACAGGCATAACTGTACATACACACACACACACACACACACACACACACACACACACACACAGGCACACACAGGGTTATTTTTCATCCATCATCAACCACGTGGTAGAAACCTGAGAAGGCTTTGGAATAAAAAAAAAAAAAAAAGGAACAAAATAATATCAATATAAAAACACTGTGTCTCACTAATTAGAACATTGCTTTTAGTCTTTTTAGCCATTAAATATTTCCTGTTCTTATAACTAACATTGTGAAGAATGATGGTTCTCAATATAATACTGCTTCTCATTTCTATTTTTTTAACTAACATCTGCATAGGTTTTAAAATTCTATTAATTCAAATTCGTGGATAAAAGATCAACAAGTCTAATCAATTATGATGATAGAATGTATTTCTATGTCATAAGAAGCAGCAAACTTTTGGATTCCTATCATGTGTAAGAACACCATTATTTTCCAACACTACCTTAAATTATAATACCTAGGCTACACATTCAAGGAGATTATAATCTATGTGAGAATTTAAATTTATTTTTATTTTTATATTCTCATTCCATATATATTTTTTCCTCAAATTTTCCCATGACACAAAAAATATTTTATTATACATTGTGTCGGATGAATTTTATTCTAGAAGTCAACAAATGGATTTAGAAGACATTAGAGCATTTCCAAAGACAGTGTTCAGTATCCTAAAAGGCAACCAAATACCGAGTATTCTCACAAAGGACTATAGGAAGAAAGTATATGATATAATCTTATCCACATTATGCAAACTCTTAGTATATAGGCACTTAAAATAACATGTACAGCTTTGTTTTCCTCTATCCAAGCATATTATGAACCAAGAAAATGTTGAGATAAGCACATCTGAAATGAACAGTGGGCTGCACAACCTTCTGTATAATTTCTTGTTTTCCAAATACTGCTTGCTATATTTTCCTATTAATGATTCACAGTCTATATTACTGTATTTTATTTCACAATAGTTCTTCAATTCAGCAGAGGAATATAGGATAACATTTAAAATAATCTTTGGATTTGTTTGTGATGGCATTTGAGAAATACTTAACTGCAAAAATCACTTGCTACATATAGCTTAGAATAACAAATTGAACTTTCATTTTATATACTTACTATTTTTTTAAGATTTATTTATTTATTTTAGAAGGAGAGAGGGAGGGAGCATGAGCAGGATGAGTGTGAGGCACAGAGGAAGAGGGAGAGAGCTTTCCAGAAGGACTCTACTCTGAGCCCAGAGCCTGAGTGGGATGCAGGGCTTGATCCCAGGACCCTGAGATCATGACCTGAGCTGAAACTGAGAGTCAGGCACATAACCGATTGCACCACTCAGGCACCCCTTGTACTTACTAATCATTAAGCCTACTGACACTGAATATATTAAGAGTGATCAAAAGGGAATTTTTTTCTTGGAGCTATCCACCCTTAATTTTGCATGGTTGTCTGTTGTACAATGGAAAAGCAGTCTATTGAGATCTATAAAAGTACTAAAAAGGGAGGAAAATAACATGGAAATTTGATGATAGGGGAGACAATGAACTGGAAACAGTGAAGGATACTGGATATTGAATATCTGAGAAAGAAGAGATATTTTAGTGATCTTCTAGTGGCTTCTTTCACAGCATCGTCTTAGTTTTAATAGTCCAAGATTGATGAGTCCTCACCACTGTTATTTTCTGTGACCAGATTAAAGCTATAAAGAGATAGAAGGAATATGCCATGTGCCCTTTAAAAAAGGTACAGTAAAAATACTATACCATACTTATTAATATATCATATGACTAAATGTACTATATATTTAAATTATTATACCACGCCATAATTATAAACAAAATACTGCTTGACCTATGAATATAAGTGATTCAACAGACTTGGTAATGGCAAGTTACAGAGCTCTTGGGACAGATGAGTAGGTTTTCCTGGTAAGGTTCTTCCTTGCAAGCCATTTAACATTGCAGTTTGAAGTAAATAAAGCAGCACTGGTTTTGTTTGAAAAGCTTTAGCCTGCTTTGTTTTTACCTTTCTACTCTGCAATTTCATTATAGATTTACTAAGATGTATTTAGTTAAATACTGGGAATGTCAGTAGAAAATTAGATAAATGCTTACTATCTAATAGACAATAAAAAATAAGTTTTAATAAATTAAATTTTCAAAAGATAATAGCAACTTGGAATACCTTATAAAGATGGGATTATTTGTGGAAAGGATTATAATTAGATATTAGTAGAGACTCATGTGGGGGAAAAGTATACACTATACATGGAGTTTTAAAAGTACATTGTAATGTTTTCTATAGAAATCTACTTCTCTGTAGTTTTATTCTTTTATTAGAAATAGATCATAGATTCTGTTTAAATTTAAAATATTTTAAAGGGCAGCCCAGGTGCCTCAACAGTTCAGCGCCGCCTTCAGCCCAGGGCCTGATCCTGGAGACCCGGGATCGAGTCCCACGTCAGGCTCCCTGCATGGAGCCTGTTTCTCTCTCTGCCTGTGTCTCTGCTTCTCTCTCTCTCTCTCTCTCTCTCTCTGGGTCTCTCATTAATAAATAAATAAAACCTTTAAATAAATAAATTAATTAATTAATTAATTAAATAAAATATTTTAAAGAACATGTTCAATGGAGATCATAGATAATGATAATTAGAAATTTTTCTTTAATTAGAAAAATAAGTCAGTGTGTCTTTGGAAGAAAGTATGAAAAATTTATACACGTCTATTTATGATTGCCTGTAAGTTTTTTTTCCAATAATTTTGTAATTTAATTTAACCTAAAAGAAGTTACACATTTAATTTAATATTCTGTTGTTAAATAAAACAAGAATATAAGTCTCCCTGCTTAATTATTATTTTCCCCTCAATATATAAGAAATTAACTTACAGCTGCTAACAGCACATCTTCAGTATAACATATTATTAAAGATGTCTAAAGCTTAGACATCTTTTAAGTACAAGGAAAACAACATCAGACTTAAGTATAAGAAACTCCCCTGTTGCTAAGATGTTGTCTACCTTTATTTCAATACTATATAATTCTTAAAGCACATGAGGACTTCCTCAAGAGCCAGTTATGTCACCCTTTAGTCTTTGATGTGTTGTAATTACCACACAGACCAGCTATATTAAGGATGCTCAGTGCTATAGTAGCTACCAAATAGCAGGATGACTGTTGAGAGGATCGAAAATTGTTACTATATTTTTATGCCAAAAAGTATATAATGGGAAATTTCTAACAGATTCTTAAATTTCTATTTAATGTACTGTGTTTACATGTTTATGTTTGCACATTGCAGAACCAAATGGGGATTATAAATCTAGCTGTATTATGTTGATTGGCAGCTAATTGTTTTATTGGTCACCAGGCATGAACTCTGGCAATCAATATTAAATACCTTCCTTGGGTGAATATTCAAATTCTGTGACAGTTCTCTTATTTGGAATGGATAAAATATCCTTTTACTTTGAGCCAGTGCTTTCCAAACTTCACCTATTTCATGTGTCATTTTCATAATTTTGCCATAGCTATGCGATATGTATATTATATTTTTAATATAATGAAAATATAATATTTTATGTATTAAAATATTTTATTTTTAATATATTAAAAATACTGATTTATTAAGTATCTTTTTTTGCATACCAGGAACTTTGATAGATGGTCCACATGCAAGATCATGATTGCTATAACAGCCTTGTAATGTAATTATTAATGTCCTCATTTTACAAATAAAGATCGAAGTGGATTCACATAGCCAATATGCAATAAAGCTAGAATTGACAGTCTGGTAATTTAACCCTTTTATCTTAAGGAGTGAACTTGTTTATCTCTGATAATAATAATATTCTTTTGATTTAAAGAAACTTTTATATGAGAACATAAGGGTTTTTTTTTTTATTAGTATTCAGTCTAACTCTTCCCATCCTTTTATTCTCAACCTTTCTGAGACTATGTATCAGTTGTATCTCTTATAAATGGCATGTAGATGGATTTAGATTTTTTTTTTCTTCTCCTAGCCTGAAAGTCTCTCATTTAATTGGCTTCCTAATCAGTTTGTATTTATTTTGATTTCTTATATATTTGGAATTATTTCTACTATCCAATTTTATATTTTCCATTTTTATTATTATTATACTTTTCCTCTTTCCTGGTTGATTTTTAATTGAATTGTATTTATTTCATTTTTCCCTTTTATTACTCTGGAAATTATACTATTTCTTTGATTTTAGTGCCTAATTTAGTGTTTCAAATAGATATATTTAGTTAAATAACACATTTAAATTTAAGTACTTCTACTCCCTCCTAGGGAAAAAAAGTTATTCTAGTCACTTTAGCTCTTCTATGTTACAAGTATTTGTATTAACATAACAAAATGTATTTACATATTTTCCACTTGTTTTCTTTCTCCCATTATTAGATGTTATTTTTGCTTTTAAATGCTTTAGATTGACCCCACATTTTCAAGTTTCTTTGCTAACCACTTCCTGTGTATTTTAGACTTTCATTTTGGGGCATTTCTCTTTCTTCCTGAAATAATGCATTAGAATGTAACCAGTGAGGGCCATTAGGGCTTAGGGTGGGACTGAGTTTTCCCTTGTTCTTTAAGGATCTTGGTTCCTGCAGGCTTTTTAGTTCTGACTCCCCACTGGGCCTGCTCTAAATCTCTCTATAAAACCTCCCAAGACACTCATAATCCATTAAGCAATCTGTTTTCAGTTCCCTCTTGGTCTTTGGCTAGAGGGATGTGCCTTTCTTGTGAACTTGGGTTTGTATTGTAATGGGTATTTGTTGTGATTTTCACATAATTTCTAGGCATTTGGGAGTGAAAAGATTTTCAGAATGTATTACCTACCACATTGCTAGAATAGATGTTTAATATTTAATGCATTCCTATTTTCTTTAGTTTTAAATTTACTTCCTTAAAGGGAATAGTTAAAAATGAAATTAATAAATAAGAAAATAATTGTAGGTGTAAAAAAGCAAGAACTATGGGCCTAGGGACTTTATCCCAAGTTAGAAAGCAAATATCAGGGCAGGGCAAAGAAAATTGTATCTTGAACTCACAGTGATGTCTGAGGTGTTAAGAAGATAGCAGTCAGGGACATCAAAGCATCAAAGCAGAAGGTGGAGGGAGCTCAGGACAGGAAAAGGACAGAGAGGAGCTCCAACAGAGAAAAGACCATTTAAGATGTGAGGAAGAATAGTAGATGGAGCATGGAACAGAAATGTAAGGAGTAAAGGGAGATTACCGCTAAGCTAGAGAAAGAGATTCTGGGAACTCAGAGGATGTTGGAATTTAAGGAAAGAAGATGGGTGGGCCTATGATCAAAGGAGCAATTAGTAATCATCAAATAAAGAGCATCCCGTAATCAGAGGTCCAAAGCCTGGACAGTCTATAGGCTGTCTTCCTGACCTTAGAGGCTGATGAAGTTTTGGAATACAGGTGAGGTCCAGAGCCGACGACCAAGAAAGAATTCCTGAGATGTCTTTGGTGCAAAATGGTGGTTTTATTTAAGCACGGGGACAGGACTGATATATACCTGGGAGTTGGGAGGGGTTTAGGGGGTAGCATACTCCCTAAGGAATTTTGAAAGCAAGGTTTCCAGGACATTGAGAGGGCTAGCTATAGTTGGGAAAAGGTCACTTATTACCATCTAGTAAAACCTTAGTCATGAGACCCTTCAGATGTATATCAGTGGGCCATGTGCTTGGGGCATGGTTGCCAACACATATCTTGGGGGAGGGGTAGAAGTAAAGGAAATTTCTAAAGAAATTTTTATATGTTAAAGTAGACTTACAGGATCCTGTGTGTCAGGCTAAGATTGCCTTTGCCCTTGGCAAAGTATTAACATGGAGGCAGCTGAGTCCTTAGAGGAATATCCCTCTACCTGTTTCAAAGACTTGTCAATGTGCTGCCCTGGGGTTATGCTTTGTCCTCAGCTAGCCCTCTATTCCCCCTCCTTCAGGTCCCCCCTACTTTCAACTCAGATGCCAGTCCCTGATTCAGTCAGCTGTGGCCAAGATGACAGGATACTGAACACATTATGCTTGACACAAGCAAATGTCTGTGACCTTTTTGATTCAAGTAGAAGCAGTATAACTGGGAGGTATATTCGATAGAGGTTTCTGACAAGCAAAAAACAAAACAATGCAAAAAATTTAAGCTAGGTCTTCACATTCCACAGATTGATACAAAATAATTGCTATACCTAGGAGAAGATCACCTCACCACAAGTACGGTTGACCTGTGAACAACATGGGTTTGAACTGAGCAGGTCCACTCATATGTGGATTTTTTTTCAACATACACAGTATAATACTATAAATGTATTTTGTCTTTTTGTGATTTTCTTACTAAGTTTTCTTTTCTCTTGTTTTAAAGAATAAATAAAATTTATTTTATTGAAAGAATACAGCATATAATACATATACAAAATGTATTAACCAATGGTGTTTATCAGTAAGGTTTCTAGTTAACAGTAGAATATTAGTATTTTAAGTTTTAGGAGAACCAAAAGCTAGATGCAGATTTCTGACTGCAGGGAGTCATTGCCCTTGACCTCCACATTGTTCATGAATCAACTGTAATTAGAATTTCATGGACAGTATGGCACTCAGCAGAGAGATATGGATATATTGAAGATAGAGACATATACATATCCATGGAGAATATTTAGACCTTAGATAAGTACACATAAGCAATCAATACAAGTTGTCTACAGAATGTATTTAGGAAGTTTCTTATCCGGTCATATTGACAGATAAGAAATGTTGTAATGTGAGATTATCTTTTAATGTTTTGGTATTCACTGAATATTGCACACCAGGTTTTGTTGAACTGTGTGTGTGTGTGTGTGTGTGTGTGTGTGTGTACAAACATATATTTACTTGCATTTATAATATCCTGGAAATACATGAAAACATATATTGCTAACTAGCTATTTGTAGTCATTGAGATCCTAAAATATTTCTTAAATATATAAACATATTGACTTAATTAGTATTTGAACAGAGTAATTATATTCTTCCCATCCCATTATCCACCTGGTTCCCAAATCAAAAACCTGGAAGCCACCTTTATTTTAACTCTTCCCCCATCCTCATTCTAATGCATTGTTCCTCAATTTTATCATTATCAACCCCCTCTTAGATGTTATTTTCCTAATTGTCCTTCCCACGTGACATTTTAATATCGTAGATAACATTATATCTGTTTATGTGCTGTGGCTCTTTAGAGGACCACAGCCATTGTGTTATCTAAGAAGGGTTTACCCCTCTTACCTCTACCAAGAACCAGTTATTACCCTTTGGAAGTATATCACTCCCATTGAGATTGCATACTGAAATGAGTCATCAAGACTCATTGATTTTACTTCCTAAAAAGAATTCTATGATCTTACACTGAAGATTACAGAAAACAGAGATTTTTATTCCTCTCTAATTGTCAGCTGAAAACTACCCACATTTTTAAAGAAAGAAACGAAAAACCTCATCCAGCATGAACCTAGAAGACAACCATATCTTTAAATCATAAATCATAGAACACAACTTCCAAATTCAACGAAATCTGGACTCAAATGAGGAGAAACATCAAGAGTAGATGCTGACTTATTTGCCTATTGAATAGAATGTATAGCTCTCTAAAGTCAGTGGCACAACATTGGAAAGCCCCATCAAAAAAATTCCCATCTAGACTCTGTGAGAACTAGAGACAGTTTTAGCGCTGGAAAACACAGAAACAGTGTTTTATGCCTTGAGTAGCAGATGATACCAACTCAGAGGGGAAGCCTCCAAGTTGTCTATTGCAGAGAGGCTGCTGAGGGTACGTAGAGGGACTGATATGGCAGAAGCTATTTGGTGTCGTTTGCAGAGAAATAAATTGCTACAGCACAATTATAATACTTAAAACTTCATGGCTAATCTTGTGGAGATTTTGAAAGCATCACTGATCTACCATTATTCAAGAACAGTAAGAAGACACAGTCCTTCCAGTTTCAGGCATAACAATATAGTTTGTATCAGACTAACCTTCCCACCTCTAAACCAACAAACACAAACAAGCAAATGTTTGAGGGTATTTGGATGGAACAAAACAGGCAGAAATTTGAAGAAATTCAATCTTTGAAAGAGGAGAAGAGGGACGCCTACATGGCTCAGTAGCTGAGTGGCTGCCTTTGGCTCAGGGCATGATCCAGTCCCACATCAGGGTCCCCATAGGGAGCCTGCCTCTCCCTCTGCCTGTGTCTCTGCCTTTCTCTCTGTGTCTCTCATGAATAAATAAATTCTTTAAAAAAGAAAGGAAGGAAAGAAGAAATAAAGTGAAGTAAGTGCCAAAGTTAACCCAGCTTTCTCTGAAGGTACTTTCTGATTTAGTGACCTGAGATAATAGAGCCTAAGCAGAAAGCAGCAGTCTTACTGGACTGAGGAGAGGGATCACAGATCAGGAATTGATAAAGAGAAGGAGCTGGAAACTGTGCCTGAGGGGCACCAAACTTTGCTACAGGTTTCCATAATTTGTTGACTCCTGAAGTGAGCATACACAGGAAAAGACTCCCAAGAAACCAAACAAAAAGCATGGCTAGAAGATTAAAGGAAGGATTGAAGAAAGATTCCAGTGAGTACCCAGTGCTGGGGAGACAAATCACCCTCAAGTTCCACAGTCAGAGGGGTTTGAAAAATACCTTTAGTTTCTTGGACAAAGTCCAGAAGGACCAAACTCTGGGGATACGCATTACACTATACAAGTAATGGCAAAGCTTTAGGGTCAACTCTGAATAGGAATGAGATGATTTCTCTCTGCCTACCAAAAGAAAATTTTACCCTGATTAAAGGAAAATAAGAGAGCAAACATCCACAGTGGCTGGCATCTAATTAAAATTTATAAGGTATGATTTAAAAATTAGATTAATAAAAAAGGACCAATTGACCAAAAATCAATAATAGAGTTTTCATATAGGGTCTTTAAAATATTCATGATTAATATGTTCCAGAAAACAAAGGATGTTGGGTGTTTTCTGCTGAGACCTGGAACCCATTCTAAAAAGTTAAATGGCAATTCTAAAACTAAAAGATACAAACAAAAATGTAATAGGTCAGTTTAATGGGGTATTAGAAGCAGTAGAATAGAGAATTCTTGAGCTGGTCAATGGAACGTGTATAAATTGATGGACAAAGAGAAAACAAGGAAATAAATTGGAGGAGGACATATGAGATATGTGGGCATAATGAGAAGGTCTAATCTATATATATAGTTTGGATCCCAGAAGAAGAGGAAATGGCAGAAACAATACTTGAATACCAAAGTACTAGCCGAGAGTTTTCCAAAACTGATGAAATACATCAAATTATGAATCCAAAAACCTATAAAAGAATCCACAGGATGTAAAAAGAAAAAAAATCTACCAATATCATGATCAGAGTACTGAAAACTGAAGAAAAAAAACATTTCTTAAAAGAATCTCAGGGTAAAGAGATGTGAAGTTCACCAAGACAATGATAAAACTGGCTGAAATTTCAACAGATACATAAAAGCTAAAAAGCAATGGAATGACCAAAAGAAAGAATGTTGTAGGGAAAAAAAACAAAACAAAAATATTTCCAGCCTAAAATTTTATGCTTAGTAAATATTACCTAGCAAAGAATATCCTACAGAAAATGAAGGAAGGGAGGAATACAACAGGTAGGAGAATTCATCACCAGTAGACCTGTACTCCACATTGAAGGAAAATGCCCCCAGTGGGAAGCACTAAATTTGAGGAAAGAATGAACACTGGGAAGAGTTAATAATGATAACAATATTTTGTCGTAGTTAAAACATATGTAGAAGGGGGTGCCTGAATGGCTCAGTCAATTAAGCGTATGACTCTTGAGTTCAGCTCAAGTCATAATCTAGGGTTGTGAGATTAAGCAACATTTACTATCACTATTTACACTGGGCATGGAACCTGCTTAAGATTCTCCCTCCCCCTCTTCCTTTACCCCTCCCCTACCACTCATGTGCACTTTCTCTCTCTAAAACAAAAAAATATAGAAGTAAAATATATAACACCTACATAAAAGGTGGAAAGGGTGTAAATGGAATCAAGCCATGCTAAAGTTTTCGCATTCTTTTGAAAGCGATAAAATGTTTAATTTAAGGAAGTTTTTAATAAGTCAAGGTATATATTATGTATTTTTTAATCCTGAAGGTGTCCATTAATAACTAATAGAAGAATACATAATTCAGATGCTAATATGTAGAAAAAGAGACCAAATTAATCTAGGCAGAAATGGAGAAGTAAAAGAACACAATGATTAAAAATAAGTGGCAAGTGATAGGGTCAATTCCAGCTATCTCATTAATTGCATCAAAAGTAAATGGACTAAATACGTATAACCAATGTCATGAAATGAGAAAAGGGAGATACCAGTGTAGGATACACAAATATTTAAATGGTTTAAACAATTGTATGCCAGTAAGTTTTACAGTTCAGATCAGGGTTAGCCAAAACTATGACCAACAAACCAAATCTGGCCCACCGCCTATTTTTGTGAATAAAGATTTATTGGAATACATCATTTCCTTATATATTATCTGTGGCTCTTTATCTACCATAATAGTAGAGTAATTGCAACAGAAACAATCTGGCCTGCAAAGCCTAAAATATTTACTATCTGGCCCTTTACAAAATAAGTTTGCCTAACCCTGACTCAGATGAAATGTACAAATTTCTTAGAAAGCACAACTTACTAAAAATGACATAAAAAGAATAAAAACTTTGAAGAGTCCTGTGTCTATTTTTTTAATGCTTCTGAAATTATTTTAATATTCCCCACAAAGAAAACTCCTCACCCATGCAGATTCACTGATAAATTATTCCAAATATTTAAGGAATGAATGCTCTCAGGCATATAGCAATTTCTCTAGAGAATAAAAAGTAAAAGTAAAAATACTTCCTAAATCTTTTTGTGAGGCCAGCCTATCCTTGATAACTTTGATAAGGACATTAGAAGACAGGAAAATCACAAACCAAAATCTCTCATAAAATTTCAGCAAATTGAATCCAGATAGATTTTGAGAGAATGAAAATACATTATGACAAAACTTTTTGTTCCATAATGCAAAATTTGTTTTACATTTTCCATATATAATTAATTGCAGAATGAAAGAAATTATATAATCGTCTCAATAAAGGGAAAAAAGCATTTGATAAAATTCAGCACATACATTTGATAAAATATCTTAGCAAACTAAGAACTTTCTTAAGACAATAAAAATTATCTACAGTGACCCTACAGCAAGTATTTTATTTCATAGTGAAAAACTGAACACTTTTGCCCCAATTTCATAGGCCATTCTCACAACTTCTATCAAACATTATTCACATGGCCCTAGCCAGTGTTGGACCTCGCAGTATAGCAATATAGCAGTAAAAAATAAGTTAATAAAAGCTATAAAGATTGCAAATGAAGAATTTAAAATGTCATTATTCATAGTTTTTATGATTCTTCATATAAAAAACCCAAAATAATCTATAAAACAACTATTAGAATCAATAAATGAACTTAGTATAGTCACTGGATACAATGGCAAAATACAAAAATTTATTGTATTTTTATGTACTAGCAGCAAACTTTAGGAAATTAAATTTATAAAATACCATTAGTATAATATAATCAGAAACTAGAAATACCTAGGAATAAGTCTGTTACCTAAGAATATGCTAACAAAAGGTATGTACATCCTCAATACCAAAAACTACTTATAGCCTCATGCATGTGTATGTGTATACGAATGAAATTCAGCAAGAATTACACAGAGGTAATTATTCTGAACGGCTGGCATTTTTGAAGAGATTGAATATAGTGATTTAACTTGAGTGCATCCCTCAGTTCTAACTGATGCTTATTCAGGTAGATCCACTAGACATGGTCAGGAGATATTTGATGCCATTTGGTTGTCATTCATCAGCCCTGTATTTTAACTACTGAAAATTTTGAGATAGATGCCTGGGAATTGTTTCTTAATATTGATCAGCAAGTTTCTGTTTGATTTCAATTTGTGATTAGTAACTTCCATATTGATCTAAATAATTTGGGTTGATTTTTAGTATTTTTGTTAACAGAATTATGAATTTATGTATATTACAGCCATCTTTTAATATGCCTTATATTACTGGCCCCTTTTCAGGTTTACCATAGAATCTTGTTAGACCTCCAGATTCTTTTGGCATGTTGAATATTTAGAAAGTGATTATAATTTACCAATCTTTTTTTAAAAATTCTTGTTTAAAATGAGTTTCTAAATTGGCTATTATCATAATTTCATGGTTCTCACTTATTTATACTTTGCCATATATGAAATTGGTATATATTTTACAATTGATGGCATGCCATAGTTTTGTTACCAACATTTTTCTTTCTTAAGAATACATAAAATAATAATGTATTTTAATATTGATGACATCTTTGATTTGATAAAATGCATATAGATTATCATACCATCTTTGCCATTTTATGGTAAATTATATCCCACTAAATAATGTATGTTATTTACAGTGTGAGCCAAAGCAGTCATCACTACCAGACATCATTTGCTGTACCTATCACTATGAGATCTCTAAAATTCTGCTAAATTCAGGGTACAGACTTTTTTTTATTATCCGTAGTTCTAGGATCCTGTGAGCCATAAAACAGATACTAAACCAATTTCCTTTGCAGGCTTTGTAGGTATTGGTTCTACATATAAAGTAGAACTCTTGTTCCTTAATGGTCAGCTTGCCACTTCTAATTAAATGAAAGTTGCTCTCAACTAAATATTCTAAGATCAATTCATCATTTTAACAGAAAATCAAATTTTAATCTTGTATTAATATAACTTTTAGTAAATAACTCACAGACTTTTCTTAGTATATTATGAATATTTACATTAATTGGAGCCAGTTTGTCAAAGTTTTATTTTTTTGCCCTTCAGACTTACTGTTTACAGCTACCATAAAACAGGGTAAATAGCTCACTTTTCCTCAGACCTTCTACAATTTAATGTATCTGCTCAAGTTCTGTCTTTTACTATCTTCATTCACATTCCAGGTATTTTAATCTAAGAAATTATTTCCTTCTTTTCCTTTGATAAATAAAAACACATCTATTGTCTTGAATATGTATCCACATATTTTAAAGTATATGCCACTTTTGTTCCTAGTGTAGAACCAACTGTCAATATTAACTACAACTTTTAACCTAAGCTTCTATTTCATAGAGAAAACTCAGAGGTAGGTAATTGAGCACAACAGACTGTCATATGCAAGTAATTTAGCATACCAGCAAGTTATAGAGCACACATGAAAGCACCCTACACCCACAATATCCCTTAGATATATTGTTTAAGGGGCAGAAATGAAGATAAACTTTATCAAAGGCAAAGCTACTATATATCATATGAAAATTAAATGTACATATATATATTTCCTTGGTTATTAACCAAGTTTTATATTCTAACTTAGAAAATATCTATATTCTTATTATCCAGAATCTCTTATTCAGAGATTTTTTAATTAATTAATGAATTTTTTAATACTAATTCTAAATCTTAAAATTCACTAATCACTTGGAAATTTTGCTTAGGCTGACACTCCAACTTAATTCTTATTGATAACAGAGTTTTATCAGAATTACAATTCAATTTAGTTATTACATAATTTTACATTTTTCATAATCTTAAGCATTATTACTGTGTTAGCGTTCCATTAAGTAAAACCAGTTTAGGAATTCCAGATTCTGGCTGCCCATGCAAAAACCAATCTGTCTTGGAAAACCAATCTAAGTCTAAGTCTTTCATTTTCTAAAAAAGAAAATGAAATTTTGTGCTCATATCATATACCATGCTGGTAAAATCTGTAAGAAGACAAAACTTTAAGTTGAGATATAATTCACATACTACAAAGTTCATCCTATGGAATTATAAAATCTAGAAGTTTTTAATGTAGTCACAATTTGATGTGCAACTATCACAACTGTCTAATTCCACAATATATTTATCATCCCCCAGAAGAAGCCCATTTAGTGGTCACTTCCCATTCTCCCCCTTTTAGCATTTGGTGACCACTTATCTACATTTGTCTCTGTGAATTTGACTCTAGGACATTCCATTTAAATGGAAGCACACAATAAGTAGCCTTTTGTATCTAGCTTCTTTCATGTAATGATGTTTTTAACTTAATCCATGTTTATAACAGCACTTCATTCCTTTTTTATGTTTGATAATTCTCCATTGTATATGGATATGCCACATTTTGTTTCTCCATTCATCAGTTTATGAGCATTTGGGTTGTCCTTTTTTTCAGTGTTAAGAATGACGTTGATATGAATATTCATATGTGAGTTTTCATGTAGATATGTGTTTTAAATTTTCTTCAGTGTGTACCAAGGCATGGAATTGCTGGGCCATATGGTAACTATGTTTAACTTTTGAATGGAATTACTGAATCATTCGATAACTTTGAGTTTAATTTAACTATGTCTAAGTTTAATGAAACTGTCAGACTTTTCCAAAGCAGTAGTATTTTACTTCCCCATCAGCAATGTATGAGGGTTCTAGTTTCTTCAGATTCTCATCAACACTTGTTAGTGTCTCCTTTTTATTATAGCTATCCTAGTGTGTATGAACTGGCATCTCATCATGGTTTTTATAAGGCTGTTTTTAAGCCAAATTTATCAAACTAGTTTGATATCTCAAAGGATTAGCTTTGATTATGGGCTTAAATTCTTCTATTAAAATTCTTCTGAGTTAGCAATTCTTTGAGAATTTTTTTTCTTAAGAGGCTAGCATATTCAAAGTATTTGATTTTCAGTTTCTTTTTTCTCTAGAGATTCTTTAGTTACCCATATTAGAATTATGTAAGTACTTACTCATCTATACAGTTCAGTCAGAACAGGAGTTCTATTAAATTTAAGATAACTTTGGATCTAATATCTATCTGCCTGGACAGCTATTCCTAGGGTACATAGAAAGTAAAAGATTTTTATTATCAATTAAAAAGACTGTTTTTAAGAATACGAAGAGAACTAGCAACCTTGGTTTTCCCACTTAGCCAAAGGACCAAAATTACCACCGAAATCTAAGCCTGGACTTTAAAGAGCAGTTCTTATTTCAGTATGCACAAGACATTTTCATAAGTTATGTGAACTTTTAGTAACAAGCTAACAGACATGTAAAAAAGGCTAACAAACCCAATTTTGGGGGGTTTTGCCATCCAACTTATAATATATCCTGATATCTATCATCCAACAGATTTGATTCCATGAATGGATTTCCTATTATTGGTGCCATTAGTGAGGATTGTATTATTAGTCACAAGCAAGCAAAATATGAGCCAATTTACCAAGAACCAGAAACAAACAAACAAAACAAAGAAATACAGAAAACCAGAGTCTGAAAAAAGGAAGCAGAGACTAAAAGTCATGTTCTGTTGCCACTTGTTTAAAGGCAACCTTTAAGGAGTACAGGAGGTGCCCTGCTCCAACAACATAGTTTAATTGGATCCAGCAGGGGGTCCATTTGGGCATTTTGATGGGACTCCTCAACACTACCAAAACCTTATTCTCAAAATCAAAACACAGTAATAAGACAAACAGGTAGCAAATGTTGAACTTTTAACTCATTAGTGAGAAAACCAACAGGATGATAAATAGATTCCAAAGATGATCCAAGAAACTCAGGTACTTATGTATACACATATATAGTCATTGAAAAAAAAGATGAATGCTGAATAAGATTATGAATTTAGATTCAAAACTGGGTAATATTCTCTAGGTCAGTAAAACTGTAACCTTTGGAGTTACCTCATCTTCTAAATAGTTATCATTTGCTCCTTATCAGTTTTCTTCAAGTTAATATCTAGCTTTACAGAGTTGCAAAATCTTTGAACCATAATTATTATAGGAGTAAATAGACAAAAATTTTACACATTCCCCTAGAGAGTCACATGACCCTTCAGTGGGCTTGTTAGATAATACATCAACCATTAGAAAATAAGGCAACTATTTTATTTGGTCTAAAATCCACATTAGATTTCTTTATAGGGGGAAATTATTACTCTGAGCAATTGGGAGAATGGGTATCTTTAATGTGATAAGAAGGATAAGTTCTATAGAGCAGTTTTTCAGTTGGGTGGAACATGTTATTTTTGAGAAACATATCCAAACAGGAATGTCAGTTAACAGCTGACTATATAAATCTCGAGTTCAGGACTGAGTACAAGTGGAGAGAAAACAATTGGAATTTGCAGCAATGTTTAATATGTAAAGCCTGAGAGAGGAGACACCTGGGGAGTTAGTGTCATAGGGAAGAATATAGGTCAGAGGGCTGAGCACTGAAGAACCGCAGTATTTGGTGACAAAGAGGATAAAGGTCTTCTTGTCAATGAGGTAGGAAAATCATGAGAATAAAGTGTTTCATGATCAGTAAAATCAAATGTCTTGTCACATACATGATTTATTGAGAGGTCAAAAAGGTAAGGACTGTGCAATGATAGGACTACCATGTGGAATCATTGGTGACTTTAATAAAAAAGGCAGCTTTGGTGAAGTAGTGGGGACAGAGCCTGATTTAAATTAGTTCAAGATAGAATAGGAAGACAGAACATACAGACAACTGCATGAGAAGATTTTTTAGCAAAAAAGCCAGTAGCCAGAGGGAGGGGGGGTATCAAAGAAGAAAGGTGGGGGTTTTGTTTATTTATTTTTAAAGATGGGTTATATCCTAGTCCATTTGTATACCAACATCACTTTTTTTTTTTGCTTCCTACTCAAATTTTCAGTTCATTCAGCAGTAGGAAGGGCACTGTGGCAAATCTAGTGATGCATAAGGTGCATGCTGATATAAAATGTAAGAATCCTAATATAACCAAAAGAAAACAGAAAACAAAGGACTGGGAAACGAGAGTCATAACACTAAACAGGCTCTGAGCTTTATAAAGCAGAAAACCTTAAAGTACATCCTGAAGGATTCAGGCACTAAATGAAACTAAGTAACGGGAATAGTTTACTAGGCAATGGAAGCGAAACAAATAAAAGGATACAAAATAGGGGAATAGAAAGCATATTTGCAGTAAAATGGTAACCTTCACATGAATTAAATTAACCTGATTAGAACCCAGAAACCTCTCCCCTCAATTAGGTAAACAGAATTGAAAATGCCTTAACATGTTCTTGTTGAACACTATGATATTCCATATTCTTAAGGAAGCTGTGTACAGTTGTCATATCATATAAGAATGCTTTTAAAATTCTAAATATTTTATTTTTTGAGGAAAAACTATATCATTTATTCACAAAACTAATTTTAACATAAATTCTTAACTCCATAAGTGGTAATCACTATACAGATTTCCCTAATTTTTTTAGAAGTTTTGTCATTGGTTTGCATTGGTGATATAGTGATGAGCATAGCTGCTTTCCAGAATTTTTTCAACATAGTAGAACATTTCATTGCTGTGATTAAACGCCCATGAAAAAATAATTTTGAATCTTCCTGGCTCATATTGAATACACTCTCATGACAGAAATATTATTGATGACATTTCCCTATACTTTTAAATTTTTCTAAAAAGAACCTTGTGCCTAAAGAACATTGTCAAATATTTTACAATAGTATTTTTTATGAACTAACTTTTAAAATACAAATTGAGAGTTGTAATAGAACTCCATTTTCATGGAAATAATGGAGAAACAAAAGGTACATGTTAGTTTATCCAGACTTTACTATTAAGGTAAGAATAAAATCATCAGAAAAGAAATTTTCAATAACTCCTGCAAGGAGTGTGCTAAAAAGATTGATGAGAGGTGGAAAAACTACTGACTTCTCAATCACAAGTGTTTGATTGAAGATGGACATGATAACTACAAAACTGACCAAATTATGACATTGCTTCATATTCTCCAGCAAAAAGTCTGCAAGCAAAATAGTAGAAAAAGCAGGTAGTAAGAGTAAGCTTAAGGAGACGTGGCAGATTTAGATCATGCATTGAAATAAATTGGTGAGGACACAGAAGAAGTTTACTGTAATATTTATCATGAAAGAAGGTCCCCTGGAGTTGGGAATACAAACCCCATAAGAATCAATTTTGGACTAGCTATAGGTAATACTGTCCTCAATAATGTTTTGAAATAGAGTTTGCATAAAGCACATAGCATAACTAAATGGCTTTAAAAGCTTTGAGTTAATGAAAAGCTGATTAGAATAAATTGAAAGGGTACAAGTATTAATATTATTAATGATATAGACCAAGTAATTCAGGTAGGGATTAAAAATGATTCCTATCAAATAGGGGTCTCATTTTTCAATTCAATTCATGGAAGGATACTAAGGATCCAACAGTCTTGTTTCATTTCCATAACTTCTAAGCCTTCCACAATCTCATTCTCCCATTTTTCTGAATTCATCCCATATCAGTTTCCCTTTCTACTGAAACACTCATTATATATTTAACCACAAATACATTACATGATCCCAAATATTTGTTTTATCATTTCTAATCATATTAGGATTTATCCCAACCTGAGTATTAAATGTCATCACTGTTAAAAGTTACTGTTTCAACGTATTTTGTACTTCAAAACAAGAAATAGAAAATCAAGATCGTGGTAAGGGTCATGTAAGTCAATTTTTGCAGATATTTTAAGAAAACATAAAATAAAGAGGGCCATTTCAGATATATCAAACCAGGTCTTTACTAGACCAAAAGAGGGCAATCTACATGGATAATATAACTGCATATGCAGCGTAACTTAAAAGATATGAAGAATCCTAACATCCGTGGCTCCCAACTTTCCTGCCTTAGCTCTCTCCCCAACTCACAGACATACATTTACTTTAGCAAGTAGAGGCGATTTTTTTTCCCCACCAAACTTCCAGGGTGCCTGAAATTCTCAACAGTAATTTTTTTCATTTAGGAAAGAAGTATAGTAATTTATTCAGGTAAATTAGTATAATCTGGAAACATAGACAAGCAAGTTATAATAAGCAAGGAAAAAAAAAGAACATCTCAATCTGAGCATATGAGTTTGAAACACTGACAGAGAAAAAGGAAGTGGAATTTGGAAGAGATGCAACATGAGGGGATAAGGAAGAAAGAGGGAAATGTGATTCTTTTTGCCTCATTAGTAGTCTGTCTTAGACTCGTTAAGCCTCAGATTGTAAAAGAGATATCTGTTAGTTGGAACTAGAACAGATGTTTTCATTTTTTAAGCCTTGAATGGCAAATCCAGAGTATCCATTTTTAATAATACTTTTTTCTGAGGAATGTATATGAACTTGTTTTATTGATTTAAATATTTTTGTTTTTCTCTGAAAGTAACACAGTAACTCTAAAATTAGTAACATTTTCCTCCCTGTGGATAACATTGGTTGCATTTCTTTTTACTCTAAGTTTAAGATTCCTATGTCAAAATACTATTGTTTTAAGCTATGTCTAGTAAATCCTAGCTATAAGCCTACTACTCAACTGACTTTTCCTGCTAAAAATTTACCTGGATTATTTCAAAATTAATTAGATTTAGAGCTTTGGTTATGCTGACCTGTAATTTATGGATGCATATATGTTTTTACTTTGTAAATATAGTTCATTTACCCCTAAAATGCAAGGCAGACGGATGGGGACTTCAGGAAGAGCCATCACGAAGAGCACCAGTGTGAGTGGGGAGATGTACACACTGGAGCATAATGATGGCAGTCAGTCCGACACGGCTGTGGGTACAGTTGGAGCAGGTGGAAAGAAAAGGAGATCCAGCCTGAGTGCCAAAGTGGTTGCCATAGTATCTAGAAGGAGTAGAAGCACATCCCAACTAAGCCAAACAGGTGAGTGAAGTGAATTCAACTTAGACACCTCGAATTCTTGCTGGAGAGACAAAAGTGGATCCTCGTGCTATGGCTTGTGAGTGATTGTAGAGTGTACTGATTCTTTGCAAAAGGAAATTTATTTTTCTGTCTCTGAAAATCTGTCACATGTGTGTGCTTATTTTTTTTCTGTACAGCTGTCTAACAAGGTATCATTTGTCAATCTATAAAGTGGTCAGATATTTTCTATAAGTTAAAAAAAGAAATAAAGTCATGTCTATAAATATGCAAGGAAATGCAAAGAAGTATTAAAGATCCAAATTGATTTATATGCAAGAAAAGCAACAGGATTCTCCTTTTCAAAATGTTCCATGATATAATTACCTATGATTTAGGCTCTATCTATATTTTTTATAGAAAAGAAGGTCAGTTGTGCAACTTGAAATATAGTCTTCAAGGTACTGTATGAATATAATTATTGAACTGTGATTGTTATATTTTCAGTGCAAGTTAAAAACCCAGCAGTTATTTTTACTTTAGGAAAATGGGTCAGTGGATTTGTGCAAAGAATAATGTCTTAATACAAATTTGAGTTTCAGATACTTTCTACAGCTTATAAATCTTAAAAGCTTTATGTCCTCAAGGTATATAGAAAAAAGCAAACACAGAAAGGAGGATGGTTATTTCTGTACTACAAAATTTTTTTTCAGTTGCCCAAAATTATATAATATTTATCAGACATTATTAGATAATTCAGTACTATGCTCAGTACTATGGAAAACTAAAGGTAAGTGAAATATTGAATTGATTTAAACTGTCAGTACTTGTTTCTCTTGTTATAACCATTGGTTCCGTATTTCTGTTCCTTAACAGCAAAAGTCTTGTAACAAAATTTACTTATGCCAAAAAACTTTCATGAAATTCTTTTCATAGTTAACTTGGCATCCTGGAGAGTGCCTATTTTAAAATGTGCATTCTAGTGGACGTACTTACAAATAAATTAAAGGTAGGATATTAAACCATTGAAAAACTGAACTAGAGTGCACAGCTATTTAAACAGAGGTTTGTCTTTCTGAAAAACATAGAATGAACCTAGATTAGCTAGTCTCTGTGATGGATCTGCCTCTGTGCCATCCAACTAAGATGAGATGTTCATTGGGAAGGAGAATTTTTTATTTTCCTAGTGTCAGACTTCTTCCTAAAGAGTAGGAGGCATTTTTCCTTTGTGTTGTTTGATTTGTCTTATTTTTGATGGTGATGCTTCTTGGTTTTTGGTATTGATGTAATGATAGTTTACAGTGTGGATAAGGATTTCACCACCAGATTTCAAAATCCGTCATCACTTAGATGAAATGGAAATGTTCTTTGATGAACCAGTCTTTCCTATGTGAGAGGCTGCAGGTTTAGCGAGCAGGTATCTTCTTTCCCTAACTATTCATAGTCTCTCTTCTTTTATTTTTCCCCTATAGTTAGTTCCCTCTCTATCACTCACTAGTTAAGTATAATTATAGTTTCTTAGACTAAAACACAACAATAATTTTATATAGAATCTATACTTGTTATACAACTTTGTAGGTAATAGGTTCAGATGAAACACTTAGACTCTGCTTTATTAATTTAAATTTTATTCCATTTATGGTCATTGTTTAATTTCAAATAATATTTACCTTCCCAAAAGGTTGCATTGTTAATAACTTCCATGGAATGCCTACTTTAGGGGATTAGGTTGCAGTGTAAGGAAGCGGAAAAAGATAACGGGTTACAAAGCCAAGCTAACAAAATAATTCTATTCCAAAATGACTCAGTGAATCAACTTTGACTTCATTTCTATAGGACTTAGTTTGCTTATATAATGGGTGGGTTGGACTAGATGTCCTTGTTTGAACTTTCCAGGTATAAAATTTTATGTCTCTTTTTCTATATCATAATTTTACCTGTTATTTGATACTCTCCATCTTTCTAAAGCACACGACAAATAGTAACAAACCTCAATTGTCATGCCTCTTTGTTTCAGTGCATGCCGTGGTTTTTTGCCCTGTTCTGTCTTCTAGAAGTGATATGGAGAGGAAAACAGCATTCCTTATACATTAAAACAGGCTGTGTATTCTGTGAAATAGAACATATTACATTTAATGTAAATGTTTAATTGTTTTAATGTGAAAAAAGATTAAGTAAGGTCTTCTCTTATAGTAAACCTCTAATCTGTACAGCCTGGGTTACAGATTCTCTACCCTCTACCACACAGACAACAGAGAATCAAGAAAATGCAAAGCACTCAGAAATAAAGTCTAATCAACTCTTTTTAGAATGATAGACTACAAACATATTGCTTTTCTGCTTTTGTTGCTATAACTGCAAGTTTGCTCAAAGTGGCATATTTGAGTCTTCGTTTGAAATCAAGTAAAATTTATTTCAACAAATTGAAAATAGTAAATTTTATACATATACTCACATATGTATATTTACTATGAAGAGCATTTATTAGCTCTTTAATTAGATATATAATTATTCTAACGATATACTAGTCTCTAAAGTTACATATGATTATTCTTACAGGATATTTCAGTTATAAATAATATTAATATTTTTAAATCACCTTTACCACACTATTTATTCACAATTAAAGTAGGAATAACTTCTTTAAATATGTATTTTTAATAGGAAAGTGACAAGACATTTCCAATGACTCTAGGTGTTACTACTGGTAAATGTCTTCAAGCAATCACAACATACTATTTACTATTCAGTAAATGGTAGCTGAATTAGATTGAAATGTGAAGTAGTGAAAGAAAGGAAAATTATAAGAAAAAACTCCTGATCCTGATCTAGCAATATTTTCAAATTGAATGAAATTCTGAGTAAACTTAGAGCTAGGCTTTAGAACTCAAGGTAGTTTTTTTAGCTCATGTAGATTTAGAAGCCCAGCCTGAGTAGTGTGAGGATTTGTTCCCTCACTTATAGGCTAACTATATGACATTCCCCCAGTGGAAATCCCTTCCTTACTTATAAATAAAGGCATTTTTGAGAAGGGTCTAAACATCTGTGAAGGTTCATCCCTAAATAACACCCCTGCAATTACCTACAAGTAGAAGTATCATAAGAATGGTAAGTATTCATGTGTCTATGTGAATAAAACTAGTAACAGATTTACATTCTAGAGCTTTTCCCATGCATTCTTCAGTTATACATATGCACATATGTGTACATATAATTTCACTCCTTTATTGGTCATAATAAACTTATGAAGTACCATTGCTACTATTCCCTTTTTTTTTTTTAAGATTTTATTTATTCATGAGAGAGAGAGAGAGAGAGAGAGAGAGGCAGAGACACAAGCAGAGGGAGAAGCAGGCTCCATGCAGAGAGCCCGACATGGGATTTGATCCCGGGTCTCCAGGATCACATCCTGGGCTGAAGGCGGTGCTAAACCACTGAGCCACCCAGGCTGCCCTATTCCCATTTTGAAATTGAAGAAACTAAGGCATACAGTGATTAGGTAATTTGCCCAAGTTCCCATTATAAGTGATAGGCCCAGAATTTAAACCCAGGTTTCTGGGTACCAAAGCCTATGCTCTTAACCACTGTGCAACAAAGAATTTGAAATAAGGTTCAACAAACATTTAAGCACAGTCCTGTTGCTAGTGTGTGATAGACACTATACTAGGCACTGGGCTAGGAGCAAGGAATACTAAAGAGATGGATGAAATACTGACCCTGCCTTCAGAGATGTCAAAGTAGAAAAGGGTGAGTTACATATTAATATTCCATCTCAGAAAGGGCAACTATCCAATTATCAAAGGGGTACAGGGGGAGCACAGAGTGTGATTCACTTTCTCATGCAATTTCAAGAGGATTCCTTAATGAGGTGAGACCTGTGCATTAAAAAATAAATTGGGGGGCACCTAGGTGGCTCAGCGGTTGAGTGTCTGCCTTTGGCTCAGGGTGTGATCCCAAGGTCCTGAGAGTCCTGCATTGGACTCCCTACAGGGAGCCTGCTTCTCCCTCTGCCTATGTCTCTGCCTCTCTCTGTGTGTCCTCATGAATAAATAAATAAAATATTTAAAAAATAAATAATCAATCAATCAGGACTGTTATACAGGGAAGGCCATTCCAGGACAGAGGGAACAGTACCTCGATAAAGTATTTGAAAATGATGAGTGCTTACTCCCCTGGGAAAGGTGCACATCCTAAAAGCATATAAAAGATTTCTTTAACTCTAATGGATAGACCTCTTCCATGCAACAGACAGGTCACCTCAGGACAAATCTTAGATCAAATAAGCACTGTGAATCTGAGATTATGATTTCTGCTTAGAACATTTACATTTTATGAAGAAAATATCTATGCATGTAAAATACCGTCAGTTTTATAGACTAGAAATTGTTCAATTTACCTCATCTTATATTACTGAATAACTATATCTCCATTCTGTACCAGCCACAGTAGGTATTTTAGAATTAAAAGTATCATCCCCAGGGGAAGGAAATTATTCACACTTGAAATAAATATAAACCAAAGAACTGAATGAGAAAATATAAAGCAAGTGCCAAATGTAGTAAACACCATGCCATTTATGTATGTTACCAAAAGAAGAGGGAAGACAAAATGGTCTAAAATCTGTGTCTTGGGATGAGAGCAAATGTAGAACTGGTAAATAATTATGGTCTAACCATTTGATTAAATTATTTATTATATCATTAACAGCTAAAAATACTTTAGTAGATAGACTAATACCGTGTTAATGATTAAAACTGATGAAATTATGGAAAATGTTACTGGACTATTTTCTAATTTTCAAACAATTAAGAGTCAATTATCATGTACTAAGAATGTACCAAAAAATCATTTCTCTTTCTTTAATGATAGATATTCTGTACCTTTCAAATTTTCCCCATTCCAAATTTCATTTTCCTCTGTCCAAGTCCTTTCCTTTAAGACCCTGCTCAAGACCCTCTAACTCTATAAATTGTCTTCTGTTACTTCAATATTTACCAGTATCTTTTTCTCTGAATTCCTGTTAGATAAAACTCTCTGACTTTCCTGTCCGTTTGCTTCAAGTGCAGAAAATTTGGGGCTATTGTCATGAGCAAAGTAATAGGTATATATTTTGTAAAGAAACATATCTCACATGAACATGGATAAACCAAAATTTCTATGACTTGGAAATGATGCACACCCCTTCTGAGTAAAAGAATCTCAATCTGTACCAAGAATACCTTTTAGTTACATTAAACTCCTAGCATATTCTTCCTCTCTTTCTGTGTCACAGCAGAGCAACAGACCAGGGCCTGGGTTCCTACAGGTTCCACCCTGGCCTCTGGGCCCTGCAGAGCCTTCTCCTCTTTCCCCATCTGGCTCACACATTTAGCATTATCTGTTTTAGAGTTTAGGCATTTACGAAAGGCAAAAGAGTCGCTGCTGCCTTCTGGCTGCTTTACATTCCTGTGAGAATCCCTGAAGCAAGGAAGCATAAAATAATTTTGTGGAAACATTAAAAGGCAAATAATTTTGTGGAAAGGGGAAAGGAAAAAAACTGTGAGAAAAACACAAATGTATATTTCAGTAAATGATCTCAGCCCATGGACACAGTCTGGAGAAAGCAAAGGTGTATGAAAGGGCTATAGTGGGAAATATATTTAGAAGAAGAAGGTTGGGGCCAGGTCTTTTAGAAGCCCTTAAGGGACTTTGCTCACTGTTTGATAGAGACATTTTAATCAGGACAATAGAAGAAGCAAAGCTGTGCTGCTTGAAGCTTAAATGGAAGCCAAGTGGACAAAATCAGTGAAGAAGCAAGGAGGTCAGTGTGAGGCTAATAGATGAAATGACAGATGATGACACAAGAAGGTAGAGAAGGAACTATAGATATGGAAAGGAATGTGCTTACTCAGAGAAAGGAACGGACTGAAGATAAATTTGAGAGAGACAAGATCAAATGCCCTTATTCAGGAATAACTACTAAAGGAAGAGGGAGAATATAGAGAAGTGGGGAGGGAGGAGCAGGATCCAGGAAAAATAGTGAGGAGTAAAGACAAGAAAGAGAGTCCCAAGGAAGTCCCTTTCAACTTTCTCTCATCTCACCCATGCCCACTTAATTACTCCCCATTGGATTTGGGTTGGGGGTTCTTGTCATGGGTGGAAGGAACTGGAATAGCAGAGACTGTGGATAGGAGCTCAGGGGCATGGAAGTGGAGGGTCTACAATGGGATGGTATGAGGCTGCCCTCACCACCCTAAAGCTTATTGAGATATATGGGGCTGGAGCTGGAAGGATGAATAAATAGAAGCAATTACTATGAACTTCTCTTCAGAAAGCTTAGTATTAGGAAGAGAAAAGACCATGTGAACACTTCTTTCATTCATTCTACCAAAATTTATAAAGCATTTTTTTATGAACCAGACATTGTAATGGAGGCAGTATTAGGAATAAACTGTGTATGCGTGTGTGTCTGTGTCTGTATGTGTTTCTGTCTCAGAATGAAGGTGATCTGAGCATTTTTACAGGATGAAATATGGAAAAAGCACCTCTGGATGGAAAGATTGAAAGATACGAATACAAAGAATTTTAATTAACAGAGCAAAGTCCCAGAGAACAGAAGGTATAATTCAAGGACACCAAAATTATTCTTGGAGAGGAAAAGATGGTTCTCTCCCTGAATTTGACAGAAAAGATCCAGAGGAGTCTTGCAATGGGAATATGAAAGCTGAAGGAGCTTGAGTCTGAGGACTTTGATCTTCTCAGTGCAAATGAGGCTAGAGTGAATGGAGAGAGTGAGGATACAGGGTGAGGGATGTTGTAAGAAATGATTACAGTAAAAGTACTGCTGAGCAGCACTGGAATTCCAGCTGAGTTTGGATAATGTAAAATCTCAGCAAGGTAACTTTAAACACATTTACCAGGATTTGCAGTTATCTTAGTTCATGTTAGTTCCATTTGCCTTTCAAGACTGTCATCCCCTGCCATGTGCAGCTCCAATGTCTGCACCAGAATTTCTGAGATCATGATAGGATTCTTTGAAATCATACTGTCCATCTTTAAGATAGATAAAATTTGGTTAGATCTAGATTATTGTATTCATTTTGGAAATTCATCTGTCTTGAGCTGCCATTTACTACTTAATTTGGCTCTTCCCAGTATGAAGATTTGCACTATTGGAGAAAATTGAAGCTCTGCCCTCTCTCTTACCTATTGATATTACCTCTTCCTAAGGCAAATCATTTTCTTAATCTTACTCAGAATATGGATTAAAAGGCCTTTTTTGGCAATTTATCTCAATGAAATTAATTCTTTCATTATAATCACAGAAATGAAACATTTCAGAAGGTTCACAGTAGAATTAAAAACTATATAGTGTTCATTATCCCACAAGATTACACAGGCAAAAATGTAAGTATTCTAAGAACTTTTAGGTAGAGTTATGTATGTTTGATTTCAAAATAGTTTAGTAAGAGTTAAGGAATTACCAAGGCATATCACAGATTCCTCAAGAAGAAATCATAGATAGAAACTAACAAAATTACCCTTGTTCTACTGTCAAGAAAATAATATACAAGAATAAAACTGTAACTATAACCTACTTAAACCTAATGGGATAGTGCTTGAATAAGTTAATTTCCCTGTGACTTGAGGACATTATTTTAAAATTCATGTGGTCCTTAGACAATAATCACGCCAAGAAAATGTCCAAGATATTAAATCCCCTTCTGCTAATCTTTTTCCAATTTTCTCCCCAAAAATCACACCAGCAAAGCAAGTCATAAAATAAGTGATCACCAGCTTTGATTTCATACTTTATTTACCTTGGGAAAGTGAATATCTTATTTTGCCATAGGATTTAATTTGTTTCCTTTCAGCCAATCTAGTTTACCAAAATAGTCTCTACATTTTATTTTTTCTAAATATTTTAGGTTGTTTTTTGTTTTTTGTTTTTTGGTTGTTTTTGTTTTTTGTTTTTTGTGTTTTTTGTTTGTTTGTTTGTTTGTTTGTTTGTTTTTGAGAGAGAGAGAGCATGAGCAGGGGAGCAGAAGGAGGAGAGGGAGAAGTAGATTCCCTGATGAGCATGGAGCCTAACATTGGGCTCCATCCCAGCACCTTGAGAACATGATCTGAACCAAAGTCAGACACTTAACTGACTGAGCCACCCAGGCGCCCCTGCATTTTAAGTTTAGTGCAGCTTTGTGAAGATTCTCAGTCTTATCCTTTATAAAAGGGAGTTACAGCTGCAAGGAAGGAAGGCTAAGGTGTTCTCTTAGAACATTTTAAGAAATGTTTCCTTGGCTCTGCTGATGATTAATAACGAAAGCAAAAAGGTCTCACAAAGGATAGATGCCCCCCCAAGAGCTTCAGAAATGGAAAGCTATATTTATCACAATTTTGCTAAAATCCAGATTATTTGTCTGTACCTCATTTATTTGATTCATTTAATAGCACAAGAAAAACATTCTGAGGAACATAATGTTTCATGTTCTTTGTTTCCTGAACACAAAATCATGGTGCCAGAAATGATTCCCAAGTCTGCAAAACCATCAAATAAATGTAAGCATGGGTTCTTTTATTTACTGTTGCTGTCTGGCCTAGGAATTCACTACTGTTAATAGAGATTTCAATTCAGCTATAGTAACTCATCTTCTGAAGAGATGCCCTAATAAGGATTAGTATTTTCAAACACATGCCAGCTGCTCTATTTTTGTTCTTTTCCTCGCTTGAACTATAAATTTTCAATTTGGCTAATATGTATATATACTTTTAGTAGGTTGGTTTGTCAGAAAAAATATTTATTTGAGTGGAATTAATTTTTATAATTAATTTGTGTTTAGAATCTGAAGGAGGAAAGGAAACTAACATTTATTAAATGCCTTCAAAGTACAATCCTCAGTACTCAAATAGTTATATATGGTGATAATTATTGTTAACTGTACTAAGATAATTTTTAAACATGAGATAAATTTCAGAATGAGTGTTATAAAATATTCTGGGTAGCTCAAGTGTCATGAGAAATGTGTCTGATTATTTTTATAGCAGATAACCAGTTTCAATGCATCCTCATTTAACACAGAGTGATTTTACATAGATTTTTTGCTCATTTATTTTAGTAATCTTTTTCAGATTTTTAGTCACAAAAGAAACCAGAAAAAAGATAATATAAAACTCTTACAATGCCACCACTAACTGCAAGTTCACTGTGAAAAAATTAGTATATTATTAGCTAATCTTTTTAATGCATGTTATTAATATTAATAAAACCATCAACAGTGACAGTTATTATTTATCAATTACCACATGCCATCCAGGTGTTTAATTGCTTTGCATGTATTAATTTCTCCAGTCCTCAAAACAGTTATAAGGTGCTATTTATTACTACTATTTTACAGATTCCATGACTTGCCTGAGGCCACAGAACTTTTAGAAATCGAAGTAGAGTTTAACCACTTCATTATAGCTCCATTCAACTCCTTGTACACACAGAGAGATACTTTTTTATATAGCTTTTAAAAAATATAAATTCATATATTTTTTATTCTATAACACTACCTTTTTTTTAATTAAAAAAAAAAACATATATTTAGAACATCTCTTAGGACACCATTGCAGAAGGCTTGTGCCAAGCTATATTTAGAAAAGCTTGGTGAGTAGGAAAAATATTATAGTCCTTTGTATCCAAGAGTCTGTGGGCAATAGAGAGGAGAGGAATGCCAGGGATAAGAGTACATATTACCGTTTGGTCAAAGAGTGACTGCTGGGCAAGGATATTATTTATCACTTCTGGCCATTCTGATTTTGGGACAGTCATTGGATAGGTTTTTAAAGCAATTGAGGATCATCAGCATGTAAATGGAAATTGGGGTTAATGAATGTTCTTAAGAAGGCAGTGCAGAATGTAAGGACAGGGGGCACGTGGCTCAGTGGTTGAGCATTTGCCCTTAGCTCAGATCAAGATCCCGGGATCCTGAGATCAAGTCCCACATCGGGCTCCTTCTGGGGAGCCTGCTTTTCCCTCTGCTTATGTCTGTGCCTCTTTCTGTGTGTCTCATGAATAAATAAATAAAATCTTAAAAAAAAAAAAAAAGAATGTAAGGACAGAGGATGTGGAAGACTCCAGAAGAAAAGGAAAAGTCAAAGGCCTTTTCAGCCTCAGTTTTTTCAACTATAAAATGGAATAAATGGTACCTATCTCAGAAGACTGTTGTGAGAATTAAATGAAAATTTATGTTGACAGTTTAGCAAAGTACCTGGCATAAATAAATATATATAAAAAATAATATAAATAAAAGGGCTCACAGTAATACTGACTAGCGATCTTAATAATTCTGAGAAACCAAATAAAAGGGCAGTAGGTAGAGAACAGATATTGGTGACATCATTCGTGAATGATGCTGAGAGACAGGTTAAGCCAGCCAATGTTTTTCTCTGCTCATTAGGTGTAAAGTGGTTAATGGGATACAAGTTCTTGAGATCTAACCTGAGTTCTATGCTTATCAGTGTTCCCAAAGTTCCTCCTTGTCAAGTCCTCCTTTGAGGATCTGGTACAGTCTGTCAGCCTTGGCCTCAGAAAATTGTACTTGGTCACAACACCACATTGTGCGCACACTTAAAGGGCATTTGTGCACATGTTTATCCTGCATTAAGCATAATCTGCAAGAAAATGATCCAGGATCTCTCTTAAACTGACCCTCCCTTTGCCCTATTACCCAGTCTTTTCTATCCTAGGTCAGAGGTCAGCAAACTCTGGCTCAAAGTCTATTTCTTATGGCCTATGAGCTAATAATGATTTTTCAGTTTTTTCAAATGGTTGCAAACAGTCATAATAGGAATAAAATTTTGTGACATAAAAGTTATATGAAATTCAGTTTTGATGTCTAAAAGCAGTTTTATTGAAATTCAGCCATGCTTATTCATTTCTGTGTCATCCATGGCTGCTTTCATGCTACAAAGGCAAAGATCTTATGGCCCACAGAGTCCAAAATATTTATTATTTGTTTGTTTATTATTTATTTATTTATTTATTATAATATTTATTTATTTATTCATGAGGGACACAGAGAGAGGCAGAGACAAAGGCAGCGGGAGAAGCAGACTCCCTATGGGGAGCAGATGTGGGACTCAATCCCAGGACCCCAGGATTGAGACCTGAGCCCAAGGCAGAGCCACCTAGTGCCTCCTCCACACTGTCAACTTTTAAAGAGGTTTCAGAACCTTTGCTGTAGGCCAAGAACTTAGTGCCTACCATGGAGAATACAGATGAAGTCATTAGAGAATAATGATCATTTCTGTAGTTACCTAAACACATTTTCTGCTTCTCATAGTCAGAAGTTAATTTATACTACTCCTGAACTTTCAGTTTCCCTATTCCTTCAGTGTTGACATTTATACTGTGTGCCAATGGTGTCATCTCTCACTAGACAAAATGATTTTTCAGAATGAAAGCTGATCCACCCTCCACAAACATAAGAATCTTCAACTCTTCAACCTTGCCCTAAAAACTGATCCTTGACTCTGCTGCTTGCATAAAGTAGTGAAACCATTTCCCCTAATTCTTAATTTTCCCAGTTGGGAGCTCAGGGTTGTGTCTTTTATATCAGTGATGATTACACTCCCAGAATTTAGCACAATACCTGTATTAGGCATACAAAGATTTTCTTGAATGAATGAAACTTTTTAAGAGTTTTGTGTTCTTTCTCTTTCCTCACAAGCCACTCAGTCCTCCTCATACCCTAAACTGAATTCTGCTCCCCTCAGGTGCCTCAGATTGTTCTTGTTAAAGTCACAGAAAGTTCATAGATATGAATTTGATTTGGATAAAATTTAACTTATAAGGTCACAGGTATTATGCATATGAAACCAATGAGATATGTGTAATGGAAAATATTGGTAAAAATTGCACTTCTACTTGTCAAAAATTTTAAAAATTAGATGTGTTGATTTCCTAAAATATAATAAAATCCAACATAGAAGAAAAATTGCCTTTAAAATATATCCACTAAGATCAGCAGTCATAATGTTAAATGAAATACCATGATATGATCAATTAATTACCATCTGAGCATGATATTCTGGCTGTGCAAACATTATACCCAACCAGTAGACTTCTATCGAGAATCTTCTTCATTAAAGGCACTGTCCTGTAAGACACTGTCCCTCGCAAAAAAAAAAAAAAAAAAAAAAATCCACTGTTGCACAGCCAACACTTTGACAAGTAGAAGTGATTTTTTTTTTTTAATTTTTCTGCCTCCTTTTCCCTTTCTCTCTCTTATATAACTTCAAAGGCCCCTAAGTATTGATCTGGATACATTTTACTGGATACTTCCACCTTTTTGCTTTTAAGTTTTAACCTTTCTATAAATAACAGTAGATACTTTCATTTTAGGGTTTTGAGATGGTAAATGAATTGTTGTGAGAGTAACTTCTGTACCACAGTAAAGTCAAAGTAACATTTTATTAGAAAATTACTGAAAGATGAAATTTGCATTGATAATGATTGATAAAGATATTACAGTTTTCACTGCTCTCTTACATATATCATTTCATTTTATAAAAGTCTGGCAATTAATTTTATGAAAGTACTTAGTTAAGAAATGTGAAAATGTCTATATTTTTTGGAAATCTGTGTTTCCTTGGGGATGAAGACAAAGTATACCTGTCATAATGGATTTGCCATAGCCATTTTGCAAGTCAGCTGGTGACTTCTTATATGGAAAATAAAACTTCTGGGGTGTCTGGGTGGCTCAGTCAGTTAGGCATCTACCTTCAGCTTGGGTCATGATCCCAGGGTCCTGGGATCGGGTCCTCTGTTGGGCTCCCTGCTTGGTTGGGGGCCTACTTCTGCCTCTTCCTCTGCTGCTCCCCCTACTTGTACTCTCTCAGTCTGTCGAATGGGTAAAGGAAATCTTTAAAGAAAAAAAAAATCTACTGATATCAGGCCAGTACATTGTGATACTTATTAAAATAATCCTTTACATTGTAAGAATTATTTTCTTATAACTAAAGAATGTGGTACACACAATGATTAGTGAAAGTTTTAGTGAGGCTTAACAAACTTTGTTCTAGGACTATGGGAGAAAAAACAGTCCAGATTCCAGATTCAATTCAGTACCCTAGGATGGTTTTTTTTTAAGATTTTATTTATTTATTCATGAGAGACACAGAGAGAGAAAGAGGCAGAGACAGAGGCAGAGAGAGAAGCAGGCTCCATGCAGGGAGCCCGAATGCGGGACAAGATCCCAGGACCCCAGGATCACACTCTAAGCTGAAAGTAGAAGCTCAACCTCTGAGCCACCCAGGTGCCTCCCTAGGATGTTTTTGTAAGTTGAAATAGCACATTTCTTTAGCTTTTAAGTTGAAACTATAAAACTTCTGACAATAAAGTAGTAAATAATTGTATTATGTTTAGGAAAGTTTCAAATGGAAAGAATTAGAAAGTATATGTAATATCTAAATAAACATTTGTAAATAAACATATAGTTGCATGGAAACACTGCTATTATCTAATGAAGTAGAAGTATATTAATTAGGAAATATAAACAAATCAGTTAATATCTTAAGTTAACATTTTTATCACTCCAAATTTGAAAATATAAGAAGAATCTTACATGATCTGCCTACCTGAATTATGGAAACTAGAAACAGATGCAATGCCTCTAATGAAGGAGGGTTCTTGAAAGGAAAGCCTTTTGATCAGAAATCCACAGGAAAATAAATTCAAGGGATGTTTGACATATATGATTCAACCTGCTACTAAAAATGCCAATTCTTGCTTACAACTTCTAACTCAAGAAATTCACCCAATTATCTAGTTGTTTTTAAAAAGGAATAGAGGGGGGCGGTGCCTGGGTGGCTCCAGTGGTTGAGTGTCTGCCTTTGGCTCAGGGCGTGATCCTGGGGTCCCGGGATTGAGTCCCACATCGGGCTCCCTGCATGGAGCCTGCTTCTCCCTCTGCCTGTGTCTCTGTTTCTCTCTGTGTGTCTCTCATGAATAAATAAATAAAACCTTTAAAAAAAAAAAAAAAAGAAGAAGGGCACCTGGGTGGCTCAACAAGTAAGCATCTGCCTTTGGCTCAGGTCATGATCCCAGGGTCCTGGGATCGAGTTCCATTCAGGCTTCCCAGAGAGAGCCTGGTTCTCCCTCTGTCTATGTGTTTGCCTCTCTGTGTCTTTCATGAATAAATAAATAAAATATTTTTAAGAAAAAAAAGGAATAGAAAAGAAAGAGGGAGAAAAAAGAGAGAGAGAAAGAAAGAAGATGTAGTTTTAAGAAAGATTACATAAAATTTCCTGGGAATTCTGTGATCATCAGAAAATCATTAACAAAAAAATACAATTGATATGTTTAAGAGACTTATTAAGAAGATTAATGTGAATAGCAATATCAGAGTAGGAAACTTTTACCTGCAAAGTAAAAATTTACTTTCAGTCCGTTGACTTTTTATAATGCTTAACAATACTCTCTTCTCATGGATCATTCTTTATTATCTCTTTCAAAGTAAAGACTCCAAAGCATTCTGTTTTTGTGGGGGAAAACCACCCATTTGTATAAATCATGTAATTAATTTTGAAAATCTAGTCCAAATTTTATATACAGAAACATAAAGGAAGAACAGCTGAATTCAAGTATTTTAATGTAATGCATTACATGCTTTGATCAGGATGAAAAAGCATATTTTTTCCATATTCTTGAATTTAGTCTAAGTACAGTTACAAATACTGGTTTTAATTTCCAAGATGTAGGTGGCCTGAATTATGGGTTCCTTGGTGAGAGTTCTCGAATCATAGTGGCCCTATAGTAACAGATCTGTTGGCTTCCTTCTGTTCATGGTGCTGGATGCAGAAGCTGTCTCCTCAATATCTCAACAGTGCTTTTCAATTCATATTCAGCATGTCCTAGATTCTTTGGCCCAGATAGCACAATTTGACAATTTGGTGCACATCGTTTTACTCTGTAAGTGGCTTAGTGATGTTCCCCCAAAGTAATGCCAATTATCTATTCTTTTGTTCTGCTTTTATGTTTTTGTAGTCATTCATTGTGTACCCTTTAGCTAAGCATTTGAGAAAAACCTCTGCCCTTTAGAACTCTGCTGTGAGTATTCTTCATGATACACACAAATAGAAAGGATTTTCTTTTCCCTCGAATTGTTTACAGGCTTATTTTTACTTAATAAAAAGCAGAGGGCTATCTTGTCTTTTTATAGAGCTTTACAGTTTACAAAGTCTTTCAGGCTCACCATCTCATGAGTGCAAAATTATTGAAAGCTCTTAAAATAAAAGCCAGATCATATTAGGAAACATTAGAAATACATTAACAGAGGAAGGATTCCTGAAGAAAATTAGCTTTAGAGTTAAATATAATATAAGCATATGTTCTTAAAATTTAATATATTCATAATTTGCCTTTCTTTCCATTCAGAAAATGTGAGAATTAAATACAATTATAACGAGCTCAAATAGTTCAGATTTTGCATATGTATCACCTGAATTTTAATCTTTTAAACAATATGTTTTTAGTAGCATACTATACTAACATCTATCTTGTTCATTCTTAATTATATCCTGCTCACTTTCCCAAGGTAAAGAAGTCATTATTTTTCTTTCAAGTTTTCCCCTTTTTTCCACCATAGATCACTGGGTCAGTAGTGCCTGAAACTAGCAATTGTTCCCTCACTGAACTTTAGTGGCTACCACTTTTACTCCCACCTAGCACTGGCAGTAATGTTTATGTGATGCCAAACATTTCAGTTACTCTGAAAACATTTATCAAGTGGATATCAATAACTAATAAAAATGGTGAATACTTGTTCAGCCCATATTATGTGACTGGTCCTATGTAATGTACTTAATGTGCATTATCATATTAAACCCTCTCAACAATTCTGTGCAGTTGCTAGGAGAGTTTATGATATACAGTAATTATCTCGTAATATTCAAGGAAAAAAACTAAGGCTGAGAGAAGTTCAATCACTTGCCCAAAGTCAAACAGCTAATAAGTGGCAAAGAGAATTTGAATCTTTGTCTTTGCCTAGAGTCTTAGTCCTTGCTGTGGACTGAATATTTATGTCACCCTAAAATTCATATTTTTTAACCTAGTGGCCAATATGATCATATTGGGAGGTAGGGCATTTGCGAGGTGACTAGGTCATGAGAGGTAGAGCCTTCATGACTATTAGTACCCTCATAAAAGAGACCCCAGAGAGCTAACTGCCCTTTCAACCATGTGAGGTCACAGTGAGAAGACAGCTGTGGACAAGAAAGTGGGTCCTCCCCGGTCACTGAATCTGCCATTTCCATCCATGATTGTGGACCTCTCAGCCTCTAGAACTGTGAGAAATAAACATTTATTCTTTTTTTTTTAAGATTTTATTTATTTATTCATGAGAGACACAGAGAGAGGGAGAAGCAGGCTCCATACAAGAAGCCCGATGTGGGACTCGATCCCAGAACCCCGGAATCACACCCTGAGCCAAAGGCAGATGCTCAACCGCTGAGTCACCCAGGCATCCCACATTTGTTCTTTATAAGACACCTAGTTGATAGTATTTTTGTTATAGCAGCCTGAATGGACTAAGTCCATAACCATTGTACTACATGGTCTGGGTATGTTTAAAGTGCTGTTAACTGTTAGTTAAATGTATAATTATCTATAAATATCCAGAATATCTAGTGTCAGTGTTTAGCATTTTGATATTTTTATAGAAGTTTATATAACTAGAAAAATATTTAATTTGGGTATCATTTTCCTTTATAGGGAGAAAATGATAAAATGTATATTCACATAATTTTACACATTAAAATTAATAAGCTAATGCACACCACTCTTACTTCTTCTTCAATACTATGCCTTATTGTATTATTAGTCCTATTTTACTTGTCAGTAAAACATATAGAGTAACTTCCCAAGTTCACATTTAGTAAGGGCAGAATTTGAGCCTAGCAATCAAGCTACAGAGTCTCTGCTCTGAGTGGGGCCTGTCATCAAAGTTGGCCTGGGAAGGGACACTGTCAGCCTGCTGTGTGGTGCCAGGACCATGATACTATTGTACTGCAACTCCAACAGCTTGGTGAACTAGTTTCTCATGCTGTCTTAAAATGTGCAAAGGCTCAAACAGAAGATGATTATATTTCTTGTTTGTTTAACAAAAATGAGTTTGGTGGGCATCTCTGGGTTCAGTAAATTCTCCTAGATTTTTCTGTGGAGAAGAGAGTACATAAAGGGATCATATCTCAAATTACATAGTCTTCTTTCAAAGGGAGAAGTCCCGTTCAAAATGGTACTTGTTTTCTTCTGCAACATGTTGCTGCTTCCTGGGCACTGAAGAAGTTATCAAAGGAAGGAAAGATTTCCTTGGAATAGCTGAGAAAGAGCTGTAAAAGATAAGTGAAGGAAGAAGAGAGCTAAAAAATTATCTGTACATGCACATGGGAGATTCCCTTTGGTCCATGTTGTCCAAATTACTTGTAGTGAGGCACCAGCAGGAGAATCGTCCCAGGGGAAAAGGAAGCATGGGTATTAGGAAAGTATCAGGCAGTTAGTTGTCTACAAGGATCCCCTAACAGTCTAGAACAAGTTGATTGTGTTGGGGAGAAGATGGGAAAATGCTATCAGCAAGTCATTTATATCTTGAGGACTGCTACTATATTCTTATAAGAAAAGTAGATTCATTTGTTCTATTCACTTAATTGATTCAGTTATCCACAAAGATAAACATTATTATAGATAATAATGAAGACTGAGTTTATTGAATACATATTATGAGCCAGACTGACACAATTCTAGCACTTTAAAATAGGTACCATTGTTATCATCATTTTTTTAGATAAGGAAACTCAGCTCAGAAAGATTAAATAATTTTCCCAGGATCACATAGCCAATACTGGTAGATTCAGCATGCTAGCATTTATATTCTTTGTCATGATACTGTGCTGTCATCCGCAAGTAACTTGATAATATTAGTTAAAATAATTCTATCTGCTGTAAAAATTGACTTTAAAATGTATAGTCTCAAGTTCAATAAAATTGAACCAGCAAGTGGCTGGTTCTCATATGCATGACTTAAAATTTCTTTAATTATAATTAATTAAATCATTTGAGAGTTCAAATTATTTTTTAAGTAGAGTCTAAAACTCTTGCTGCTTTCCTATGTTATTTGTCACCACCATTGTAACCTGGGAGTCTCTTTATCCCAGTATCAAAGCCTGTCAGATTCTGAAACTATCCCCACGATTTCTATTCCTTCCCCCAGTTTAAAACTTTCCTGGCCTCTTCTGAGTCTTGGAGTCCAGCTCCCTCTGTCCCATACTTCATTGTGTGAAACCATTTCTCTGGTTTTTATAACAAAACAGAATTAAAATTTGTGCATGCCCAGCATTCATGCGTCTCATAGACTTCAGTGAAGAGAGTATTGGGAGCAAACAGGGGACCAGAGAGAAGGGAGTGGTTTGGAAGTGATCATAAACACTAAGCACATGATATTGTGCCATTTTTTTTTCTCTTTTCTCTTACCATTCCTCAATTATTTCTCCTGGATTCTGTCAATATCTCTAGACAACAAACAAGTACATTTTTGTCACTCTTCAAGTTACTTTATCAATATTTATTTAATCTTTAGATAGATTTATAAGGTGGGCTCTCCTATCATTTTTTCTGTTTGCCTGAGGGAGGAAGCTAAACTAGAATAAGTGGAGTTTGGCACAGCAAGGATTTGAACCCAGGCTGTATGACTGTAGAGTATGTCCTCTTAGCCACTAAATTATTCTGCCTTTCAATGGGGGCAACTTCTTCATTAAGGAAAATTGTAGTACCAGCTCTTAAGGTAGAATTCTATTTTGAGTTTATTTTTGACGTAAAGCTAATTTTTAATCCAACTCAAGTACTTGCTATAGTTAAAATAATTACAACTTTATGCTTTAATAAAAAAAGCTAAAATGTGTTATGCAATCTAGCATTGGAGATTACTTACTTTGTTTCTTAGATACTCTATAACCCATGCTCAATGTTAAGTCTTAAGAGTGATAGAGGGGACTCCTGGGTGGCTCAGTGGTTTAGCACCTACCTTCAGCCCAGGGTGTGATCCTGGAGTCCCAGGATTGAGTCCCAGGATTGAGTCCCACATCAGGCTCCCTGTGGGGAGCCTGCTTCTCCTTCTGCCTGTGTGTCTGTCCTCCTCCTCTCCCTCTGTGTCTCTCATGAATAAATAAATAAACTCTTTAAAAAAAAAAGTGATAGAGTTGCCATTGATTGGTTGAACTGCAGCTGATTTATTTGTAGTTTTTCCTAGTGTTCTTTTGATGATTAGAATAATGGTTTTGACAGAGGTACTTAGTTTTGTATACCTTGTATATGTACACTGAGAAAGCACACAGCCACATCCCAGTGTGGTAACCTCTTTAGTTCTTTAGACTTTTTATGGACTTGTCACGCAAATCAGGGCCCAGAAATAAGTCCAGATAGCACCTAAAATCTTTGCTGCTGCTACTTTGCACACAGAATCCAGCTACCAGTATTGGCTTTTGTTCTTTCTTCTGAAAATCCTTTTTTTTTTTTTTGTGCTGAGTGGCATGTTCAAATATTAAACAGCTAAGGAAGTTCGCAAACCTATGTAACCAAATAGGAAGGGGAAAAAAATTATGTGTTGTGATTGTGCATCCAAAGTGTCACCAATCAATTCCTAAGATAGATGATAAAATATGGAAAGAAATATTTCCACTTTGGATGCTTAGCTAAAGTTTGGTTAAAATTTTTAAACAGTAGGTATGTGTCATTTTATAATTTTTGACAGAACACAAATATGAGGATGAAGAATGAGATTATTTTCTAGTCCATCTATGTTGGATTTTATGCTATCTGTAAAGTTTACATAGTTCAACACTTGTACATAAATCCTTTAGGTTACAGCTTAACATTTTTTTTTTTAAGTGGGCTCACCACCTAGCATGGAGCCCAGTGTGGGGCTTAAACTCATGACCCTGAGATAAAGACCTGTGCTGAGACCAAGAGTTGGATGTTCAACTGACTGAGCCACCCAGGGCCCCTAGTGTATCCCTTTTTAAATGTTAGTTTATTTTAGGTGATTTTCTTGATGTAGATATTATTAAGCCTTGAATTCTCAAAAACAAAAGAAAATATATATTCACAGCTCAAGTACCTAAAGCAAAAATAACCCAAATTATAATGGCAATTTACTTTATTTGGGCTTGGAAAGATTTGTTAATTCTTAAAATTATTGTTCCTTGATTGTTTCTTTTTCCTTTATGTGTAAGTGCTGAATTCTTTTATTCTTCTTTTATGTGAATAAAGATAACTGAAAACACCATTATAATAAGCAATTAGTTTTTCACACTGGTAAATTGTGCAGCAGCTATGTTCTCAGGTTAGCAACTGTCATGTCAAGAGATACTGGATATTTCCACCTCTCAGACTACATGACATTTTAATGAATTATAGTATGTATCTGCCATCTGTGGTTTCCTAGTAGTTGATTGCTATAATTAAAAAAAAAATGTTTGGGCTTTCTGTTTATAGTTTTCTTATATCTCAGTTCTATACCCTTATTTATATCCTCTCCTCTCAAAAGAATTGACTCATAATGAACAGGAGCTCGTATTTGCTAATAAAACACACTTTTGACATTCTTGTCAGACACATAATGACTCCTGGTTTCTCAGAAGATTATATTAATACATACTAGACAGTTCTTTGGCTTAGTCTCAATACAAAAAAAGGAGATTGGATATCATCATAATTCTTCTACATAATCTGGAAGGTGATCCCAGCCCAGTATGTCAACCATCTTGTGATGCCCCAGAAATGGGTTGACATTCTATATCCAGTGAATTGATATATTGGTCTCTAAGGTATGCCCATTTTAAGCTGATTCTATACTTTAATGCTGTCTTCAGTATATAAATATTTCCTATCTGTGGAATATATGAACTAAGAACTATTTTAACTCCTAATCACTGAGCTCCAAAAAGATTGGAAATTCTATCATTTGCCTTCTGGAATTTGGAAACATTGCTTCTGGGATAAAGAAATGATCCAGGGCACCTGGGTGGCTCAGGCAGTTAAGTGTCCAACTCTTGGTTTTGGCTCAGGTCCTGATCTCAGAGTTGTGAGATTGAACCCTGTGTCAGGTTCCTCGCTCAGTGTGGATTCTCTCTCTCCCTCTCCCTTTGTCCACCGCCCCCCCCCCCAAAAAAAAAACTTGAAAAAAAAAAGGAAGAAGAAATGATCCATATTCCTCAAACTTTTCCACTGAATCACTTCTAATGGCAAAGGAAACTAGCACTTATCTCCAAAAGGACCGAGAGCATAGCCTCAAACAGCAGCTAAAGAAGGATTATTTGAAGTCTTCAGTTTTATCATAAAAATTAATGAGACTTTAGCCTTTCACCCAAATTCATGTTTACTATAAAATTCTCCAAAATATTCCAATAGATGTAAAAGGGTATTATTCTTGAAATTCCATGCTTATTACTTCTCTTCAAACATCCTCTAAAACACTGCTTAACTTACCCCAGAAACATAAGCCAGAGTCTTAAGGCCAGACGGTCCACATGTGTGGGTTAAACTGCAGAGATTCTCAGTGTAGCCCATGACTCCAGAATAAAGCACAACTAATTGGACAGCAAAGATATCAAACCAGAGATAATCATCGAGCACTAAATTCCAACTGTCCAATTCAGTACTTCACACTGAGTTCAGTTTGGCTTGTAGGCTAAAAGAATAAAGATTATTTTCCATGGCTCCCCCAGAGAAAAGACTTGTGTTCCACTTTCTGGTTCCCAGGGACTCTGATGTTTAACCCTCACTGAAGCTCCAAACTGAAGGCTTCCCCATGGCGTCCTGCAGGGCAGCACTCTCTCCGCTTTGATGAGGGAGCGATCTTGCTGCCAAATGCTGCACACACCCGGAGAACTCCACAACTGCCTGGTTGGGACAGCAGTACTTTATAGGTAGAATATTTTTAAGTATAAACAAGTGACTTACAGGATTATTCTGTCAGCATGTATGTGTTTCCTGAAGATGTGCTGAACTGAGAGGGTCAGCAGGCCTGAGTTGTAGGGCCTGCCTCTTCCATACGCTGTGACAGTCCACACGGTATTTCCTGTTCTCAGCCTCAGTTTTCCCAGCAGTGGCCCAACAGGATTGAGTTATACATGGTGTCTACTACTACTGAGCTGTATAACTTAGGGTTCCATTAATTGTTTTCTATAATAATGACTTTAATCCAGATTTTCTTTACTCGGTCATACATTACATAATATTCAACATTTAGCTTTTCCATAAACCTGAAACAGAATCTACTAATAGCCATATGAGTCATAATCCCACTTTCCTGAAATTGGTAATTGACAATTATTATGCTAAAGGTCGTGTAACTTTTTTCTTTTTCTTTTTTTTTTAAAGATTTTATTTATTTGAGAGAGAAAGAAAGTGATAGAGCATAGGCAGGGTGAGAGACAGAGGGAGAAGCAGACTTCCCTCTGAGCCGGGAGCCTGGTGTGGGGCATGATCCCAAGACCCTGGAATTATGACCTGAGCTGAAGGCAGAAGCTTAACCGATTGGGCATCCAGGTGCCCCAACTTTTTAATTTTTTCTAAGCACAAAAATATATTGAATCTGATTACTTGCAGAGACTGAGAAATCAAGAAAACAAGCCATAGTAGTTTTTATTTAAGGGTGATACTCAACTGCTTTATGTTTCACTTCTGTGCAGCCAATTTCCCATATCCTACATTGATTTCCTTACAACAGAGCTGCTGTCTGACAGAAAACAGTGGACTTTCTGCAGTGTCACCACCTTGGCTCTACAGCACTGTAGAGTACCAAAACACTTGCCCCTGATAGAAATGAGTGAAGAACAGAAAACAGTAGGCTATTACTGGTGATAAGCATAGGCATCATAAAATAGAATTCAAAAGAATATAATTAGAGACTATGTCTAACAGATGAGGTGGAGTAATGAAGTGATAGAGAAATCCTCATACTTCTGGTATGAGGATCATTATCTCAAAAAAACATTTCAGTGAGTCTTTTACTAACACAAAGTAAAGTTATAAGTTCATAGGAGAACTGAAAGAAATATTTAGAAGTGGCTGCTGACATTCCAGAATTTCTGATTAGCAAAGACTTCTTTGATAAATTCCCTAGAATTTATCAAACAAAATATTAAACTTAACTAGAGATTATGTGGGGACAGATAAGGAAAAAATTATTTAAATATAATTCTCTGAGAAATGAACACAGAAGAGGAGCCCATTAAGTTTGTCCCAAAAAGAATATAGGTTTTTGAAATACTTATAATCTAATGAAAGGGACATTTTAAGATAAAAAGAGAGAGAATGTAATCAATAGAGCTTGGTCCTTGAGAAGGCAAGAGGGAGAGGTATCAAATCCAGTTAAGAGAAGAGTCACCTTTTGTACTGTGGCAGGAGAGGAGGAGGGAAAGGGCGGATGTGGAAGATGAGGGGCTTCATGATCTCCTTGTACATCAAGCTCAGCTAATTACCTATATGCTACCTAAACCCATAGACAGGTCTTCACATAAGACACCAACAGTCCTAAGAGTGTGTAACAGAGCCCCAGCCAGATGAAGTGAGACATCTTAAGTCTAATATGCCAAAAAGGCATTTAGAAAGCACCTCAGAGGGAGCACTTGGGTGGTTCAGTTGATTGAGAGTCAGACTCTTGATTTCAGTTTAGGTCACAATCTCAGGGTTCTGGGATAGAGCCCTGTGTAGGGCTCTGTGCTCAGAGGGGAGTCAACTTGATGATTTTCTTTTTCTCCCCTCTGCTCCTCACTCCACTCACAGTCAGTGGACTCTCTCTCTCTCTCTCTCTGTCTCTCAAATAAGTAAATATTAGCACCTAAGGGTCACTCCCACTACCCATTCTTCTGTGCTAAGTTTCATCTCCACTTAATTTACATCGTAGAAAGCAATTTACCTTTCTTTCCCCAAGGAATGACCTTCTCAAATATCATAGAGCCTATTAGGCACATTTTTATTGGCCCTCCTTAATATACTGAGCATGTCAGGTAGTTGCATAAACAATAAAGCTCATTAAATTAATATTTACTGCCCATGGAGTCACCAGAACCTCCCAAGACAAGGATATATTTTGACATGCATTTCTTTCAATTAACATGTAAATAGCAAAGGTTGCAAGTCTAGTTGACAAGAATTTTCCTACAAGGGTCATGTGAAATAAATAATGCTCATAAGATCATAAGCATTAGTACTTTCCAAGGTTGGGTTCCCAATATATGTTAATGTGTTTTAAAGTAATCATTTTCTCATTAGCACATATCTGAAAAAATTATTGTTAAAAATCATGAAAAGGACCCAACATGCAAAATACTTATCTTTCCTAGTTTTCTGGAAGCATTTTATATTCTTCTTTGTCAACTTTTACTAACAGACTTTTAATATGCAATCATTTCCATAGATTTTTTAACACAAATTGTATAAAATTCTATCATGTAGGTATGTTTGCTTTAATTGGAGTGACTAGGCTAAAACAGAATAACTTGCACATCAGAGTTTTGTTCACCTTCCAGATTCAAATGTTAAAGCTATCCCAAAATCCTAAGCAGAGGATTATTAGTTCTTACATATCAAGCTGCTTTCCTGCATTGCATCCCCCTTTCACATTCCTTAAAAGCAACAACTAGCTTTCCTAATATTTTAATTCATGTCAAATAATAGAATATAAACATTCTTTCATTAATCATCCTCTATGCTAATTTAAAATTCCCATTTGTATAAGGTTAACTTCTGTTATATTTATCACCTAGCTTCTAACCAGAGCACACTGTGTCTTGATCCTACTTTTAAAATATCTCCCTGTTAACAACTGCTTTCAAGCATGTATGGAAATGTTATTAGTCAGAACCCTTATTTGTGAGAAAATACAAAGGGTCTGCAGTACAATGTTATTCAATGTAGAAATCCGTAAGTCCAAAGTTATTATTATATTAATATAATAGCTACTGAATTTTTAGGTGTCTTACCCACCCTGAGTGCTTTACATATCATCATTTCTATTCCTTCCAGAAAACTAACCTGTTTCCACTTTACATAAAGGAACACTTAAGGTAAACAACTTACCAAAAATTATATCAGTGGTAGTGGTTGGTTTTAAATTAGGTTTATGTAGAGTCTCAATGAAGGGAAAACGTGTGTGTGTGTGTGTACCTGAGGATAAGAGAAAAGGCAATATTTTATTTCTATGTATATTCCTTTAAAGTTCTTAATAAATATTTGACTAAATGCATTCCAGTTACAAGTGACTGTTTCCTTAGATGTGAACATAATAGCACTTATAGTAGATTATGTTTCCTAGCCTTAGAGATCTTCCTTATAAATGATAGTTTTTTTTCTCAAAACTATTTGGAAGCTGTCCATAATTATCCTCACAATTTAGATTATGAGACAATTTTATAAATAAAAGAAAATTTTAGGGTAGTCTTTTGTAAGATAATAGGTTTTTGAGCAATCTCTTGATGTAGGGGCAGTGTATTATAGTTCCTCATTGCTGCTGTAACAAATTATCACAAATGTAGTGGCTTAAAACAACAGGAATGAACTGTTTGGGAGTTCTGGAGGTCACAAGTCCAAAATGAGTTAAGGTATCAGTAGGGCTTTCTTCTTTTTGGAGGCTCTAGGAGAGAATCCATTTCTTGCCTTCCCAGGTTCTTAGGGACTGCATTCATTCCTTGGCCTTCAGCCCTTTTCCATCTTCAAAGCCAGAAATAGCTAGCTAAGTCTTTCTCATATCACATCTTACTCTGACCTTTCTGTCTCTTCTCTTCCTATAACGAGAACTTTTGTGATTAGACTGCCCCAAACAATCCACATCATCTCATTATTTTAAGGTTAGCTGGCTAGCAAACTTAGTTCTATCTGGAACCATAATTTCCCCTTGCTATGTAATGAAGCATAAATTCTAGAGATTAGTACACAAAAAATTTGGGTAGGGTTACTTATTCTACTTAGTACAGGCCAGTTTAGATTTTATAAAGTTTGCAATCTGAAAAATATGGAAACCCCCTTTAAGAAAATGAACAAACAAAATTACAAATGCAAATTGAGACACTAAAACACATACTTATGTAGTGAGAAAAAAGACGACACCAACTACAGACTTTTAAAAAGGCCAACTGCATAAATATCTCCCAACTTAACCCAAACCAATTTTACCCTCAATTGTTTAATATATCCATATATCAAATAAAACAGTTCTGTGATAAAAAAAAATGCCTCTTTTAAAACTTCCATTTGTTTTGGGTAAAAGAAAAATAAATAGGTAGAACGTTTGCCAAAATTATGCCTTCAAAGTTTGGTTTCTCAGCAACTCTTTGTTCATTTGTATTTTTGTCATCCCCCCACCACCACCACCACCATCAGTTTAATTGTCCAACTCCTTGTATTCTGGGAGATGTGACATAAAGAATATGGAATTTGAGCCCAGAAGACCTTGGATCATGTCACTGTTTATTCACTCATGAAAAGCATTTATTAAACAATCTAATATTTACCAGGCACTGTTCTGAGCTCAGAGTAAGAAGCAAGATAGATATGGTCCTTGCCCCAGGACAGACATAGGAAGGTCATCTCAAATACGTTAAATGTTATGAAGAAGTACAGGGCCCTATGTCAGTGAGACCTACAAGTGGACTCAACCTAGACTAGTGGAGTGATGTTTACTCCAAGGCCTGAGTGATGAGACAGAGCAATCCAGGAGAGTCAGTGCAGGGGAAGAGGGAAGATTCCAGGTAAATAGACCTCTGACAAAGACCTCTGATGGGAAAGCTGATGCTGATTTTGAGAAGCCAAAAGAAGTCAGAATAAACAGAGGGAAAGGGAGAGGGTGGCATAGTAACATTCTTGAGAGCAAGTTGGGGCCAGGTCTAATAAGGCTTATGACCATGCTTAAGATTTTGATTTCATCTTAATGCAGTAGCATGCTATTGAAGAGTTTTGACAAAGATGTAGAATGATCTGATAAGCAGACTTAAAGTTGTTCTGCTTTGGAGCATGGGGCTGGGAAGAGGGGGAAATGCAAGATTAGATGTAAGTGAATGAGTTAGGATGAAGAAAAGTGTTTGCAGTTGAAACATAAAGATGTGTTATTAACTACCTTCTCTTCAAAAGGATTCTGGTATGTATGCATTTTCATTAACAATGATTCCATTTTAAAAATGTTTAAAAATGTTATTCATTAAGCACTATTTAAGACATACAAGAAAAGTAGAAAGCATACCTGATTGGTTGCTTTTATGCTGAGAGATGCATTCATACTGTTTCTTTGACCAGGTGTTTGCATTTTATTTCTAAGTATATAATGAACAGTTTCCTAAATACAGGCATTTCAGGCATCAACAAAATGGTTAAGGGGATAACTGAGGAGTTAGAGAGTTGCTTCTCAAATCTTACCAGGCCTTCTCTACATGATTTAGTACATGTTGGTGGCAGGGAAGAGAGGCACCCACATATAGCCTCCCATTCTTGTGGACTGAACCCTCTTTCTAGGACTTACTGATCATGGAGGCACCAGGTGAGTTCCTCACCAGCTTCCAAGGAACATACTTGGCATTGATTTCTCCACTCCAGATGTTTCCTTCTTTTTCTTTTTCAGCCCTTTTTCAAGCCTGGCCATTGGCCAAATCCCCTGTCCTGATCCTATTGATAAAACTCATTTTTGTATCCCTTATTTTTCTGCCCTAAGATTGCCAGTGGCATAGTGTATGTTTTCTTTGTGATCTTGCATATCTTTAACAAACCTTGCCACATTCTAGTATCCCCTCTGATACAGCTTCTACCTCTGCTTGCTACATGATGAAATATATCATTGGGATATGGTTCTCTGTTGATGGAGGTATAAATTATACCTTTAAAAATAGCTAAGGGCACCTGGGTGGCTCAGTGGTTGAGTGTCTGCCTTCGGCTCAGGTAGTAATCCTAGGGTCCTAAAATGGAGTCCTGCATTGGGCTCCCTGCAGGGAGCCTGCTTCTCCCTCGGCTTATGTCTCTGTCTCTCTCTCTGTGTTTCGAATGAATGAATGAATAAATGAATAATCTTTTAAAAAATAAGCCAAGATGGATAGCCACATAAGAGTTTTCATTCCATAGAGAATGAATATCTGAAGAAGGCTTTCCTATATTTGTGATTCCCACATGCTGTCTGTGGAAAGTTTTTTTTTTAATAATTTATGTGAAATTAAAAACATCACTCTAATATTTATAAAATACTAATCTATTGACTAAGAAAAATTTCCTACATCTCCCAAATATTGGCTAAGCCACAAAGCTCTCCAGCCTTGTAAAATAGAATCCACTTGTCTTTGGCAACCCTGTCGTCTGGGTTCTCCTACAAGCAGAGATTTGAGCACAAGTAGTTATTTTGAGAGGTGATTCCCAAGGAAGCACCAATATGGATTATAGGGAAATGAGATAGGGAAAGTAAGTCAATATAAGGTGTGTTATGTGGTAGATTAGTGCTCTGGGTAATTGGGGCTTGATCCCATTGGGGTTCTATGGCAGACAGTGTAGAGGTGTCTCCCCTGAGGGTAAAGAAACTAGCTTTTATCCAACAACTTCCATTTGTCACTGGCTGAGGACTGCTTCCAGGATCATTAACTTCCTGGCACTTTCAGGCCTCTTTTCCATGTGAACCTAGCTGACTGCCAACAGTTGGAAGGCCCCTCAGCAGAGTTGCAGGTGCCTGCAGCGATATGCCATGCATGCAAACAGGAGCAGCGAGTGCCAGGGTGGGTATGGGCAGCACACCAACCACATCTGCTACTGTAGCCTTCTACCCAGGGTCTCCAGCTATAGCTGTACAGATTGGGCTCTACACAACGGTACCCAGCCAGGGGGTGTGGGGAGTGGGGGGAGCTCTACAATACCACAACAATTAAATATGTGCAACTTATACCAAGCCACAAGTTCTGTGAGGCTATTTCCACTAGTAATAAATAATATGCTAGAACAACAGGCCCTCAAACATGATTGCCCTGAGTTAACCATGAAGTGCGATTACCCTGTTTACCTATTCGTGCTCTTAACACAGCACTAGAGGGAAGGAGAGGAAAAAGCAGAACACTCGGGACTCTCATTGCCCTGGCCATTGTGGCCAGGGGGAACCATAGGAAAAACACTGTCCTGGTAAAATGATTCTATTGGTGCAATTTTAAAACCCTCCCGCAACATAGTGTCATAGAAAGACCTTTATGAATTATACAGGTTTCAGAGGATGTGGGCCTTGGGATTTACTTTACTCCCTCCTTTTGTAGGGAGTGATAGTTTGCCACCGACTGTTTCTTAACTCTTGAGCTCCAGTTCTCATACTTGTAAAATAGAGCAACACCAATACCACTAGCAACTTAGGAAGAGGGTTAGTGGAAATGCAGAAATGCGTATAAAACATGGAGTCTAGGGCTTGGTATATAAAAAGCACTCAACAGAGGTGGGGCCTCTTTCTTATTCTAGGCTTTACCATTTCTCTGGCCCTAGTGCTCATCTCCTGGCAGGGGGGTGGGATGAGAAAGGGTCTGGGGAAAGCAGATGTAACCTATGAGTGCTTAATAAGTGCATTTTGGGAGTGATAATTTTTCACATTCTAAGGGTTACGTGGGTATGATGCCAGAAATCAATATGGGCCTTCCTCCTGCCCGTGTAAATGCTCTCTAAACAGATTTACCCTTGGAAATCAAGTATTAGCTCTGAGCTTTACTTCTTTGATATCTCTTAAATAACATCAGTGTTTAATAAAGTAAGCAACATATTTTCATTTCATACTTAAAGTATGTCTCCATTATATAGTTTGTTTAAGATTTGTGACTATGTAGCAGTTTTCAAAGTGTGGCTTTTTAGCAGTTTTCATATTTATGAGATGATAATAGCAAAATTACTGAGTGATTTTTCACTTCATGGTCTTATAATAAGCCATAGAAAAAACACTCTTGACAGGAGCAATTTAATCATGCTGTGTGTATGAGTGAGAAGAAGAAGGGGGGGGTAGGATGTAGGGGGAGGAGAGAGGCTGAGAATGAGAGAAACAGAGATTGGGAGAGAGAAAGTAAAGACTGCAGAGAGCTCCGATATTCCACCCAGAGACAGGACAGCTTATTTAAACCAGGTCAAAGCTCCTTTGGATTTCAGGTTTTCTCTGAGAACTTAATGTTAATTCTTAACTTTTTCAAGATAAACAAGGTAAGTCTGTGTTCCATGTATGAATATTCCAAGTTCTAAAAGGATTTTACTGCTTAATTTACAACTTTTCATAAATCTAAAACCAAAAGGAGAATTTCTATATTTGTCTGAAGCTTTCGATGATGTATTAACAGTTTCAAACAAAGGTGATGTTATACTTGAGATTACTAATAAGTGAATGAAAAGGAAAAAATGCAAAAACTTATTAATGTGATGCATGACTGACTTACAGAAGGAGGTGGCAGGTATATGTATAAAATTGTGATGTCTGATGTGATTAACTTTAAACCTTGACTTAGTGCACTATAAAGCTGGATTTGAAATCAAGCAGTGGTTTGACTCATTAGTACCAAAATATGCATCTTAGTGTTATCACAAAGTTATAGTTTTCTTTAAAGCAATTTTATTTATATTTAAAATTGCACCAGTTGTGTTGCATCCATATAGACCTTTTACACACAATTCAATGCAGATAAATACTTTGGGCATTTATTTTGGAAATTAAGAAGTATATTTAGTTTGCATTTGGAAATTATAAATCATATTTTCTATTTTAGCTCCAAAAATTTTGCCTTTCATTTTGTTATCTTCAGGCATGGACCAGAGAAATGTAACTTTTGTCTGTGTGAATAACTTACAATGACTCATGCCAGCTGTGTGATAAGCTGTATGATAAGTTATACTTTTTTTTTCTAAGACTACCTATTTATGAGGATCTTTCTCAGCAGTATTTCATAGAAATCACTTAAAATTCTCAAATGATAAACATGTTTTAATTGTCATTAGATCAGAAGAAGACATACATATTAAGAACTTAAAGAAATTTCAAAAATAGACTTATGTTTCAGATAATTTATGGAGAAGTACAATCCAGTAAAAAAAAATTTCCTAATTCATTTTCTTATTCACTCATGTACTGATGTCACAGCAGTCTGGCTGAAATTGAAAATGTAATATTGTTATCACCAGGGTTTGTGCAAAAGCTATTCTGAGATCCCTCTAGAAAACAGCAGTCGTACTTGTATATATTCCAAAACAGAGTTGTTCTCCAGAGACTAAGCATATAAACTGTATGGTAAAATCAATACTTATCAGCAACTCCCTTTCTTCTTTCTAAAAAAGCTCTAAATCAAAATCTAATGAAGGACACTTTAGTGTATGAAGGATTTTATACCTGAGCAAAGAAGAGTATTCTATATATTGCTTGTGTTATGTTTATATTTTCATTTTATATTCTGAGTAATATTTGCAGTTAATTTCTTGTTTTTAGTTTTAACACTTAATATTTAATTTCAGATGCAGGCCTCATCCATGAAAAGAAGGCATAAATATACTTAGGATGGCTGTGCTACATTTGTAATTTATATCTTTCCCTCCCCTAATTCCCAGTTTAGTTTAAGTCGTTTATCTTAAAAGGAATCTTAACATCTGTTTGGTTTTATGCCATCCTCATGTTTAACCAACTAAGTGAAATGTCCCTTTGCCTCTTATCTGTGCTTATCTGTGCTGATTGTTAGTGGGCACCCAAAAATTATCTTTCTACCTAAGTAAAAACATTTATTCTTTTCCTCCCTCACACTTTAAACTTGATATAAGACCAGCATTACAGAATCAGTGTGGTCTAGATATTTTTTTTTACCTGATTGACCAATCAGTAGGAACCACTTTGGGCTTCTATGAAGATATATATACAGTTAACAGTCTAAGTTTTAGTTACTAAGGTTCATTCAGCAACTCACTTGATAAACAGTTGCTGAGCAGTACTCTTTCACTCAAAGCACTCTGACGGGAGAGTACTGGAAGGGAAACATATAAAGCATATATATTTATGTGAAAAATTATATGTAAGTGAGGTTTTTATTAAAAGTCTATCATATTAAGTATTTTCATAGAGCAATTCATAATCAATTACCAATTTAAATATAGGGAAATAATCAATATAGGAGTTTAGAGAAAAATATCACTGCAGCTTAAGATGGTCAGACCAAGTTGTAAGTAGAGATGCTTTGAGGTGGTCTTAAAGCATTGGTAGAGAAAAGACAGAAAGGACATCTCAAGTGGGTAGGATAGTATTAGGAAAAGTTTGGAGGCGGAAAATGTAAAGTCATGAAGAAGAAATGGTATATAAACAGCTTGGTTGGCACAGAAGTTTGCTATCAGAGGTACAGAGGTAAATATGGCAGAGTTGGTAGGAATACAATAGGGAGCACTTTAAATGATGTGCTAGGCTGCCAGGGAGAGCCAGTAAAATTGGAGCAGGAGACCAACATCTTTATCTGTTATGGTGGTCCAAACGCAGTTGAAATAATAAGAATTGCAATATGGAGAGACCAGTTGAAACAAAACGGAAGGAATAAGTTCAGGAGATATAAGGCAGTAAGAATAATTATAACCATGTTTGATAATGGGGGAAATGGCAATATCTTTAACAGAATTGAGAAATGAGTAAAAAGGCCAGTCTGGGTCTATAAACCTCTACCAGTCCTGATTCAACTAGAGAAGCAGAATCTGTAAGAGATGTATATTAAGAAGAGATTTATTACAAGGTATTGTTGGCTTCTGTGATTATGGAGGCTGACAAGGCATGAGCCTGAGAGGGGCAGGCTAGAACTCTCAGGTACTGGCTGAAGCTGTGGAATTTCTTTAACATGGAAGCCTTACTTCTGCTCTTAAATTCCATCTGATTGAACTGGGCCCACCCAGATGATCTGAAATAGTATACTTTATTTATGGTCTACTGATTGTGGACTCGGTCACACCTACAAAATACCTTCACAGTGACACTTAGATTAAATAACTGGAGCCATAGACTAGCCAAGTTGACACATCATGAATCCTTCAAAAATCCCCAATTGCTACATAAACTCTAAGTTGCTGGCAGGATTTCTTAAGTGACGATGGCCAGAAATATATAGGAAATTCAGAATCAAAACTCAAGAAAGTTACTGAAATTGGAAATACAAGATGGACATTATCCACATAGAGATGATATCCATGCCAGTCAAATGGGAGATCCCCAGAGAAGTCTATAAACTTCTACATCAAAGATGAGTTCTGGAGATGAAAACATTTTAGAGGGTTGAAGAAAGAAGAATTAACTAAAAGATAAAGGGGAAAAAAGGATGGAAGAGCTAAGAGGAGAACAAGAATAGCATATAGCCTTGGCTAAGAAGAGAACAAGAATAGCACATAGCCTTGGCTGTCCCTCTCTTTGCTAGACTTTCTCATTAGTTTCCTGACATTTCCAGTGGACTGGGGAGCATTGTTGTGGTTCCTTTGCTTTCCTCTTGAGTTTTGAGAATCTTGCTGCCAGAGATCCAAACATAATTTACATTGAGTAAAGGTCAGTGGTTTTTACCCCAAACTTTGAAGGTACAATTCAAGTAGAAAGATGAAAAACACTCCAGATTGCAGGTGTTTCGGACCTGAAAAATTAGATATGTACCACAGATAATAAGGATTTAAAGTTACAGCTATTCTGATTACTTAATAGAGAGGTCTTTCAGGGACCCTAGCCTCCAGAGTCTTGAATGCTCTTTCCCTTCCTTATCTGCCCAGCAAATTCGTTCTTATCCTCCAAGGTATAACTCAAGCATCTCCTCCTCTAGGAAGTTCCTTAACTCATGCCGACAGAGATGTTAACTTCATCCTTTGTCCCATCACTCATTTAGGCATATTTTATACTTCTTATCCTGCTGAAATAGAATTGCTTCTATGTTTATCCCCCCCACCAGTTTGTAAGCTCCTTTCAATTTTGAGTTGACAGTGTCTGTAGTAATACCATCCAAGTGTTTAATACATATTTAGGAAAGGAGGGATAGCTATATATGCATGTATATGAGAAAACAGTGTAAAGAAGACAAATCTATACATGTTTATTATTGGGGGCATCAGGCAAAGGGAGAGGGAGAGAGAGACTCTAGCAGGCTTCATGCCTAGCACGGAACCTGATGAGGGGCTTGATCTCTCACAACACCAAGATCATGATGTGTGGTGAAATCAAGAGTTGGACAATTAACCAGCTGAGCCACCCTAGTGCCCCAAACCTACATATGTTTATAAACAGTTAATGGAAGGAGAACTTTTGAAAATTCTGCAGTTCACAGAGTAAAATGTAAGGGAATAAGGTGGAGAAGAAGAGAAGGGGGAATGTATGGTAAGAATGCAAAGGAGAAGGAATACCATTCTGATACTGAAAAGGAAAGGAGAGACTTGGTGTACATAAAGATTTAGTTGGAAGGGAGGAAGGATGGAAGAAATCTGTCCCCCAGGAAAAAAAAAAAAAAAAAGACAAATGGATGTGAAAGAAATTGTGCCTTCTCCTAAGAAAAGATTTTTCTTGATGTGAAAAACTTGACACTGTATTTGTCAATTTAACTTTGATCTATAGCATTTAAAATACTAGTAACAATGAAAGCTGCTATTCCTTGTGTGTGTGTGAGAGAGAGAGAAAAAGAGAAATCTGAGTGTCTATCTATTATGGGTAATTCTTTTTTTAAGATTTTATTTATTTCAGAGAGAAAAGGAGAGAGAGAGAGTGGTGCAGAGGGAGAAGCAGACTCCTCGCTGAGCAGGGAGCTCAAGAGGGGGCTCCATCCCAGAACCCTGGGACCATGACTTGAGTCAAAGGCAGATGCTTAATGATTGAGCCCCCCAGGCACTCCTATAATGGGCAATTTTTATGAAAAATGACACTTGACCTCTAATCAATGCTAGGATTACAAATGCAAGTAAGTCAAAATGTGGTTCCCACATCAATAAGTTGAAATTATTTTGCAAATGGTGATATCCTTAATGAGTGTAACTCTTACACTATGGGTTGCAAGAACCAGAGATGACTTTACACATCATCATTATATTGCAGTATTCTTGAAAGGAAAACATAAAAGTTAAAAAGATTTATTTTCAATTAAAGAGCTGGTACATATTTCCATGGTGTTTAACTTTTATAAAATTCAATGTCATATCTCATCAGAATTGTGGAGTGTGGGATGCCTGGGTGGCTCAGTGGTTGAGCATCTACCTTAGGTTCAGGGTGTCATCCTGAGGTCCGGGGATTGAGTCCCACATCAGGCTCCCTACGGGGAGCCTGCTTCTCTCTCTGCCTGTGTCTCTGCCTCTTCTGTGTATCTCATGAATAAATAAATTTTAAAAAAGAATTGTGTAACGTATTCCTGAGATAATTATTTTTGCCTGTGCCTTCCAGAGTTCCATCTTTTAAATTGTTTCATGTTTTTTGCCTTTAATGTAGCAAATGGTAGATGGAGCTTTTAAATCCATAAACATGCTTTCCCCCTTCAGCATTTAGAACTTGACTGCTTATTATCTTTCAAAAAATATGAACTTAACTTACTTTGTAGAGAAATACAGCTGAAATCCACTTATCAAAAATTTAGGAAACCAGTGGCATATACAGTACTTCTCTCCTTTTGTACTTTTTTTTAGGGGCAATTTCAGGAAGTACTATTGAAAGCTTTTTACTGTAGTACTTCAGAATTAGATTTGGAAACAAAACCTTTCTGTCTCTAAGGAGAACAGTAGAACTAAGAGTGATTTGTCTGGACTGTGTCTAATCTGCAGTGATTGGGTTCCTATTCATTGCAGGGACATCATAATGGCTGCCTCCAGGCTTCACCACCTGTTACATAAAAAATTATTGTAGCAGAGAAATGCTGAAATCACTAGAGACTGGACTTGGCCTATTAAAGTGTGAACAAATGGAGTATGACAATGTGTGTTATTTCTGAAACAAATAGGAATAAGGATACATTGCATTCATGCTTCACTGCCTTCATGATGAGACTCTTTTTTTTTTTTTTTTTTTTTTTGCAAAATAGGAGATTGACACTTTGGAGCAGAAAGATTCAAGCTCTAATCCTCACTGTGGCATTAAGGAGTTGGGTGACCATAGTTAATGATTTAACTTTACTGTACCTTGGCTTCTTTAAACAGAGTTTGGATGAGGTCATTTATTTTTAAGTCTCCAGTGCTAAGTTTCAGATCTATTCTAAATTTAACAGTTTAATCTACCTATCATATACATTTCAGTATTTCATCTTTTTTTAAGACTTTATTTATTCATGAGAGACACACAGAGAGAGGGGCAGAGACATAGAGGGAGAAGCAGGCTCTATGCAGGAAGCCTGATGCGGGACTTGATCCTGGAACCCAGGATCACCCCCTGAGCCAAAGGCAGACATTCAACTGCTGAGCCACCCACACGTCCCTCAGTATTTCATCTTAATGTTTATTTTTAGTGTTATTTTAATCCTCATTTGATATGAACTGAAAATAAATATTGCCAATATGAAATTAGCTTACTATAATATCACATAAGCCTCAAAATATATTAAATATTTAATATTCTTATAAATTTACTTCTGCTCTAATGAAAGAATATCAGGTTTGTTTTTAGTTTATATCATAGTCTTCCTTCGAGAAAAGCCACATAAACTCTACAATCTTGGCCATGTTCATTTCCTCCCACTTGTCAAGGTGTAATGTCTTTGTCTGTTTGGCTGCTTTAACAAAAATGCCATATACTGGCCAGTTTATAAACAACAGAAACTTATTTATCACCCTTCTGGAGGCTTGGAAGTCCAAGACCAGGGTACCAGCATGATCAGGTTCTGGTAAGGATCTGGTTCCTCCTTCATACATTGATGGCCATCTTTTTTACTATAAATTCATATGGTGGGAAGGGTAAGTAAAATATTTGGGATCTCTTGTATGAAGGCACTAATCCCATTCATGAGGGTTTTACTCTCATGACCTCATCCAAAAGCCCCACCTCCTAAGGCCATCACACTGGGTATTAGTCTCCATACGTGAATTGGGGAGCCAGGGAAGACACATTCAGTCTTTAGCACGTAGCTGAAAGAGAATCAAAAGTTTTTGTGTGGTTAACACCAAATGCTTCTCTAACTCCTTCAAACTGTCAGGACTATCACTATTTTAGAATTAAATTAGCCAGAACAGTGCCTTGAAAGTAATAAACAATATCTGGAAAAATGAGATGTAGATAGTAATTGACTTTGCTCAGGATGTCAAATTAGTATCAGTAATATGTGCATGATTCCTAGCCCCCATTTTGTTAAGATAGTTCCTCTATTAATGCTTAGATATCTGGTTATGCAGTTGTTTGCCTGCAGATTCTTTAAATACTGTGCTTGACATAGGTCAGTTAATTCCCTGTATTCCCTGAGATATACAGGTAATTTAGTTCTGGAAATTGGTAAACCTTTGTCACTAGATTTTCCCTTTACCAGCACACTTTTAGGCCTTTATTATATTGTATATTTCAAGTTCTTGTTTGCCTGATTTTCAAAAGATGGAAGGTAGTGGGGTAAAAATTAAAGACAAAATGTTTAATATTCTTTTGTACCAATTTTCCCACCAAATATTTTCTCTTTATTTCCTAAGGATTTTCTTTTGCCTTTATGGGTATGTAACTTTATGTTTTGTTATGTAGTATTTATTCTAATCACAGTCAATAGAAAAGCAGCCAGCCAGCAGTTTCTCAAATCTCTCATGCACAGAGACTCAAATTAACCGTTTTGTACATAAATTGTATTCTTGTCAGTCATGGAATCATCCTTCATCAGCAGCATACAACCTCCAAGACCTTTGTGGCCAGTCCTCAAATTACCACAGTTTACTTAATTTGCACATTTTGCTGCTTATTATATTCTGAGGTATGGTTTGATCTCAGTGCCAGCCTGGAATGAAGTAGTTACAGCATTTTGCTCTACAAGGACCAGCTGCTCAGACTCATATGGTGCTGATGGCCACCCTTACTCTTGTGGTCTTTTTCTTGAAAAATTGGTCTCTCTTTCTCTCTCCTTCTCCCCTACCTCCAATTAATTTATTCTCCTCTCTTCACTCAGAATCTGAAAAATTTCTCCTGAATTTATTAACTTAACTCCTTCTATGCCTACTAGCTAATCCTGATACCTCCCCCTCCAAAACCATAAATTACCTTTCTGATCACTAAGTAAATAGGTATAACAATTTTAAAAATTTTTATCTCATCCTCTAGATTAGGTATGTCAGCTGAGTGTTAGAAAAAAAATAAGCAATGAACTAACTTGTAACAACCAGAGGCAGTTGCTAATTAGAAATCCAAATAAACCAACAATTATGATATAACAAACTGAAGTGAAACATTTCCAGATGATAGTATTTTGGGAGTGTAGCCACCTTGAGTAGTCCTTACATTTTCACAATTGATTTTGCTTCTTCCTCTACAATGACATAACACACAAAAGCTCCTCTGGCTGTATATGCAGGTCTCCAGAGGTAGTGGGGCAAGATTTGGGCAGGAAAGGGGCAATGAGTATGGATTGTTTGGAACTAAGATACAACCTAAATGGGACTTTGCAGTATTTTCTGGCTGCTGACTCCGTGGAAGTTTGCTAGTTAACATGTCTGTCCTCACCTTCTGAGTTGAAAGTATTCCATCTGACAGAATTTTTTAATATCTTCACTAATAAAATAGAAACTGGATGATTTTTAAAAGCTACCAGTTGATTTTACAAGCTCAAGAGGAAAGAGATGGCTCTTAATGCATCTGACTTTACTTTTTTTTTCTCCTGAAAATTCTTAAAAATTTTAAGTGATGGCTATTAAGGAGGGCACCTATGATGAGCCCTGGGTCTTATAAGTGATGAATCCCTAAATTCTACTCCTGAAATCAATATTACTCTATATGTTAACTAACTGGAATTTAAATAAAAACAAAACAAAAATTTTTTAAGTTAAAAAAGGTCAATATGATTTTCCAATTTTACAGTTTTAAAAAGATTTATCCCAAGACCCTAGTTTTCTTTGGAATCTCTGCTTAAAACAAATCTTAGCAAATAATGCTTTCACATTCTATTAAAAATATGCAGAGAAATACCAATCATGTGAGGATCATAAACAAGACATTACAATATGTGCTAGCACATCCTATCTTGTTCTGTGAAGTATAAGCTCCACTGCACTGAACCTATTTTCCTGCTGCCCTGATCCTACCCCACCTGGTTTACTTAAGAAATATTCTGTCTAGGTATAAGGCTTTGTACTTCCTGTGTGCCAACATGAAGATCATCAACCCGAGGGACAGAGAAGTGAGGATTGAGCCTTCAAAGATATATGTACCCAGTAGAACTGTTATTATACACATTGTCTCTTTTCTTCTTGTACCTCCAAGGTTCCTGAACCAATGAGAGGTAAAACTCTACCAAAGAGAATAGGTTTTTGTGACTCACATAAGACTTCCTTGGGCTTTTTATTTTTTTAATTTTTTTTTTTTTATTTATGATAGTCACAGAGAGAGAGAGAGAGAGAGAGAGGCAGAGACACAGGCAGAGGGAGAAGCAGGCTCCATGCACTGGGAGCCCAATGTGGGATTCGATCCCGGGTCTCCAGGATCGCGCCCTGGGCCAAAGCCAGGTGCCAAACTGCTGCGCCACCCAGGGATCCCCTTCCTTGGGTTTTAATCATGAAAATTTATTCCAAGTTTTTCAGTCTGACCAAAACTCCATACAAAACTACCCAACAGATTTATTCTAATGATAATTCTTCAAATCTATCAAAATAAAGGATTTGTGGTATTATGAAGCATGAGACAGTTTTATACATGAGAGATTCTTGGTTGCCCCAGGACTGCTTCCATGTTTTCACTACTGTAAATAATGCTGCAATAAATACAGGGGTGCATATATTCTTTCAGATTAGTGTTTTTGTTTTCTTTGAGTAAATACACAGTAGCAGAATTACTGGATCATACAGTAGTTCTATTTTTAATTTCTTTCAGAAACTCCATATTGTTTCCACAGTGGCTGCACCAGCAGGGCATGAGAGTTCTTTTTCTCTATATTCTCACCAACACTGATTTTGTGTGTGTGTGCGTGTTTTTGTTTGTTGTTTGTTTGTTTGTTTGTTTGTTTGTTTTAGCCATTCTGACAGGTGTGAGGTGACACCTCATTGTGGTTTTGATTTGCATTTCCCTGGTGATTAGTGATGTTGAGTATCTTTTCATATGTCTGTTGGCCATCTGTATGTCTTCTTTGGAGAAATGTCTTCATGTCTTCTGACCACTTTTAATTGGATTATTCGGGGATTTTGGTGTTAGGTTGTATAGGTTTTTTAGATTTTGGATACTAACCCTTTACCAGATATATCATTTGCAGATATCTTCTCCTGTCTGGTAAGTTGCCTTTTCATTTTGTTGATTTCTTCCTTTGCTGGGCAGATGCTTTTTATTTTGATGTAGTTCCAATAGTTTATTTTTTTCTATTGTTACCCTTGCCTCAGGAGACACATCTACAAAAATATTGTTACCATTGATCCCAGAAAATTACTGCCTGTGTTCCCTTCAAGGATTTTTATAGTTTTATGAGGTTGCACATTCAGGTCCTTAACCCATTTTGAGTTTATTTTGTGTAGGGTGTAAGAAAGTGGTCCAGTTTGATTCTTTTGCCTATAGTTGTCCACTTTTCCAAATACCATTTGCTGAAGAAACTGTCTTTTTCCCATGATATATTCTTGCCTCCTTTGTCAAAGATTAATTGATCATATAATCATGAGTTTATTTATGGCCTCTCTGTTCTATTTTATTGATCTATGTGTATATTTTTGTGCCAGTTACCATACTGTTTTGATTACAACAGTTTTGTAGTATTTCTTGAAATCTGAGATTGTGATTCCTCTAGTTTTATTGTTTTTTAAAATTACTATTCAGGGTCTTTTTGGTTCTATACAAATTTTAAGATTATTTGTTCTAGTTTTGTGAAAAAAATGCTGTTTTTTATAGAGATTTTGATAGAGATTGCAAAAATCTGTAGACTGCTTTGGGTAGAATGGACATTGTCACAGTATTTGTTCTTACAATTCATGAGCATGAAATATCTTCCCATTTGTGTCATCTTCAATTTTTTTCATCAATATTTTATAGTTTTCAGAGTACAGGTCTTTTGCCTCCTTGTTTTTCACCTCCTAGGTTTATCCCTAGGTATCTTACTATTTTTGAAGCAGTTGTAAATGGGATTGTTTTCTTAATTTCTTTTTCTACTACTTCATTATTAATGCATAGAAACGCACTAGATTTCTGTGTATTGATTTTGTACCCTGTAGCTTTACTGAATTCACTTATGAGTATTAGTAATTTTTTGGTGGAGTCTTTAGGTTTTCTATATATAGTTTGCCATCTGCGAATAGTGAAAGTTTTACTTCTTCCTTACCAATTTGGATGCTTTTTATTTTTTTTCTGTCTGATTGCTGTAGCTAGGACTTCCAGCACTATGTTGAATAAAAGTGGTGAGAGTAGACATCCTTGTCTTATTCCCGACCATGGGGGAAAGCTCTCAGTTTTTCCTGTTGAGTATGATGTTTGCTGTGGGGTTTTCCTTTATGGAATTGATTATGTTGAGGTATGTTCCCTCTAAACCTACTTTGTTGAAAGTTTTTATCATGAATACATATTGTACTTTGTCACATGCTTTTTTCCGCATCTACGGAGATGATCATATGATATCCTTTCTGGTTTTGATGTATCATGTTGATTGATTTGCAAATACTGAACCACCTTTGTATCCCCAAAATGAACCCCACTTGATCATGGTGAATGATTTTGTGATGTATTGTTGGATTCAGTTTGCTAATATTTTGTTTAGGATTTTTGCATCTATATTCATCAGAGGTTTTGGCCTGTACTTCTCTTTTTTAGTAGTGATTCTATCTGGTTTTGGTATCAGGGTAATACTGGCTTAACAGAATGAATTGGAAAGTTTTCCTTCCTCTTCTATTTTTTGGAATAGTTTGTAAAGAATAGGTATTAACTCTTCTTTAAATGTTTGGTAGAATTCACCTGTGAAACCATTGGGTCCTGAACTTTTGTTTTTAGGAGTTTGTTTTATTGTTTGTTTGTTTGTTTGTTTGTTTTACTGATTAAATTTCATTGCTAGTAATAAGCCTATTTGTATTTTTTATTTCTTCCTTATTCAGTTTTGAGAGATTATATGTTTCTAGGAATTTATCCATTTTTTCTAGATTGTCCAATTTATTGGCATATAATTTTTATAATATTCTCATAATCATTTGTATTCCTGTGGTGTCAGTTGTTATTTCTACTCTTTTGCTTCTGATTTTGTTTAGTTGAGTTTTCTCTCTCTCTCTCTCTCTCTCATCTTTTTTTAATTAGTCTCACTGCAGGTTTTCAATTTTATTGATCTTTACAAAGAACCAACTCCTTGTTTCATTGATCTTTTCTATTGTTTTTTTTTTTTTTAGTTGCAATTTCATTTAGTTTTGCTTTAATCTTTATTATTCCTTTCCTTCTACTAGTTTTGGGTCTTGTTACACCTAGCTTCTTTAGGGGTAAGATTAGGTTGTTTGGGATTATTCTTGCTTCATGAGGTAGGCCTATATTGCTATAAACTTTCCTCTTAGAACAGCTTCTGCTCTGACCCAAAGATTTTGGACTATAGTGTTTTCATTTTCATTTGTCTCAATGTATATTTTGATTTCTCCTTCAATTTATTGATTGACTCACTCATTGTTTAGTAGCATGTTATTCAACCTCCATGTATTTGTCTCCTTTCCATATTTTTTCTTGTGGTTGATTTCTAGTTTCACAGCATTGTGGTCAGAAAGGATGCATGTTATAACTGATTTTTTCAATTTGTTGAGACTTGTTTTGTGGCCTATTGTAGGATGTATTTTAAAGAATGTTCAAAAAAAAAAAAGAATGTTCATATGTACTTGAAAAGAACATGCATTCTGCTTTTGGGGGATGGAACGTACTGAATATGTCTATTAAATCCACCTCGTGTAGTGTGTCATTCAAAGCCTCTGTGTCCTTACTTTCTGTTTGGATGATCTATCCATTGATGTAAGTGAGGTGTTAAAATTTCCTACTATTCTAAAAAAAAAAAAATCCTACTATTCTTGTATTACTATTGATTATTCCCAGTATGTTTGTTATTAACTGCTTAATGTATTTGGGTGCACCCATGTTGGGTACATAAATATTTACAATTGTATCTTCTTGTTGGATTGTCCCCTTTAAGATATTATGGTATCCTTTGTCTGTTGTTACAGTCTTTATTTTAATATCTATTTCATCCAATATAAGTATTGCTACCCTGGCTCTCTTTTCACTTCATTTGTATCCTTTCACTTTCAGTCTGCATATGTTTGTGATAGGAAGTGTAAAGATGAGTCTCTAATAGGCAGTAGATAAATGGGTCTTGCTTTTTTATCCATTCTGTTACCCTGTGTCTTTTGATTATAGCATTTAGTCCATTTACATTCAAAGTATTTATTGATAGGTATATATTTATTGACATTTTGTTACTTGTTTTATGGTTGTTTTTGAAGTTCTTCCCTGTTTCTTCTCTTGCTGTCTTCTCTCTTGCTGGTTTTCTTTCGTGATATATTTGGATTCCTTTCTGTTTTTTGCATACCTATTACTGGTTTTTGATTTGTGGTTACCATTAGGATTATATATAACATGTTATGCTTATAGTAGTCTATATAAAGTTGACAGTTGCTTAAGTTTGAACCTATTCTTTACTCTTCTTCCCTCCATCTCTTAGGTATATGGTGTCATACTTCACATCCTCTTATTTTGTGACTGATTTTTATAGATATACTTAATTTTACAGTTTTTGTGCTTCCTATTTTTCTTCCTCCTACGTATAGTCTTTTCCCTTCCACTCAAAGAGTCCTTTTCAACATTTCTTGCAGAACTGGGTTAGTGGTCAGGAATTCCTTTAACGTTTGTTTGGGACTCTTTATCTCTCCTTCTATTCTGAATGATAACTTTGCTGAACAGCATCTTCTTGGCTGCAGATTTTTTTTCTATAAGCACTTTGAATATTTCATGTTATTGTCTTCTGTCCTGCGGAGTTTCTGTTGAAAAATCAGCTGATAGCCTTATGGGGTTTCCCTCATAAGTTACTGTCTTCTTTTGCTGCTTTTAAAATTCTGTGTCACTACTTTTTGCCATTTTAATTATTATGTGTCTTGATGCGGACCCCTCCTTGAGTTGCTTTTGTTGGGGGTTTTATGTGCTTCCTCAATCTGAATTTGTTTCCTTCCTCAGATTGAGGAAATTTTTGGCTAATATTTCTTCAAATAAATTTTCTGCCCCTTCTGCTCTCTCTTCTCTTATTGTGACCGCTATAACGCAAATGTTATTATTCTTATCTTAATGATGTTGCTTAGTTCCTATAGTCTATTTTCATTTTTTCTTAGTTTTTTCCCCTCTCCCGTTCAGCTTGATTACTTTGTACTATTCTGTCCTCCAGGTCACTGATCTGTGTATTCCATATAGTGTATTTTTAATTTCAGTTATTGATTTCTTCATCTTTTTTGGTTCTTTTTTATGTTTTCTATCTCTTTGTTGAGGGTCTCACTAAGGTCTTCCACTCTTTTCTCAAGTCTAATATTTTTATGACCATTACTTTAAATTCTCTATCAGGCATATTACTTATCTCCATTTCATTTAGCTCTCTTGCTGTGATTTTGTCCTGTTCTTTCATTTGGGACATATTCCTCTGTCTCCTCATTTTTTCTAACTCTGTTTCTATGTATTAGGTAAGTCAGCTACATCTCCTGCTCTTAAAAGTAATGGCCTTATGAAGAAGAGGTCCTGTATTGCCCTGCAGTGCAATGTCCCCCATTCACCAGAAACTGGCATTTCATGGGTGTCTCCTATGGGTGTTGCATGTGCCCTGCTGTTGTGGCTGAGCCGCTTTTGCCTTCAGTCATCTGCAATGACTCTCTTTGCATGTTGTAGGCAGGATTTGGTCCCTTGTCATGAGTGGGCCAGTCTAAAGCCACCTTGGGTTTGAGTTGAGTCAAACCAGGAGATGTAGAGATGCCAGAGATGTAGTTGCACTGAACTACATGGCATTTTCCCTGTGTTGTTCCTGAAAAGCTTTCACTGATGGGTGCTGCTTGCATTCAGACCAGAGCTCTGCCCCCAGCCCACTGTTGGGACCACAATTGGCCTGGTATGTGTGGTCATCTTCCCCTCTCCTTGGGTCAGGAGTCACTTCGGAGTGGTACTGGCCCCTGTAGGGGCTGCTTGCATCCTGCTGGGCTTGTGACACCTTCTGGACGGGCTGTAGCCAAGACTGTATTGGAGGGGGCAGGTATGCAGGAGAGCACAGGGGTGGAGCTCACTGTTAGCAAAGTCCATGCCTGTCTGCTCTGGGGAGAGAGCTGCAGCCACTCAGAAAAACTCCTACATAAGCTTTGATGGAGATTGTGAATCCACATAGCGTACAGGGCAGAAGGGAGGAGGCATGCTGTTAGCAAGCTGGATGAAGAGTGTTCATGCTGTGCTGGTTCCCACAGGTGTTCTGAGTATCTAGGCTTGGGGATGAAGAAGGAAAATGGCATCCACCAGCTCTCTTTTTCTTGGAGAAGTCTCCTATTGATCTCTGCCCCTCCAGCACTATGCTCTGAAATTAGTAAACAAATCTCCTTCCTATATACCCTAGGTGATTTTCATACTACTGCTTCTGTGCTGTATCTCAGTGGAGATGTTTGTTATGCTGTCTCTTTAAGGGTAAGGTCTCAGTTTCTTCTTCCCCTCCAGCTCTCACAGAGCCAAGCCCACTGATTTTTAAAGTTCCAAGTGTTGGGCAGCCCCAGTGGCTCAGCAGTTTAGCACCGCCTTCAGCCTAGGGTGTGGTCCTGGAGACCCAGGATCCAGTCCCACGTCAGGCTCCCTGCATGGAGCCTGCTTCTCCCTCTGCCTATGTCTCTGCCTCTCTCTGTGTGTGTCTCTCTCATGAATAAATAAATAAAATCTTTAAAAAAAAAAAGTTCCAGGTGTTAAGCCCCACTGGTTATAAGAACTCAAAGAGTTAGGCCCTTCTGTTTTTCAAAGCCAAAGTTATGGGAACTCATTTTCCCAGTGTGGGGTCCCCATACCTTGGTGCTCTTCTCCCCTCTTCATGTCCGAAGCATTCCTCCCTCTCACAGCCTCTCCTGTGAGTCCATTTGGCTCCCAACGCATCTCTGCCCTTCCTACCCTCTTCAGTGTGGGCTCTTCTCTACATTAGCTGTGGAGAGTCTGTTCTGCCAGTGTTCAGGTTATTTTCTGGGTTATTTACACTGATGTAGGTGTTATCTAGGTGTACCCATGGGACAAAGTGAGCTGATGATCCTCCTACTCTACTATCTTTCCCAGAAGATCTATCTACAGTAATATTTAATGAACATTATTTATTGCTAGTTTCTCCCCTTCTAACCCTGCATATTCTCACATGTCATAAGGAAGAAAAATTCCCATTAATTTTATTGTTAGAAGAGTCTTATTCTTCTAAATATAAAACTATAGAGGAACAATCTAATATAACCCCAATTTCTTATCCAAAGTTAAAGTATTGACAGTACTGTTCACAAAATTGCTAATTTTTTAAATCCCCTATTGATTTTATTTAGAGTACTATGTACTATGATACAGGATAGGCTGCTGTAACAAGATACCCTTAGATTCAGTGGCTTAATGAAGACTGTCATATAACAGGACAGTCCAGTCTGGGTTATAGTGGCTCCATCATGTCAGGGATCCAGGTGGTGCCAATTCAACAAGTGCTTCCATCTTGAGGTCCAGAGTAGTTGCTGTAGCTCCCACCATTATGTCCCCATGCCATCAAGAGGGGAGAGGGAAAGGGATATGCAGTTGGTCTTTAGCTTGTAGGATGGGGAAATTCTATCACTAAGAGAAAAGGGTCAGAATGGGTACTGGGGACACAAGTAGTCTCTGTGACATGTTGCAATTTAATTATGCTTCATTCTAAATATTTTGAGTTAAATATGCACAGAAACATGTGCTTTGAGTAGAGCAAGAGGAATTATCATCATTCAACTTGAAAACTTAATCTGTACAAAATACTGGAGATCTTATTGTTGTAACAATATTTAACTTAAATAGGTACAAAACACTGTCCTGAGTGCTTTACATGGATTATCTAAATTACTACTCAAAATCATCCTGTGAGCTAGGTATTATTATCCCTCCCCTTTCATAGATGGAGGAAGGTGAGGCATACAGAGAGAGGTGAAGTAAGCTGCCTACAGCCACAGAACTAACATATGGTAAAGCTGGTACTTGAATCCAGACATTCAGATTTCAGAATTACCTCTCAAATAATTTCCTGTTCAGCCAGCCTTTGGAATCTTAGGCTGCCTTTTGAACCTGGATAGGAGGAAAGATTCTCTAAATAGCAATACCCTGAATTTAAACAAAAATTTTTAAATTAAAAATATACAATAAAACAAGATGTAGCCTAAATTATTGTTTTATTTTTACAACCAGAATGGTTGATAGTAAGGAGATATTCTAGGTTTATAATCAATAAATGAAACCCAGATTCATCTAAGGTATTAATTTAGGCTAAAGGAGAGAGAAAAAAATTGATCTAAATGTGTTTTTTTACTACTCCTGGGAAAATATATATAAAACCTTATTTTCTGAACCTCCAGGATTGTTGGTAAATGATTTAGGTATATTCAGCTATACTTGATTTTTTTAATCAAGGATATCTGAAACAAATTCATGCTGTTATTTGGGGCTTAATCTCACCCTCAGACCATTTAGGTGATGACATATCCATAGGTGCTTTAAAATATATTTAAATCATCACATTGAATAAATAAGGGGATGGCTTTAGAGTGTTAAACTAACAATATCCACTCCCTAGATGCATTAGTTTGCTAAGGCGGCCATAACAAAATACCATACATGGGGCAGTTAAAATAACAGAAATTTATATTCTCACAGTTCTAGATGCTAGAAGTCTGTGATCAAGGTATGGGCAGGTTTGCTTTCCTCTGAGGCCTCTCTTCTTGGCTTGCAAACAGCTGCCCTCTTCACATGATGGTGCCTTTCTGTGTCCTAATGCCTTCTTCTCATAAGAAAACCAAAAAGGTGGGGATTCAAGCCCCCACTAGCAGGGTTATTTTAACTGTATCACCCTTTAAAGGCTCTGTCACCAAATTCAGTCATATTCTGAAATAGCAATCTATTTTCTCAACGTATGAATGGTGGGGGTGGGAGGAGTAGTCCATAATATGGAAACTCTTTGTAAACACTGAAGCTACAAAATCAATTGGCAGCAGTGAGAAGTTCAGCATTTGACCTCCCCCATCTTACAGCTTTGCCCAAAATAGAATGTGGTACAGGTAGTATGTTTCAGTGACAATAAACCTCTTCATCTAAATATTTTTTGGCAGCCTTACTAAATTCAGTATGAAGATTATTTAAAAGAGCATCTTGAACTTGCTATTGCTTACATTTTCACCAGCCAGGCAAGAGGAAAAATGAAAACTCAGTGTGACACTGGCAAATGTTTTGCTGAAAAGCTCAAGTGTGGTTGAATGAACTGGGCAGATAGGACAGACAGGCATTACCTTGGCTCAGAACACCGGGTCTCTTACCAGAGAATAACTATTAACCACAGAAGAACTGGAAAAATACAGATCAGTGTTCAGTATGCATGAATCCCTTTTCTAGAGTTGTATCTGTAGAGAACTTAAAGTATATGGCAGCAAGAGAAAACTATTTACCTCTTTCAGGTTATGACAGTGAAATAAAAGAGGATAGGCACATCACTGAGAAAGATTTTAAAGTATTCTGAAAATATCATTAAGGGAATTTATTCCATCATCTCACAGAAATATTCTTAATGATACTATTTTTATTTTCTTGACCATTTTATTTCTTTCATTATAAATCTCTCTAGAAAATGAGACGAGGAAAGGAAAGTTGTGAACTTTATTGCTTGTAGGATTAACATAGAGGATAAATGAGGGAGACCAAAAAAGTCAAAGAGGCCTCATGCAATTTTGTAAAAATAATCTTCAGATGTATGAAATTTTTACAAGTTGTACTTATCTGGTTTGGGATGAAATACATTTTTAAAACTTTGACATAACACAAAAGGAACACTTGTTTGTTTAAAAACTAAGAAAGAAAAACCGTGGCACTATTAGAACAGACTACCTTATAAAGATTTCTATGTGGTTATGACAACATTAGAAGCATCTGACAACAAAGGGGAACTGCTGAATGCTTTCTTTTAGAGAATGATTACTAAAGACCTTTGACAATACTGCTATATCATATTGCATATAATACAAATTACACACAACATTATTGGGATAATATTGGCATTAGGAAGACCAAGACCTTGAGATCATTAACAACATTAATATAACAATACAACAGCCACCCAAATGATACATACTCTACACTTGAGAGCATTATAGGAAAGGTCCCGTGTCAGCCTGCCCACCTGCCACCCCTCTAGCTTCAACTCTCACCATTGACAGAACCCTGGTCATTCTGGAAATGTAGTTTTCTCAAGAGGCTATGTTCTCTATCATGTCAGGACCTTTAAATATACTGCTCTCTTAGCCTAAAATACAAATACCACCCCCATCCACCATCTGCATGGAGTTAAAATTTCCTTTTCAAATCCCTTGGATACCTAGTCTCTCAGCATATCCAATACTGTGAGTTTAACTGTAATTGCTGCTACTTTGTTTGAACACCAGATAAAGTGGTTGGTTTTTTTCTTTTTTTTTTTTTTTTTTTTTTTTAGGAAGCCTATTTTAGAGATCATCATAAGCACCAGAATTATCTTCAGGAACAAAGTAAAGGAAGAGAAGATTTGCATTTCTCATCTCCTGATCTCACCAGGTTCCATGCTCATTTAGTGGCAGAGCAAGCACAGACTCACACTCACTGTTTAAATTGTTCCTTCTCTCCCCTTTTTCTTCCTCTCTCCTATATTATTAAATATACGTAAAACAAATACCTAAAGCTAAATAAATATAAAATAAGTCCTCTGTTTTAATTATGCTGAATCACAAACTTCTGCGTGTCAGTCTCTCCTACTAGGCAACAACATGGTTGCGGGTAAGGCCTCTCCTTTCTGCTCTTCTGTATATACGGTACTGGAGCCAAAACACTCCGAGAATAGTTTGTTGAATAAGTAAACAAGGGAATGAATGACCAAAACATATTAACTACAACAACTTTTCTTTTTAAAAACATAACAGTTTTGTCTCTGTACATAAAAAATATTTAATTTTTATCACTGATCTCAGTTTCATTTTCAGGATTACCAAAAGACTGCATCTACTTCTAGTTTTTCTTTGTAAGCTAATAGGATATTACTGCATTTATCTTTCGGATCTGAACTGTTTAATCAGTTAAATGATATTTTACTGATTTTTCCAATTAATTGATGAAATTGACTATTCATTTGGCATTAGAGAATACTTTGAATGATGATTTATCAGACAATTATCTATGTTTATCCACCTTTCCAACCAATAATATTAGATCTAAAAATTTTAATGTTTTATCTTGTACATTCAATCATTCCCATCTGTATAGAAACAGGCTCTAATGTCACATATCTTAAAAAATAGATAACCTCTACATATCCTATGCAATTCTCCAACCTACCTCTCAGTCACAACAAACCTTTTCAAAATAGTCATGGAAACTCCCTCTACTTACTGTGTCTCATTCTCTTTTCCGACTGGCCATTCCTTTCAGGCTCCCAGCCCTACTGCTTTACCAAATCTACTCTTGAAATCAGTGATTTCCATGAAGTCAAACTCTATCATCACTTCTGTGTCTTTTTTCTTTTTTTAAGATTTTATTGATTTGAGAGAGGGAGAGAATGAGTGCTTGAGCACTGGTGGGGTTGGGGGAGAGGCAGAGGAAGAGGAAGAAGCAGACTCCCCAAGAGCAGGGAGTCCTACATGGGACTTAGTTCCTGGGACCCTGAGATTATGACCTGGCCCAAAGGCAGATGCTTAACTGACTGAGCCACTCAGGTGCCTTTCTAAAATTCTTACTGTTTCTTACTAAAATTCTAGGTAGTAGACAATACTTTTTTTTTTTTTTTTTTTTTACTTCTAACACTTTATTCTTGTGACTTCTGCACCATGACACTTACCTATTTTACCCCATGCCTTAAAACATCTTCCCTTGAGGTTCTTTAACAGTCTTGATTTTCTTCTGGACCTCTCTAAATATAGGAAATATCCCAGGCTTTATTTTGCTTACTCTTTTTATCTATCTCTATACTTCCTCCCTATTTCATTTACTATGATAGATTTTAATTCCATCTGTGATAGATTTTAATTCCATCTGCATGCCAGTATATACTGTCTGTCTAACTACTGGTTGACCTATCCGTCATGGTCCTGACTCATGCACATACTTCCTACTTTACTCTCCACATGGCTACTTAGGAAGCCCCTCAAACATCCAAGAGAGAACTCATCATTTTCACCACTCATAATGAATTCCTCTTCCTTTCCAGTAAATGACACTACTATCAACTAGTTAACTAAAAACCTGAAAGTTAATTGATGTGTTTTTTTCTGAACCTCTTGTACATCTAATAGAGCAAATACTGTCATATCCACTTCAAAATATAATCAAAACTTACCCTCTTCCCTATCTCCACTGCTGCTTCCCTAACCTAAGCCACTATTTATCTCTTCGTAGGTAGGAAAGTAGCTTTCCAATTCTTCTCTGCTCCCACTTCTAGTTTCTACAATTCATTCTGCACATAAGAGCTAGAATGATCCTTTGAAAATTGTCAATCATATCCTGACCCTTCCCTGTGGCCTCCCGGTACACTCAGCACAAAATCCAGGTCTTTTCCAGCAGGCCATGCCCCACCTTGTCCTTCACCCTCTTCCACCCTATCTTCTCCTTATCCATATGACTTCAGCTTCCCATAGCTTTCTCAGACCGGCCAAGGAAAGTCAATCACTCCTCAAGGTCTTGCACTTGCTCCTTCTGTCTGGATAACACTTCCATTAGATCCAGAAGTGTCCTTCTCTGCCCAGCTGGTCAAAAGTAACTCACCCTACTGGGACAGTCTATTCTGCTTTGGTTTACTTTTTTTCCATGATGATTACCAGTTCTAAAATTATCATAACTTATTTGTTTTAATTGCTTATTATATGCACTATCCTGTCTTCTTACTGTTCTAGCTCCAACACCTAGAAAAATGCCTGTTAGATTAGGTACTTGCTGGTGCCTGGGTAGCTCATAGGATCAAGTCCTGCATCAGGCTCCCCACAAGCCAGGAGCCTGCTTCTCCCTCTGCCTATGTTTCTGCCACTCTCTTTGTGTCTCTCATGAATAAATAAATAAAATATTTTAAAAAAAGATTAGTTACTGCTTAATGAGTATTTACATAATAAAGTAATGTATCAGTGAGGGTGTTTCTCAATATAACATACATCTCTTACTATGAAAAGAGAGAAATAATTAATTATACATTCCAGAACATTATATAAAGGAAAGTTGTTTTTCCAAAGCAGGGGAAAATAATTGTTCCCAAATTATATGGATTTTACTAATTTTTCATGTGTTCATGAATATAGAGTATTAAAATAGGCTAGTTTTCTAATCCCTTTGTTCTTTATATAATACTTGGGACAGCAGTTTCAAGTCAAAGGTTTCATGTCATAATCTGATAGGAGATTTCATGTCTTAACCAGGTTGATGATCCTTCAATGGATACAAATAATTGTTAAATAATGGTGATCTCATTTAATGGTTTAATGCATTATATTGATACTTTTTAAATTACATATATGGAACATATATTTATGCTATAATCACAGCATATATACAGAGATACAGATAATTATATATATTTGTGTTTACATAGAATATATATGATTTTAACAAAGTTTTTAAATGAATTTCTAAGCCCATATGAAATTGTGTACATGAAAATATCTATGTAGCTAAACCATTGTTCTGTTCATAAAATAAATGAGATTAGACTTTGTGTTTTCCTAAACTATGGTATAAAGGAATGGTCATAAGATTGAGATTCAGAAAATCTAATCCAACTTCTGCTGCTAACTAGCAAATCATTTTGAGCAAATTATTTTACTTATTAGAAATGTACCTTCCATTAGGAGAGGGATTTTTGTCTGTTGTGTTCATTGCTGTATCACCAGTATCTGGTTAAAAGGCTGGGCTGAGTGTAAGTGCTGAACAAGTATTTGTTGCATGAGGTATACTTCTCCAAAATTAGTTTCCACATCTACAAAACAAAGTTCTTTCCAATCCTTGCATTCTAAATGGTATTAAAGCTGTTGGGAATTTAAATAAGACAGATTTGTAGCTAGAACTATATTCAGTTTTTACCTAGGCTTTTGTAAAATTGTTTATCAAAAATCTTTTTATTGGATATTTATTAACAAGAATAAGACAAGAGATAGGTATCAGTCCCTATTTGCTATCTTCAAAAGGACTAAAACAAAAACTTTACAATTAAAAATATATTATTCAAATTCATAAAAGTAAGTAAGTATAAAAGAAAGTTCAATGACCAACTTCTCAAATGATGTTTTCTCAAGGTGTGTAGCATTTACATTTTGGAAGCTATTAAGTTTTAAAACTGTTCTAAGAATGTTAGGGCAACCTGTAAATATACCCTTCTTTAAGAATACTTGATGTCCCAATTAAAGAATATAAACAAATTAACAGATTCTTTACTTTTTTTTCATTCATTGAACAAATGTGTAATAAGTGACAACTCTGTGAAACCCTGTGTTAGGAAATGATAGCCTACTTGATGAGCCTACTCTGCACCTGTCACCTGCACTGCCAGGTGTACCCAGAGCCCTGAGATGTCTGGTGACACAGCCTTTTGGCCAGAGCCAACATCAACATTGGAAAGACTACAGAGGAAAGTTGTGCAGGACCAAGAAGACAGGGGCCCTCTCCTGACCACCATTACTCACAGCCTCCCCACCACAGTCACCACTACCAGTCCCACCAGGGGTGTTACTTCCCTGTTCCCTCATGGCTTGTGTCCTCACTTCCTCCACACTGATGATTAATGAGACCCTCACCCCTTTATAATAAAACCGTTGCTGCTCTACCTTGTCACTTTCTATACCCTCCCCCATCCTACCTGTTTTTTTTTTCCCACAGCAGTTATTACCAAGAATATATTTATTCGTCCATTGTCTTGATTGTATACACACACTAGAATGTCAGCTCCATGATAGCAGGAAATTTGTCATTCATCATGTCCCCAGCACCTAGAACAGCGTGTACATATCACAAGTACTAGTAAATATTTGTTGAATGGATGGATAAATGAAAAACTGATGAATGAATGACCTGAACCTCCCCACTATTGATCTTAACTGTTCTCCTCCAATTTCCAGTATCATCTCACCATTTAGATTTAAAATTTGCCCTCATTTTCCTAGCTGTGATAGTCCTTGTTCTCAATAAGAATTTGGTGTTCAACCCTGGGTTTATTGCTTCCTGCTGCTTCAGGGAAACACTTGCATAATTCCACTTAGCTTGATTTCATAATATGCCCTTGGGGCTTGCCTTTACTCTGCAAGTGGAATCTGGTCAATATGTGTGTGTGAATGAAATGTTGTTCTACCATAGTGACTTCATAAAGGAACTACATTTTGAGAAGGAGGCACAATATACAAACAAATAAATATATAAATAAAAAACAGCACTAGAATGCCCATAAATGAATTCACTGCATTCAGTAATTGTACAAATTCTACGAGGATGAGTCAAATAGGCAAGACAGAGACTAGAAGGGTTTGGAAAAGTAGAGAATCCCTGAGCCTTAGATGGAAAAATGGGTACATCCATATGAATGTTGGTAGCAGTGATTTAAATTACTATAATGTTTCTATTTGGCAATTTAGAAATAGCTATTAAGATTAAATAGATTCCTATCCTTTCACTAGTATTCAACTTCTGGAAATTTGTTCTATAAAAACTCTCCTGTAACAACTAGAAACATCCCAATGCTCCTCAGTTAGGAGATGGCTTAATTATGATGCCACCTAATGGTGCAATCATTAAAAAAAAATAGATATAGACATGTTTGTATTAAGGAATGAAGAAAATGTGTGATCTTGCTATTGAGTTTATACCAATGTTTTAGATACTAGGGATAACAGTGAGCAACATTCACAATGTCCCTCTCCTCATAAAGATGGCATTCTAATTGGGGAAACAGGCAGCAAACAAATAGAAATTTAATGACAGAGCAGTGCTATAAAGAAATATCAAGCATAGCAAAGAGATAGAAAGTGATAAGCATCAGTAAAAGCCTCTCTGAGGGGGTGACATTGGCACAGAGACTTGAATAAAGTGAGGGGACAAGGCAAGAAAGTCAGAAAGGAAAAGACAGAAGGAAAAGACTGCTTGGAGTGTTCAAGAAAATGTGGGAAGACTGTGTGACTGGAGAGAAGTGATCACAGGAATGAGAGGCAGTGTGAGATCTGAGAGGTGAGCAAGGGTTAGGTTATGTGGCATTTTATGGGCCATTGTAACAGTTTTGGATTTTCTTTTAATTTTGTTAATAGAAAAGCACAAACTCTTAAGCAAGGGAATGACATATTCAGATTTATGTTTTTAAGAAATTGCTGTGGCTCTTATGTAGAGAATATTCAGCATTCTGAACATAGTATAACCAATTTTTTTTATTAAATAATCTACAACAGGATTACAGTGACCAAAAAATGAGGAAAACGTGCAGTGTTTCCTATAGTTTATTTATGAGTGTTTTGAAGCATCTGCTGTATGAGGGTTGAAGAGTTCGTGTGTGTACGCACATACATGGTTATGCATATAGAGCTTTTTTCATATATTAATGGCTATTAAATGATACTATATGAAAAACTGAAAGAAAACCAGAAATTCATATCAGATGTGTGGATGGAAAAAGTGTGGCAGGTATTAAAAGTCTAAGTGTTTGTCTAACCTTTTGATATTGCTTTAATCAAACAAATGTTTTAGAATTTCATTTCCATGCTATGAATAGAATGCCAGTTAGTGCATTTCAAAGTGGCTTGATTAAGTTGCTCTGAACTTAGAGTTTATCAAGAAAATGATCAGCCATTATAATTCACAATACCAAAAGAGACTCACACCCAAAACTGCCAGACAGAAGTCATGCAGCTGAGACAAAAAACCAATGAGAGAGCCATAAAAGCTTGGAGTTAAGATATACCTGTTCTACCTCCATAAAGGCACATGCCTCCTATGTGCCATCTCAAAAAAGAATGTGTATGGTAAAGTGTTTCGAAAATCATTAAATAAAACACTACTGTTTCTCTTTATGAGATTGCTGAGAAATGGCCAAAACTGGTTATTTTTCATACTTGGTTCCCTGTGCCTCTTCCCCTTTAAAGGACAAGGCCTGGGGCAGCCCCGGTGGCTCAACAGTTTACTGCCGCCTTCAGCCCAGGGCGTGATCCTGGAGTCCCGGGATCGAGTCCCACATCTGGCTCCCTGCATGGAGCCTGCTTCTCCCTCTGCCTGTGTCTCTGCCTCTCTCTCTCTCTCTCTCTCTATCTCTCTGTGTCTCTGAATAAGTAAATAAAATCTTAGAAAAAAAAAAAAAAAAAAGGACAAGGCCTGTTCATTTAGGTCTGTTCAGAACACTCCAGATTGGGAAAAACCTTTTGTTTTGTTCAGCATTATATTTCCACATAAGACAGTTCAGTGGCAAATCGTTTTTCACTGCAGTTGATAACTTGAGCAGCAATAAGTCAATAAATTCATTTTGGTTCACTGAGATTCAAGTAGTCTCTGGAACTGAGGCAGTGGTCTACCTTCCACTGCTACCCCTCTTGGCCAAAGCACATGTTGGCAAAGAGATTTAGCTAATCAGATTATTCTCTTAGACTCTCTTTTTCCGAGTAAGCATTTAATTTTATGCATAATTATTTTATTTGCAGAATCAATCAGTATTCAGGGAGAAACTGTCCAGACAAAACTTAAGAGTTTCTTTTACTCTCTCTTGTCAGAGTCAGGCCACAAGAAGTTAAAAAGTACCATCCAGAGAAGCACAGAAACAGGAATGGCAGCTGAAATGAGGAAGATGGTAAGGCAACCAAGTCGAGAGTCTACTGATGGCAGCATCAACAGTTACAGCTCCGAGGGAAAGTAAGTGATATTAGCACCTCTGTATGGCTTTAGGACCATGGTTTGTGTAGTCACGGGTAAAATAACAAAGCTGCCAATGGTTATGGTACAGATTCTTTATTTTCTAGGAGTTCAACCCTTCTAAAACAGCCTTATCTCTTGTGATACGTATGCAGGGACACACCTCTCCTGGTCACTCAGAACTTTCAAAGGTATGAAGAAAATCTGGGCTAACATGAGTAAAGTGATCTCCATCATCCCAAAAAGTTCAGAACAGTCCATAACCGGATGTTTATTGTAGAAATGCCACATTTAATGTATTATTTCATGTGAGGAAACTCATTGTCGGGCCAAGACACTAAAATCTGAATTAAAATTTAGAAATGAGGGACACCTGGGTGGCTCAGTGGTTATGTGTCTGCCTTCAGCTCAGGGCGCAATCCTGGAGTCCTGGGACTGAGTCCTGCATAAGGCTCCCTGCATGGAGCCTGCTTCTCCCTTTGCCTATGTCTCTGCCTCGCTGTCTCTCTGAGTTTCTCATGAATAAATAAATAAAATATTTAAAAAAAATTTAGAAGTGAGAACTAATTTCCTATATTCTTACTTATCTCCAGACTGTTTTAGGTTCTGAGTTGTTGGAAGTCTTACACTCTCATAATAGCTACTTAAATTTTTTTGTTTTTAAAAACATCACTAACTCATCTTTATCTTAGGAAAACAGCCCAGAATTTATCTTACTCATTATTTTTCTGGTTAAAGAGTTTTAGTTATTTTGAAATTAATTAATCTTGAAAAAAGTATAACTTGATTTATGTTTTGCTTACTTGCTTTTCCATAAAGATCTTGCAGAAAACCTTGCATTTTTCTATGCTTGAGAATTTTTCTGATAAAACCAAACTTTTACTGAGGTGATAGATCTTACAACTAAGTAATTATTATTCTGCAGTGGGTTACTTGGGGATTGATTGTGTACAAATTTTCTATATTCATTTATCGCCATTCAAAAATCTCATTTACCAATCTAAAAGTAATAATTTATTTTACTTTACTGGCACTTTTTTATTTTGCTCAGAAAATGAAATAAAATTATGCCAAGTTGTTCATGACATGCTTTACACTAGAAAGGTGTGTTTATTTGATTAAATGATTGGTATGCACACTCCTAACAAGATATAGCTAAGACCAAAAATAAGCAGGAACGAAAATTATGGAGATGAACTTGCTGACAAAATGCCAGTATTGATGAAGTATTATAATGCAATGTGCAAATGAAAGACCAGAGACATTATTTTCTGATATAAAATTAATAAATCAATATTTATCTACATTGTGGATAAACCACTTAACCTCTCACAGATTGATTTTCATAGTCTCTGGATGTGATAATAGTATGTGCCCGCCCCAATTCCCTTGATTGTGAGGAAATAATATGTGAGAAAGTATACTGGAAACAATAAATCTCTATAGATATGTGCTTATTCAAAAAATCCTTACTGAAGTCCAGCTACATAGCAAGGATGGTTCTTGTTGCCCAGGATACATCAGTAAACCAGAAGAGCATAGTCACTCCCTGCTGGAGCTTCAGCCCAGGGAATTCAGGCAGTCAAAATGTAGTAAGAAATGAACATAGTCTAATCAATTATTTTCCATTTGAACTGAATGAAAATCTCAGATAACATAAAAATGTAGTTCGCTAAAAAAAAAATAAATTAAACAAGTTTTGCTTGTAAATAAGAACTTGTACTGTACTATCACATTTGTTGGAAGAAATTATCAGGCCTTTTTTAAATTGAACATAAATGTTAATTAATGTTCATGAACAGTTATTTATGTGAAATTCATTATATAAAAATTTGCATCTTATATTTTATGTCAGCAATATGTTTATGTAGGGATTTGTATTTGTAAATGTCCAGAAAACTTAGTATATCAACTGTAGCTAAGCCCTTCTGAATAGAACATCAGCTCTTAACTTGAGAATTTATTTAGACCTTTTCTCAATCAGTGCTGAGCTTCATATACTTGGTTCAGAGGCAATGAATGCAAAGAATCAATGTAAACTGTCTAATGTTTATGACTCATGAAGAGAAGTAGGAGTCAAATGGAAGTTAATGAAAAGAATTTTAAAAGATCTAACATTTTGATTTCTTTTCTCTTTGCTAATAGCTTAATATTTCCTGGAGTACGACTAGGAGCAGACAGTCAATTCAGTGATTTTCTTGATGGATTGGGACCAGCTCAGCTAGTTGGCCGTCAAACCCTTGCCACCCCTGCAATGGGTAGGAATTTTTTTTTTTCCATAAGAAAATTGTTTCATGATTGACAAGGTCATTTAAAGTATCATAATAGTGGGCCTCTGGGTGGCTCAGTCTGTTAAGCATCTGCCTTTAGCTCAGATCATGATCCCAGGATCCTGGGATGGAGTCCCCCCACATCTGGCTCCTTGCTCAGCAGGGTGTCTATTTCTCCCTCTACCCCTCCCCATTGCTCTTGCTTTTGTACTGTCTCTCTCTCAAATAAATAAATAAATAAAACCTTAAAAAATAAAGTATTATAATATTAATATAAGTGAGAAGCAACATTTTAGCAAGGGTATTGCTGGTTTCAAATGACTATTCTAATTTCTGATGCCTGTTTCTAACTTAAGACATGATGCAAAGTGAATAAAGTTAGTCATAAATCTTTGACAAAGAAAAGGTCTCAAAACATTTTCCTCATACACAACATTGCTCAGAAAGTTACCAGAGGGTATACCTCAACAAGATGAGCTAGGTGAACTTAAAAAATTACATAATCATAATTATATAGTCTAATATTGGGATAATGACAAAGTGTCAAGTATATGGTGGGAGTAGGAAGGGAGTGAGGGAGATTGAAGGTAGAAGCCAGTGACAATATCTAAAACTGAAAAATAGGAAAATACCTTATAAGTATAGTATTTAGGGCAGCCTAGGTGGCTCAGCGGTTTAGTGCCACCTTCAGCCCAGGGCTTGCTCCTGGAGACATCAGGCTCCCTGCATGGAGCCTGCTTCTCCTTCTGCCTGTGTCTCTGTCTCTGTCTCTCTCTCTCTCTCTCTCTCTCTCTGTCTCTTTCTCTCTCTCTCTCTCTCTGTGTGTGTCTCTCATGAATGAATGAATAAAATCTTATATATATATGTATTTTTATTTTTATTATAGTATTTTATTTTTATTATAGTATTTTATTTTTATTGTAGTATTTTATAATATATATATGTATATATATATACACACACACACATATATATATTATATATAATATTTAGAAATAGGGAAATGCCAAGTCGTAAAAAAATAAATCAGATATAAATATTGAAAATTCTGAAGGCAGTGACCTTTGGAAGGCTGCAAGTTGGGAGAGAGAATGGGAATCTTTTATACTAATAACAAGACTTACGGAACAGTTTGACTTTTTAACTATGTGTCTATGTGATTAAAACAAAAACAAAAGAGACATCTGGGAGCTGAGGTCTGAAACAGAGTTATAAAAAACTAATGAACAATCCAGAGCCACAGAATTGATCAACTGACCTGGCAAATAAAGAGAATTCACAACTGAGAAAATAGAGATGATTTAACTAGAAAAAATTAGAAATAATTACATTTATCATTTTCGGAAATCCAAATAACATATCAATCAGAAAACAGTGAGCACTTCAGTAAAAATGGCCAAAGGATATGAACAGGTAAGTGTAAGAGAAAGCATGCAAACCAAAAATATTTAGAAATATGTTCAGCTTCTCTATTAATCAAAGAAATGCAAATTATAACTTTTTAACCATCAGATTGGAAAAAAATAGACCATATTCCTAATACTCCTATTAGTGGGTGTAGAATATAGGAAAACAGATACTTCTGGTGGTAGTACAAACTGGCACAATCTTTCTGAAGGATATTTGGCAATATGCATGGAATTTTTGATTGTCCATTTAAATAGACCCAATAATTAAAAATTTGAGAATGCACACCAATTGTGCAAAAATTCTGTATTAAGCTGTTCATTGTGGTGCTATTTATAATAGCAACAACATATATAACCTATGATAGATAACCTACCTAACCATAGATATTTCCATCAACAGGGATCTTGTTAAACAGGTAATGACATGCCCATTCACTGGTCCATATAGTCAATTGAGGATATATGATCATGATAGAGATAGGTAGGTAGGTAGGGGGAGAGAGAGAGAGAGAGAGAGAGAGAGAGAGAAAGGAATGAAGGGAGGGAGTTAATGAAAGAAAGAGAAAGTATTTATGAGATTGCTAGAATGTTCACCAAAAACATTAATAGTGGTTTTCTCTAGATAATGGAAATATAGATAATTATACTTTTTTTACTAAAAAGTATTATATACTAGGTTATATAAAGGATAAGAAATCTTACCAGACACCTGGCTGGCTCAGTTGGTTAAGCTCCTGCCTTCAGCTCAAGTCATGATTCCAGGGTCCTGGGATCAAGCTCCATGTCAGGCTCTCTGCTCAGTGGGGAGCCTGTTTCTCCCTCTCTCTCTGCCTGCAGTTCTTTCTGTTTGTGCTCTTTGGGGAGCCTGGGTGGCTCAGTTGGTTGAACATCTGCCTTCAGCTCAGGTCATGATTCTGGAGTCCTAGGATAGAGCCCCTCATTGGGCTCCCTGCTTAGTGGGGAGCCTGCTTCTCCCTCTGCTGCTTCCCCTTCTTGTGCATGCTCTCTCTCTCTCTCTCTCAAATAACTAAATAAGTAAATCTTTTTTTTAAAAAAAGAAAAATCTTACCAGAGTATAAGAATAACTTAAATACTTGAGTATTATTGTAATTAAGTGATTTTTAAACTAATTTGAGATTCTTATAATGTGGATTAGTACCAGAAAAATAATGAGAAACATTTCAAAACCTGATTGGAGGCAGGGGAATAAAAGTGAAAGCTGGGGTTCTAAATATTAGGGTTTTTATCAAGACCATTAGGATCATGGGGTCTGTCGTATACCTCTATTTTTTCAACTCTGTGTAACTGCAAAGAAACTGAAACATTTTGTTTCCTTTCCACTTGCAGGTGACATACAAATTGGAATGGAGGATAAAAAGGGCCAATTAGAAGTTGAAGTTATTAGAGCACGAAGTCTCACGCAAAAACCTGGTTCCAAGTCTACACCTGGTAAGGAAAGGTGGTACTGAGTTTGGACAAGAGAATCTGACATAAGCAAAAAAAATCAAAATATTTGCTGCACTTGAATTCTATATGCTCCACTTCACATCATCTGAATGATTAAAAAAGCAGCTTTTCTGTATTCTTTGATTCTATAAAAACGGATTTGGGTTTTCCTTGCGCAATTATTCTGCAGAAAGGATAAGGAAGAGTATTATCAAATTAAGAAAAGTTTAGTTATGATTGTTTCTTAGCTTGTGTTTTTTTTCTGCACATTCACAAATGAAAAAGATTTTTTTTTTTAGTTCTAAGCATAAAAAGGAAACAATGGGCTTTAAGTTATACACCTGAATTGTGATGCCAGCTATAGCTCAGGTCAGTCAGTCTTAGATTAACTTTGCATACATTTACTTGAAATGAAGAAAATGCCTAGTGGTAACATAAGAGTTTTAAAGAATAGAATTTATGGAGCACTGGAAATTTAAAATGATTTAAATAATCAATGGGGAACTTTTCAATAAACATCTCTAATTCTCTAATAAAGCATTCTCCAAATCAATTTCACTGAAGGATTAACTTCTTATATGTTAAATATTACTTTGTTCAGCTCCATACGTCAAAGTATATCTTTTGGAAAACGGGGCCTGTATAGCCAAAAAGAAGACAAGAATTGCACGAAAAACCCTTGATCCTTTATATCAACAGTCCCTGGTTTTTGATGAAAGTCCACAGGGTAAAGTTCTTCAGGTTGGTAAAAGTTTGAGTTTTTACATTATAATGTCCAAATTATTCATATAAACACTGAAGAGGTGGTCAAACATGAAAAGAATAAATTTCAGTAAGGAGAAATGTGTAACATCTTTGAGTAGAAAAAGACAAATTGTTAAATTACAGTATAAACAATATGTAGTATTAAAAATATCTGATGAATCTAATGGAAAACATAATCTTTATTTTATCTCCCTTGTTTTTTTCCTTCTCCTCATCCTCTCCTTCAGTTTTTGTCCTGCTCTCACACCCCCTCTTCTCAATAGATAGCTGGCTAGGTAGGTAGGTAGATAGATAGATAATCAAGGCAAATGATGCAATGATTTATTGAGCATTGCTATGTGCCAGACATGGGATACAAAAAGGAAGAAAGGAAAGAAAAAGAGAATATTCAGGACTGGTGAATATCGGACATATTAAGTAATTCTATTACATTACTTCTTTTTTTAAGATTTATTTATTTTAGAGAGAGCAGGGGGGATGTGCAGAGGAAGAGAGAATCCCAAGCAGACTCCATGCTGAGCACAGAGCCCGATGCAGGGCTCCATTTCACAACCCCAAGACCCTGACTTGAGCCAAAACCAAGAATCCGACGGTCAACTGACTGCACCACCCAGACACCCCCATGCATTCTTTTAAACATACACTTCTTTTAAACATTTTAACTATTGTGTGCATAAAATATCATAATCCCCATTATACAGATTATGTATGAGGATCACAGAGATTAAATAATTTGGCAAAATTACTCAGTAAATTGAAAAGGCAAGTTTCAGCAGTCCTGTAAGCCGGTGAATGATTTCAGTGGAGAACCTTTACAGATGACCAAAGGATTGGAAAACAGAACCTAGTAGGAGTAAGTGTAATGGAATGCTTATCTGATGCCAATAGGAGTTGACCCAGATTGTACTAACTGCCTGTAAGCAATAGGACGAATATTATTCGTCAATTAATAATAGGACTTATTAATCATCTGATCAAATCAGAATTGTCAGGCAGATGCTCAGAAGGCACTGGCTTACAATTATTTTTCAACCTGTCACATCACTAACAAGTACATAATGTAAAAGAAATGTAATGAATGTTCTCATTCTTTGTACACAATCCGTGATCATATACATACATACACATACTCCATCATCATCCATATACACACTCCTCTGTACACTGAATTATGTTGTTTTGCTCTGCTAACTTATACAAATTTTAATTTTTATTTATCTGGCCCTGCACATGACTTATTAGATAAGATAAACTTATATATTTACTTCTTTAACATGGTTTACGTAGATAATACCCCTCATTGATAGGGAAACATTATCAAATCTAAAAATTATCATATAGTGTCTCTTTGAGCACTTTAATGTTAGTATCTTTCTATCTGTTCTTCCTCTTTGGTGTCAGTTATATTCATTTCCTCTGCTTCACTGATTGGCCCACTTTTACAGAATAGTTGTTTTTAGCCTTCAAATATGAAAAAAAGAGCCCTTCAAGTTGTATGGCATTTCTTTGTCTCTGCAGGTGATCGTCTGGGGGGACTATGGCAGAATGGACCATAAATGCTTTATGGGTGTGGCACAGATCTTGCTGGAAGAACTTGATCTCTCCAGTATGGTAATTGGATGGTACAAGTTGTTCCCACCATCATCCCTGGTGGATCCCACACTCACTCCCCTGACCCGCCGGGCTTCCCAGTCATCTCTGGAAAGTTCAACTGGGCCTCCCTGCATCCGCTCATAGTGAACTCATACAAGAGTCATTCCAGTGAAACTCTACCTTTCAGGATAATAATCTGAACCAGATATTTCATGATCAAAAGCATTGTTGGAGACAGACAATCAACTTGTGTTTTGCCTGTAGTAGTTTTCAATAATATGTCCCACTTGTTTAGAACCTGGCTTCATATGACAGAACAAGACAGTCTATCAAATTACAGTAAGAGTCAACATGCTAGTGAGAGTCACTGATGCTTCGAACAAACAGAAAAAGAGGAAACTTCAAATACACACACACAAACACACACATACACACACACACGCACCCCAAATTGAACAAACTGGAAACTCTCACTCTGAAAAGTTGTATTTTACACGTTTCTGCACAGACCACAAGCAGTGTTATTTCCTTGGTGTTTGAGAAATTTTGTTCTGTGTGTTTTATTTGTGTATTATTTGTTGGGTTTTGGTTTCTTGATCTGTTTTGTTTTATTTTTCACTGTATTTGTTATTTCCACTAGTTTTTGGATATGTCATGACAGGCCTCATGATGCTTACAAAGACCTTTCCTTTCTTTTCCCAAAAGCACCAAAGGGCTGAAGCAGTCTCTGTGGCATCTCCCCAAAGTGTTCAACAACTAGGCAAGATGAGGCCAATGAAGGGTTTCACTGGCTTTCATTTTATAATACTTCAGTCTTATGTGTGGAAACCCAGAAAACAAAAAGTTATCTTCTAAAACAAATAATCATAGAATCACTTTTTTTTAATGAAGAATAATCTGTTTGCGTTCTAAAAAAGTAATTTATGTTTTCCATTGTTCTCCATGGAAGATTTTTAAAGAAGTCAACCTGCAACAAATGCTGGGAATTAAAACTAACCACATAACTGTACTTTGGAAACTCTCCTCATAATAACTTCTTCTTTCTGATATCTCCCCAAAAAAGTATATGCTCATGTGTATAAACCATACTTTTGACTCCCCAAAATGGTGACTAAAAACTAGAAACAGATTTGAGCTGAAAACACTTACAGTTATGCCCAGGCCTCTCGGCCATGTCTCCACGTAGACATACCCATCTGCCCCAGAAAGAGCATGGTATAAGCTGTCCAGTATTCCACTGGAAATTCCAGTTGAAATATTCTGCACTAAAGTGATGTTTTTATCAAATTTTAGTTTACATTTCTTTGAGATCGATGCAAGCACAAAGCTTGATTTTTTAATGCAAAGTATCTTACTTCTGGGGTGGGGGGAATAAAACAGTCAAATTTCAACTTGCATTTTCTTCATTTGAGTTTTTCTTGGCCTTGAATTTCCCTTGTGACATTCTGTATAAGTGCTACAAACTGCAGACTCTGCAGATGCATTGATATGTTCTCCCTCCTTTTATGAGTCATTCAATTTTTGTGATCACACAAATAGAGCAGCATGACTTGGAACTGTTCAAAGCTGCATGCACGTTTTGTAAAAAAAAAGAAAAAAAAGAAAAAAAAAGAAGAAAAAGAAAAGAAAGGAAAAGAAAGAAAAAGAATAAAGAAAAGAAAAAATGAAAAAATAGGTTATTTAATAATGTATGTTAGTTCCACCTTAGGCCAGCTTGTATGTTGCATGTACTTGTACAGTTTGCTCGTTAATTACTCTACTGAAATAACCAAGAAATCTAAGCCATCCATTTTTGTTATAGACATTTTGCAGGTTTTAGCCATACTCCGTCTGTGAGTTTGGGGTGAAATGTCTATAGATGGACTTTATTTTTTACCCTCTGGAAAACGTGATGTAGTATGGACCAAATTCCTTCTAATTAATATTTTGGTGTAGATTCCTACCGTGGGGCTGTACCACATGTAGACACTGTGTTACACACTAGGTTTTAATCCATAGACATACTGCCTGCACCAAGTGAATTATTTATTATTATTTACACATACCAGAATTATCTGCCCATCATTCCACAGGGCACAGATTGACCACTATACTCACCATGCTGAGCAGGAAGAACTGAAGCATTGGTGCACTTCTACTAGATTCCGTTCTGTCTTAGTGGCCAACAATCAACTAATTATAATTGGGTAGTATCTTTCTATTTTGACCACTTGTCTTAACACTCCCCTGTGCTTTTAAAATGAACAACTCATGTATGTAAACATGTTTAATAAAATTTACTTTTCATGTCAGTTGGTAGCCATCTGTGTTCTATGTTTTGCCAGATTTCCATTGTGGGTTCTATGGTGCAAAATGGGAGCCAGATCATGGGAAAAGGACGCTGAGATTTGTTGTCTGCTGTGGGCATTTGACTTGACTTGTCACTGCACTATATCTGTCTTAATCTACGCCCAAAGGGTACTTTGCATCACATACAAGTTTTCACTTTGTTAGCCTGTCTAAGTGAACACATGACTATACTTCTGAAAAGTGGCATTATTAAAAACAATAAATCTCGGTAAGAATCATATGGAAGGTTGTTTTTCTGCTGCTGTTTGAGTGTGCTAATAAAAGAGACAACTCTCTTGTCCAATTGCCAAATCATTTCCAGTTATGTCACATATCAGAATATTAACTCCCGCGTCTCTCATCAAAGCAACCTGTCTCCTCATTCCATCTTTTCTTGAACTCCTGACTGATTTATAAATCTTTGCCTTAGGTGAGGCCAACTTAACAAACCAAGCAATCCATTAAATTATCTTTAGTAGGTTCTTAGGGAATAAATATGTATTCACATATAGTAGATGAAGCTTCATAAATAATATGTTAAAAGAGAAATTATTAGCTGTCTTAATTTAATTTTAAGACTCTTTGCTTCTCCAGAAGTGTGTTCATGTATTTCATAATTATCCTCACAAAATACTTGGTAAGCAATAATTTCATATTGCAGTTTATTTGTAGTAAATCACTGTTAGGATCCAGTCTCTACTTTTTTAAAACCCTTAATATTTTTATAGACCACACTGGCTTTAACGTAAAGCAAAATAAACACAACTAAATCAGTATCAAATTTGAGACAATAAAGCAATGTGAGACATGTCACTATATCAGTTGTTTAAAGTTTTTTAAACAGTTGACTGAATTTTACCCTATTGAGTCAACCAGTTGTTTGGTCTACAAGACATGAAATTATCTGTTAGATTGGGTGGAGAAGACAAAAACAACAGATTAGTTCAGTTTACATCAAGCTGTCAAAGCAGAGCTGTTTAACACATAACCGGGGGAGGGCAAGGGCAAGTCTGACATTAAAACAGGAGGCAACTAAATACAGCCTTAAAATTCTTTGTCTAGACAGAGAAAAGCAGAAATCTCTCTTCAAATCAGGTAAGTCTGCCTGGCATGATGACTTCAGGGCCTACAGTGGTGGAGAGTTAGTAACCATGAGAAAGGCAATTTTGCTGTCTTCATGGGTTTTTTGCTGACTTTGACAACTTAATATCTAGAAATCCCAGCCAGAGATATATGTTCTGATTATACTTAACTAACATTATTAAGGGCTTTGTTGAGTACTAGATGTCATGTATATTTACTTGGGATGTAAAAATGAAAAACAAAAGAAAAACAAACAAAAAAACCCTGACCATCTTAAAGGAGCTCTTTATCTATTAAGAGAGATCATGACATAAATAATTACAGTAATGTATTTTCATTTGTATGCAAAGGGCTATGGGATTGCCTTTAATTCTCACAATAGCCCTAAGAGTTAAGAACTCTTATAACCCTATTTCAAGTGTAGGATCTGCAGCTTGGAGAAGATGAATAACAGGCCAAAGGTCACAGCACTGGTTAGTGATGGAGCTGGGATATACCAAAGTCTGACTCCAGAGCCTGCCCCGCTAAACACTTTGCATCCTCCATTATGCCCTGATAGTTGAGCTAGATCAACTTCATTTAAGAATGAAGAGTCCAGGGATCCCTGGGTGGCGCAGCGGTTTGGCGTCCAGGGATCCCTGGGTGGCGCAGCGGTTTGGCGCCTGCCTTTGGCCTAGGGCGCGATCCTGGAGACCCAGGATCGAATCCCACATCGGGCTCCTGGTGCATGGAGCCTGCTTCTCCCTCTGCCTGTGTCTCTGCCTCTCTCTCTCTCTCTCTCTCTCTCTGTGACTATCATAAATAAATAAAATTTAAAAAAAAAAAAAAAAAAGAATGAAGAGTCCATCAGATGGGAAAGAAAGGAAAGAATTCTAACCCAAACCACTCTGCCTTAACACAACTTCCAGCCAGTTCTAAGTACTTTTGCCATAAGCATCTTTACCATAGACCTCTTGTCCACAAGTATTTTTGCCGCAAACCTTTTCACCATATAACTAAAACTGGCTATCAGGCAATTTCACTCTATAACATAAAAACAACAACAAAACTGGTTGATGGTTTGATTTGACTTTGTTGGTTTCATCAACTGGTTGATAGTTTCTCCATTGACATAGTATTTTCATTTTTATACTATGTAAATCTTAGCTCTCATAATGGTCTATTACAATGGTATGGAATTTTGAACCCATAGAACTTTAGGACATCTATCAATGACAATATGTCAAGAACAATATGCCAAAAACAACAGTGTAGAAGGCTTTCATTAAGCAATACAAAACTCAGTTACAAATATACATCCTAGTATTTGGAAACTGATACCTTGCTTAATGAAGAAAGATTTATTTTAAAAAAGTATATGCTGAACAAAGAGACAAATCAACAAGCAAAAAAAAATGTGTGTAATACAAAGAATGAAAAATTTCAAAGATAGGTACAAACCACAAAATCTTTTTTGCACAGCATTGCCATGAATCTACATACATTTTAAATGTATTCAAAAAAAAATTTTTTTTAAGATTTTTATTTCTTCGTTCAGAGAGAGAGAGAGAGGCAGGCTCCATGCAGGGAGCCTGATGTGGGACTCAATCCCGGACTCCAGGATCAGGCCCTGGGCTGAAAGCGTCACTAAACCGCTGAGCCACCCGGGCTGCCCTGTATTCAAATATTTTATATTTCACAATAAAAGCTTTTTAATTTTGTTATTCATTTTCCATGTTTCATTATGTCCTTTTTAATGAATTTTTATTTATTAAAATTTTATTCATTTTTAAATTTTTTGTGATTTTACCTTTTATAGCAAAATTGCCTTACAGACAGCTGTGTGGTAAAAATGCTTGTGGCAAAGATGTCTACAGCCAAGATACTTACATGGAAAAGACCCAACACATTCCCAGCCAGTAAGGTCTCCTGTTGTACATCTCAAGCACTCTGCCATTACTACAGGAGGTGAGGAAATAGGGAAAGGAGGCAGGTGAACTCTTCTGCATCTGCTGAGCCCTCTTTCTAAAACTTTTGTCCTATAATTCTCTCCTCTGCATCCTCCTCTGACTGCACTCACCATTTGCATTATCAAACTTCTTGAATATAACATACCAGCTCTCAAGAAGAGTATTAATAAAGATAGAACAAAATTGTCCTTAGCTGAGCCCCCGACTTATCCTTTGGTTCCAAGGTAAAATTGTCTTTTGAGTACCTCTACCTGACTCCTTGTCCCTAGTCCCAGTGCACAGTACCCTCAATTCTGCATCAGTCACAAAAATTCACACCTTGAGGTTGAACTGATCAGCACTGAATCCCAGCCCCATGGAGCATTTAAGTCCACCCAGAGTCAGTCCATAGGCTAAGTTATTTGCTCCCAAAAATAGTTTCCAAGACTCCTCATCTATACATAGAGTCCCTTCTTAGAGGAGCTCAGAAGTCATCAGGCCTTACACAACTCCCACATCCTACCTTCCATCCTGGTTCCTCAGGTACCTATCAAGAAGACAACATATGCAAGTATTCACAATTCCTAGGTGTAAACTAAACGTTGTCAGTATCATGGCCAATCACATAATGACACTTTCATTAGTTAGTCTCACACAGGTTACTCTAATCTCAGCTTGAGACTGAGTCATTCACTTTTGGGATTTTCCTTTCCTCTTTTTTCTTTTTCAAATTGCCATACAGAGATGCTCTGGGTGGCTGCATCCAGTTCCTGCTAAAACTTTTGTCTCATTAGCTCCCCAAATGGTCAGTGTTACATACCCCCCTCCACCAACATACATCCATCATGGGTATATATGTGATGATCTCTAATAATGTAGGTCAGGCCTTTACTGCTAATAGAGCTCTTCTTAATTATATAGATCTTCTAGTTTATCCCTCCTTTTGCCTTTATCACCCAACTTCCATAGTGATCTCTTCTATTTTGGCTCCAATACCTCACCTACTACTCATTCATAATCCCAACATAACCCAACATACCAAATCAAATACAGAATACTCGGTTACATTTGTATTTCATTTTTAAAATGAATAATTAAATTTAAATATGATTTTAAAATTATTTATTTTTATTAGAAATTCAAATTTAATTTGGCTTCCTATATTTTTATTTGCTTAATCTGGCAACCTTACCTCTACTGCCATATGGTTTGAGCACCCCCACCACCACTTTGCTAATATGCTCCACTAAACATGATATCTAGCCACAAATTCCAACAGTCTTATCATAGCACAGTTATTGACCCTCTCTGTAACTACTACTGAAGATTTCCTTCTTGGAAATTTTTCTCCTTCTCATGGTCCCAGTTTTCCAGCTTGAAGGCAAGATTTTGTTCCCAGTTCTTCACTCCTTCTGAAAGAATTATACATACTCAGACCCATTGCCATGCTGCTTTGCAGTGCCTCACAACAGAAGAGGCTGAGAATTTATATACCCCTGGCCCATTGACTTTGGCCAGATGACTTATTTCTGTGTTAGTTATTTCCCTAACGGGGAAAGTTAAGTGGATATGACATAAGTAGAGACCATTCTCTATGGGAACAGCTTTCTGTAGGTGGACACTGCTCATTCAACCTGGTCCTTGAATAAGAGACATGTGAAACAGACCTGAACCCAACTCCCAGGCTGAAACAGAGCTGCCCCAGCTGACCTCCAGATCTGTGGATGATTAAAAAAATCAAAAGGTTAATTAGGTTAATTAAAAGTTAGATATTTAATTGTTATACTAAGAGTTCAATTAATAAAACCATACTATAGAACATATCTGTTGAATGGAATAATAATACTACCCTCTTCATAGCATTAGTTTGAAGATTAAGGTAAGTAGTAAATATGTGAATTCTTACGATAAAATCTGAATTCATAGTAAATACCGAATAAATGTTAGTTGTTATAACTGCTATACATCAAATACTAATATTCATCAAAGTTAAATGTGTGAAAACTGCATATGAATCTAGAACTCTTAGGCAAATCTAGCCTTTAGTGCCTGCTCTATTCCACCCAACAACGCTGCTGCAATGTTTCTTTCCTGTACAGTCAGGTAAGTCTAGAGAAAGGTTTTTTTTTCCACTCAGGCCACAGAAGTACTAACCTCCACAGCCCATACCACATTTGCTTTCTTCAGTCCAATCCTGGCACTTTCAGTGGGGCTGATTACTCACTACTTTTCTAGACCAACCTTGCATTTAGTCAGTACCACTTCCTGGAAAGCAAACAGAGAACTCCATCTGACCTAGCCCAGCAAAACTACTCTCACCAGCATTTTTAGTACCATTTCCTAGATAATTTAGTTAACAATTCCTGCAATGTTTCTATCCCAGGAATTCTCAACCTTTTAATGTTCTCTGACTGCCTTCTGCTATGTGAGGTTACCAGCCTATACTGTACCCACAAGTCTGCTCCCACATCTCTGAACGCCCACCCATTTTTCCGGGTGGAGAGGAACTTACTTTTCACTGAAATCATCTTTTTCTTTTTCTCATTGGGTATGCACTATCTAGCCTTCTTTTAGATGCTAGAATCTCTCTTTCATCTTCCTCCATAGGCACTTCATTCTAGGACTCCTTTCCTTGTTGTACAATCCACAAGATATGACCATGGCTTTTCTGATTAGTATGTATTTTGTTATCTCTTCATTCCTCTAAGTTTTCCAAGTTCTATCAACACATAATGTAAAACCAAGCAGATCACACTAATTTGTTTTTATCATGATTTTCACTCCACCATAGATTTGCCAAGTTTTTCATAATGTTTTGCTTTTCATTTTTATTAAGTATAAATTAAAAATTCTTTCATTGGCTATATATATTTTTACAAAATGTAACTTTCCCTTTTTCTCTGTTTTTTTTTAAGATTTTAATTATTTATTCATGAGAGACACACACAGAGAGAGAGAGAGAGAGAGAGAGAGAGGCAAAGACACAGGCAGAGGGAGAAACAGGCTCCATGAAGGGAGCCTGACGTGGGACTCAATCCCGGGGCCCCAGGATCACACCCTAGGCTGAAGGCAGTGCTAAACTGCTGAGCCACCCAAGCTGCCCCCAAGTTTTTAATTCCAATTGTTATCATATAGTGTAATATTAGTTTCAGGAGTAGAATTTAGTGATTCATCACTTACATATAATAGTACTCATCACAAGCGCCCTCTTCACACCCATCACTCATTTAGCCCATCTCCCACTACCTCTCTCCACCAACGCTGTTTGTTCTCTATAGTTAAGAGTCTGTCTTATGGTTTGCCTCTCCCTCTTTTCTCCCCCTATGTTCATCTGCTTTGTTTCTTAAACTTCACATAGGAGTGAAATCATAGGGTATTTATCTTTGACTGACTTAATTCACTTAGCATAATATACTCTAGTTCCATCCATGTCCCTGTAAATGGCAAGATTTCATTCTTTTATTATGGCTGAGTATATATATATATATATATATATATATATATATATATATATATTCATTAGCCAATGGACACTTGCTTGGGCCCTTTCCATAATTTGGTTATTGTTGATAATGCTGCTATAACCATTAAGGTGCCGATGCGCCTTTGAATCAATATTTTTGTATACTTTGAGTAAATATCTAGTAATGCAATTGCTGTATCATAGGGTAGTTCTATTTTTAACTTTTTGAGGATCCTCCATACTGTTTACCAGAGCGGCTGCACCAGTTTTTATTCCCACCAACAGTGTAAAAGGGTTTCCCTTTCTCTGCATCTTTGCCAACATCCACCATTTCCCAGGTTCATTTAGCTATATTGACAGGTGTGAGCTGGTATCTCATCATGGTTTTGATTTGTATTTCCCTGATGATGAGTAATGTTGAACATCTTTTCATGTATTTGTTAGCCATTTGTATGTCTTCTTTAGGAAAACGTCTATTCATGTATTCTGCCCATTTCTTAACTGGATTTTTTGTTTTTTGGATGTTGAGTCTCTATATATTTTGGATAGTAATCCCTTATCAGATATGTCATTTGCAAATATCTTCTCCCATTCCATAGGCTGCTTTTTAGTTTTGTTGACTGTTTCCTTCTCTGTGCAGAAGATTTATCTTGATGAAGCCCCAATAGTTCATTTTTGCTTTTGTTTCCTTTGCCTGCAGTGATGTATCTAGTAAGAAGTTGCTATGCCTGAGGTCAAAGAGGTTGCTGCCTGTGTTCTCCTCTAGGATTTTGATGGTTTCCTGTCTCACATATAGCTCTCTAATCCATTTTGAATTTATTTTCCAATATATCACTCAATATCTTTTTGTTGGCAAACGGACGCACATGATGCTGTTTGTGTGTTCTATACTTTATTTAGTGTCTGGGAAAATAATTTTCTTCTATGGACTTGTGTTTTCTTCTACCCTAGTGTTTAGAATGCTTCGGGTCCCTGTGGGGCCTGGCAAAGCCTATGGGCTCCTCCTTAGAATAATATTAGACTCATTTAAAAAGTACATAAGATACAAAAGAAATTAATTATATTAGAAAAATTAAAAACATTTTAAAAACAATTTGTAATGTAATAATATATGTGACTTCTTTACTGATGTACTAAATAAAGTGACAAATCCAATGACCATTATATTTTGAAGTGATGATAACATACATGATAGTTCAAAATATCTGTAACAACTGTAACATGATATAAAAATATCTATGATTTTATTGACAACAAGGTCATAAGTACTGCTATGCTATGGCTATGGCTTGTTGCCTACAGTAACAATTGAAAGAAATGCTCAATTTCATTTAGAGGCAAGAAAAACAAAGAAAAAGAAAGGTATAGTTTTGTTGTTGTTGTTTTCATCCAAGTTCATAGACCTTGGACCACTGTAGAAATTGCTTCCTTGGACCACTGTAGGAATAGTATAATCCATTGTATGGTCTCAAGTTACCCTGACTACAATGACTTTACAATTTGCCCTGGCTCCATTTACCCTGCTAAACAATTATACTCTCATGTCAACTGCAGTCAAGCTCACGAATAGTGTATTTATTTTTTCTTTCTTTTATGCTTTATTCCAATATTGTTATAATTAAATGGTTTGGTGAAACTTGTAAATCCTTTGAAATTATTCAAGATAAAAACAATGACATAAACTAAACTTCAGTGGTTGGTACACAAAATGTGTACCAAAAACAAGACTATAGGAATGAATGAATGGCAAGAAGATTGAGAACTCCATTTCCTCCTAGATTATTGTTTTCAGTCTATTAAAACTCAATCTCCTTTGAATAAATACAAAAATTTCATCTCCTACACCCAACATAGCTACAGTTATAATGTTCAAGGGGTCTATTGCCCTGGCAGTTGAGAAACAAAGTAAATTCCATAGTCTTGTTGCCACAAGCCAAGATTTTGCTTGCATGCTATTTTCCAGCTTATACTCCAAAAACAATACTTTTTGGTTTGGTTTGGTTTGGTTTGGTTTGGTTTGGTTTTGCTTTATCTAACTGTATCATCACATAAAAGATGTTTTGATTTTGTGAAATATTCATACCAATATTGTTTTTGGAATATGAGAAAGAGAGCACACATTTCCCGGGCAAACAGAGAGATAGAGAGGAAGGGAGAGGGAGAAAGAATCTGACTTGGTGCTGAGCACAGAGCCCAGGTAGAGCTCTAGGTCTACCCCAGGATTGCAAGATCATGACGTGAGCCGAAACCAAGAGTTGGACACTTAACCTACTGAGCCACCCAGGTGCCCCACAACAGTATAATTTTAAATTAAACTCTATAAATCCACCACCACTCTTGCTAGCAGTTGACCTATTGAAGCTTCTTTTTCAAGGATTTCTTGTTTTTCTGAAAGCAACTAAAGCCTAAGGTCCAAATCTCTTCCAATCTGTTCTTTTGTAAATGTGTAAATTTTCCAAAGCAAAGTGCACATGTCTAGAGAAAGGGGGTGGAGGAAGAGGAATTTTGACAGTTAAAAAGAGGAATAGAGGGAGAAATTCCTAGAAACAGTGAAGAGATGAAGAGCAGCTTGACCATAATAATGGATGTGTATTCTTGGCCCATTCCATGCCACAATAGCTCAATCAGCAATACCTGATCAGACTATACCCCAAAGTCAAAAACCAGTGGCCATTCATTGTTCAAGTTCTCTTTTGTACTCTAATGTTAGGATTGAATTTTCAAAAAATTGTGACAGGTCACTATGATTTAAAAGAAATAGTTTTGAAGATGTTATTTCCTATATAATAAAATAATTTCCCACATTTTCCTTCTCTATCCTCCAATGATCTCCCAAAGTCTGCCCCATCCATACCCCTCCAGTCTAAATGACTTTTGATTCTTCTGCTCTAAAGAGAATGCAGATTATCCCCCATGTTCTCCACCAACAACCCACTTGCTACTCACTCATCTGAGCCTTCCTATGCTACCTGGGACCTACCTCAGAGGTAGCCAAGATCAGTGCTTCTTAAACTTCAGTATTGTAGCAGTTCATTCAAGATCTTGTTATAATTCAGATTCAATTTTAGAAGTTTGAGGTGGGACCTCAGATTATATGTTTCTAAAAAGGTTCCAGGAAGGATGTACTAATTTGAAAGGCTCAGTAAAAAATAAAAATGCAAGAAACCCCTTTTTAAAAAAAATTATTAAGAATTTCAAGATGGTGGCAACAGAGCATTAAGCCAAGTGCGGGGTCCTTCTAAGTACAAGGTCCCAAGTGACTATACAAGTTTATGTACACCTATGAAGCCAGCCCCTGTTCTCTCGGCTGATGCAAGAGTTGGTGGATCTTACTTTGAGTAAAAAAGTGTGAGGGTCCAGGCCTAGAAAGCAAAACTTTATGGTTAGCCATCTTTTCCAGCAGCTTTTTCTCTACTAAGAATAGTGTCTAGGTAAAACTGGTAATGATTTTTCAACCATTTAGATCTCGGATTCATTTGATTAAAATTGTTAAGTTGATACTTCTGAAGCAATGTTCTAGGATATTGGAATACTGTCTCTTGATGAAGCCTTTCCAAATGATGTTCTAGCAAACTGAGGAACAGTTTTTTGAGCTTCTGTCTAAATATTGGTAGAAAAAAAGATAGAAGCTCCCAAAACCTCACTCTTGCTCTAAAGAGAGCTCTGAGATTTAACCTGCTTGGCAATTTCACTAAAGGTTGGGGAAGGGGAATATTGGTGTCAGTCAGGAAAGTTCCACTGTTGTGAAAATTTAGATGGAGACACAGAGAAAATGATTCTTCTAATTTAATAGAAGCCACATAGTAAATATGACTCTGAGCTATGTAAATCTTATTTCCTAGAAAATTAGGCCATCAAAAACCCCAGTTGTTTAGAGTTAAATAAACAAGCAATCTAACAAAAGTTCCATCAATTTAGAGTTGGGTGGCTTCTCAGGTCCAAATTAACAGGAAGCCAAGTAAGTACCAGACAGGGTGTTTGTCAGCCTCCTGAACTCTGACCTTCATCATCTTTCTACCCTAAATGCCTGCCTGTTAGCTATCACTACAGCATAGGGTGGGTGAGGTTTAAGAAAAGAGTTGGAAATTCAAAATGGTATATCTGCGGTATGCTTTTACCCCCAGGGAGGCTGTACAATATTTGCGAATTTCCACTGCTTTAAATTACAGGCAAACAGAAATCACATGATATGGTTCTTTTTAATATTCAGTTTCAAATCTCACCCTACCATGACAGCTGAATGCCAAAAGCTCAAAATTATAAAGGGTTTCAATCTCCAGTCCAAGGCCTCCATCTCTGCCCTCTGTTGGTGAGAACTGAAACCTTAACAAATGGGCATGGTGGCACATCAATGCCACAAGATGGCAGTAGGGCCTCATGCAGCTTGTGGGAAGCAGCTAAAGACAGAAGGACCTTCTGAGGGGGCAGTACCACCAGGGAAGTCTTAAGTGAAGTAGATTTAGACTGTGACTGACTAAAGTTTAAGGTCTAGAAAAAATTTATGGGGAAAGAGCCTTTTTCAAGGCATAAAAACAATCTAAGAGTATAAATATTTCATGATTATAAGCATATCCAAAATTTGCCTTATTTCCATCAAGAATTAGTCAAGAGGTCTTATTTTGTTGCATAAATTCAGAGTTGTGACTCCCCTCCTTTAAGAGTACAGTGAGTTCATTTCAGTGCACAGATATGTCTGTTCAGAAAATATCATTTCCATTTATCTAATAGAAAGCGGCCCAAACTCCAGGGCTAACACCACCACACTCTCCTGTAGGTGCCACAGAGATTTGCCACGCTGAGACCAGTACCTGAGACACTAGGACAGAGCATCAACAGCACTGAGAGCAGCTTGCCAAGGCAAGGCCATTTTTAACCATTGAAAGATTTGGAAGCAGTTGTTTGTTCCTTAGGATCGCCACAACAAATTACCACAAACTTGAAGGCTTAAAATGACAAAATGTATCTACAGTTCTGGAGGCCAGAAATCTGATATTACAGCATCAGCAGGACCAAGCTCCCTCCAAAGTCTCTAGTCTCTTCCTTACTTCTCTCAGCTTCTGGTACCTCTTGGCATTCCTTGGATAGTGGAAGCAGGACCAAGCTCCCTCCAAAGTCTCTAGTCTCTTCCTTACTTCTCTCAGCTTCTGGTACCTCTTGGCATTCCTTGGATAGTGGAAGCATTACTCCGTTCTCTGCCTCCATCTTCACATGCCTTTCCTCCCTGTGTCCCCTCTATCCTCTTCTCTGAGTCTTGTAAGGACAGTCATCATTGGATTTAGGGTCCACCTTAAATCAGGACTGATATCATCTTGAGAGCCTTACCTTAGTTAAATCGACACTCTTCTTCCAAACAAGGTCACATTAAAGTTCCAGGTGGACTTTCATGTTGGGGAGGGAGCACACCATTCAACCCACTACAGCTTGGACATCTCATTATTCCCACCAGAATTATGGAATCTCAATAAATCAGAACAGCAGCCAGTAAATATCAGGCCAAAGTAGCAAAGTTCACTTGACTGTGAATATGGGAGTTTCTGAAGAAACATCATTGCTAAAGAAACCCCCTTCCCTCAGAGATGTCTCTATGAACCTTTTTGTGATCTAGGACATAATTTCCTAGTAACTTTAGCCCACTTAGGTTTAGAGTATTTCAATATTATGTGTGTGTTTAATAATAGTCGTAATGCTTTTCTAAATCATATACATACTATAATAACAAAACACCTTAATAATGACAAAAATATTCTATTTGGATTAGTCCTTTATGATGAACAGACATGAAAACTTGGATCTGGAATCTCATTAGCTATGTGTCACTGAGGGGAAAAATAGGAGGGGAGGACAATAATACTTACATTGCTTGCTTAAGAGGAATATATATTAAAGTGTTTTAAAATACTGAAAGCCCTACAAGAATTAGAGGTGTATTTTTCTTTCTCTCCCACTTCCATAGCACACACGTCATCACGGAAATACAGACATAGAGCCTGATCTCTGGCTGCTGAAAATCTAGTCCTCTGACAAGCCACAGAATCATCACTTGGGAACTTGTCAGAATTGCAGATGCTCTGGTCCCACCTGAGACTGAATCTGTGTTTAACAAGCTCCCCAGGTGATTCACATTGATACTAGGGTTTGATAAGCCCTGTCCTAAATGTTCCCTGTTTGGAAAGTTTCATATACTCAAATGGCAAGCCTCACTATTTTCCCCCACTATTAGGAAGTCCTTAGGAACAGCCCTGGTATGAGCAGTGGTTGACAGAAAAGTTACTCTTACCCATTACATGGACCTTTTTCACTGACAATCCCCAGCGAACCAGATTATAAACTACAAACACAACACCTGGTTTGGACATCAGTTGAGTTCAGTTTTGATCACTGTGAAAGATCAATGGGGCAATGCTGATTAGGGAACCATACAATATTCTTTGATTTTTCACCCCAACATTTTAGCATTGTAGTGTGGCATTCTGAAATAGTAATTGCAAGGGAGTGCCGTGCACATAGTTTTAAAAAAAAACAAAAAACAAAAACAGAAGAGCCCATTGGAGGATCCTTCGATTTTCTCACTGGCGATTCCTTAAAAGAACAATGTGAATAATGACATTTATCTCAATAGGGTAAGACTCATGATGCAAAAGTATATCTACTTTGAGGTGTACTGGTAAAAGACACTCAACAAACCCAAAGTGATGGTAGCTGGGTAGGCATTTTTGCAAGAGAGGGAGTCTCTGGTGTGGTCTCTTACTTTTTAAAAACAGAACGCTGATACTCATGCAGGGTTTCACTTGGTCCCACTGTGGTTTGGTGAGCTCTCTGGCTGGGCCCTGGTTGCCAAGGAAACTGCTGCAGGAGAGACTGGGATAACCTAGGTTCTTGGTTGATTGGTGGAGCTGAGAGCAGATTTCAAGTGAAAAACATGTATTTTGAGTGACCAAAGCAAAAGCCAATGATGACCAATGAAAGGGATCATGCCCATCTTCTCCAGTAGAGCTCTTTTGAATAGAAACTCTTAACAGTGAGAGAAGTAGCCTTCTTAGGAGAAGAAAAAAAAAAAAAAAAACCCAGGATGTACAAACCCTCAGCCTGGATTTGCATTCTCTGTGAGGAATCACTTTCTTAGCCTGGCACAGAAGTCTTACCATTCCTTTTGTGGCCAAACCTAGGGCAGCCTCAGATAATGTCTTTGCTTTGTCTTGACACAATGCTCATTAAGGACCATAGAAAAAATGCTGTCTTGCCATCTTTTCTTAGAGAGGATTTAGGATTTAGATTTGCTATTTATTTTTTTACAAGATTTTATTTTTAAGTAATCTCTACATCCAATATGGGGCTCAAACTCATGACCCCGAGATCAAGAGTCACATGCTCTACTGACTGAGCCAGCCAGGGACCCTTGCATTTGCCATTTATTTGTCTTGCTCACTGCACATCTGTGAACTCTTCTTGCTCACTGCACATCTGTGAACTCTTCTTGTCTGCCTCCTGATAGAATCAGTTATTCCTCTATGCTCCCAAGTATAGTATTCAAGCCCTTATTATCATATTCTACTGTGATTATTTTGGGCTACTCCTTTTACCAGTCAAGTAATGTCCTTAAGATCAAGGATGCTATTTATTTCTCTATTCCAAGTGCCTGGCACAGTGTCTGACATAATTGGTCCTCAATAATTATTTGAAAGAAATACCGCCCCCCCACTACGCTGCTTAGTGAAGGCTGAGAGAAGGTGGAACGGATATAACCAAACAATGCTGAGTTTTTCAGAAAAGCCTTATAGTGAAGCAGAAACAATATAATCATCATATTGAAAACTTACTAGTTGCTGGTAGTTTATAAAGTTATTAAACTTAATTTTGATGTTCCCACCAATCCTATAATCCTAGATGTGTGTCACAACCAACCAATTGCTGAGACAGTATTTGTACCCAGGTCCCTCTGATGCAAAGCAATGTTCTTAGCCAATTTGCCAGAATATTCTAGGGGTCTGGAGTAGAAAATATAGACCTCTTTTAGTGGTAAAACCATCCTTGCAAGTGATACAGGATTACTAATGCCAGCACAACTACAGACAAGGCACACTGGAGGTCAAATCCGCCCTGCAATAATCACTGGCTCCCTAGCCTTTGCAAGTAACTTTAACACTGCACTTCAGATCAGTCATCTTCAAATTGAGGCAAACAATATCACTTGCCTAAAAGGGTTACTGTGAGAATTACATTAGGTGATGTATGCAAAGTGCTTACTACACTTCCCAACACATAGTAAGTGCTCGAGAAATTATAATTATCATCTATTTTATCCATATATCAGACTAAGTATTGATACTATTTTTATTATAAAAGGGGCTTTAAAAAAAAAGGCTGAAAAAGCTGCTCAAATAAGAGCTTCATTTGAATATCATTTCAAAATCACTCCCATTTAAAGGCTTAGAGTAGCCTAAATGGTGCCACTCAAGAGAAGAGGAAGGACTCTGTCTGGTCAGGTGGCTTTCTCATCACAACCTTCCAACAAATCTTTGTGGGATCTGCACAAGTCATTTGACACCTTTTTCATATCTGTGAAAGGAGGTAGTAAGAGCAAAGAATACTTTGTGGAAATGCCTTGAAAACGCAGAGGCTCTTATCTGATTCCTTGTTCAACTAAAATTCACAAAAACATTTTTATTTTTCTTCCCTATTTAATGAGAACAGGTCGGAAAACCTGTGGGTCTCCTCACCTTTTCACTGCCCCCACTAGCTTGTTGGGGGCCAGGAGAGGATTTTCTTTCCCAAAAAACTCAATAATAACAGTTCTTTTAAAGGACATGTTCTTCTCTTTATATTTTTTGGTGGCTTTTCTATTTCTGTAAATTCATTGCCATATTTCCCCCACTTCCATATCCCAACTCCATACTTAGACTTTGCCCTGTAGACACCATCTACAAAAATTTGATAGCCCAGATGCACGTTTTTCTAGTGACTCTGTAACCGTGAGCTCCCAATCAGCAGCCATGCAGAGGAGCCTACACCGCGTGATTGCCCTTTTAGTATTTGCTGCCAAGGCTCTACCTCCTCTTCAGATGAGCTGCCCTGGTCCTTAGTGTTTAACAAGCGTACGTGATTGATAGTTCTCCATTTCTAGTGTTCTTCCAGCTGTCGTAAGACCTGGGTTCTGGCTGCCACTATCAATGTTCATTGTAATTGAACATATTGGTAACATCCACAGAACGCAATTTACCTTCTCCAGACCACAGTGGTGGCTTCCTGAGAGCTCCTTGACAGCAGAGTTGCAGAGCTTGTTGACTTGTATCCCACAGTGTTTATGCAACTGGGTTTGCTTTGCTCCCAAGTGCTTTGTTTTGCTTTGTTTTGTTAATACTGCAAAAAGGTTATCTATTTACAGAAGAGTGATTTAAAGACATATGGTTTTCTTTACAAACAAATGTAAGAACAGGAATAGTCCACTTTTTAAAAACTCTACATCTCAAGCCTTCACTATTACTATAATCCACTAAATTGCCTGTATCAAAGGCAGTCCCCCCTCTCCATTTGACTCCCCAAATGAATTTCTATCATTTCTTCATTATCCCGGGTTCAGGGCCTCCCGAAAAGTCTCCGGGCACAAGTCATAGAAGAGCAGGTTTTCAATCTGCAATGAAAAATAAAACCACCAAAAACTAGAGATCTCTCCTTATACGTTGGCTCTGCCAAGATCCTTCTCTGTGCAATTCAGTCATCACTTCCTGACAGAATCTCAGAATGTGCTGAGAGCAGTGGGCAGGTTCTGGCTCCCAGATCACGCTGCTGGTGGGGGGCTGCTTGGTTCATAGAAGAGGGACACATGTGATCCTTGGTGGCATACAATTGAGCATCTGCAGAGGGTTAGAAGGAAAGTAGTGAACCTATTGAAAGGAATATGTTTGTAGGGTCACTCTGGCATCTGCCCATAGTAATCCCCTTCTGAACATACAGAGGACACTACAGAGGGCTATTCAGTCCCTAAGCAGCCTTGTCCAGGGGAAAGAGACAGACTTCCTGATGTTCAGTTGGTATTACTTTGTAAATAGAAATATTTCAGCCCAAATATTCATAGATTTCACTCAGTTAATAAGGATCTTTGTTTTTGCAGTTTAGTTACTATGAGTATAGCCTTGTTTGAAATTCCTGCTGCTTTTCTATAGACAATTCCAGAAAGCCTGCGGTTACAGGCAGTACAGTCTGAACATGCTCAACACACCCAGGCAATCTAGCCTTGAACCAAATAGGCTCATCTTGGCTTAGTAAAAGAAGCCATAAACAGAGACAGAAATGCAGTTAAAATATTATATTTAGCATTGCATATGCTTAGGTCAAAATCAGCCTTACAAAACAGCAGTGCCAGAAATCTGGCTTGGCTCCCTAAATGTGATTGAATCCTAAATTACAAAAGCTGGCAGGAACCACTCATTTTATAGAGGAAGTAACTAGGCCTGGAAAGGTAAAGCGGCCTTCTCATGCTCCTAGTTGGTGGCAGAGCCAGGACTAGAACCAGATATCATAAAGCCCAGGGCCACCCCCACGAATGTCTCTGGGTCTCTTGCTTTAATTTGTGCACCTGAATTAATAAATGATCCAAACTCTTCACAGACCTTATCTCATTTGACTGGCACACATGTTGTATTGACTTCTATATAACATTCTATGAAGTGAAGTTGGAAGCTTCCTGAACTGATTTTCAATTCCCCCTTCTCTGCCTCTGGAGTTTGCTCTGCAACTGGAAAGATCTCAGTTTCAGTTCATTCTGGTGGTGTCAACATGCCAGAAGTCACATATCCATGCACATAGAGACAGCTGTGTGCTCTTGCTTTTCCTCAATACAGGCTCAAGGATTTGAGTGATCTGAGCAGGTTTGGGAAGAATTATTCAGTGACAGACACAAAAGAAACAAGACAAAAAAGACATGAGAGAGATTTGTTTTGGAAGAGTCTATTGTTCATTCCTGGCTTTTGCTGACATTCAGAGGGATTAAGATGGAATGAAGGAAAAATGACTGACCCAGAAGTCTGCTCACCTCAGAAGGTACGATTCTTGTGGGTCCCTGTATAGTAGGGGGATGGGAGGAGGGGAATGCACGACTAGAGGGGAATCCCTGGGGAGGCACATAGGCCAGCACACTGTACATGTGTGCCCTGAGGGATGTCAGGAGGTTTGGATTCCTGCACCACCCAGCCACAGGCTTGGGCAAATCATTTACTCCTTCCAAACCCCTCACCTAGGACATATGAGAGCTGAACCATATCAGTGGTTTTTAAACTTATTGCTATAGTTGTTATTATGACTGTTACTATTATTATCATTACTATTTACAGCAGCAGCAGGTTTCCTTCAAAGGAAAGCAAAAGCCTAATCTGTAAAAGAGATCTTTTCAATGGACTGGCTTCGGCAGTTGGGTGAGTGGCTACACTTCCATGCAGACCCTCCCTGCCCAAGTCCCTGGAACAGCCCCCGTATGCTCTGTGGTGCAAAGCCTCAAAGCAAAGGGCTGGTCTCTCAGGGTCTCTCATGTCTTACCTTATTATTTTTGCTTCCATGTAAATCTGTCCTCTGTGCCAGGTACCTTCTAACACATCACCAGGAGGGTGAAAGAATCCAGATGGTTCACCTCATACTCTGATCCCCAGAGTCAAAGTGAACAGTGCTATCCAGATGGCAGGGAAGAGAACTGCTGCCTCCCGCCCCAACACACACACACACACACACACACACACGCACACACACACACGCCCCAACTGAATGGCTTGTTGTAAGACTCAGGGCTGAAAGGTAGAACTTAAGATTCTTGTTACATATAAAATCCCTTGAAATTTCTAAACACCACTTGATTAAAACTATTTCTCTTAGTGAATACAAGGCAGAGCTATACGTAAACTGACATGAAAGTCCCTGTTTTAATAATGATATCAAACAGGTACATTGCTCAATTTCATCTCTTGTCATTAGGAGGATCTGTGCTGTTACTAGGTCCTGCCTACTTTCGTTTGGGCAAGAATATTGGTAGGCACTGGGCAATGACATCTTCCCCTCCAGTTCTTCTGTTTTTGCTTCTTTTTCTGTATCTCGTGTGAAAAGAATGAAGTTCTAGATCATAATTTAATGCAACAAAGATTTTTCTAGCATTCAGTAGAGTAGACATAGGTAGACTTTCCCTAACTCCCATTGATTTCTTCAGCTCTTAGTCTTTAAAATCACTTGAGTCCAATAATTTGTAGATGCAAATGGTGAGCCTTTTTCTGTGAATCCCCATGTCTCTCCATCAGTGTCCTGTACCTATAAGTGTTCATCACCCCAAATATGATTCCTACAAATTCCTAAGAGGTTTTACAAAATAACCACCAGCCACACTTTATAATACACCCCCCCCAAAAAAATGTCATGAGCAACATTGCCTTAAAATGATTGCAAATGCAAGAAGGAGGATGCTAAGTGTGAATTCCCTGTTGTTTTAGAATTTTGGCTGAGGCTTCAAAGCTGATAAGGAAGAGTGTTAATTGTCTGTACATTCTAAAAGGAGATGCCAAAGCATTTAGGCAAAATCTGCTAAGTGGTAATCCAAAACACATCTTGGCCACCTTTAACTCCACATTCCACATCCAGGGTATCCATTAAAAAAGGGGGAGACTGTGGGAAGGTTAGGAGTGAAGATTTCCTCTGGGGACAGCTGCCAGAATGCAGTGTATCACCCTTTGGGGGTAAGAAAAGAGGACTGGCTTTTCTCTACAACAAGCTATGTGAGAAGAGCTTCCTAGGAGCTACTCATAGGTGACATTGGCCCTTGCCAAGGCAGAGGAGGCTGACCACCCACTCCTGAAGGATATTTGTTAAGCTATAGAAATTTGCTGACCCCACAGCCTCCTGGTTCTTAAAGACACTCTCTTGGTTAGCTGGAGTGTAGGGCCTTAAGGACTTGCACTGGAATCCTACCTGGGAAAGTTTGAAGGGTAAAGATAGTCTACAGATTCCCTCAAAGCAAGACAGACAGAAAGTGCTTATAATGTAAACAGTATTCCTATCATGGGTCTCTCTGGAGCCATATGGGCATATAAAAAATAACTGGTCTTGAATCATGTTGATAAGACACTGCTCTGGAGGACTTCTTTCCAGATGTAGGCATCTCTGGCAGAAAGTGACCAAAGTCATACAGCTGGAGGGGATGGGGGTGGTTGTGGATGTTGTAAATAGCCAACCAGAGATTGCATTCCCACCCTGGAATTAGGGCTACAAGCAGGCCCAAGTAAAAAGATTCACAGAGTCTGCATAAATCCATAAAAATGAATGACCCAGTATTCAACATTTGGGCAACTCCTATCCTCTGGAGAGCACCAGTGCTGGATCACAATCTTTGTCTCTTTGTCTTTCCAGCTCCCAATGCAGCAAGACTGCCAAGAGGAAGTTGAGAAATGTGTGGAAAGGGAAAAGGAACTGATTACACGCTACTCTATTCTGTAGATTTTTAAGCCTAAATCAGGCAAAAAGTGAGAAGCTTAAGTTGGGTGACAGGTTGAATCTCTGATATTATACTGGACTACACTTTTTAAAAAGTTTATGGAAAATTCAAATCATACCGAAGTAAAATAGCATAGTCAACTTCCACATACTCATCACTCAGTGCAAATGGCTATTATCTAGACATATCCTACCCGTATCCTTCTGTAGGTGAAGTTCAAGCAAAACTATATTTGACTATTTTAATATCTAAATGCAAATACTCCACTTTGGCATTTAGCCACTGAAAGCCAACAGCTTTCAGGCCCCACACCTCCCTTCCCTGCTTTTTGCCCCACTAGATGCCAGTAAGAAACTCTGGTGCGTTCCCTCCCTTGGTGCAAGCTACATAAATATGTGACTATACAGATTGCACAGATCTTCTGGTCTTTTAGGTATTAATAAGTATATTTAGTTTAGTGTTCTGTGGTTGTCCTATTTACAGAGAAATCAATCCCACACTAGACATTGGTTTGGGTATCAAGACTGATGGTGACACCATGTAACCAGAGGGTATGAAGAGGCTTATTACTCACATAATGAGACTTTCTGGGGATAGCATGGCAAGCACCCAAGCTGTTTTGGAATGACTGAGCCAAGTGAGGAACAAGTGGTTTTAGCATTTATTGAAGTTAGGAGGTGGAGCCTGGGTGGAGTTTCCTGTAGCTTGCAGAACACTGCTCCCCAAACATACCCTCAAGGCATAACCCCCAAGGATGTCTATGCTTCCTGCACTCACACCCCTCCAGGCTGTGAGTCCTGAGGCAGTATATAAACAGAAATGAAAGTTGCTGCAGAGAGCAGTTCCTTCTAGCAGAGCACTGCTGTGCCAGAATGTAGAGGCCAGCATAGTGTGGCAGTTTTCCCAGTATCGGCTCTCACTGGGAATGCTGAATGTACATTTTAAATTATAGTTCTTTATAGGTGAGTTTCTAGGAATATTTTTATTCCCTATTTTCATTACTTGTTCCTCCCTATCAGTTTATGCTAGAGGCCATGACTAACCCACAGAATTAATTCAGTCAGTTATCTGGCAACAATGTCAAAAATCTACCTTTGGCTTAGACAGCTGGACACACTCACATTTTTAATTCCAGAACTTTGAGATCAGCTCATCACCTGAGAAACTACTCAAGGTCCTCATAAGTTTTGAATGGAATACCATAAAATCTGTGGAAAAATTTCTCTTCTCTCTAGATTTTTTCATGAACAAGCCCAATGTACCAAAAATAACAGAGAACCTCAATCCTCAATCTTCGAAGAGTTTCCTTCTGGAATTGATCACTTCTCAACTACTAAGTGCCCATTTTGACAGGGTATAAACAGTGGTATGTGGAAGCCAGGTTACATGAACCAATGGTGCATGTCTCTTATCAACTTTGTGTTCAGTTATGTCACATTGGTATCAGTCATGGTGGGAGTACGTATACCACAGAAGTTAGTAAATACTATAAATCAGAGCTTTTCATGTTAGAGAGTCACTTGTTAAAAATTTATCAACATACTGTCAGTTAAGGTAAAACTGGGAGAAGAAATTAATGAAACTTCAAAGATTTTACCAAAATGTACCAAAAATGTATAACTTTAAAACAAAATGACTTCATTCTCATCTCTCTTTCTTTACTTCTCACTTGACTTATCTCCTTGCTTGTTCCATATATGGGAACAAAGATATGCATTATAGTATAGCTTCATAATTTCAGGTTTGGTGTATTATATGAGACAATTTGGCATCTAAGAGCTTGGGCTCTGAAGTCAGAATTCTGACTCTTCCACTTACTGACTCTCTGACCATGGGAAATTTTATTAAGCTTGACAGTATCATTTTCTTCATCAGTAAATATAGATAATAAGAGCTCTCATTTTATGGAATTATAATGATAAATAAAGAAGATAATGCCTGGCATATAGTGGCCACCTATTAGATATTTGTTAAGTAAGTGCTGTATACATGTTTATAAAAGCATTTTGTCAATACCTGTCATTAACCAAGCACTTAATAAATGTTAGATAATATGGAATTAATTTCAATTACCATCATAATTAACTCATTCATTTTATTTATTTATTTATTTATTTATTTATTTATTTATTTATTTTATGATAGTCACACAGAGAGAGAGAGAGGCAGAGACATAGGCAGAGGGAGAAGCAGGCTCCATGCACCGGGAGTCCGACGTGGGATTCGATCCTGGGTCTCCAGGATCGCGCCCTGGGCCAAATGCAGGCACCAAACCGCTGCGCCATCCAGGGGTCCCATAAGTCATTCATTTTCTTAATCTTTTCCATATACATATCAATCTCTCAAAGTGTTACAAGTCAGGATCCATTTTTGAAAATTTGACTAGTTCCTCTGAGATGAAACCAGAGACATTTATTTCCCCTCACACAAAAGTCATTCACTTCTCTGACAAGCTGGAGAAGGAGAGGCTGGCTAGATTAAGGATGGCAGACAAGAGCTGATGCACCCACACATGCATGACAGCTTGCAGATTCTGGGTGTGCTATAGCATATTCTCATATAATATTTATCAACCATCCTTCTGTGACTACTGCTTCATATATTTTGACAACATAACCTTTGAACATACTTGCTTTAACATTCATTTTTTATATTAAGATTTTAAAATTCACCTGAACAAACCATTAACAACTTTAGCCCTTATGATTTTCAGTTATCTTAGAGATTAAAAAAAGATTTAACTAAAGAATACAACTCATTACATATAACATGAGAAAAAAAAAACATGTTCCCATCTTTTTTTTAAAAATAGACTTTATTTTTTGAGCAATTTTAGGTTTATAGAAAAAATTGGGGAGGAAGTACAGAGAGTTCTCATATGTCTCCTCATCGCCCCACCCCTCCTTCTCCCAGGCTCATCTGTTAACAACTTGCATTACTGTGGTACGTTTGTTACAACTGATGAACCAATTTTGATACATTATTACGATAAAGTGTATAGTTTATATTAGGGTTCACTTTTTGTGTTGTACATTTTATGGGTTTTGACAAATGTATAATGCCAGGTATCTACCATTCCATTATCATACAGAATTGTTTCACTGCCCTAAAAATGTCCTGTGCTCCACCTGTTCATCCCTCCTTTACTCCTTCACTGTGAACTCCTGGCAATCATTGATCATTTTATTTAACTCTTTGAATAGTTTTGCCTTTTCCAGTATGTCATATAGTTGGGATCATACAGTATGTAGTGTTTTCAGACAGGCTTCTTTCACTTAGCAATATGCATTCAAGTTTCCTCTGTTTTTTTGTGGCTCAATTGTTTATTTAAAAAATAGTGGAATGATATTCCATTGTATATACCCATTTTGTTCATCCATTTACCTACTGAAGGACATTTTGGTTGCTCTCAAATTTGGCAACCCCATCTTTAAAATTAAAATGCTAGATTAATGGAATGTCCTAAATTTCATTCACTTACCTTATGGAGTATATTATTTGTTATTTCTTAAATGAATGCACAGGAGTATGTGAATGGAGTCATGGATGTTCAAGTAAATTGACATACAAAATACAATTTTTTTAAAAGAATACAATCCAACTTTAAATTGTGTCACTTTTAATATAAGCATATAACTATAAGTATATATAAACTATATATAACTATATATTTCTTTGAGTATCTGTCTTATCTGGTATTGTGGGCAGATTTATGCCTCTCTGTAAAACTTATTTGAGAGATTAATGGTAGCAATAACTGTTACAGGAAATAGAGACAATAATGCCTATTTGCTTTTGGCTAAAAAGAAGGAAAAATGGGAATAAATTGCAAATTTAATGAAGTGGTAGTCAGCTGTCAGAAGAAGCTATGCTTTCATATAGCAGTGAGTATACGTTGGCTTATAAATCATATTTAAGATAGAAAGAACTTTCATAAGGAAAAGGAGTCAGAATTAATGAGGGTCTATATAGAATTCTCCTCTATTGATTCCCCACCACCTTTACTTCCTGTTTTTCTCCATTCCCTAAAATCTGGTACAAATTCAAGTGTCAGCAAATGAATTGCATGAGTAGTTATTAGTCCATCCTGCAGGGAGATTTCATTTAGTTAAGCCAAGTCATCTTCTTAGAATGTTCTTCCCTTCTTTTTAGCAATCCTGTGGGAAACTATATCTCAAGTAATAAGTATATACTAGACATATGCTCAGAGTTTCTTGGGGCAGACATTGCAGTAGTATGAAACATGGTACCTGCTCTCTAAAGTTTACAATCTACATAGGGAATAAAGATATGGACACATGCCATAATACTGAGCAATACTGTGCTGCGTATACTTAAATGTTAGTTTTACCCAGTTCACCAATTAATGAAATATTTCAGATGGGAGGGAAATCGTTGAAACTCGAGACCAGTTGAAATAAGATTGAACTGGGACTATCAGAAACAGGTAGTATTTGGATATTCAGGGAAAACAGAGGACCTGAGAGTTGGGGCAGACAAAGTATCTGTCAATGAGTAGGCTAGCAAGATTGGCGGAAGGCATTAAGAACAAGCTATTTGATCTAAATCTAATCCTTAGGGCAGGCGCAGTCTAAAAAATAGCTCTATGTCTTCATGGGGTTCATATCTCATTTCCTCAACAGCTGGCTTATCTCTTTTACTTTACAATGGAACCCCAGAGTGCTGATTTCTCTTACGACTTCTATGCACTTAATACAACCTGGTTATATTGGATTTAATTCTTTTTTACTTCTCCTAGGTGCAGGTTTTCAATAGACAAAGGACAAACTGGAAATCTGTTCCAGCCAATTTACTATAATAAAATGCATGCATATTACTGTTTACTACCCAGGTGTGGAAAAACAAATAATCAGAAATCTCCTTTCACCTTTTATATCACAGAGTGGTGGTAAACAGTATGATTGCTTCATTTTAATGTAGTTAGTTTTTATAAATGCAATTCTAGAAAAAATAATGTCAAATCATGTAATCAACAGCCACTACTGAAATATCCATAAAGGTGACAGTGTGTTCTGCCAAAACCAAATTCACAGTTGGTAGTTATTAAAATGCTAAAATACATGAGTACATCCATACTGGGCCTCTTAAAAGCACTTTTCCTTTTCATCATCAAATCTAACACATGATTTTCACAAGATAAGAATGATTTGGATTTTCATTTGCAACATCACAGGGAATATTAAAATGGTGATTGTAGTGACCAAACTGAGAATACTGGTTTAAGTGAAAACCCAAGAGTGGTTGGCCTGGACAAAAGAGGCAATAGCCAAAAAATTAAAAATAAAATAAAAACAAACAGAGGACTGAAATTTTCTTTTTGTTTTTGTTATTGCTTTTGTTTTTTAGATTTTATTTATTTGAGAGAGAGAGAGAGACAATACTAGTGGAAGGGAGGGGCAAAGGGAGAGGAAGAAGCAGACTCCTCGCTGAGCAACGAGCCCAATATAGGGCTGGATCCTAGGACCCTAAGATCATGACCCGAGCTGAAGGCTGTTTCTTAACCAACTGAGCCACCCCAATGCCCCAATGAGTAAGTTTTTAAAGTAGATTTAATACCAAAAGCTCTGGGAAAACTTTATTTTACTTCATCATCACTGTTCACTTAACAGATGGTAATTAAAGACATAAGTAGAAACCTAAGCTTATTAAAGTAGCAACATTTTAAAAGTTTTAAGGAGGTCCAAAATTTTAGTGCTTGCCAAATTTATATTCTAATTAACCTCTGTTAAACATGTTGTATTCCTTGGCTTCTTAGTCACATACTCACACTCTTTTGTGTTCAGACTGACTCACTCAACTCATCTGTCAATATCCTTGACCAATCTCTCAGAACTCTTAAGCAGAGGTCCCAAGTACAAATAACTATTCTCATTGTTTTTAGAAATCATTTGTGGGATATCTGGATCTTTTCTTTAGTCATCTCAGCAATGGTTACAAAAAGAGGCAGGAGTGACGTGGGCCCACTAATGGTAAAGATCTTCTGGTGTCCAGAAGCTAAATTTTTATTCAGCCATTACTAGTATGTCTCACATATGTCCCTAAACTGTCATCTCAGTCCTCCTTACATCCTCCAAGCTTATGCCACAGACTCTTGCATTCCTTCTATCGCCATACTCACATACAGGTTTTTTCCATCTGTGTTGTTAATCCTGTAGTTCTAAATTAAAGAAGCACTACTTTCGGTTGTTAACACCACTAGTTTAGTAACTCCTTCCTTTTATTTCATTTTTTTGGTATCATGATGTACTTTCTGTCAGGGTGTTATCTTGCCCTGGAAGATGCATGAGACGCTTACTAGGCCACCATAATTCTCCAACCTTTCTAAGGGTCTCCGATCTTTCATCATCCTCCCTCTCATGGTGCTTCCAGAAGCATATGGGCCCCTTAGCCAGATATTGCTGCCATCAAGGAGTTTCCACAGTCTAATAGGACAATAAGCAGTAAAACAGTACTTACCCTCCAGCATTGTAAACACTTATGGAAGTAAGAACATGCTATGGGAGCAGAAGGGAAGAAGGCACTGACTGTACCCAAGAGTGTCAGAAGAGGTTGGTGAGTGGGTTCATCATAGGGGAGCGGCGGTGCATACTATATAAGAAGAAAGGGAGGCATAGCCAGGGCTTAGCAGCCTACCCAACACAGAAGATCCCAGAATCGCAAGTGGTGAGGCTGGAATCACTACGTGCACAGGAGGTACTGGATGGTAACACAAGGAAAGAAAAAGAACCCAGATTTTGAAAGTTCCTTCATTCTTAGCTATGGAATTTACATTTTACACACTAGGCTATGGCATATCTCTGAAATAACTTAAAAAGAGAAGTAAGACCTACCTCTCATTTCAGAAGTAGAACTCCAATAACAAACAAACAAACAAACAAAGAACTCCAATAACAGTGTTAGAAACGTCAGGGCATACTTTAAGGATGTTTTGGTTTTAAGCAATATGAACAAATGGGCCAAAATTAACAACAAAAAAAGGATATTTATTATAAAGCATTATCTCATTTCTTTGAGGAAATTATTAACAACTAAGACAGAGAACCAGAGGAGCTACAAGAGTTGTGGGCAGTCCACCTGAAGTGGCACCATAAAAGTATGTCAGTTCCACCAACTATTGGTCACTTGGCCCCTGTATTCAAAAACAGATATTTCAGATTTCTAGAGGAAAGAGCCTGATTGCCCCAACTTGGATTATCATTTATGTTCAGGAGATGGGGTTAACTAGCCAAAGCATAGAGCCTCATCTACTGAAGCTGGCGACTTGTTGTAAATTGAGTAGTCACCTACTCAAGAGAGTCAGAAAGCAATTGCTCTATCCTAAGATGGGACAGTTGAGATGAAAAGGAAAATTATATAGCATATTCTACATATATTTGTTTGTCAGAAGCAACATAGAGTTTGTAAATAATTTAATATAGGAAACAAAATAAACTTGAATGGCTCTTCTGGCTTGGAAGATGAGATAATGGCATTACTAGTCATCAATATAGAAAACAAAGAAGGAAGAGAAGATTTTAATGGGATGATTGGTTCCATTCAGACCTCTTCTATTTGACGTGTCTGTGTGCCATACCCATGAAGAGATAATCAATGGAGAGTTGAGAACTGATTTGGGAGCTCAAGGAAGACAAAACCTGGATATCCTTAGTGTGACTGCATCCCTGGAAGCTATGGATATAGGTGCTATCACCCAGAGAGACCATGTTAAGTAAGAGAAGATGCTGAACAACTCATGACACAGAGATGTCAAGTAAGAAAAATAAATGTTAATGTATTTATTTAGAAAATTTTGGTAACTTTTGTAAACAAAAAGATATCACAGTATAGTAGAGACAAGGTGACATGGGACCAAAAAACAAATTAGAGGTGAGAAAGCATTAAAATATTGAGGATAAAATAGTATTACTCTTTCAAGAAATCTGTCCAAAGCAAGAGATAGAATGGACTGTATTATACTCAGGTGTTTTGTATCTAATGACATAATACATTAAAAAGTTTGAAAAATACAGAAAAGCATAAAAAGCATAGAGACTAGTAACAGTTCAGAAGAAATGGACATGAGCATTTTACTAGTGAGGAAGAGATGTCTATAAGAAGTAAATAATTGATGGCAAATCTTCAGAGAAACCAGTAATCATTGTGAGAGATTTGCTTTAGAAAGAAAGAAAACACTACATCCAGTGAAATGGGAAGTAAACAAGAAGGAAGCTAAGAGAACTTGATAGTTTTTTCTCACTAGGAAGTAGAAGACAAGGCCATCTGCCAAGAAAGATGGGGTGGGGGACTTGAGTTAAAGTGAGGTGCTGAGGTGAAGACAGTGGTGGGAAGTGGGAAAGTGATCTTTCCAAAAACAAGGAATTCAAAGCTACATTAAAGGCTCAGCTGATATTGGAAATCATGCATTTAAACAAACTCCAAACAGAAAAGTTTTTTAGTTTTTTTTGTTTTGTTTTTTTTTTATCCAATTTCCCAAGTCTTCAGATATGAGGAGAAAAGGTAAATGGATAGTTACTGGAGAAATGTGGCTTCACCAATGTGAAATAACAGAAAAAAAAAAAAATATATATATATCTACCCCTGATTCTTGACAGAGGGTCCTGAAATCCTTGTAAATTCCTAAGTGATAAGAGCACTAGGAGCATCTTTTGTTCTACTATTTAGTCTTTGACCCTGTTTCCTGACATAGGGTTCTCACGTCCTTTGCAAGTTCATGGTTGATAGAAGCGTCTTTTGGTTCTAATAATGTGACTCAGGGGGACTCCTGAATGGAGTCTGTTCATTAGAAAAACCAAGCCATAATTAGAAGATTTGAACTTTTGGACCCACCTCCCACTCTCCAGAGAGGGAAGCAGAGCTAGACATTGAGTTAATAATCGACTATGGCTACATAAGGAAGGTGTCCATAAAATCCTAATAATATTATGTTTGGAGAGCTCCAAGTTAGTAAACACATCCATGTACAAGGAGAGTGGTGCACCCCAACTCTACAGGGACAGAAACTTCTGAGCTAAGGACCCTCCCAGATCTTGCCTTACATCTCTGTGTGACTGTTTATATCCTTTAATAAACTGATAAATATTTCTCTGAGTTCTGTGAGCTGTCCTAGCAAATAATCTAGTCCAAGGAGGAGGAGATCATAGGAACCTCCAATTTGTTGCCAAGCTGGACAGAAGTTGTGGGTAACACAGAAATCTACTACTGGTGACTGGCATGTGAAGTGGAAGGTAGTCTTGCAGGACTGAGCCTTTATACTGTAGAATCCGATGCTATCTCTGGGTAGATAGTGTCAGAATTGAGTTAAATTATAGGGCACAGAGCTAGTGTTCTAGAATTCCGTGGTGTGGGGAAGAAGTGGTTTCAAAGGTGTTGTGAATGTGGTAGCAGTGAGAGAGAAAAGACAGTTCATGGTTTTTCCTACACAACATATCAGGCAGAACAAAAACACAAGCTGGTAGGACTTTGAGTCATTAGGAAGGCCTAGTTGAAACAATTTGGCCATAGTTTTTAAGCCATAAAGGGAAGAAAGAAAGCCAAAAGAGAACTGATCAAATGGAACTAAAGAGAGCATCAAAGACCTACTGGTCTCATTTAATTAAAGAGCAGATTTAGCAAAAATAAATGAGAGTGGAAGAAAAGAAATGTGTGGTTGTGGAGGAAATATCAAAGTTACTGTTTTTTACTTAGTTCAGAGAAAAAATATTGGTTAATAAGAAAAGTAATTTGATTTAAAATGACTATGAAATGAAGCTTCATCTATGGGATGGATTGTTTCCTTTGGAAACTGAATTCTTCCAAGGTTATGGAAGGAATATGGAGGAAATACGATGACTGAGTGTGTTTATCAGTGACATGAAGAACAGTTCATGGTTACATTGTTATGACTTAACATATGAAACTAAAAATAATTCTTTGTTTTTTAGAGAAATGCGAGAAAGCAAAAATTCAAAAATGGCAATTGAGAATAGCACGAATGTCTTCAAAATGCCTTTAATTACTTAGGAGTGTGGCAAGAAGAATGTTGTTAAATAAAAATACTTTATTAATAAATATAATAATATACTTTCAGGGCACCTGGGTGGCTCAGTCAGTTTAGTATCCGACTCTTGATTTTTGGCTCAGATCATGATCTCAGAGTCATGGGACTGAGCCCTGCGTTGGGCTCTGAGCTCATCATGGAGTTTGCTTGTCTCTTCCCTCTGCTCTTTCCTAGCCCCCTCATCATCACGTCCCCCCCCACCCCTGCTCATATGCACATGTGTGCACACTCTCTTTCAAATAGATAGTTTTTAAAAAATAATATAATACTCTTTCAAATATGTTAGTTTTTATAACTCTGATGTTTTATTTTTAAGGTATGTTCAACATGAGAAAAATAAGTTAAATAAAATTAGTCCTTATATTTAAAATATGGGGCTAATGGAAGGCTTATTACCTTGTGAGGAAACAGATCTATTTGTACTAAAACAGGGAATCATCCTATTTGTTGACAGAAAAGGCATCTGTTCATTTATTGTTAACATTTTATGTTAGCAGTAGAAAAATATCATCAAAGGGACGCCTGGGTGGCTCAGTGGTTGAGCGTCTGTCTGCCTTTAGCTCAGGGGGCTCAGGGCATGACCCTGGAGTCTGGGGATCAAGTCCCACATCAGGATCCCCGTGGAGAGCCTGCTTCTCCCTCTGCTTCTCCATCTGCCTATGTCTCTGCCTCTCTCTCTGTGTCTCTCATGAATAAATAAATAAAACCTTAAAAGAAAAAAAGAAAAATATCCTCAAAACTCCAGAAAGATTGTCTCTTAAGAATACTGTACAATTCCAAGTGACCTAGGGTAAGATATTGTTAAAAAAAAAAAAAAAGAGTCATGGAATGACTTCCAGAAACTATAATAGGTGGCTTTTTATTTCCAGCAAGGTAACTATTTCACTTATTATAGTCCCTTTAAAGTCTTTAAGAGATGCAACTGGAGTTGCAGGAAAGAATAAAACACAAGAATATTCAGAAGTACAACTGAGTGCCCACAATGCAAAAAAAGATAACTTTTCTGGAATAAGCTTCCAATTGGACAACAATTAACTAAGGATTACATTTATTGGTGGATATATTTCATAATAAATATTAAAAATATTAGAGAACTTCTTGATAAATTATCAAAATTTTAGGGAGTCATTCTTCCAGAAAAAAAATTTTAAAACACAAACACCAAAGCATTAACCGAAATTATCTCCAAGTGGTGGGATTATAGGTGCTCTTTTCTGCAGCTTCCAAAATCTCTATAATGAACATCTATAGTTTCCAGAAAACACTCCTTCACTTCTTTTGATTATTGACAACCTCTGATGTCAAATGTATATCTCTTTTGTAATCCTTCTAAAATAAATAATTAAAAGACAAGATATACATACAGAAATTTTTTTCTAGGTTGATTGGCAGAAAATTTGAAAAAATTCAGAAAACAGCAAAAATCTTAACACTTGAATTTTTTCCTTCAAATTGAAAAAAGTGAGAATATATAAAAAAGGGCTCATGGTTAGGTCTTTAGTTCTCCCCTAACTCATTAATCAGGGCCCAGCTCATCATTCCTTCTCTCTCCAGGACTGACTCAATTTGCTATCATCTCCCACCTGAAGTATTGGATGTAACACTTAATGTAGCACTTAAGAATTTTGTGATTTTAAAGATAATGTGCTAATAAAATCACACTTTCCTTTACAAAGACATACAGATGTGCTTATAATGACAAGGTCCTCTGTTCTTGCTACTTGGGAAGACAGTGCTTCATATTATCTGCTCCCAGCCCTGGGTACTAATCATTATCCTTAGAACCCTAATCAGTTGAAAAGGGCCTGCAGTCTGGGTCCACCAGAGGCCTACTGAACACCTTGCCCAGAGGAACCAACCATCTGCAAGGTTAATTCACTGAAGAACTGAGAAGGGGATCCTTTTTGAGAGAAGCCTGAAGACATGCCACTTTTTCTGCCTAGAGGTTAGTGCCATTAACACATTAAGAAAGAAAAAATTCTGTGGCTTTGACCAGTCAGCACCAATCAGAGTATTTCAAGAACTTTGATGGAGAGTAGCCTATTTATAGGATGTAATTATTCTTTCTAGGGGTTATGTTGAAGTGTTTTTCCTTCCCCAGGGTCACCAAAATACTAATCCTCTATAGACACACTTGTAACAATTTGACATAAGAATTGATAATCTTTTCCTTCAGGAAGAATGCCTCACTGTTGTGTGCACATGTGTATGTTTTGTAAAGGAAAATTGTGGATTTAACTTTTTTTAAAAAATCACTTTCAAAAGTAGCAAGCAAGCTTGGGAGATACTCAGCATTTGGTTCTGCTGACCCATGTAATGCACAGAAAAATACTTTGAAAGTCTAGATTAATCTAGATTATACTTGAAGAACTCTTGATGCAAGCTTAACAAGAGACGATAGTAGGTACTCAGCCTAACATAAATTGAATTTAGAGACAGGACTGGGAAATAGAGAAGGGACATTCCCCAACAGCTTGTATTCCTGGTGAGATAACTGGAGAGCAGGGAAAGAGGTTTTGAAGTTACTTTCTGTGTGATACGCATTTAAACCCCTTTTTTGACACTGGGTTGAGCCACTGCAGTGGCTTTAAGAGATTTAAATTGTTTTTGAGTTATTCTAGTTTTCAAATTTGTGTTTCTGAAACAGTATGTTTAAACTTACTCAAAGGCTTCCTTGCCTGGCTTTGTGCAGGTGATATGAAACCATCAACTATGAAAGGTTTTCCACTAATCTGAAATACTAAACACTAGAGAAGGTGTCATCCTACAGATAACGACTTCTACCCTTGTACTGATAAGCACTTTTCCAAGCAGGAGTTTTACTAAGTGTGGGTTTGGGGGCAGATACAATGGTGGAAATGTCCTAAGCAAATACAACAGATGACACAGAGGTAGAGGCAATCTGCCATAACAAAAGACAGCAGAGTGTTTCTGCCCAGCCTAATGGCAATTGACTGTTACATTGAAGCTGAACAACATCCGAAGGAGAAGACTGATGGAGGGAAAACAGAGAGAGATGCAGGCTTTCTGGTAAGCAGCCAGGTTCTGTTTTGGTACAGTGTATTCCACTTTTTTGTGTGTGTGAGTTCCACTTTTTAATTATATTTAACTAATCTTGATTCTTCCCTGCTGTGCTCTTGGCATCTTTTAATACTAACAGATAGTTAATTTCCACCATTCATTTGGGTTTGTCCCTATAGAAAGCAGTTAGCCATTTTCTCTCATCTTTACTGCTGAAATATTCAAATCATAGTCGACATTGTCAAATGCCCTTTTTCCCTGGCCTTGAGGTAGACAGTTCAATAACTCCCAGGAAGTGACATTTATATTCTTACATCCCTAACCCTTAGCTTACCTCTCTTGCCCATTTCCCCCATCACACAAAAGAAATCTCTGAATTTTTCACATAATTATGATGTCCTGAATCCAAATGACGGGTGGATTACTTCCTCTATATCCAAATAAGTTATACAGAAATGCTTTCCTAAACTTCACCAACAGGGTTATACTTCTTTTTTTCAAAAAACATAATGTTGTGATAAGACTCTTATTGGAATTAAAAGTCATTACTAGCAAGAAAAACATTAAGAAAAAAGACCCTTCTTCAAGGACCTCATCATTTCCTGACAAAGTGAAAGTAAAAGAAATATTTCTTAAGAAGGAAGAAAATCAAATGAAAGTCATTCCAAAAGAGCACCATATGGCCCACAAGATGTGTGGGTATAGAAGGCTCGTGTGCTGAGGGAAAAACATAGATTCTGAAATCAAAAATGAACCCCCCTCCCCAAAGTAGGTCATCTCTTGTAACCAGATTCCAAGACCAAATTTCTGTCACATAACATCTCATACTTGTAATTTATCTTACCTCTGTTGACATAACTATGTTTTTAAAAGTGAATTCAATTCTCTTATCAGCATAGTTCATATTTGTGGTATAGCTAAATGCCTTCGTCTCAAGGGTGATGTTATACAGCATATGTTACTCAATTATAACATCATCTTCCGATTTGAACAAAAAAGAGAGATGTACATCTTAACTTACTTTGAAAGCATTTATATGCAAAATTACTATCCTTTATAAAAGCTAGCTAGCATTGCCATAAAAGTTGAATGAAGATTCAGAAGTAGAAAAGAAGTTTTCTGACTTCCTTCTGGACAGAGCTTCTCAAATTTGGTATTATTAGCGTTTAGGCTAGATAATTCTCTTTTCTTAAAAATGGAATTTATTTTTTAGAGTAGTTTTAGGTACACAGCAAAACTGAGCAGGAAGTACAGATAGTTCCCATATTACCCCTTGCCTGACATAATTTTCTTTTTTGTAGAGAGCTGTTGTGTACATTGTAAAATGTTTAGCTACCATCCCTAGCCTCTAAACTCTCAATGCCAGTAGCACCCCCCAATTGTGACCAAAAAAAAAAAAAAATTGTGACTAGACACTGCCAAATGTCTCCTAGTGGGCAAATTCATCCTTGGTTTAAAACTACTGTTTCAGAGTTTGACCTTACCCTTACAGGAAAAATAAAAACTAGATTATGTTAAGTTTCTTAAGAAGCATCATTTTTGAACCCTATTTGAAACAGAAGAACTTGGCTAGACATTTTATAAGTATTTAATCTCTTTAGGTAAAACCACTGCAACCTCGTAACAAATATTTTAGAAAGATAGACAATTGGGGTAAAGGAGAAGGGATTGAGAGGAGGCCAGAGATATTCCTTTTAAAAGCCTTTGCACATGGAAGTAATCTAGGGTGTTCTCCAGCCTTACATATCCAGATGTTCAATATACTTGAAAGAATTATTAAAGAATTTATCAGATTTAGGGCTTCAATTCATGTTTCCCATGAGCTTACAAGAGATTATTAAATAGAGCAGGTACAACTATTTGTTAATTTGCAATAAGAAACATCAGTGTGAAAAGAACTGAAATACACACTGGCTGTACTGCATTGTCTCCTCACATAGGCTAGCTATATGGAAACTGAATTGTTGGAGGGTGCTTAGTGAGCACAGACTCAAAACAGAGGAATTTGACTTGTGATTTGACAGGTTTTTTTAAAAAAGATTTTATTTATTTATTCATGAGAGATACACAGGCGGAGAGAGAAGCAGGCTCCCTATGGGGAGCCTGATGCGGGATTTGATCCCAGGACCCTGGTTCAGGACCAAGGCCAAAGGCAGATGCCCAACCACTGAGCAACCCAGGTGCCCATGATCTGACAGTTTAAAGGCATCTGAGTTTGCCTAGCCTGAAATGTCCATCTGCACACTGGGACCTTTCCCTCTGCCCCAGGGGCAGCTCGCGGGGGAGGGGAATCATGTCTGAATTAATGCTCCCATAGGTTAATGGGCCAAAGAAACATCAGAAGAACTTTTTAAAAGTCAGATTCATGGGCTCCTCTCCCAGAGATTCTTATTTAGTAGGACTGAGATGGGGTCTGGTCACCTGCATTTTTTTTTTTTTTTTAGAGAGTGCACACGTGTGCATGCAGGTGGCGAGTGGCAGGGGGTAGAAGGATGGGCAGGGAGCAGGGAGACAGGGAGAAGGAGAGAGAGAGAGAGAGAGAGAGAGAGAATCTTAAGTAGGTCCATGCCCAGCACAGAGTCTGACATTGGGCTCAATCACACAACGCTGAGATTATGACCTGAGGTGAAATTAAGAGTTAGATGCTTAACTGATCAAGCCACCCAGGCATCCCTGGTCACCAGCATTTTTAGCAAGGGTCCCAGGTGCCTATGAAACACTGGACTGTTGTTCCTTTGTATCTACCTTTTCGCCTCTGCTTCCATAGGGTTCTGACTGATGCTGTTCTGGTTAACAGTCCTCCTCTTGGCCTATTAACACCTTCAGAGGTTGCAATAAAGCCTGCCAGCCTGGAAAACTTCATCTCTGTAGATGATGTTGAACATATGGGTGTTGATTTCCATTCAGTCAAAGTGTCAGCATATCCATCTCCTTATATCCTTATTGGGAATGGAGAGCAGAAAGTAGGGATACTACAGTTTCAATCTCACATGACATCTACAAGTATGAGAAACAATGTTCCCCATAAAATAGTGTCAAAGGTAATTAACTCGAGAAAAGGACATTCCTCTCTTTTAAGCGGACTGAGACATTTTGGTGTTGGTTTTAGGTTATTGATACTAGTGACATTGTTAAACAGGAGAGCAGAGTCTTACATGCTTTTCTCCCAGTCACCCAATTCCTAAATGTGATGTTCTGTTCTTCACTTTAAGGATCCATCTGTCTCTTCATTCTAGAAACATTTATTGGTTATTATGAGGCAGCTGCAATTTTTAGTTTTTGAGACCTAAAATCTCCACTCTAAGGTACAGAATTATAAGCCTTGGACTGAGGTGGAAGCAAAGAAGCAAAGGGTCTCTGGTTTGAAGAGAAACACGCAAACTCTAATGGAGTAGGATGTGCTGTGGGAGGAGAGGGTGGCAGACAAGGCTTCTCAGAGCAAGCTACACCTGAACTGAGGAGAGAGGGTAAAGAGCAGTCACCAAGCTGAGTAAGGAAACAATGGCATGCTAAGGATTCAATTGGGAAGAACAGAGATGGAGTGGTATGAGAGAGTTTGGAGCATCCTGAGATCTTTGTTACTGGTTTGGCTGAAATATGGGGTACACAAGGGATATGGGATGTAATGGGAAGTAAGTGGGAGCCATACCATGAAGGATCTTATACAAAATGCTGAGGAACTTTGATTCTGTAGATCAATGTGAAGACGAGTCCTCAGAAGCTTAAAAGCAAGGGAAATGACATGAGATGGTGTATGAATAAGAGGTTTTTCTTATAGAAAGAAAAGAGGTTTTCTAGAGTGAGAGACTTGAGCAGAGCTAAAAGTTTGGCATGAAAAAGGAGCATAAGCAAGGAGAAGGCACAGGACTCTCAGGCTGTATTGAGCATCTTGCTGCAGTTTTAAAAAACTTTAGTGCTTTGAGAATAATCTATTTACTTGGGGACTTTTTCTGGCAGTGCTCAGAAGTCCAGTTACATAGCAGAGAAAGATGATGGCTCATTAGCTGTCAAGTGTAATTTTTCTAGATCAGGGAGCAAGAATTTTTAGGTTTAAACAAGAGATGTGGTAAGAAGGTGATGGACAGGGAGGGAGGGGAAGGATCAAATATATAAGGGCTTAATGAATTTGAGGAGCACGTTTGTAGTGGTAACGAAGAAGTTAAAAAAATAGGGAGATAGGTTGTGATAAAGAGTAGAATACTGAATAATAACATTTAAGAAACAATTCTAGGTGAGGAGTCAATACTGTGTATGACACAGGTAAGAAATCCATGTAATAGATACCTTTTTGATTATCTTCCTCACTCACTACTCACCACTTCTCTTTCTTTTTAATTAAGATACTGTTGATACACAATGTTACACATGGTAATTACAGATATACAATACAGTGATTCGACAACTCTACAAGTTATGTTGTGCTCACAAGTGTAGTTACTATCTGTCACCATGCAATATCATTGACTATATTCCCTATGCTGTACCTTTCATGCCCTTGACTCATTCATTTCATAATTGGAAGCCTGTACCTCCCACTTCCCTTCACCCATTTTACCAATCCTCCCACACCTTCCCTCTGGCAGCCACCAGTTTGTTCTCTGTATTTATGGGTATGTTTCTGCTTTGTTTGTTCATTTTGTTTTTGAGATTCAACATATAAGTGAAATCCTATGGTATTTGTCTTTCTTTGTCTGACTTATTTCACTTAGTAGAACATCCTCTAGGACTATCCATGTTTTTGCAACTGACAAAATCTCATTCTTTTTTGAATAGAGTAATATTCCATAGTATATATATACATATACCACTTCTCCTTTATTTGTTCATCTACTGATGTAAATAATGCTGCAAAAACACGGTTGCATATATATTATTACAAATTAGTGTTTTTGTTTTCTTTGGTAAGTACCCAGTGATACAATTACTGGATTCTACAGTATTGGCATTTTTAATTTTTTGAGGAACCTCCATACTGTTTTCCACAGTGGCTACACCAATTTACATTCCCACCATCAGTGCACAAAGGTTCTTTTTTCTCCACATCCTCACCAACCCTTATTATTTCTTGTTCTTGATACTAGTCATTATGACTGGTGAAAGTTGTTAACTCATTGTGCTTTTGATTTGCATTTCCCTGATGATTAGTGATGTTGAGCATCTTTTTATGTGTCTGTGGGCCATCTGTATGTCTTTTTTGGGAAAACGTCTACTCAGATCCTCGCCCATTTTTTTTTTGATTTTTTTGGTGTTGAGTTCTATAGGTTATTTTTATATATTGTGGATATTAACCCCTTATTAGATATGTCATTTGCAGACATCTCTCATTCAGTAGGTTGCCTTTTCATTTTGTTGGTGGTTTCCTTTACTGTGCAAAAACTTTTTATTTTGGTGTAATTCCAAATGTTACGTTTGGTTTTGTTTCCCTTGCCTGAAGAGACATAGCTAGAAAAATTTTGCTAAGGCTGATGTCAAAGTGATTACTGCTTATGTTTTCTTCTAGGATTTTTATGGTTTTGGGTCTCAGATTCAGGTCTTTATTTTGAGTCTATTTTTACGTATGGCATAAGAGAGCAATCCAGTTTTATCCTTTTGCATGGAGTTAAGTTTTCCCAGCACCATTTATTGAAGAGACTCTTGTTTCCATTGTACATTCTTGCCTCCTTTGTTGTAGATGAATTGGCCATATAAGCATGGGTTTATTTCTGGGTTCTCTATCCTTTTCTGTTGACCTATATGTCTATGGTTGTACTAATACCATCCAGTTTTGATTACTATGGCTTTGTAGTGTATCTTGAAATCTGGGATTGAGACACCTCCAGCTTTGTTCATATTTCTCAAGATTGCTTTGGTTATTCAGGATCTTTTGTGGTTCCACAAAAATTTTAGTATTACTAGCTCTAGTCCTGTGAAAAATACTGTTGGTATTTTGATAAAGCATACATTGAATCTATAGATTGTTTTGGGGGTAGTATGGACATTTTAACAATATTACTTCTTTCATTCCATGAACATGGACTATCTTTCCCATTTGTTTGTGTCACCTTTAATTTCTTTCAACAATTTTTTTTATAGTTTTCAGAGTATAGGTCTTTCATGTCCTTGGTTAAGTTTAAGCCTAGGTGTTTCATTCTTTTTGGTATAGCTGTAAATGGAATTGTTTTCTTAATTTCTCTTACTGCTATTTTGTTATTAGACTTGCCTCATTCTCCAACCCCTGAAACGACAGTGGATAGGATAGAGGACCCTGTGTTCATATTCATATTATTATATAGCACTCCTAACTAATTGGACCCATTAGTTTTTCACTCCTAGAGATCTAAAATCAGAATATTGGTCACTCTATTTTGCTTGAACTCTGGTGCTGTGGTGCATCATCATCTTTTCCAGTGCCTAATTCAGCAGATAAAACAGACTGAGAGAGGGAGAGAAAGGGGAACGAGGTAGGGGGTGGGGGGGGGGGGGAGACAGAGAGAGAGAATCAGAAAGAAACAAATGAGAATCCTTATACCCACGAGAGAGAAAACCTATTTTTCCCAATGGCTTTCTAGTTCTGTCTCTTTCCTTGGATGTTCTTGGTATAGTTGGTTTTCCTGAGCTGGTCCTGTATGACATCACTTCTTAGGAGACAAAAAGCTTACCCACTCTCAAATTAAACAGTTCAAATCTTAACACTATTCACTTATCAGATTGTTCAAAATGCAGTAATAGCTTTGGTTAGGATATAGAGAAAAAGTAAAATAAAAAGTAGAGCAAATACAAGAGAAAAATATTTCCATATTCATTTGGAAAGAATATGAATGGGAATCACCTTTTTGAAAGATAATTTGGTAACATCTTGTAAATATTTCATATATGCATTCCTTTGACACAGAGATTCCCTCTTAAATATTTTTAATAGTACAGAAAAATTTCTGTATGTATAATTCTATCCATTGCAATATTGCTTGTAATAAGAAAAAAACAAAAATTAGAAATGTGGTACATGTCCACAAGTGAATTACTAATTTAGCTATATTATGATATATATCATATATATGAAAACATCATATATGTGTATATGTATATATGTATATTAAGATTTTATTTATTTACTCATGAAAGACACACAGAGAGAGAGAGAGAGAGAGAGAGAGAGACATAGGCAGAGGGAGAAGCTGGCGGGAAGTATGATGCGGGACTCGATCCCAGGACCCATGATCACACTCTGAGCCGAAAGCAGACACTCAACTACTGAGTCACCCTGGCGTCCCTATTATGATATATTTATGCTATGTAATACTCTTACTATACAGCCCTCAAATGGAATGGGATAGATCTATATTTGCTGATATACAAGTATTACTTAGAAATATTGAATGAAGAGGTAAGGTACCAAAAAGTGTGCATACTCGAATTCCATTTGTGTATATTTTTAAACTCTATACTTGTATATGCACATATCCTCATAATGTTTTCTGCCTGGATATACAAGAAAGTGATTAATTTGCAGAGAAGGATTTGAGTGGGCTCAAATAGAAAGGAAGCTTTTTTCCTTTTTATTTGATGTCTCTTTTCAGCACTGTGAGTTTTTGTTTGTTTTGTTTTGTTTGTTTGTTTTCAGTATGTCCATATGTCACTTCGGTTCAAAGAATAAAATAAACTTGCTTTCAGGAATAAGTCTAATATGGATCATTTACACCAGGTTTACTCAAAGTACTAATTGATGACAAGTTCTAGTGCTTATGTAAGAATGTAAAACAATACATCACTTTTTTGGCAAAATAATCTACCTAGGAAAAAAAATGTCGGCTAAACTGAACAGTGTGCAGTAATACAGTTGATTTACATTCCAAGGTAAATTTCTCTCTCTCTCTCTTTTTTTTTAAGATTTTCTTTATTATTTGAGAGAGAGAGAGAGAGCGCTAGCATAAGTGAGGGGGAGGGGCAAGGAGACAGGGAGAAGCAGAGTTCTGGCTGAGCAGGGCGCCCAATGCAGGGCTCGAGCCCAGGACCCTGAAATCATGACCTGAGATGAAGACAGACACCTTGCCCACTGAGCCATTTCTGCACCCCTCAAGGCAAACTTTTTATCCCTCACTGATTGGCAACAGTTCTTATGCAGTTTTCAGACCATACATTGAAAAATACTGATTTATACTTTAATATGACTTTAAGAGAAATTCTCACCTCAAGCATACCTGTATGTCCCAACCATAGGGTTAAGGTATTTTCTTGGGCAAAATTCCTTTCTTAATGCCCCTGGTACACATAAACACTCAAGGCCCAGATTGACAGAGACTCTGTCATCTTTAACACGTGGCTTTAATCATAGCACTGTGTGTCAACATGGCAAGAATCAGGACACAGCTCCCCCAGATACAAAGGCACCTGGGACACGCAGTCCCACAATGGACAGCTCCTTTCTAACAATTTGACACTATGGAAGGGCACAATGAATCTTTTATCTGTGTCACAGCAATCTATACTATCTGTTCCAACACTAAAATGCAAATCAAATAGAAATCAAATATGCTTTTTACCAAATATGCATTGATATAATAGAGGTTTATAATTCTGACCATTAACTATGTATCATATTTTCATAAATGTTAATGAAATGTCTTTCTTAACAAACTATGAATGACAATCAATGTTAAAACATTTTCTAGCGGCGCCTAGGTGGCTCAGTTGGTTAGGCATCTGCCTTCGGCTCAGGTCATAATCTTAGGGTTCTGGGATCGAGCTCACACTGAGCTCCCTGCTTGACAGGGAGTCTGCTTCTCCTTCTCCCTCTGCCCCTGTGTGCTCTCTCTGTAATCAATAAAGAAAATCTTTTAAAAAAAACATATCTCTTTCTAAAAAGTATATTCAACTTGAGAAAACAGGGTAACCTGATTAACTAGCAGGTGATTTAACATGATACAGTAACCTAACCACCCTTGTGGTAGACATATTTTTTGGTTGCATACCTAGACTACTCTGCAAATAGCTCACTTATCCAAGGGGATAGATCCTGGAAATGATGCTGAAATTCCATAACCTGACTTTTGCCAATTGCCTGGGGTGAACCTGAACAACCCAGGTCAATCAGGAATACAAAAACTAGTTAGTGTCTGCCATGCTTTTAACGAGGAAATGATGTAGGGGTGGGCTAGGGCAGCTATGTTGGCCCCAGAGAAGAACGGTATCACAGAGAGAGGTAAAGATGAGAAACCATGTGGTCCAGAGAGTGAGAGTCACTGAAAAGTAGTGGCTGGAAAAAAAAAAAAAAGTAGTGGCTGCATTCTCATGGCTTTTCTGTTCTTGTTTCCAATCCTTCTGAGGTTTCCTTGTATTCCTTCTATCCTTATGATAATTGTCCCTTTGCTTTTTCTTCCAGTTACTTTGACTAGGTTTCTGTTATTTGAAAACAGCCTTAAGACTACTGTTTATCAGCCATTCCTTCCAAATTTCTTGCTTCTATACATTAGGATGTGAAGGGAAATCTGCCTTAGGCCCACAGAACTCAGATGTCTACAACTTTTTAAAATAGACTGGACTTAGGGCCACTGTCATATATTGGCTTGGCATAATTTCAAATCCACTTGTTTTTGGCAAAAATGAAATTGTTTTTTAAGAGTGAAGTTGTTTTGATATGAGCAAAGTAAACTGTGACAGGATGTCATCATCTCATTTGTTGTCACTAATAAGAACTCAGTAGCCCAGCTGCTGAGGGGCCCCGCTGGGGCTTATCAATAAAAACACATAAAGAAGCATCTATGGCAAGCGCACATTCAGACTATAAATACCAAGAGTTTGTGATGACTGAGAGTATTCAGTCTGGGCAAGGCAGCTCTTTGCTGATCTAAATAGCTCTCTGAAGACCTTGGGGCAATTAGCTCCTGCCACAATAAGGCAGTGGTGAAAATCTTGCAGTGGCTCCACAAAGGAAATCTTGCCTGTCAATAACCACAACATCATTCCCTAGCATTGTGCTCTAGCAACATGAGACTTTTACTTTTGCACTGGCAGCTGGACATCAGCTCTCTATTGGTTAAGCTGTCTTTCCCACGTACCAACATCTATAAAGGTATACCTCAACTAAACTTGGACTTTACTCCTGTGATTAACTTATCACTGGTTTAGAATATGTTATTCCTTTATAGGCTTACTAAGAGATATTAGTCTGTACAATAGTAGCTTGTGAAATTACCCTAATTCCCGCAGTGAACCAGTGTTAAATAAATTGCTGGCAAAGATAAACTCAGTCTCTGAGCATTAATTTGCTTCCCCAAACAAAATAGCCATCTATTTTTTGAGGAATAAATCAGATGGGTCTTCTCTCATGTTCTGCTCATGCAGATACCTCTTGCAAGAATAGGTCTGAGGCACAAAACAACTGCTAATTTATTTTTAAGAATAGATGTTTTACTTTTTTATATTTCCATCTCATATAGCACTAGTAGCTTCACCTTGCACCTGACTTTATGCAAGACATATTGGATTTTAAAATGCATAAACTTGTCTAACGTGCACTTGGGTTTTTTTGTTTTGTTTTGTTTTGTTTTTTTACCTTGTGGCTCTTCACCAATTGTGGATTCATAATAAAAAGTCCTCAAAGCTTTTGCTTGAATGATAGCCAAACTCAAATTGCTGATTTTGATCCTGAAAACATAACACCAGACATCCTCCCTTCTTGGACCCACATTTGCAAAAGAACATAATCGTGTGAACAGCAATAATTCATCAGTCATTGTCAAGGATCAATTCTTCTACAAAATTTTAATGTACTGAGAATATTTTTCTTTATCTACTTGCCTATCCAGATGTGGTTTCATTGGAAATACATTTATACTTATTTCAAAGATGCATCCAAAGATCAAGAGCAGTATCAGTCTCATGACTGTAGTTTGTCTATACTATAGTAAAAAAACATTTCCTCCATACTTCACTCAGCTGAGAACCTTGCTCCTTTTCTACTCTGAATTTCTGGCAGGCCTTCCTATGGTCTGGAGGAATTTGAGAAGGAACCTGTGAGCTGTGGCGACAGGCTAAAGTCAGATCCTCACTAAATCTGAGGAAAGGGCCCATGAGGAGGTTTGAAAGGCCTTTCCGTGGATTCCTAGCCTGAGATTCAGGTGTTAATTGTGAATTTGGGAAAAAGATTCATCAAAAAGGGAGTTTTTAATCAGTATTATTTTTTAATGTGCTCAGTTCAAATTAATCCTTTCTAGACTTTCCCATTTACCTACCAAACATGAAAACCATAATGTTTAAAACGCCTTTTCCGAAGAGAATTTGGGTTTTGTTAAAAAAAAAAAAAAATAGAGGAAATCAGAGGTTTCTGGGTGATGCAAGGCCCAGAAAAATCGGTCTATGTTAGCCACTAGCTCGCTGATTTTCATGGTATAACAAGATTATGGTTTTTTTGGTGTGCTTTCCCTGGGTGACCTTTTTTCCTTCAATAACAGTAAATACTTATCGACCACAGAGGAAGATTTTTTCTCTTTATACGAATCCATAAAATCTAGCCTGTTTCTATGGTTTCCATCTTATTCCCATTTCTTAATTCTCCCGGTCTCGGTTTCTTCTCTCTTTCCTCTCCCTACTCTTACTTAAGCCAATTACTGCACATTTCTCTTCTTCCCTTTCCAGTCTTTTGTGATGCCGCCTCTCATACCCGCAGACCGACAGTCACAGAGATGGTCTGTTCAAATCGCATTTGTTGATCTAACAAAAACTTGTCGTTTTTCCTCAATCCCATTGTAAGTGACACGACTCTGGATTCTAATTTTCTCACCCTACAGAGGATGATCTTCCCAGATCTCTAGCCCTTTTTATTTTATTGCTCTGTAATGGCCTGTTGTTTTTTTTTAATTTTTATTTATTTATGATAGTCACACAGAGAGAGAGAGGCAGAGACACAGGCAGAGGGAGAAGCAGGCTCCATGCAGGGAGCCCGACGTGGGACTCGATCCCGGGTGTCCAGGATCGCGCCCTGGGCCAAAGGCAGGCGCCAAACCGCTGCGCCACCCAGGGATCCCTGTAATGGCCTGTTTTATTTAGACGTACAGCAAATCTCTTATTGACCACTTAAGTGTGATTATATGCTTAATAATTGATTGTTTTCTTATATACATATTTTTTAAAATCCTATTTTTCCCCCTTTTTTTCCCCTTGATCCAAACTCACAGCCACGCAGGTCCCTTCCGAACCTCCAAGGTGCCACAGCCGCTCTGCAGTTGCTCAGGTGGAGACGATCCGGCCACGTGGTTGGGGCCCTGAGGGGAGCACTTCCGGTCCGCGCTTGGGCAGCTTCCGGTGTGTGTCCGCCCGACTTCTCCGTGCTTCCCTGCGCGAGGCCGGTCCGATTCCCCCTTCCCCTGTGCCCGCAGGGAATGCAAGCCGCGGTCGTGACCCACCGGAACAAGGGCGCGGCCCGCCTGCGCTCGGCCCCGGCGCTCTCCCGCGCCCGGCCGGCCGCCATGCGCCTACAGTAGCCCCGCGAGAGCCTTCCCTAGCGCGGCTCCGCCGGGTGTGCCGCGGGCCTGCGCCGTTCCCAGGCGTCAGGCTGTGACAAGCACAGCCAGGCAAGCGCACGGGGTCAGCAGCCGCTCAGTCCATCTTGAAACACCGAGAGGCTGACGTGTGTGGGAGTCCGCGGCTCACCTGAAAGCTGCCCTGGTGCCTTGAAACAGCTGCTGCTTAGCCCCATGCTAAGGGACGCCTGGTGGCTCAGCGGTTGAGCGCCTGCCTTTGGCTCAGGGTGTGATCCTGGAGTCCTGGGTTCAAGTCCTACATCAGGCTCCTTGTATGGACCCTGCTTGTGTTTCTGCCTCTCTCTCTCTCTGTCTCTCATGGATAAACAAAAATCTTAAAAAGAACCTCCAAGTGACCTTCCGTTCATCCGAACCATGTTTGACTATGGGGTCTTAGAGGATGTGAGGGTGTATAGCAGGAGAGATTTGATTTCTAAGTTCACTCTCCTAGCATGGAGCTAAAGAGCAAGTTCCTTTTCACGGTCTTGTTACTTTTCTTACTACTTTTTTTTTTTTTAAGATTTTGTTTATTTAATCATGAGACACACAGAGACAGAGAGGCAGAGACACAGGCAAAGGGGGAAGGAAGCAGGCCCCATTCGGGGAGCCCCATGTGGAACTCCATCTCAGGACCCTGGGATCACGCCCTCAGCCCAAGGCAGACACTCAACCACTGAGCCACCCAGGTGCCCCCTCACCACTTCTAATAATTCATGCTGTTTGGTTTTAATGTCTCTGAGTCTCAGTTTCTTTATGTGGGAAATCAAGGAAATTTGACTTAGGTGATTCATGGTACCCCTTCTAACTCCAAAAATCTTGTCACCTTGTTAATAAATCAATTCTTCCTTACAAACATCTTTTGAATCACCTCCTTGAAAGCCAATCAAGAACATAAGAACATGTGCTAATATTGTGATTATCAATTAATTTCTCTAAGCACCAGTTTCACATAGGTAGAATTAGACTTTTTTAAAGCCAACAATATTAAACATGTGATAGATTCTTGCTGTCTTTTCTATTTAGGACTTTTTTTTTTTTTCCACTACAGATAAATTTATGTTTTCTGTTGTCAGAAACCAAAAACTCCAGAACGCTAGTGCATTTCCTGGCTATAAGAAAACTTAGAGCCAAAAACATTGTCCAAATGTTGTAATATGCCAAACTCTGTGGCTGAGAAAAGCATCTCTTTCCTTTCAAATGGATTTTGTTCTCTATTATCCTCAAATGCCTTACTTGGAGAATTTCAATTTGTAGGTGTGAGCAGAATGCAAGACTTAAATTCAGTTCACAGTACAATCTCCAGTTCCATGCTGATGCATTTTCAAGTTCTTGGTTACAAATTAATCCACTCACCTCCCAATCACTTGGCAGAAGCCATGAGTAAAAAAATAGCCTCCTCTGTAGGTATCTCTGTCCAAGGATTAAAAAACTATTTTGAGGGAATGGAGTGTGAGATGGTCTCATAGAGGCATCCATGGGGCCAAAGTGGACAAACTACCCAGACATCAGAGGAGTTCATGCAAGAATCACCTGCTCACCTGTGCTCTAACAGAACTGCTTTGCATAGGAAGATCCTGTAAATTCCCTAAGCCTACGTAATTTCCAATCTTTCATTCCCCAGTGTATATTGCCAGTACAGCATAAGTACATCTGTTCTTATGCTAATAACTGCAGCCCCTTAGTTCCTTTCTATCTCAAGGTCCAGGATTATGATGTTTTCTCATCAAGTCAAAGCAGTCATGTGCAAGGTTAACTGTGTGCTAAAGATGTGCAGTGCACAGCCTGTACAAATGTAAATAGTTGCCTTATGGACTGTTTCTTATAATTTGGCTCAGGAGAACTATTGTTGGTTACCACTTGTAGCTTTGCTCAATCCAGCACTACTTAGACTCTAACAAACGTTCAGAAATCTGTTTCTAAGTAAGGAAACTTGTCTTCCAGAAATCACACAACAGGGGTGCCTGGTTGACCCAGTTGGTTAAGTGTCTGACTCTTGGTTTCTGCTTTGGTCATGATCTCAGGATAGTGATCTCAGGGTCGTGAGATGGAGCCCCATGTTGGGGCTAAAAAAAAATTTTAAACTGTTAAGTGCATTACTTCCGGGTCCCACATGAAAAGCTAAATTTATTATTTTTTAAATATTTTATTTATTTATTCATGAGAGACACACAGAGAGAGGCAGAGACACAAGCAGAGGGAGAAGCAGGCTCCATGCAGGGAGCCCGATGTGGGACTCGATCCTGGGACTCCAGAATCATGCCCTGGGCTGAAGGCAGACGTTAAACCGCTGAGCCACGCAGGTGTCCCGAAAAGCTAAATTTATAAATAATGTTTGTTCAGTCAGTGTTTTCAAAAGAAAATACTTTTGTTTATTTGTTTGTTTCTATATGCTGTGTTTCAGTTTTAGGAGAAAGGGACACATTATCAAAGAGATCATATTGACACTTCGGAGAGGTTCTGGGGCTAGTACACATTGAGTTAACTTCCCAGCACATCAAAAGATAAACATGACTGAATGCTGTTGAAAACAATGATGTTATAGTTATATGAGGGTCTTGAACATCTACAAACCATTTAATTGTTTCAATTTAACCATCCCATTTCAAACAGAAATAGGAAAAGTACATGATTTGGACCTCAATAGTAAGAGAACAAAAATATTTTTAGCACAGTCTTGAGCTACATATTACTAACAGGCTATTTTCCTGGAAAATTAAAAATCTCATGATATTATGTAAATATAGAAATGAGACCCACAAGCTCTGATTTGAAACTAGTTTATGGAAAGCCTAAATTTGAAAGACAGATGAACTACCAAGTTATTTCAAGGTTTGTTTAAAAATCTCATAGAAATTTTCCCTATTTGCAGATTTTGTAGCTTTCCCACACCTGAAGAATACCAGGCATCTATGCTCCTAGAGACATTCCCAGCATTGAGAAATACATCTGCTTTCTGACAAATTTTCCCCATCCACTTCACAAACCAGCAAACCAAGTATACAAAGACCAGTATTCAGTATTCCATCTTACCTGAGTTTGTATCCTCACTCTGTCCCTTTATCCTGCTTTATTTGTCTTCAGAGCACTTAACCATGGCCTCATACAGCTTAAACTATTTATTTATTACCTGTCTTCCAATGAGAATGCAATTCTAAGAGAACATGGATTTTTGACAATTTTGTCCTCTGTTTTAACCCAAACAGTATATAGTTCAGGATACATAAAAGTCACTCAGTAAACACTTTTTGGATAAATTTTGACAAATTCCACTAGAGAATTGTCCCTTTTCCTCTTTGCTATACATCTAGAATAGACTGCTAGCTGAAGTGATTCAACTTTTATGGCACCCTGAGTTATTAAGTAAATTTTAATAAACACTCAAAAGTTATTTTTATTATGTAAAATACTCTCTTAAAATCTTAAGTGTTTAATAGTTTTTTTTATTTTGGTTGCTTTTTTCTCTAGTTATTTGTCTAGGCACTACGCTATCTAAATCCTTACTATCAAAATACAAGTTCATATAAAAATTCATATAAAGCTAGTATTTTATTCCACTCAAGTATTTAGCAGGGATAGATAATCTATCACCAAAAAGAAGACATTCAGTAAAGCCAGGCTGTATGTATTCAATGAATTTTTTTTCTTTAGGACATTAAACATGCAAAACTCTATTAAAAATTAGTAAAATAGTGATGTGGGAAACAGAGGCAAAAGAAAAAATTAAATTTCTTTACTGCCTATAGGCCATTGACAAGTCCTTGAAACAAAGTGACCTTCCTCTAAGAACTTTGCTGCCTCAGTGTTGACACTTGGCTAAGGGCAAAAGGCAATCTTAGCTTAACTCTATTCGAACTCTCTCACCACACCCCCCACCCGACCCCCGACCCCGGGATCCTGTAAGTCTACTTTAAAATATAAAAATTCCTTTGGAGGCTTCCTTTATCTTTAATCCCCAAGATACATGTTGGCAATCATCCTCCAAGTATATAACCCATCGATATACATCCTAAGTGTCTCATGACTGAGTTTTTACTAAACAGTAATAAATTACCTTTCCTAACAATAGCTGGCCCCCTCAGGATCCTGGAAACCTTATTTCCAAAATACCTGCGAGGCTTATTATTCCTAACTCCCTCCCAACTTGAAAGCATATAAGGGGCCACTCCTCATGACCCCAGTGCAGCTCTTTCTGCTCATGGTCCTGTCCCTGTGCTTTAATAAAACTACCTTTTTGCACCAAAGACATCTCAAGAATTCTCTCCTGCCTATTGGCTTCGAACTCTAACGTCTTTCCTGTATCAGTCTGCACTTTCTTAATTGCCATAAATTGCTTAGTTCTTAGCTCTTAAACCTGGGGGAAGATCTAAGCTTTGAGGAGCCCAAAGCTTAAACAAATATGTGCTCTTCTATAAGAAGAAAAAAAAAGAAAAAAAAAAAAAGAAAAAAAACCCTAATGAATCTAAAATGAGATTTAAAAAGTGAGAAATTTTTAAAAAATGAGAAAATAAACCACAATAAATTACAAATTTTAAGAAGTTGACAAAGACCTTATGTATCATAAAATCCAGAAAAATAACATACATTATTAATTATGTGCTGAACATACCCCATAAGAGCTTTTTTTCTATAATTTTTGGCTATGTATTCTTTGATTGCTTTTCATATAATGATGATTTTGTAATATAATTTTTTATTAAAAAAAATGAAAAGAAAATTCAGTCTTTCCTCAACACAGCTAATCAAAATTTATTTTTGTGAGTTTAGGAACTCTTCCACTCATCATTGTTCATAATGATGTGTACATTTTAGAATGTTAAATTTAGAAAAACAACCACCAAAATCGTTCATATCTGAGTTATAGATATACTCACCATTTGTATATTGCTGTAAATTTGTGCCCTACAAATAGAGGAATCCTGATAATTTCTACTTTGCGTGGCTCCTATAAAAAAATGTAGAGTGAACTTATGATTGTGTATCCGGTATTGTCAAGTACATGCCTAAAACAAGAGAACTTCTGTTTTGACTTAATCATCAATGACAAATACTTCACTTAGTATTTTACATGTCTGATGATTGGAAAACTTTTCCACAACGTAGCTTCAGGCACCACTTTTCACACCTGGTTTCTCCCCTACAACATACTTCTGGCTACAGGTATCATAAGACAAATTCACATAGGGATGTAGTTTCTGGTCCCATATCTTCAGGTCACAACATTGGATGAGTTAGCACAGAAGTTTTGGGACATTTTTGGAAGCCATTTTTATAATTAAAGCAATAAAGTAACTAAATATGGAAGTAACTGAGATGCACATAAATATGCCACACTAGGCTAATATTAAATATATTCCTCAACTTATTTTTTCTCATTCAAATCCCTCAGATGCCCACAGCTATTCCAAAGTCAACTGAAATCAGTAGGTATATGATGAAGTTGAATTTAAAGAGGAAAGGCACAGCAGTCCTAACTGGCTGTGTTTATTTAACATATTTTACAGAAAAACGGTCATGAAAACACCACATTAGGCACTTCCAAGGATCCTAAAAGTGAACAGTACAAGTTCCATGGCAAATCTGCCTCTGATTATACCTTTATAATATGATTTAGTAGCCATTAGAATCTCTTCTCCCAATTTGCTGTTCTTCAGAATGTCTATGTTACTCTTGGTCTCTCTATTTCTATATAATTTAAATTCAGCTTGTCTTGTGCCACAAAGATCTGTGTAAGGATTTAGACAGAGCTTGCACTGAATTTATAAATCAATGTTGGAAGAACTGACATCTTTACAATATTAAGTTCTCTGATTTATGTACAAAGTTTATCTCCATTTATTTCAGTTGTTTAAAATTTATCTCATTATATGTGTATGAATTCCTACAAAAGGAATGCATCTTTTTAATTTTATCAATAGTCCTTAATATTTTTGTTAGAATAAACTATGTATTTTATAAATTTAATTTTCTAATATTTATGGCTGATATAGAGATATACTATGATTTCTATTTAATAACTTTGCTAAATTCTCTTAAAACTAAAATTTTATCTGTGGGTTCATTTGAATATTTTCTTTCAAAATTTTTTTTTAATTTTTGTAACATGACATTTCCTTATTGATTTTTATGTTTCTTTTTCCTTGCTTTACCACAGTTGCTAAAACCATCATTATAGGGTTGAATGGAAGTGGTAATTGTGGCATCCTTAGTTTCTGTGTCAAACTATACCAATAAGTGCAATGTTTCTTTTAGATTTTTTTGTACATATAATTGACCCTTGAACAGCATGGATTTGAACTGCATCAGTCCACTTACATGTGGATTTTTTTCCGGTAAATATAGTATAGTATTGTAAATGTATTTTCTTTTTTTTTAAGATTTATTTATTTGAGAGAGAAAGTGAGAGAAAGCAGGAGCTGTAGAGAGGAGCAGAGGGAGAGGGAGAAGCAGACTCCCTGCTGAGCAGGGAGCCCAACACCGGGCTCAATCCCAGGACCCTGAGATTATGACCTGAACCAAAGACAGATGCCTAACCCACTGAGCCACCCAGGAACCCTGTATTTTCTCTTTCTTATGATTTTATTAATAACATTTTCTTTTCTGTAGCTTACTTTATTGTAAGAGTATGGTATATAATACATAGAACACACAGAAGATCTGTTAATTGGCTATTTATGTTATCATCAAGACTTCTGATCAGCAGTAGGCTATTAGTAGCTAAGGCTTGAGGGAGTCAAAAGTTGTACGCAGATTTTCACCTGCACAGGGAGTCAGTGCTGCTAAACCCTGTGTTGTTCAAAGGTCAACTGTCCTTTTTTCAATTTGAAGAACTTTTCTTTTTTTTTTCTCATTTTTAAAGTTTTTAACAGTGAATGAATGTTGAATTTTGTCAAATGCGTTTTCTGTAACTATTAAAATAATACTATAATTTTCTTCCTCCAATGTCCTAATAATGGAAAATTATATTGATTTTTGAATGTCAAACCAATATTGAGTTTTCTGGTATTAAGTCAGTTTGGTCATATATACTACTTTTTTATAAATTTCTATATTTATTAATTTTCAAAGGATTTTGCATGTATGTTCATCGGTGAGAATGGCTTATGTATGTAATTTTGCTTCCCTAATTCTAGTATTAATGTTATCTTCATAAAATGATTTGGGAAGCCTACTCTCTCATTCTACTACTTGAAAGAGTTTTGGTAATATTAGAGCCATTTGAGCTTGTTTTCTTTTTGGTAAGATTTTTTGTTACTATTTAATAGTTGTAGATTAATTTTTGAGGGCTTTTCTTTCTTTCTTTTTTTTCTTTAGGCTTCTTATGTCAGTTTTGGCAAGTTGTATCAATTTTATTTTCTTTAACAGAACCAACTTCAGCTCTTTTAACTTATTTCTGCTCTTACCTTGATTTTTTTTCCTTCTTTTTACTTTCCTTTGGTTAGTGTTTATTCTTTCTATAACTTCTTGATATGGTTACTTGCTTCACCTATTTCCAACATTTCTTTTATTTTTTTTTTTTAAGATTTTATTTGAGAGACAGAGAGAGAGAGAGCTTTAGTGCACGTATGTGACTGAGGGGAGAGGCAGAGGGAGATGGAGAGAGCCCTTAAGTAGACTTCATGCTGAGCCCAGAGCCTGACATGGGGCTTGTTATCAGGACCCTGAGATCACAACCTAAGCTGAAACCAAGAATTAGTTACTTACTGACTGTGACACCCAGGTGCCCCAACATTTCTTTTTTTCCAATAAATATTTTTAAATAAAAATATTCTCTAAGTAATGATTTAGCAGCAGTTATGAAAACATTTTTTTTAAGATTTTATTTATTTATTCATGAGCAACACACACACACAGAGAGAGAGAGAGAGAGAGAGAGAGGCAGAGACACAGGCAGAGGGAGAAGCAGGCTTCATTCAGGGAGCCTGACGTGGGACTCGATTCCGGGTCTCCAGGATCACACCTTGGGCTGTAGGCGGCGCTAAACCGCTGTGCCACCGGGGCTGCCCTAGTTATGAAATCCTATATTTTTATTATTCAGTTGGAAATACTAATTCATTATTATTTTTTCTCTGAACCTATACATTATTTATATGATTTTTTTTACATTTACAAATACCTGGGTATTTCCTAGTATTATGGTTGTTTTTCATTTTTAATATAATTGCCTTATGATTAAAAAGTATAGCCTATAATATTTTGATCCTTTAAATGTGTTGAGCCATGTTTTATGGCCAATATATGGCCAATTAAAAAAGAAATCAGTCTGTGCTTGAAAAGGCTGTGAATTCTGCAGTTAGTTGTATGAATTTAAAAAAAAAGAAAGAAAGAAAGTTGGGACGCCTGGGTAGCTCAGTGGTTGAGCGTCTACCTTTAGCTCAGGGCATGATCTGGAGCAGGATAGAGTCCTGTATTGGGCTCCTGAAGGAGCCTGCTTCTCCCCCTGCCTCTGTCTCTGCCTATCTTTGTCTCTCATGAATAAAAAGTAAAATATTTTTTTAAAAAATGAAAGAACAAATACATCCTGGTGTTATGTAATAGTATCAAACCAAAAAAAAAAAAGTCACCCAAACAGGATTATAAATCTCTCTTGTGGGATACCTGAGTGACTCAGAGGTTAAGCATCTGCCTTCTGGCTCGGGGAGTGATCCTAGAGTCTCGGGATCGAGTCCCACATCAGGCTCCCTGCATGGACCCAGCTTCTCCCTCTGCCTATGTCTCTCTCTCTCTGTCTCTCATGAATAAATAAATAAAATACTTTAAAAAAAAAGAAATCTCTCTTGCTCTTCCTGTGCTCTATATGTTCCTAGAATTTTTTAAAGGAGCAGTTGGTGAGATAGAAAAGAAAGGGCCACTTGTGTCTGCATATGAGTTTTCCAGTTTTGTTCATCTGAGGGGTTCACAGCAACGTGGTCATGTCCAATTTTTGTGTTTTCCCCCCATAAGTCAAGAGATAGCATATTTTTAGAAAATGTCAATAAATATTTAATGCATCTGGGAAAGAAAAATTTGCTGTTAGTAACACATATCCACTAATCTATAATGAATAACTATAAATTATTTACTGTTCCTTAGAAGGAATATCAAAGGATAATACTTGAAATAATTATTTTTTTAACCCGGGCATTCAATTTTAGCTTAACACTATTGCAAATAGAGTCAATTTTATGTTTCACCTGTCTAACATTCTAAAGAATCTTTCACAGGAAAAATCATTTCATTTTGTATCAATAGCATATCTAAAACACAGTAATGTCAAAACAGTGGGGCACCATGCAGAAAAGCCTAAAATGGGATACCAGCCCCCCAAATACTGAATTTTCAGTGAAATTATGTAACTAGAAATGGATTAAGACCAGTTCACATGACAGTGATCCATGTCCAGATAGCACAAAATAGAGTGATAGAACATGTCTTCTCTTGCATCTTGTTTTAAGTTGTCTAAGTTCAGGTAGGAATCCTGGAAAGCTGTGGCTCCATTTTTTATTAAGTTTTCTATTACTTTGAATTAAAGGGCTTGAGCAATATCCACTGAGGATGGTGGTAATAATTGAGGGGTGGAAACAAAGAAACTGAGTGGCAATGACTTCTTATCCTATCCATTGGTGGCTGTGGAACCTTGAACAAGGGACTTAAATAGCCTTGGTTTTCTTATTTGTGAAATTAGAAGAATCATATGAACATTGTAAGGTTGTCGTTTAGAATTATATGAGCAGCCCTATATGTGACTGCACAATATACACACATGTTGAGTGTGTACAATGCTTTGAAGATTTGATTATTTCTATGGTTATTAAATTAGCATTAGCTTCTGGAAGAAGCAGAACCTGTAACATGAGGGAGGGAGTTACTGGTATTAGGAGGCAAATGGATTGAGGCTTTTAAATGCAGCTACGTCTCTCCTTATGGCTATTTCCCAAAAGCAACAAATTCCATTTAAATCTTTGGAAATACAACAAGATGAAGTGCTTTTCAGATGACAAGGTTCACTCTAAGACACAAATGGCTTTTACATAAAAAATAACTGGGTAATGAAAACAATATCCAAAGCCTCCTGTCAGACATCATCCTTTTCCACTGTGATTTATTTATACTTCGGGTATAGCCATCTTGGTGTCATTGTGTGGTCTGGTTCATTTTAGATGTCCTTTCAGATAGAAAGGAAAGTGATTTTTCAGGTTTTCTCAGACAGGAGAAACAAAATGCAACTAATTTATTTATGATTCTGTTTTGTTCAGCTCAGTAAGTATACTTTTTTTGAGCTTTGTTTCAGAAAAATAAAAATATGATTCTCTTTACCAGAAGGATTTGAGAAGGGTGTGCTTTCTGAATGCCATCAGAAAATTCATTATGTTACTTAGGGTAAGCCACCGAGTTTTCTCTCTGACTTCCTACCATAGAAAAATGGGCAGTAATAATTTGTTTCTTCTTTAGGCAAAAAGAGACAAAAGACAAAGTTAATACAGTAATAATAGTAGCTGATAGTTATTGATCACTACCTATGAGGCAGGTACTCATCCAAGCACTTAATTAATTAAGAATGTTGTAATCCTCATTATAAGGCTATATAGAAGCTTTTGGAATTATCCCCTTTTTCAGATGAGGAAATGGAGGCACATCGAGGTTATAAATAACTTGTCTAAAGTCACAGGACTGATAAGTAATATATTCAAACCCAAGCAACCTGTTTCTAGAGCCCATGAAAAAAACCTTTTCCAGTGAAATGACAGATGTAAGTTCTCATTCTCAATACCAAACATTTAGTGGATCAGCAGAGATCAGTGTTGTAATTACTTTATTAAGCTTTACTTGTTTGTTTTAAATAAAGTATGCCCCTCATGTCTTAGCTAAAGGTAAGCACGTGATTACCTTTCTCTTGTGACAAGAAAATCTGGTTCTTTTTGAACATTATGACATACAGAGGATATACTTCTTACAGTCATTCTACGATAACTTCACTGTGGTCCATCCTTTGAGTTCTAAGGCTTTATTTTACATACTTTCTCAGAAGCTTTTTTTTTTTTTTCCTTCTGGAAATCTTGGTTCAAACTGACTTGCCTACATCTCAATATTCTGCATCCACGCACTTAGAATCGCCACAAAGTCAGTTCCATCTGTGCTTCATAATATTCATGCAGCAACCTCCCCTCCCCACAATACACATATTTTGCTTGAGGTGGTTTGACTTCAGTTGAGCACAAAGTACAAAGAAACCTGCCAAGTCAGGGAAGAATTGAAATTGATGCTACCTCACTTGAGTTTCTCTTTCTGTTCCATCTCACATTCTGCTGTCAGAGTAATCTCTCTTGAGCATCAGGCAGGCAGCTTTATTGATTTTCATTTTCCTCCCACAGAAAAATGAATGTATCACCTTCCTTCCCAGGCCTCCATGACCGAGTCATGCCCTGATATCCACTCATGCCCTTGCATCTTTAGTTGACTGGAACACTGCTTAACACTTTTAGGCCACTTTTTTGGATTTTTGCATTCTGGTTCATTGATAAAAGTGTTTGGACACCTACTGTGTACCAGGTTTAGAGCAGGCGCTTTTCAAGGATGACTTTGTCAGTGTTACTCACTTATATTTCAAACGCCACTTACTCCATTCTTCTCATAAACACTTTTGCTTTGGGTGGCGGGTCGGGGGAGGTGGCGCCCTGGTGGCTCAGTTGGTTAAGCGTCTGACTCTTGGTTTTGGCTCAGTTCATGATGTTGAGGTCCTGGGATGGAGACCTCTGTCAGGCTCTGCACTCAGTGTGGCGTCTACTTGGGATTCTCTCTCTCCCTCTACCCCTTACCCCCCACTCATGGTCTCCCTATCTCTCTCTGAAATAAAATCTTATTTAAAAAAAAAAACATGCCTGAAAAAAAAACAAAAACAAAAAAGCACATGCTTGGACTTTTCCAGGACTCATTATTCTTTATCAATTTAATTCTGTCCTTCAATTAGGCAAGAACTAGCTTCTCATAGACTTTAGGCCTCTGTATCCTTCTGAAGTGCTTAACATCATGCTGAATAGATGCTAAATGAGCAAAAACTACTTATTAATAGAGGAACTCCAATGAAATCCTCCGCCTTATTAAAACTTTAATTCACAAAAGGTCTCCAACCTTTGCTTAGAAAGTGATGATGAGTTGTTAGGAAACTAATGAATTATTGTTGCCATCTGTGCAGATGTAAGTGGGGAACATGGAGTTACTTTTGCTCTTTAAAAAGTATGGTGTTGACATGTCTGAGGACAGCGGGGGTGGGATACAAGAAGAAAGAAGGAACTACTTTCATCTTATACAACCCCCTCCAAATCCCTTGGTTTTCTACCTTGTATCTTTTATCAGTATAAAACTTTTTTGTCATATCATGATTTACATTTCTCTGCATCTTCTAAGCACAGTTTTGAGTGTTCTGTTAGATCTAGAAATTAACCCTAGAGTTCTCTAACCCCTGCCTTATACTATAAGATCATACTTTCTGAAATTCTTATCTTATGCCGGCTCACTCCTAGCACTGTGCACATAATGTTTTCTTCATTTATTTTGCAACATCTCTAGCTGTTTTCAATATATTATCATACTGTAAGTTATTTGACTTACTCAATTATTCAAAAACCCACTTTGTTAATTTTACTTTGTAATTCAGTTCTCAATTCATCTTTTGCAGCACAATTGTTATGAATTTTTGATTTATTTTTATATCTGTTTTTATAACTGCCACTTCTTCAATGTGGCAAGCTTTTTTTCTTAACTTTAAAAACATCATTTCTGAAAGAAAGCTGTTCTTAAATCTGGCTTTTTCAGCAAACTGAACACCCACACAATGAAGAGAATGACAGAAGTTAGAGGTGGAAAAGATGCATAAGGTCACCTTGCCTTATTTTTTTTTTAACAAATACAGAGACGTGTGCACAATAATATTTGAATCTATAGAACTTAGCATTTTAAGCTTAGAAAATATTGTTGACACCCCCTCTTCCATTAAATACTTTCTTATCTATGGGTTTTGCTAAAACTATATGAGCTTTGCTATTCACATTTTTCTTTAAAATCAGTTTATATCTTTGTGGTAGAATATGAGTCTGATTGATTCTAAATTTGTTTTATCTTATAAAGAATAATAATAGCTTTAAAAAAATATTTTCGTCCCATTTTCAAGAGTAGCATTTTCCCTATTACAACAAATCATCTCAGAACCTAATCATTTAAAATAACAGTCATTTGTTTTTATTTGTCGTTGTTTGGCAGGAAAACTGGGATCAGCTGGGCAGTTTTTGTGAATGGTCCCTTATACAGCTGCAATCAGATGGTATTGGCCACCAGAGTGGCTTTAAAGGCTTTCTCACACAGGTGGCTGTGAGAACCTCACCTGGGGCTTCTCGCCAAAACATGTATAAGTGGCCTTTCTAGGTAGCTTGGGCTTCCCTCACAGCATGGCAGCTTGGTCGCAGGGCAAATATCTCAACATAGATGTAGAGGCTGTACTGCCCTATGTGGCCTAGCTTCTGAAGTTACATAGCATCATTTCACCAGTCACAAAGGAACACCCAGGTGTAAGTAGAGCAAGGGGTGGGGGGTAGAGGGTGAGGAGTAGATCACATGGGGAATTCAATCCACCTCTGCATGAGGAGAGTGGCAATAACAAGTGGAATGAGAAATATTGTTAACTAAAAGATACAGTCTTCCATAAATAGTTATGTAATCAAATGCTGATTCTTTACAAATGGATAGAGAATTAAAGATTTCAGTTTAGATGCCAGTTTTAGCCTCTTTACATGTCAAGCCATTCATAAGTGCCACTAATAGATCTAGAAATATGCACAGTTCTTCACTTTCTTTATTTTCTCAGTGTTTCCATATCACTCCCTTTACGTGGGATGAAATCAGTGGAAAAGAAGAAGAGAAAAAGGGCTTCGCAATTCATAGTATGCATACCCTATTTCTGAACTACTGGCTCTAATCACATCTTCATTGAGTCCAGCTATTTCTCTACTCGATGTGTAACCTTGAGTGCCAGTTGACTTCCCTGGGCTTCACTGTGGTTAAATTGTCCCAAAGTTCTCTTTTAACTCTAATGCTCTGGAATTCTCTTATATCTGCAGGTCTGAAACTATTTTCATTTGCTAAATAAACATTATTACCAGTATCCCCAGATAATTGTCCTAATGAATGTGCATATGTTTATTTTTGATCCCCATGGAAAACCATGAAATTTTTCTCACACGCTCCTTCTTCACAAATAAAAGGATTAGATTTCTACTTGCAGTACAGTTTATCTACATTACACATATTATTTTTTCCTTTCCCCTTTATCCTAGAATAGTCCATCAAAACTCAAAAACTTTCCCATGAAAACAATAATCCTCTTCAGGCAATGTGTCCGTGCTAGGCTTGTTGATAACCTCTTTCCCTATCAAACACTAATCTGGTAACATGATGAAATGAAAAATCTGGTTCTGTCAAAAGCATGAAACTCACTTATTTGTGATACTGGTTATTAGTGTGTTGGACTTTCACAACACAGCAATAACCCTTTGGATTTACAAATAAACATGAAATCTGAATCTCCAAAAGAGCCACCCACGTTGTCCAAGGTGATGTCCAACAGAGGTGGCAAAACAATGGTTAATATTGATCCCTAATGTCACTCGTAAGTAATCTTTTATTACTTAGTAGTGTCACTCTGGATAAAACATTTGGTGAGGTATAAAGAAGATCTTCTCTTTCCCTGTGAATTACAACTTTCAGAGTTTAATTCACACTTTATTGCATCTCCTAGGAGTGTTTCTGTATCCTTCCCACCAAATACTTACCCTATCTTGTTGTTAACAAGATGATTTTTCTCCTACAATTTTCTCTCTCCCATTTTGACCTTGAAGTCCTCATGTTCTTTTTCCATCTTTTATACATAAACTGTCCCCTCTACCAACATTTTTTCTGTTTATTCTTCTGTCTAAATTCAAATTACAATCATAGATCAAATCCTCTGTGAAAGCCTCTGCTTGCATGCATGGCTCTACTTAACAAGCACATGCACTGACATATAACTAGACATTGGGGAAATCTTATTTATCTTGTCTGTCTTTATTTATTGTGTTTTATTAGTTCTAACATCAATCTTGATTGTGCCTTCAAATTGATTTGTGGGAGCCAAGCTCAGAATGGTGAAAAGCTCCTCAGCCCTGGGCCTTTGGAAGCTGTTGGTCCACAGCAAGAGCACAGGAAGAGTGCAACAAGAAGACAATGAGAATACAGGCTATGAAGTCTCTCCTTTGAACCACTGTGACTCATGCTCCTGCGGGAGAAAGTCAAAGGATTTGCTGGCATTTCTCTCCATCCCTCATGTGTCAGCACTCCATGTGAGCACAACATTTCTAAAGTCAGCTTGAGACTTAGGGTACAAAAGTGACCCACACTGAAAATGCCACTGTGCTCATCATAGCCTGTCATCTAAATTAGCATTTGGAACGTGGTCAAACCCAACACTCAATCAGTGAATCCTGCTTACTTAATGATCTCATCCAGAAATATCTGGTGAAGGAAGCAATAAGGAAGAAGGAACATGGCTGCTCTAACACTAGCAATGTGCCACATCTTGGTAGGGAGGCAACCCCCACCCAGAGCAGCAAACGCTGCAGGGTCCTCCTAAGGAAGATAATTTAGACACCTTGATCCACCATTGCGGTTCTAAAGCCGCTTTTTCCTATGCTGGAAAGAAGTACTTATTAAGCAAGCATCCCATTAGGAAAAATACAGAGTTTCCTTTCTTCTTACTTACCCCTTAAAGCAAAAATGCTATTTGGGGCGTATAGGGAAAAAAAAAAAAAAACAGACTGAAAAGTCATAAAACTCAACATTGTCCATATGCTTCTTTTCTGCCTTCCCCCCAAACCAGTCTTTTTTTAATGGACAGTGAGAATACGTAAATGTAACTGGATTAAAAATGTGTTTTAATACATGAAGAGAATACTTGTAGTTAGAGAATATTCCTGCAAAAAGAAAAGAAATTTTCCCTAAGAAGCATGATTAAAATAAAATCAAGGAAAGAAAATTAAAGGAAAGACATATAGATAGCCTATGCTGACTCTGATTAAAATTAAAATCAAAATCATATTGGAATACACTGGTATGTCTGATTGATAGATCTCTTTTTGTTTTTATTAAATGCATAGTAGCAGGGAAATGGAAGTGAAAGGCTTTGGAAGCCTTGGAAATTAGCTGTATTTCTTAAATGTCTTTTTTCATATAAGACAAAATTCTATACTGTCAACATATTTTTCTCAGAAGTGTGTTGTGTGCATCTGCATGTTTGTGTGCATGCATGTATGTGTGTATGTGTATGCCTATATATTTATATATTTATGTATGGGATATATAACTGGAATTAAAATTCTAATTTATCTAATGTGACCAAAATTTCAAAAAACAAAAACGGTGTTGAAAGTGGGAAACTAGGCTTTTGCATCCTCTCATTAGCAACTCTGGAGTATTTCTGTGGTGGAATGGTAAAGCGTATCGCCACCCAGTCTAACCTATACTATGAGCTACATGAATGCTTTATTCCTCAGAACTACAGGTCTGATTTGAGGTAGCAGATGAGAGGTAGCTGCACTCCATGCCAGGCACATTTACTCACAGATTTAAGTAGGTATACAAAACAGTTGTGCTCATGGGCAGTTATGGGGGAAGAGTATAAATTCACATACTGTGAGTAGTCATGATAGCGCTTTTCCTCTTATTTATTCCTCAGAACAGTTTGTGCAAACTTGAAGATTAAGTGATTAGGCATAATGTTTACTTTAAAATATCAAAATTATCAAAGTTCACAGACTCAACTAGGCCTGTATATATCTGTTTGGCTTAAAAATAGTGGACTATCAGGGCACCTGGGTGGTTCAGTAGTTGAGCGTCTGTGTACCACTCAGGTCATGATCCCAGGGTCCTGGGATTGAGTCCCACCTCAGGATCCCTGCAGGGAGCCTGCTTTTCCCTCTGCCTATGTCTCTGCCTCTCTTTCTGTGTCTCATGAATAAATAAATAAAATCTTAAAAAAAAGATAGTGGACTATGGATGTCTATAGCCTGTGTTAGGAGGATGGGTGAAGAGTTTCTTAATGAGGCAATTATACTCAAATGACAATTCTGGTCATCCAGAATTCAAATAAAAATTGGCATAATTTTATTAAATAAAACTTCTTAAGTAACAGTATATTCTGGCCTGTGTCTACAAAATGATGTCACATCAGTTTTTAAGATCCAAATGTCTCTCTCATGATGGCATACTGTCATCCTCTTCAGAGGGTTCAACAGTTATTTGTTAGAGTCTCCAAAAGGAGGCTGGACACAAAATAGCAACTGGTCTGTCAGCTGCAGCCCCTGTTCAGTGTCTTTCATCTTTTTCTTTAGCTCCAGCTCCCACTTGTCCATTATCACTGGCCATGAATCTCCACAGAGATCCACAGACGTTGTTGACTGCGCCCATTGTGAGAACACATAAACATCAAAGTCCTGTCTCTCAAAGTTTCCAAAGCTGCCAGTCTTTGGATTGTCAGAATAATCTGGATTCTGTAAGGAGAATAATGTACTCTCCTCCTGCTGTCTCTTTCCCATCAGCTCAGACTTAGCTTATATAGCTCCCTCAAAATCGGTTTCTATCTGATGTCATTCTTTTCCCAAAGGGAAAAGAGCCACAAAGTCCCTTCAACCTCCATGTTAGCTATGGGCTTTCCTCTACTTATGCCTAAACAAAACAAACAATACAACCCCTCCCACACCAAATACATATATTTTAATTGCAATCTTTTACTTAAAATAAAGCATCTGAAACAAAAGAGATTTCCAGTCTCTAGTTCTTGTAGATATAAAATAACTGGGAGTTTTGAAATTATAAGGTTTTATTTTTGTTCTGTTTTGTATAATTTTTTTCATTTTCTACCACCCACCCTACCCCCAAGAAACTTTTTGGCTTAATTAAAGCTACTTACAAAGGCATTGTATATTTCTTGCCTCAGTAGGCTCTGCCAACACATGGTCTTAAATGAAAACATAAATGTTGTAATGATGACAATGGATTCTCAAATGAGCATCCTTGCAAAGCCCTACTCTAGAAATCATGGCCCTTTGCTCTTATCTATGTAAAGCATCATGTAACATGATGTAACATGTAACATGTAACATGTAAAGATACCTGTTCTCCATGGCTTATAGCCTAGAAGAAAAGGAATCTATCTATGTGTAAAACTTATTTCCAGACAGTCTGTGAATAGCTATGATTATCTAAGTGAAGAAGAGTGTATCTTTGGCTTGAGTTTTTACAAATTCTTAGAAGAGTTGAGATTTGACTTAGATGTTGAAAGAGGAATGGTACGTTGACAGGCAGTTGTGAAGGAGAAGGGTGTTGCAGGCAGTTCTGAGCTAATCACCTGGACAAAGGCATGGCTGCAGTGAGTTGTGAGAGGATGGTGAGGAAGGAATATTGTGGTAATTGAAGGTGGTTAACTGAAATAATAAAATTATTGAGACACTTGGGCAGCTGGCTAAATGTTTGACCTTAATTCTCCTTTAAGTGAATAGGCATTGAATTTTTGGAGTAGAGGAAAAGTATGATCAGATTCAGGTTTTAAGGAAAATATAAAGCACGTCCGCTTAAAAAGTAATAGATAACCTTAAAGTAGAGAAAATGGGAGAGGAGAAATGTATAACAGTTTATTTCAATGTTAAAAGCAAGTGATACGTACCAAAGACACACAACTTATTAGGATTGCCAAATGACACCCAATAATAATGACACTAATAGGAAATGTGTACTTGTCCCTGCTTAGCTCAAGATCAAATATCAACTTCTTTGCTTCTTGGGAAGAAAACAAAGATGAATAATGTATTGAATTATCTAAGGTTAAATGAACCCCATCCATAAATAAATTGCCTTAATTATCTAAGGTTAAATGAACCCCATCCAGAAATAAATTGCCAGAGCTCAGAGGGAGCCATCTACAGCCCTCTAACATGATCCAGTCTGTTTTCTCCAAATGGTCTCATTGTTTATATAATAGTAACAATCATGAATTGTGCTTGTAGGATTCAGTATGAATTTGTCTTTACATACTATTATATTGAACCATATTGCAGCAGTCTGGAAATGTTTTCAAAATTGTTGCCCCTTGGAATCCAGAAATATGCCTGTTGACCATGAACTGTGAAACTAGCTGAAAAAATTGAAAATGAAATGCACTTTATTATTCATAGGAAAAATTAGGCTAGTCATGCTATAATCAAGCTATCAATCCTACATTGAGTTGCTTGCTGTCCCTTATGGCTTCATTATATAGTTAAGTCAGAAAGAGGATACTGCCAGTAAAATGAAGAATCCCTTCCACCAAAACCAAAAGCCTGAAAGTGGGGATGCAGTAAGGTAGAAGTAACTGATTTATTCATAGGGAAAGTTTTACCTTCTTACTGAATTATTAGGGCTATGCATAACTTCAGAAAGTTTAATTACAAAATTTCTTCACCATAATAGATCTTCACTGGTTATAATCCATAAATGTTCCATAATGATTTATCCAAGCAATGTATACTAGGCATTCATATAGTTCAAGAGGTTGAAAGAATTAAATGGTTTCTTGATATTTTGCTCTTATCTATAGGGTTTTATTGCTATTCTTATAGCTTTTTCATAGGAAATAAGTACTTTCTCCATATAGCTACGATGCTGTATTAGTGTAATGCTTGTGTGGAGTACAGGCTTTCTCTAATTAAAAAAAAAAAAAAACAAATACAAAACCCCCCACATGTATAGCAGAGGTCAGTACACTACAACCCATGGACCAAATTTAGCAAGCCACCTGTTTATGAAAGGCCTATCAACTAAGAATGATTTTTCCATTTTAATTATGGCTGATTAAAATCAAAAGAAGAATAGTATTTCATGATATGTAAAAATAATATGAAATTCAAATTTCATGTCCATAAAAAAGTATTATTGGAAAATAATCTTGCCCATTCATTTATGTGGCTGCTTTTAAGCTACAATGGCAGAGTCAAGAAGTTGGAATACAGAGCCTCTGACCCACAAAGGCAAAAAAATATTTACTATCTGTCCTTTATAGAGAAAAAGTTACCCAAAATCTGGTTTACAGCATTCATGTAACAAGGAATCATATAAGAAACTAAGAGTTACTTTTTGTTTTTTAAGCCAAGGTGTTTTTAAAATATATATATAGCTATCTAGTAAAAAAGGAAAAGTTTCCTTTACAAGGTTTCAGTTTGTGTGACAGTAATGCCAGAATTCTCACTCGGGTACCTAAAAGTCTATGATTTTGAACCATGTGGGAAAATATGGGTGAGCCATTAAAATAATACATGAAAAGACATACTGTAGACCTGAACTGCCTGCAAGGCCTGAGAAAATATAGTGAATTACAGAACGTGTGCCTGTTTGCATTTCTTTCTGGCAGGCATGTAAAACTGAACTATTTATAGTGAGTCAGGCAATGGCTAAATGCACTTAAGCTAAAGAACTACCTTAGAAAATAACAGGAACAGTTCTTTGGGTGAGGGGGAGAAAAAAGGCCAACTTTTCTTAAAAAAAAAAAAAAAAAGCCAGTGAAGAGAAAAAAAATGTGATACATGCTTGAAAACATGAGAGAGCATGGCTAGCACTCTGCCTTGAAAATTCTGCTTTTTTAACCAACTCTGAGGACTTCACTGTCCCTCTACAGTACAACTGGCACAGCCACAGAATTTGTGCAGGTTCTGTCCTCTAAGCTGTTAGCTTAAACCCATCCCAACACACATAGCTCCTGGTTTCAGGGGCCCCCATGCAAAACAGAAGAGGAGAAATAAACAATCTATTGAGGTGTCTGTATTTATTCTCTATTCCCTATAGATCAAGAAAATAGAACCAGTCTAAATGTTTCAGGCTTCTGTGACAGCCTGTGGCATTTAGTGGCATCACAGTATAAATCAAATGAACAGATCAAACTGCTGCTGCTACGAAAGAGACTCAGAGCTCAGAGGGAGCCATCTACAGCCCTCTAACATGATCCAGAGCCTTGCTTGGGCTTCTAGAATTCTGAGGATGTACCGATTTGAGCATATTTGAATATACATCACTAAGATTAATCTGTTCCTTTTAAATCAAAGGACCAGCTCTGGGCATCAGGACTCAAACCCCAGATGTCTGAACAATGCCTCCGCGGAATGCAACTGGCATTACAGAATCAGAACATGCCACTTTCAGGGACAACTGTTGCTTCAGGGCCAGCGTCATATTGCTTTATTGGCATAGCTGTTGGCTGTTTCACTACCTTAGCTTTGTGGCTTTATCTGGTTTTGATTTGATTGTCCTAATTTATTCCTCAGTTCATTGAATCTGAGCAGCTGCTCCAAGATTCACTCAACCTTTTCTTGCTCTCATCCATCCTTGCATACAGCTCCTTATTTCTAAGTATAGAAAAAAGAAGTATTTTCCTTTTGCTAAAACAAGTAAATTGTTCCTAACGGTGGGTTTAAGCTAGTAGATCTGATTCTTACATCTGCACTCTCTGGGATGATTCTACAATTACTCTAAGGTCTTTCTGTAGTTTTGCTGCAGTTTCCAGTAATTGAACAAGCAACATACTATAATTTAGCAATTTGACTTCAGCTGTTTAACTTTTCTCCAACTGTAATCCCTCAAAGTCTTCATTTTTCACTGCTATGAAAAGTGAAAATTGAAAAAGTGAAATTTTAACTATGAAGATTTAACTATGGCAAAAATAATCACTTGGAACTTTTTTTAAAAAAGAATTCTCCTGAACAGTTATGGAATGGTGAAAAAATTAAAATGACAGAGTTTTTAGTTTTTATGAAAAGTGAAGTTAAGGACTTCACTTAAAGTCAGAATTTCATTGTGTGAACCAGTAATATTTTTAACAATATTAGAAAATTGACAGCCATCACCTGAAATGTAATGAAGATGAGAAAGAAAGCATTTAATAATGGAATATGAAACAAGTGCTAGAGGTTGATAATCAATGAAAAATACTGAGAACATCAGTGATCTAACTGTATCCTGCAGTTTATATGTAACACTTGCAAAAGTAAAGTCTGAAGGCCAAAGAATAGAGAGGAAGGTTCTATTCTATTAGGAGCATTGTATGTATGGAATGTAAAAGTACAGAGTATTAGAAGATGTATCAATTTTATTTTTAGAAACATTATACAAAAAAGTAGAGATTTAAAAAAAGAGCTGCCCTTCTTATTGCATCCTAAACTCTAAAACCACACTTAATCTAGACTCCTCCATTTTAGCAAAATGTACAATACTATGTTGATGGCTAAGAATTCAATCACTCCTTTTTGGAAAGAGGAAATGCAAGATATTCAAAAAGAGTCATTACAAAATCACTTCAACTAATCATTTGAAAGTGCTAGTGGTAAATGTTCCAACAAATGTAAAAGCAATTACAATGCATGCTATGCAGGACTTTAACTTGTTATAAGCAAGGACACACAGGATTTAGAATAAAAAGTACTGCGTGATTTAGGACAAGTCACTTAAATTTCCCAAATCTTAATTTTCTTGCCTTTAAAAGGGGGATGGGGTGGGGGTGGAAATATTGGCCCCCACAGAGTTTGAAGAAATGAGATAAATATGTTCAGGGTCCTTAAAATCAATTTGTAGATTGAAAAACAACTATATGAAAGTGATTTTGATTCAACAGACTCTCTATCCAATGTCAGTACTAATGATATTGATGATAATTGTTTCTGGAGCACCTGGTATATTGTAGGTCCTTGACAAAGGTCTTGTAGCATAGTTTCTCTAACCTTTATGACAATCCTGAAAAGTTAGGTATTATTATTACAACTCTATATAATGACACACTCCTGGGAATTTAGTTCCTATTTGTTATATGTGCACAACTTCTTTACCAGCTGTTTTGTAAATAAAGACCTGCATACTGGACTATCTCTTACTTATCCTTTAGAAACTGGTTTCAGGGGATGCTTGGGGGCCTCAGCCATTGGGCGTCTGCCTTAGGCTCAGAGCATGATCCTGGGGGCCAGGATGGAATCCTGCATCAGGATCCTTGTGGGGAGCCTGCTTCTCCCTCTGCCTGTGTCTCTGCCTCTCTCTCTCTCTCTTGCTCTCTCTCTCTCTCTCTCACACACACACACACACACACACACATGAATAAATAAATAAAATCTTTTAAAAAAAATTGGCTTCAAAAAAAAAAATTGGCTTCAGCTTCACCCATACCCCCCTACACTGGGCCTAGGACCCATCTTCTTTGCTTCTTTAGTGGCAGTTCTTACCTTCTGGTGAGAGTTTAGACAGTATCACAAATAAATGTTGTAAAATAAGATATGTAAGGAATTCGGGGGAAGAGGGAGAAAGGAATTCTTCTGATTTAACATATATGACCAAAAAAAGCAGTGTTTTGGGCAAAGATTTCAAAGATAAAATTAGAATTGTGGGTCATGGGCTAAAAGATGTTAATGATAGTATTTTTTATGGGGGAAAAAAGTTCCTTTAAAAATTTACTCCTTCCACTGTATTTTCTATTGTTTTTAGAGTTGTGAGAGCAACTGTTTCCTTCCATGTGTTGCAGATTTAATTCTATAATTTTCTAGGTGAAAGAGACATCTTGATGAAGGACAGTGAAGGTATTTAGTGAAAAGAACAGGAGGCAGTAAAATATCTCCTGTTGTGGTGCCCAGGTAGAGTTGAGGACACAACTTCCAGGCCTGGTTTTGGCTCACAGTCTTTGATTTGGTACTGGCTCCAGGGTGTGCTCACCTTAGTCTCCACCTCATGCAGGCTTTGTTATGGAATGATGTCAAAGCATATTGTGCTTCAGATTATAAAACCCCTGCGTCTTGTGGTATTCTTACAAAAAATAATAAATTTCAAATAATAAATGTCAGTTTTCAAAGAGACACAATGACATGTGTGGGGAAAAAGTAAATTTGGGAATGAGAAAATGAATCCCAAATAGGGGCTCTTATTTCCACACTGATAAATTACAGAGAAATTTCTCTGGCACAGTTATGCTAAGCCTAAATATTTCTCTGAATGGTTGTCAAGCCATCATTAAGCAAGTGGGGCTCATTATGACATTCGTGGCTCTTATCTACTTTTGTGGGCCCCTTCCTCCATAAAAAAAAATAAAAATTTTAAAAATATGTATTGAAAATTATATTTTAAGTGTTCATATAAAGATGAATATATTTATATTATATATTGAAACATCTTATTTGACCTAAAAGTTAATTTTCCTTCTGATTTTAAAATAAATGAAGACTTTTTGAGAGCACTTAAATGCCTGGGTGGGCCCTAGACACTGTGCCTGCTATGCATAGTAGGTAAGCCAGCCTTTATATACTTTACTTTTTAGATGATGAGTTTCTATAACTATGTTCATAAATGAGAGAGATCTTTCTTTGTATTTTTAAAATTAAGATGTTACAGGTTTTTTTTTTTAAGATTTTATTTATTTATTCATGAAAGACATAGAGAGAGGCAGAGATGTAAGCAGAGGGAGAAGGATGTTCCCTTTGGGGAGCTGGATGTGGGACTCAATCCCAGGACCCCAGGATCATGACCTGAGCCAAAGGCAGACACTTAACCACTGAGCCACCCACGTGCCCCTGTGTTACTATGCTTTGACATTGGCATTATAATACTTTGATACAAAGAATAGGGAATTTTCCTTCTATTTCAGGTTTGGGAACTAATTAAATGTTGTGGAGTCATCTCTTCTTCCATTTAAAACCTATCTGGGATGCTTGGTGGTATAGTCTGTTAAGTGTTTGACTCCTGGTTTTGGCTCAGGTTGTGATCTCAGGGTGGTGGGACTGAGCCCTGCAGAGGGCTCCAGGCTCAACATAGAGTCTGCTTGAGGCTCTCTCCTTCTCTCTCTGCCCCTCTCCCCTGCACACCTGTTTTTTCTCTCCCAAATAAATAAATCGTTTTTAAAAAACTATTTATATCATTTGAACCCAAATGTTTGAGGAAGAGAGCATTCTTGAGCAACTTTTTTTACTTCTTTCTGGTGTACTATCTGTCATGTTTCTTCTTTGATGTAAGCCAATTTTCCTAGAAAAGTTGTCCATTTTACCAATTTCTTTACATTTATCAGCCAAGACTTATATATCATATATTCCTAAAACTTTTATCTGCTTTAATCTGTGGTTGTTTAATACTTTTCATTCTGTTCATATGGTCTTCATTCTCTTCTGGATATGCTATGCTAGAGAGTTGATTATTTTAATCATCCTTTCCAGTGAGATCTTTAGGTTTATTAATCAAATCTACCTAATTTTTAACTAATTTTTATTCCTTTTTTCTATATTATCATTTTCTCCCAGTTTCCTTTGCTTTTATAAAGACAGTTTCTTGGATTGAATATTTAGTTCGTTTATTTTTATTCTTTATACCTTAATAATGAAATAATTTAAATGATATATTTTCTTCTGATTTTTGCTTCAGCTGCATGTTTTTGTATATGGTATTTTCTTTGGTGATTTCTAAAAACTCTGTCATTTTAATTTTTTCACCATTCTATAACTGTTCAGGAGAATTCTTTTTAAAAAAAATTACAAGTGATTATTTTTGCCATAGTTAAATCTTTAAAAAAATTTCACTTTCATTTCATCATGCTAAAAATTTGGAATGTACATTTTCTGCTTTGGAATTTACTAAGATTTTTTCTGGACTAAGGATTTTTAAATGTTCTGAAGACACTGGAAAATAAAATGCATTCTCAATGGTAAAAGTTCAGAATAGATATCTTAAATATACTTTACTAATTGTACTATTCAGATTATATATCTCTTAAGTGCTTATTTTTTGCCATATTAGTCAAAGATTACAATAAATATGTTAAAAATCTCTCCAGTTATATATTTGTATAAATGTATCCTTTCATTGATTAGTGTTTTTTCTTCCTTTATGTATCTTAATGGGACATACTCAATTTATTAATGTTCGTTAAAATTATATCTACATAATGATTTGAACTCTGTTGAGATAATACAGTCACTTGTCCCACAGTTAACACTTTTTATCCTGAATTAGCTGTTGTTTTCTTTCTCTTCCTTTACCTACTATCCTTACATTTTATTTCTTGTTATCACTTTTTGGCATATTTCAGGCTTAGTCTACCAGTGGATGTTGTTTTTGACTCAGTATGAACAGTTTATTTTTGTTTCTTTGTGTCTTTATTAGCAATATTTAAGCTAGTTATATTTTTAAGAAGCAAATATTTTAAAAAATACAAATATTAAAGCTTCTTTCTATCATTCGGTTTCTAAGCTATCTTGGTTGAGTTTTCTGTGTTTTTTTTCTTCTAGAGAGTTATTTATTTTTGCTCTTTTGATACATGGATTATTCTCTTTTGCTCCTTTGTTTCGGGCTTTCCTACAATTTTGAAAGCTATATACTTTATTTTTCATTTTGCTGATATTTAACACTGCATTTTTTAAAAGTAACTTTAACCTTTTTTCTCTGATTGCTTAAAGACAAAAATGAAATATCTTTTGAAAACTTGAAACAAATATGTTTAAAATATTTTTTATTTCTTCTCCCTATATTTTGAAATTTCAGTCTTTATTAATGCCATTATTTTGAATATAGAATATTACCATTTTTTATTACTACTATTTTACATTTATAAATTCTCTTTAACATTTACATTTACTTTTTTTTTTTAAATTTTTATTTATTCATGATAGTCACACGGAGAGAGAGAGAGAGGCAGAGACACAGGCAGAGGGAGAAGCAGGCTCCAAGCACCGGGAGCCCGATGTGGGATTCGATCCCGAGTCTCCAGGATCACGCCCTGGGCCAAAGGCAGGCGCCAAACTGCTGCGCCACCCAGGGATCCCAACATTTACATTTACTTTTAAACAGATTTTCCTTCTTTCCTTTTCTGTATTTTTACAAGTTTTGGTAGGGGAAGGGAAATGTTCTTAGCTTATTTGTATGGTCCATGAATTTCTCAATTTGAGCTTAGATGGTGTCAGGTGCTAGTTGATTGGAGTACATATTTAAGTTTTTTGGGGCTAAGGAGAGATCACCAGTGCTCTTTCTGGTCTGTAGTATATCTGAATATGCTTTTCAGATCCATACACATATCAGTGACAATTGACTGTATAAATTCTTGGGGCATAGTCTTTTTCAGCCTGCATACATCATACCATTCTTCAGCCACTTACTGTGTATGACAGCAAATTCATTGGATGCCCACCTAAATTTCTTCTCATTTAATGTCATTACCCTCATACTGCTAACCATCTCTTTAGCAAACACTTGATTGTCATGTTTGGCAGGTCGTTCTTCAGAGCTCTCTTCCATAAGCATGTACACATTCTACTGGTAATCAGTTTTTAACTATTCTTTCATTCATTATTCACTTATTCAACAAATATTTATTGAATGAATACAAAATGTCCTACCATAGGACTAAGGAATATAGAGACATGGTGCCTTCTTCAAGGTGATAAAAAATACTGAAGTAAACAAACAAGCAGGCAATGACAGCAGGTCCTCAGGCAGGGCAAGAAATGGAGGACAGAGATTAGCCTCAGAGTATCTGAGCCAGGTCTGTCTACCTCTGTCTCTTAGTAGGACATTGTCATAGCCTGCTAAGGTGACTCTGCCTTAGTCTTTTCCCTCTAAATCCACTGCCTGTTATAACCAAATGTTATCTTTCCAAAGCCTTACTATGGCTAGTCGCATCTCTGCCAAAGGCTTTGATTCCTCATTGCCAATGATCCTGTCTTCATTTAAAACGCCAATTATTGTTTACCATAGATGTTTGCATTATTTTAATTTTTAAAAATGTATGAAAATGGGGGTACCTAGGTGGCTTAGTCTTTTATGAACCCAACTCTTTGTTTCGGCTCAGTTTGTGATCTCAGGGTCCTGGCGTCATGCTCTGCATCAGGCTCTGCACTCAGTGGGGAGTCTACTCAGGATTCTCTTCCTCTCCCTCTGCCCCTGCCCCATGTGCTCTCTCCTTAAAATAAATACATAAATCTTTTTTAAAAATGTAAAAAATTGCATGAAAATATTATTTATCTTGACTAAGGAATTTTTGGTACCCCCTAAATTTTATACCACTTTAATCCTGGCCCTAGCCAAAGGGGTAAAATCCAGACTCCCTGCCATAAGTTGCTAGGCTTTTAAAAGTTGGCTCAAATTTATCTTTTTTGTACACCCTTTCTTGACTCTTTCTTAATCTTTCAAAATCCCACTGAAACTGAACAGTTATCCTTTTTATAAATTTACTTCTACTTATAAATAATTAATATATCATAAAATTCATTCTTAAAAGTGTAAATCAGATTTTAATATATTCACAAAGTTGACCATCAGGAGCTATATAATTCCAGAATATTTTTAGCACCCCAGAAAAAAACCCTGTGCCCATTAGCAGTCACTTTTCTTAGCAATCATTAATCTTTTTTCTTTCTCTTCTGATTTTCCTATTAAGCAGCTCATTATTGATAAGTTCATCATTACTTTTTGCCTTCACCTGGAGTATTCTCCTCTTCTATCTTTTTTGAGGGGGACAAAAAGATACTCATCTCTTAAGACCCATATTAGATCTTACTAAAATATCCTCTACTCCTGGCAAAATTAGTGGCCCTGTTTATCCTTGCAAGCATTACACATTTTATGCTAGCTACAATGACAGCTATATCATTGTATTGCCATTATCCATTTGTCCTTACTCAATACCAAAGTATTCAGTTCTTTGAATATAGACTTAAAATGTAGGAATAATTTGCTCAACTTTGTGTTTTTACATTCCCATCACCCTCTCTTACATTAAAATATATTCTTCTTTGACCCCGTTGGAAAACTACTTCTCCCTCTCAAATTATTTGCCTCTAACAGGGCTAGTCTTTTCTGTATTTTCTGCGCATTCATGTTGGGTATGCATAAATCATAATATGCTGTTCTCTTGGGCTCTCTTATTGGTTCACACTTTGGGTATATGATTGATCAGAGCCAATCAGAACATTTTGCTAGGACTTTTATATATGAATCTGATGAGAAAGAAGTGCTTTCTTTCCTCAAGTCAGATAGTATAAGAATGTGACTTGGATGGTCCCTGTGTATGGGAAAGCTTGAGATAATGAGGCAGGCTTACCAAGGAAGGCTGGGATAAGAGATGATGGGAAATAGCGAATGTCCTGAAAGTACCGTCTAAGTTTCTAGAGAAAGAGATTAATGCCTAAAGCCAGCTCCTAGTCTTTCTGTGCATCACATGAGTTGTTAAATTCCTTTAGTTAAATACAACATTATGCTATGATAGGTACACTATTTTCTTATTCATCTTTCTATTATACGTACATGGTATACCACCTGGCTTGCACATAACAGATACTCAATAGGTGTTTGTTAATGTGATAGGTATTGTTCATTTTACAGTTTCCTCATAGTTACATATGTCTTTCCTATCTCAAAACTTTAGCACTCAACAATAAATCCATTTCATTCATTTTCTCCTATTTTCCCAAACCACAAATGCTTGAATCTTCATTGGAAACACGGTCCAAGATGGTAGTTCTCCCACCAAGTTCACTATGATACTAGTTTACTGAGATTAGATTAGGAAGGAAAGATTATGTATCCAGGGCCAGTTCAAGATTTGCCACTTATTTGATGTTTGTTATCTATCTTACTTTTTTTCACCCAATCCTTATTGCACTTGTACCTTAAAAAGATAGAAATGGCCTATTATTGAGAGCAACCTCTGTAAAGATCTTCCTTGGCATAATCCCCTCCTTGGGCCTCAGAGGCTGTTGGAAGCCACAGGAACAGAACGTCAGGTTTCAACTTATTGTGCAACTTGCATAAGTAATTTTGTTTTGGGGTTTTCAACTGCCTCACTTGAAAAATCAGAATTTTAGTCAGATATTTTCTAAGATTTCTTCCATCACTGCCATGCTATGATTTCATGTATCTTTGCAATCAAAGAAGTTTCATCAAAATGAATTTGGTTGTGTGTCAGTAATAGCACAATAGTATTTGTAGATAGGTTATGGTATTGATTTTTGATCTTAAAACATATAGTTTAAGACTATAGTCTGATAGCATGTATCTCTGATTGTAATTTGTGTATCTTAAATATTAGAACTAAGACAAGTTTCCAGATATAACGGTATAGATCTAAATGTAGGCCAAACACTCTGTTGTGGTGTCTAACTTTCTTTCATTTTTTTGTGTGAAATCAAAAACACTGCTTGAATAGATAAACATAGTTATCATGTACATTATAGTAAAACAATTTTGACTGGAAAAGAAATCTTTTCCTATGGACTGCCATTTTAATATAAAGATTTTGACCTATGGGGCACCTGGGTGGCTCAGTTAGTTAAATGTCTGCCTTCAGCTCAGGTCATGATCCCAGGGTCCTGGGATTGAGCCCCACATCAGACTGCCCGCTCAGTGGGGAGTCTGCTTCTTCTTCTGCCCCTCACTCTGCTCATGCTCACATCAGAAATCACTGTAATGTGAATATTTCTATTGTGCTCCATAGATTTCAAGTTGTTTCTTTTATTACTAATATTACAACTGTGCCATGAAAATTTTATCTCAGGAATCAGTTTAATTTCTCTCCTTTTTTTGACTATCATTGAAGAGTGATTTATGAAGAAATATATAAAAAAATAAAATATTTATTCATGTGTAATGACCCAGGCATTCCCTTATCAATCACCTCATGTAATTTTCATATAGTCTTCCCATGTGTATTATTGTATTGTGAAAGAATCCGAAACTCAGAAAAGATTACAGGCCAATAAATGGGAGAGCAAGAATTGAACTCCAGGTGTGTCTGACTTATTGTCTACAATATATAAGATTCTAGAAGGAAATGTTAAACAGGCCTTTCCTTATAATTGGGAAAGTATGAACAGTTTGTTATATGTTTCATTAAAACATTTAATAACTGGGGCACCTAGGTGGCTCAGTCAGTTAAGTGTCTGCCTTCGGCTCAAGTCATGATCCAGGCCCAGAGATGTAGTGCCACTTCTGGCTCCCTGCTCTGTGGGGAGCCTGCTTCTCCCTCTCCTTCTGATGCTCCTCCTGCTTGTGCTCTCTAGTTCTCTCTGTGTCAAATAAGTAAGTAAAATCTTTTGAAAAAACCATTTAAGAACTAATACCAGCTTCAACATTGATCACAAATACACTTATTTTTTTTTACCCATAGTAATAAATAGTTGCCAAGCACTCACTGAGAGCCAAAATACTATACAAAATACTATATGTGTATTACCTTATTTAATCTTTATACAAACCGTGCTTGATAAGAACTATAATTATCACTATTTCATAGATTTACATTTTACAATTCTGGTAGGTTAGGTAATTTAATTTGGCCAAATGCATGGTAAGTAAATGGAATCTGAACCCAGGTCTTCCTGATTCAAAGGCCCATGCCTAATCATTGTACCCTAATAACAGGCACTAGATTAAAATAAAATGAGAGCTGAGTTCTGTGCTGGTTTTTTGTTAGCTTTTGGAGTAACTTGTATAACTAATTTTACCTCTTTTGGTTTGGTTTTCACCTCTTTAAAATTAGGAGGTAGAATGAAAACATTGTAAGGATTTCTTTCTCTTTTTAGGATACTATGAGTTTCCATGGCCTGAGGCAATTCTTAAATCTACACAGATCAAACTCTCCAGACTTCTTCCAACTGACTTTATTCTTACATAAAAAAACAAAACAAAACAAAACAAAAAAACGACTTCTCCTGAAATCTCTGAACTTGAGCCCCATGTCAAGTTTTGATCTGGAAAGTGCCATTATTTTTACATTGCCTATGAAATAAATACTGGTAAAATTCCTAACTGGGCTCATTTAAATCGGTATGAGAGTGTAATGGTTTTTAGAAAAAGGATCTTTTATGGGCAGCCCAGGTGACTCAGGAGTTTAGCACTGCCTTCAGCCCAGGGCGTGATCCTGGAGACCTGGGATTGAGTCCCATGTTGGGCTCCCTGCATGGAGCCTGCTTCTCCCTCTGCCTGTTTCTCTGCCTCTCTCTCTCTCTGTATCTCTCATTAATAAATAAATAAAGTCTTTTTTAAAAAAGAAAAAGGATCTTTTAAAATTATTACTTCTTAAAAAGCAGGGTAAAACGGAAGAATCTATATCAAACCCATAGGATTTTTTCCCCACATAAAAAAATTTGGATAGGAAGGAAAAGTCTCTATCTATTGTAATCACCAATGTTGTTGGTTGGTAGTAAAATTCACAAACTGTACTTTTGCCTGTTTCCTCTTGTGCATTCTTCTTAAAAAATGTGAAATATATACATGGGAACATTGTCCTTAATGTGCAATGTGTACATATCAGCCATCTTAAGAAATAAATTAGCACCTTAGAATTCCCGTGTGCCTCTCTCAGATTACATCCCCCAACCATCCTCCTGAGTTAACTTCTAACCTGTGTTTTGTGTTAATCATTGCTTTGCTTTTCGTTATAATTTTACCATTTGTGTGTATACCAATGATGTTATGTTTAGTTTTGCCTAGTTTTGAACTTTATATAAATGAAATAATCATACTATATGCATTCTTCTATGAATTGTTGTTTTCATTCTCTATTATTCCTTTTAGAGTCATCTATGTTCCATGTTATTGACTATAACATAGGTCATCCATTCTATTATTAATGGATCTGTAGTCTATTTCAGTTTTTGTTTTGTTTTTGTTTTTGCTATTACAAACTATAAAGATCCATTTATCTGTTTCCTGGTACATATATGGAAGTTCCTCTAGGATTTATACATGAGAGAAAGATTGTTGGATCTTAGGGTATGCATTTCCCAGCTCCACTAAGGCAGTTTGGTTTAACTGATAGTTTTTAGAAAATTAATTAATCTATGGGGGCGCCTGGGTGGCTCAGTGGTTGAGCGTCTGCCTTCAGCTCAGGGTGGGATCCCAGAGTTCCAGGATCGAGTCCCACGTCAGGCTCCCCTCGGGGAGCCTGCTTCTCCCTCTGCCTATGTCTCTGCCTCTCTCCCTGTGTCTCTCATGAATAAATAAATAAAATCTTAAAAAATTAATTAATGTTTTATAAACATTTAATATTCTGGACCATGAAAAAAGTCACTTGTTGAGTTGTAAAATCTGGCTAACCAAGATGTTAGAAAGGCCTAGTAGTAGAGCAGAGCATTACCCTGAGTTGGGCTACTGAAATAAGGAAATATTGTCAATTTCATAGGAAACACAAGAAAAACAACATAGGCATGTGCATTGACTTCGATGGAGCCAGAGAGTATAGTGCTAAGCATTATGTCAGAGAAAGACAAATACCGTATGATTTCACTCATACGTGGAATTTAAGAAACAAAACATGAACATAGGGAGAAAAAAAAAGAAAGAGGCAAACCATAAAACAGGCTCTTAACTACAGAGAAAAAACTGAGGGTTGCTGGAGGGAGGTGGGTGAGGAATGGGCTAGATGGGAGATGAGTGTTAAGAAGGGCACTTTGATGAGCACTAGGTATTGTATGTAAGTGATAAATTACTAAATCCTATACCTGAGACTAATATTACACTCCATTAACTAACTGGACTTCAAATAAAAACATGAACTAAATGAACAAACTAAAAATAATTTTAATTTAAAAATAAAAAACAAAATAAATAAAATGAAAATGAAAATTTGAGACAATTATAATTTCTATTCTCAAATTTTGACATAAGTAACCAAGTGATTTCCCTTTTTATAAAATAAACACCATAATTATAAATTAAAAAAAAGAAAAAGCATAAGAGCAGATAAATGAAGAATACAGGAGACCACTCCATTTCTAGAAAAATAATTTAGAAAGATAGATAAATCTTGTTTCTTTTCTCTATTAATAATTATTTATGTTACTTCAACCTCCTAAAGATGACCAACGTCTTGTACATTCTACAATGAATGTAAGTTTATAAATTGGGAGCCCCAAATAAAGAATCTATATTGAGTTTGCCTCACCAGTTCTCACCCACACCTCATTGTCCCTTCTACCCACTCCATCCCCACCACTTTGATCTCTTCCAGCTCAGTACTTACCAGTTCCAGGAATAACTCTGTTCATCTCTTAATGAAACTCCAAGGGAGTCACAGTGCAGAAGGGAAAATAGCTCAGAATTTTCTAGGTAAAATTTCTTGATATCCTAAGGAATATATTCTTAGAAATATAAAAGACAATACAGAGTTCATATTTGTTTTATGAGTTTATGCTTTTTTTCATTATGAAATCTCTTAGAAATCATTCCACATGGTCTTCAAAAAGAACTGCACGAATGTCCCTCTTCAGGAGTTGTTCCCAGCCTATATGTCACAGACTTCATTAAGTACTGAGAGCTATTCCAAGTAGACATTAGTTCCATGTGTGCAAATAACATTGTCAATGGGCTAAATAAATGGTACAGTGCATTTCCTGCACTAGGGAAGAGCAGCTATTCAAGTGTATGTACATAATGCTGTGATGAGTAATGAAAAAATTTATTTAACACCATAGGTTAATCCTATATAGTTTTTAAATCCTCTTACTCAATAGAGATATAGATTTCAGCTATTATCATGGAGGTGAGAAGAAATTTTTGATAGTAAGTATTTCTGAGATCTAAAAGTTTGAGAATAGCTGTGTACATATCTATACCTCTAACATTGTGTGTTATGTGTGTACATGCAAACATGCACATACATTATTTCTAGATACATTTTATGAAAATCGGTATGACCAGAAAGATAGTAAGATGTTAAGGAAAAAAAATTCTGTAGAGATATACTTTCTAATTCTCTCTGAGACAATATTTTAAATTATTAAAGAGTACTTAACATTTGTACTTGAACATCTTATTTGTAAACAGATAAATTAGAGAACACCATTATTCAACAAGATTTCTCACATTGCAGAAGGAACATAGGGTCCCTCTTAGTTGCATCTTTGTAAACATTATTTATAAACCACTGAATACTTAATAGGGAGAGGATAAAAAAACTGAATTTAATAAAGATGAATCAGAAAATATGATGAAGCAAAATTAAATTGTAGTATCTTCTCTTATTTATTGTCCAGGTTTTGAAAAATTAAGGTTCATTTTTTTCTTGCCAATTCAGTTTTCTTACCTAAAAACACACAATTTCTTCCAAACCAGAAAGTAATTTTTAGCAGCCTTGAATATACATGTGGCTGCATTTATTTTCTCTTTTGAGCAAAATTTCCTTGAGTGGAAAAGACTGATCTTTTAAAAATAGTTTAAAAATAACACCTCCTTATTATAATTCATTTTATAATTGAACTCTTCAAAGAAAATAAAAATAACAAGAATGATTCCTCATATTGCTAAGACTCAGATAAAGGTTTTTCTTGCTAACACCCCTCAGAGAACTGTTAGGGAAAAATCACTAAACTGGCTTCTGACAGTGTTTTCATATATAGAACAAAATATAAATGACAGTATTTTCATTACTGCTAATAATGAAAATATTGATGTCTAAATGTTTATACTTAGGAAAAATATGAGATGAGAGCTTAACTGAATAAAATGTGTTAATCATCGAAATAGATTTTCTTTTAAATTTATAAAACAATTGGTATCTAATGTCCCATATGGGGTTATATCTTCTCCCCTAGTGATGCTTAGGGGAGAGAGTTAAAATGAAAAACGAAGTGAAGCAAACATACCAAGAAAACAGTAAACTTAAGAAAAATTCTTAATTAGATGATCCATGAAGCCCCTACCCTTGTTTATGTTCCCCCTCCCACCCCACCCAAGGGTCATTCAATAAATAACATGCTTGAGGGAGTTTGTGTAAACAGTGTCTTGGCACCAGGATAAGGTAAGATTAGAAGTAACTCCTGGAATCAGTCCTGGTAGCCTGGCTGAAGGGTTCTGTGGTGTGAGTTGATGCACAGAGATTATGTGCAGGATAGTTTGTCCTTCGTATTTGCTATGTGCACAGATGTAAAAATACAGATACTGTAGTATTCATACAGATGAACAGCCATATAAGAACATTTAAATTTGTAACTCTTTTAACACCATTATTCCTTGCTTCTGTTCTCCAGTAGAAACTTTTCTCTTCCCATTGGAAAAGAAAATTTCCTGTGCAGACACTTAACAAATGAGAGATAGTGTTTGCTGCTGCATTTCGAAAATGAGGGTGGCCTTTGTGGAAATGTTTGGAGTCCTTGGCAAACCCTATCTAGTAATAAGCAGGGGACATTTACAAAGTCAGACTCCTCGCAAAAGCCTGGACCTGCATCTTAAAAGTAACTACTGCAAAGTTCATTTATTTAGAAAGACACAATTTCCTTTAAAGCAGACAGTTCCAAAAGAATAATTATGTCTCATGAGAGGACAATGGAAATCTTCTTTCCCTCCCAACACTTCTACATTGATTCCACACTGCAACAAGACCCCCTCAGCTACTTGATACCTACCTAGAGTTAATTTTATGGTCTTTCATCTACTAGATTAAATTTATCTTTCCCCCAAAGGGAGAGGGTCTATCTTTTTACATATTCAAATTTTGCTTATATTTTAAGAATATATCATCAACTTGTTCATCATAGATTTGATTAAGCATCAAACATAGCAAGAATGGCAATGCTTTACTTCTGTTTTCTAAAGGAACATAAGCAAGCATAGATCACTCTCAAATAAATTCAAATCCTTCTTAGCATTTGAGGAATTTAAGGCCTTTAAAACAACCATGCAGATTCATGGCATTGTAATTTAGAATTTGTCTAAACACAATATTGAACTGTGCTATTTTATTTTATTATTTTTTTAAAAGATTTTATTTATTCATGAGAGACACCGAGAGAGAGAGAGTGGCAGAGACACAGGCAGAGGAAGAAGCAGGCTCCATGCAGGGAGCCCAACGTAGGACTCAATCCCAGGTCTCCAGGATCAAGCCTTGGGCCAAAGGCAGGCACTCAACCGCTGAGCCACCCAGGGATCCCCGAACTGTTCCATTTTAAAGGCTAATATATAGGAACAATTCATTTGGTCAAGTTGAATGACCTGGGGTGAAGAATGCTGTAATTAAAATTGACTCATGTTATACAGTACAGTATCTCTCATGAAGTGATAAAAAAAAAAAAAAAGTCACTTCTTGGAAAAGTAATTTTCCAAAGAAGCTACACCTAAAGTTACAGAGATCCTCCAAAGTGAAGATGTGAACAACTTGAGAAACACCTTACAAATCAAGGGTCTACTGAATCAGTGAATATTCCCTGTTTTCATGGCATAAATTCAGCACCTTCTAGGAACTCTTGAAGGCACCAGTATTAGCATTCTGGGTTACATACGACAAAAAAAAAAAAAAAAAAAAAAAAAAAACCTCAAAAAATATTAAAAAGATAAAAAGGGATAGTTTACATAACTGTAAAGGTCAGAGCAACAGGGATGGTTTCAGCAGTGTCATGATATAGAGTATGGTAGTCCATAAGACTCTTCCTCTGGATCTGTGCCTCATGTAGTTTCTTTCATGAAAGCAAAATGCTTGCAGCATCTGCATCCTCGCATCCTTCCAACTTCAAGTCTACTGGAGAGAGGACCTGCCTCTCAATATTCCCAATTGAAAGTGTTATTATATCTCTTTGGCTTTGATTGCATTGCCTGCCCATCCCTCAACCAATTACTGTGATCAGGAGAATGCAACAATACAATGTGCTGTTAGACTTGCATTTTAGGCACATATTCCACTCCTAGAGTTGAGGATGGAGGCTGGCATGGAAAGGAGGCCATAATGGAGAATAATGGACCTTAAACTAAAATTGCGGCCTTTTGCCCAAAGGGGATGGCTGCTGGGTTCACAAACCATGAAATTTGCTGTTTTGTCATTCTGAAACCCTTTCCTGTCAGCTCATCAGACACAGCCTCATCAGATACCTTATGTGTCAAGGATATTTAAAAATTCATAAACAGAGGTATAATTCTATAGGCTTAATAACTTATACTCTCTAATATAATATTTAAAATTTTAATACAATTATTAATTATATTCAACTCAATACTAGTAATTCCTTCATGTGTTCTTTATATTAACATCCACAAATACTTGGTATTTTAATGTAGGATGTACAATTTAAATTCTGTTTTAGTCAATTTGAGGCAAAGGTTAACATTAGGATAATTTATAATTGCACAGAGGTAAACAAAGTCATTAAACTCTTTCCTCCCTGCCAGGAAGGCATTAAATGATACTACCTCTAATTTACATTATTAAAGACCCTCAAAAATAGGAAAACCAAAGATTGGTTAAAAGTAATATGACCCACAAATAGGAAGGAATAAAGAAAAAAACATATCACTATGTACAGACACTCCAAGTAAAGTATAAAGATACTGTCATATTTAATATCATATTAAGTACTAAATTTTTATGGCTGGAAGGGACCAGAGAGATAATTCAATCCTAAAACTTCATAATAAAGATATTTTCTTTGTAAGCTATTTGTCATTATTTTCTCCATAAGATAGGATGGCCAGAAAAACACATTTACATTAATATATCACTATGAAATAGATTAATTTGGGCTGATTCCATAAAGAACTTGCTGCTCTTCCAAGAGGACACAACTGCACCCCAATTCAGCTGATTCCTTTCCAGGGCTTCAATCATTCCAAGTGTCATCGAGCCTCTCTATGTTCCTGGCACTGTGCTAAGTGATGAATGAGATAAATGTGGCCCCTGATCACATGATGCTTCTAGTTCAGTGAAGGCAACAGACTTAATCATGTTACAATTGGCTCTTGAACAATGTAAGGGTTGGGAGTACCAAACTCCCCACACAGTCAAAAATGTGTGTATAACTTTTGACTCCCCCAAAACTTGACTAGTAGCCTATTGTTGACCAAAGCCTTACCTGTAATATAAAGTCTATAAACATATATATTGTATATTATATGTATTATGTACTGTGTTCTTACAGTAAAGTAAGCTAGAGAAAAGAAAATGTTAAGAAAATCACAAGGAGGGGGTGCCTAGGTGGCTCAGTTGGTTAAGTGGGAGCCTTCCCCTCAGGTCATAATCCTGGGGTCCTGAGATTGAGCCCTGCCTGGGGCTTCCTGCTCATTGGGCAGCCTTCTTCTCCCTCTCGACCACTTGTGCTCTTTCATGAGCTCTCTCACCCTCAAATAAATAAAATCTTTTTAAAAAAGAAAATCATAAGGAGAGAAAATATATTTAGCAGTATCATACTGTAAAAAAATCTGCATATATGTGGACCTGACAGTTCAAACCCATATTGTTCAAGGATCAGCTATATTTACCAAATACATTCCTCAGTGCAAGTTATAATTTGTTTTATGAAGAAAAATGTCAGTGTTCTCTTATATGGTCTCCACCCATCTGGCCCAGTCTAGAGGCTTAGGTTCGGGATCAATTCCCACGTTAGGCTCCTTGCAGGGAGCCTGCTTCTCCCTCTGCCTGTGTCTCTGCCTCTCTCTTTCTCTCTCTCTCTCATGAATAAATAAATAAAATCTTTAAAATAAGAAAAAAAGAAAAATCACTGTGACTAAGCTGTAGAGAATACATGCAGAAGTTGTTATAAGTATATTAGGAAGCTAGTAGAGTAGTCCAGGTGAAAGAAGACATTATGGTGGTATGTCTTAGAGTGGCACTGTTGGAAAGATTTGAGAAATTTGAGAAAGATTTTAAATATAAAATAAAAAGACACATTGGTTCTTACAAATTTTAAGAGTAATTGAATGTCAGCAATTTTTTTCAGTACTTTCTCAGGGTTTCAATAACCAATCTCAGTTTTCCTATCATTCTATGATAGTCATATTTCTTTAGTTTATCATGATATAGCAATACCTGTAGGAATAGTGATACCCATGTCCTATAGCTTTCCAATTAATGAAAATGCCTTTTGACCATAGTCTTCATTTCTCACCTTAAGTCTTTTTGAACTAACTCATGGACCCCTTCATGAAATGAAAAAGCATACAACAATCTAAAGCATCTATATTTCTGAAAATATTTTGAGTCATATTATAGTTTATAGATATCAATTCCTTAAATCCTTACAGTAACATGATCTGGAGAACTGTACAAGTCAGTAAAGATAGCAGACCTGATATAGCGCACTATATGGATATACTTCCTTAGACAAAAGCTATATTCTGAAGTTAAAATTTCACATTCAGACCAAAATGTTTGTATGATTATATGCTCTGCAAACCTTACCTTTTGCTTCTACTTTCCCCTTTCCCTCCCTGCTTCCTACAGTATTAGTGTTCCCCAGAATCTCATTGTAGGCCACTGGTTTTTATTCCAAATCAGATATAACCAAATCACCAATGCTGCTCCTGAGCCATCCACCTTCATGTCCAACTGCTTGTATATTCATTCATTCAGTTAACAAATATTTTTGAGAGCCTATTCTATCCCACCTCTTATTAACTGCCTTCATGAGAGAGTCCTCCAATAACTCTAATCACATACCTGAAACTAAATAAACGTCAAACCCCCCAAATCTATCCATTACTCTCGTGTTCATCATTTCAGTGAAGGTCAACATAACCCACTTGCTTTTTTACTCAACACCCGCCGCTATCTCTCCCTTCCTTCCACTCCAGTCACAAGTCCTATGGCTCTTCCTTTTAGACCTCATTCAGATTCGCCTTTTTTCTCTGCCTTTTTTCAATTTTAGGGCCTTAATTTGTACCTCTTGTCACCTCCAATATTATAAGCTTACACATTGTTTCCCTTCCTCCAGTTGGGTTCCCCTTACCAATCATTCTTTCCAATCCAAGCCATCTATTAGAAAAACTGATCTAATCATGTCACTTCTGTGCATGGAAAGCTCTATGGTGATATTTCCTCATCACCTTTGGGATAAAATACTAGCATCTCAGCACAGCAAATAGAACCCTTAGGAATGTGCTCTTTAACACTTTAGCTATATTTTAACACCATCATCCCACACCCGGAGACTGTAGTTGCAAATGATTTCTTGTTCTGCTGATATATACTATGCTAATGGCTATGCCTTTGCTCTTCTTTCTGTCTCCCTCTACTATTACTCTTTATCTTCAAGATTCATTTCAAATATTACTTCTCTGCACAGTATTTTCAACATCAGGCCCATATGTGCCCCTGCCGTTCTACTTTGTCCACCTATTTATTGACACTCAGATCACAGCCCACTCTAATCTTTTGCTCAAATCTCACTCAAACCAACTTTCTGGAGCGCAGATCTCTTATTCCCTAGCATCTCCCCATAGGAAATGAAATGAAATTAAGTGGCCAACAAACATTTGCTGAACTAGTACTAAAAACTATAATACTTAAAAATTATTAAATGCTTTGTATGTGCTAAATGTTTTAGCAAATCTGGGAGAAATACACACACACACATTATGGAAATTGGATTAAAATTTCAGTGAGTGAATAAGTAAATGTAAAAAAAAAAACTCAGTATGGGATTCCTGGAACAGGATGACTTCCAAGTTTTTTGTTTTTGTTTTTTGTTTGTTTTTTACAACCAACACTAAAAGTATGTCACAAATCCTCCATTTCAAAAACATATAATAATGGAAATGAAACATTTTACAAATATGATGCCCTTACTATACTATGATGCCTTTTGATATTTTTTCTGTAACCATTTTATTTTTTAATTGTTGGCTGTAAAGTACTAAATTTATGTTATGACTTGTTTTAGAAAATACTGCTTTGGCATTTTTACTATATTTGACTTATAAAGGTTTTCACTCATACAATTTCTATAGATAATTAAGGCTATATATAAAAAGTAAATAAGCAATATCTCTAATTGTTAGAGCTACTCTAAAACTCCTTGTTTTTTTTTAAATATGTAATCCTCACTACCCATACCACCACTACTATTTAATGACAACAAATAGCTTGTTATGAGAATTTTTTGGACCTATTTCATGCACATTTAAATCATTGGAAACAAGCTAAGTTATCTGAAGCAGGATTTGCCATCCCTGGATTGGAAGGTCCCCATTTTCAATCTTCTCTGTTGAGTCTAAACGTTGAATCCATATTTCCTATTGTGAAAGAGTTAAAGTACTCCAATGGTGCCCCATTCCTATTAGGTGTGCTTTCCTTATTTGTTTTTTTAATAAAATGCTTTAATATAAAATACAATTATGAAGTAGTTTTGTTGAAATAAAGCTAGCATTAAGGAATCAATTTGACATATATATGAAGAAATCATTTTAGAATATTCTTTTTTTCTGATTTCTAGACAATTCCATTACTGTGTATAAATCACATATAGTTCTATCACCACGGTGTCTGGCAAGGAAAATTGTTGTGTTTTTTCTTTAATCTTAAGCACATATCTGCCAACTTTTATGTTTCTCGTGAAAAGTAATAAATATTACACTTCATATGCCAGAATACCAGTGCCTGGTAAAAGAAAGAGTGTTTATTGTTTTTCTAAATGAAAGAGTAAGAAATTAAGAAAGATAAAGAGATTTTTGCCAGTGTTTTCTGTAGAAACATTTTTCTTAAAAAAAATCTTCTATAAAAACTGTCCTAGAAATGGGGATATTTATCATGTTATATATGCTTCCATGACTAGAGTGGTGAATATTTTAAATTGAGACTTTGAAAAGCACACTTGTGTAAAAAAAGTGTTTTGTTTTAAAATAATTTATATTTCAAGACAAGATTTAAGCTGTGTTGATAAATCTGTCAAAATTACATTTCTATATCTACACTCTTGCTAAGTATAGTAGCATAGCTTCCATGAATCCTAAATATGAATACACAACTTTTATAAGTGGGATAAGATGCTATTTCTCAAATACAATATGGGGTCCTCTTGATATGTCTCAAGACTGTGAGTTTCCTTACTACATCTGGTCATGATACTGACAGAGAAGACTGGAAGGTGGTATTGTAGAGGAGGGAAGCTATGTGATATCCATATTAATTTTGGTGTTTTTCTGAATGTATTTTATGAATTGGAGAATTATTTATACCAGAAAGTGTCAAAATTTTATTGGAAATATCCCATATTGCATGGTGGACTAACATAAAACAAAAAAACCAGATGAGGATTTTTATTTTTCTCATAAAAGGGCAACACTACACGAGTTGTGGGAGAACAAGTAGAGTGATTAGGGCATCCACATGGGGGCAGGGTGGGAAGGATCTGCAGAGGTAGCCCAGTAGAGGTGTCAGTCCTTGAGTAGAGTGTGGAGCATATCTGAAGTGAGGGTAACATGAAGTATTGCAGCTACAGGGGTAAATATAACAGACTGCTTAGGGGATAGTTGTTATAGTAGCCTAGCCAGTGGTGTCGAAACCTGAGCAGTTAAGGGAATGCCAGTGAAGTGAGACAAGGAGTAGCAACAGAGGCTGATTATTGGTTATAGATAGGAGGTCTGATCAAATATGAAAATGTATTAAGGATAATAGTAGCCAAGTTTCCTGTGGTTGAGAAGGGTGGTACAAGTATGGAAAGGTAGAAAACTAGGATATATCCTGCAGTATTGTATCAAATTGGAGATATTAGTATGAACTCATGTTTTACCACTTAGACGACATAGAATAGATGCAGAATTAAATAAGTGTTCATTCTCCATAGGATTCTCCATAGAAATAGAACCAATAATATACCACTGTGTGTATGAGTGTGTATGTATATGATTTATTATAGGGATTTGGCTTGCCTGATTATGAAGGCTGAAAAATCTTAAGATCTTCAGTTAGCAAGCTAGAGATCTAGGAAAGCCAGGCCAGCAGGCTCAAGACCCAGGAAGAGCCAATGTTTACATTTGAGTCCAAAAGCAGGAAAAAAAATTGACATCCTAGTTCAAAGGCAGGCAGAAGGAGCTTTCCCTTACTTGAGGGAAGGTCAGTCTTGTTCTGTTCAGGCCTTCAGTGGGTTGGGTGCAGTCCTCTACACTGAGGAAGCAATCTGCTTTACTCAGTTTATTGTTTCAAATGTTAATCTTATCCCAAAACACCCAACACCCTCACAGACACACCCAGAGTAATATTTGACCAAATGTCTGATCACCCTGTGACCCAAATTTACACATAAAATTAAGCATCACAATGTGTGTGCTTATATGTCTCTGTTTCAAATAGCTAGCTTCCAGATCTTGGTTACTAAATGCTATTCTCCCTTAGTAGGATTCCTTAGAGAAATGGCTAAATCCAAGGCGTGGCAGGGAAAGTATAACATTTTCCTAGAACATCGTGTTGTACCATTAAAGAGTGCTCAAAGAATGATGATGATGTGTTAAAGGACATAAGAACCACCTTGAAAAGGCTTCTGCTGGCCAAAGTCAGGACAACTGGAGCATCAAAATAAATAATAATAACAATAGATTGTAACATCGAATAAAATAAGAACCCATGACCCCATAATATTTGATGAAACCGTCTCTCATATTTATATAATCTTGGACACACTAAATATGTATTACAAAGGAAAATAATAATAATAGTTTTTCAGTGGAGTATACTGGTAGATGCTACTTTAAACAAATGGTCAACATTAACATAAACAGTAATAGTACATCTGTATGTCTTCTTTGGAAAAATGTCTATTCATGTTTTCTGCCCATTTCTTAACTAGATTATTCATGTTTTGGGTGTTAAGTTTTATAAGTTCTTTATATATTTTGGATACTAACCCTTTATCAGATATACCATTTGCATGCATAGTGTTGTCCACTTTTCCCAACACCATTTGTTAAAGACACTGTCTTTTTTTTTCATTGCATATTCTTGCCTCTTTTGTTGAAGATTAGTTGGTCATATAATTGTGGATTTGTTTCTGGGATTTTTATTCTGTTCTATTGATCTATGTGTCTATTTTTGTGCCAATACAATACACCATACTGTTTTGATTACTATAGCTTTGTAATATAACTTAAAATACAAAACCTGTAATGCCTCTAGCTTTGATTTTTTTTTTCAAGGTTGCTTTGGCTATTCAGTGTCTTTTGTGATTCCATACAAATTTTAGAATTTTCTTCTAGCTCTGTGAAAAATGCTGTTGGTATTTTGATAGGGATTGCATTAAATATTTAGATTGCTTTGGATAATATAGACATTTTAACAATATTTGTTCTTCCAGTCCTTGAGCATGGAGTGTTTTTCCACTTCTTTGTGTCCTCTTCAATTTCTTTCATCAGTGTTTTATAGTTTTCAGAGTACAAATCTTTTACCTCTTTGGTTAGGTTTATTCTTAGATATCTTATGGGTTTTGGTGCAAGTGTATATGGTATTAATTCCTTGATTTCTCTTTCTGCAGCTTCATTATTGATGTATAAAAATGCCACATATTTCTGTACATTGATTTCATATCCTGCAACTTGACTAAATTCATATGTCAGTTCTAAAAATCTTTCGGTTGAGTCTTTGGGGTTTTCTATATAGAATATCATGTCGTCTGCAAATAGTTATGCAAACTGGTATAGCCACTCTGGAAATCAGTATGGATATTTCTCAAAAGTTAAAAATAGAAAAAAAGTGACACCTGGGTGGCTGAACGGTTTAGCACCTGCCTTCAGCCCAGGGCATGATTCTAGAGTCCCAGGATCGAGTCCCACATCAGGCTCTCTGCATGGAGCCTACTTCTCCATCTGCCTATGTCTCTGCCTCTCTCTCTCTCTTTATCTCTCTCTAATGAATAAATAAAATCTTAAAAATAAATAGAAAAAAGTTAAAAATAGAAATACCCTATTATCCAGCACTGGCACTACTAGATTTTACCCAAAAAATACAAAAATACTAATGAAAAGGAATGCATGCACCCTGATGTTTATAGCAGTGTTATCAACAATAGCCATTTATGGAAAGAGTGCAAATGTCCATCCAGTGATGTGTGGTTAAATATATGGTATATACACACAAACACAGACACACACACACACACACACACACACACAGAGGAATATACTCAGCCATAAAAAAGAATGAATCTTGCCATTTCCAATGATGTGGGTGCAGCAAGATAATATTATGCTAAGTGAAATAAGTCAGAGAAACAAATACTATGTGATTCACTTACATGTGAAATTTAAGAAACAAAACAAATGATCATAAAGGAAAAAAAAGATAGGAAAACTAAGAAACAGACTCTTAACTAGGGAGAACAAACTGATGGGGTTACCATTAGGGAGGCAGAGAGATGGATAAAATCAGTGATGGGGATTACGGAGTACCCTTATGATGAGCACTGAGTGTTGCTGTATGTAAGTACTGAATCACTAAATTGTATACTGTAAATTAATATTATACAGTATGAAACTAGAATTTAATGAAAACTAAAAAATGAAAAAGCAAAACAACAATAACAACAAAAATAGTAATAAGACAAGTCAAATTGTGTATTGATTTATAGGATGCAGTGAGACAAATGTAATATCACTTCAGTGGTATTCCAGTAGGAAATAAACTGCATATTCTGAATCTATGAGAAAACAAAAGACAAACTCAAATTGAGGAACATTATACAATATAGCTGACCTTTATCTTCAAAAATGTTAAGTCCTAAGTCAAGGAAAGACTAAAGGTCCTTTACAAATTAGAGGGGGAAAGATATATGTGACAACTAATTGCAACATGTGATTCTGAGCTGTATCCTTCTGTTGTAACAGGCATTATTTTAATAACTCATAAATGTAAATGGATACCAGATTATATAGGAGTGATGTTAATTTCCTGATGTTGATGGCTTGTAGTGATCTAAAATAATGTCTTCATTTAGTAAGAGATAGTCACTGAAGTTTTCGAGGTGAGCAGCATCCAATTATCAATTTACTCTCAAATTCAAGGGGAGAAAAGTTCTTTGTTTTGTTCTTGCAACTTTTCTCCATGTTTGAAATTGTTTCAAAATAATAAATAAATAAATAAATAAATAAATAAATAAATAAATAAATAAATATTATGGAACATTTTATTTCATTAGCAGTCTGAGATATCACTTGTTTCCTTGAGAATACAACTCTTTTGCTATATTCCCTTAACTATTATATCTGTTTACCCTCGTGTGAAAAGACAATAATTACTATACCCCTAATCTTATAAATTACTATGTAGGACTTTTTACATCTTAAAAAATTACTGACATTTGGATTTTCCTTATGCAAAAACCATGTCAAATAGTGGTACTTGAATATATTTAGTCACAGGAAGTACATTCTCACATTTCCTCCATGGATACACATCTCTCTTGCCCTCTCTCTCTCTTTTAGGAACTTTCCTAGAATGGTGATGCTCCCTGCCATTTCAATGAAATTGCTTTGGACAAATACCCACCATTTGCTTCAACGTGGATGGAACTGGAGGGTATTATGCTGAGTGAAGTAAGTCAGTCGGAGAAGGACAAACATTATATGTTCTCATTCATTTGGGGAATATAAATAATAGTGAAAGGGAATATAAGGGAAGGGAGAAGAAATGTGTGGGAAATATCAGAAAGGGAGACAGAACGTAAAGACTGCTAACTCTGGGAAACGAACTAGGGGTGGTAGAAGGGAAGAAGGGCGGGGGGTGGGAGTGAATGGGTGACGGGCACTGGGGGTTATTCTGTATGTTAGTAAATTGAACACCAATAAAAAATAAATTAAAAAAAACAATTGTTATCCCCTCTTTCTTAATTTTTAAATTCCGAGGACAGTTATCAGTCTTGATGTCTCTGAAACATTTCATATTCTTGGCCTTGAAACTCTCAAGGAGTAAGAAATTACACTCCTCTTGCTTCTCCAGGAATTCCTTCTTAGTGGCATTCGAAGATTCTTTTCCCTCTGATAGTCCCTAAGATATTGGTGCTTCTCTAAGTTCTGTTCTGTCTCATCTTGTACACTCCTCCTGAGTCATCTCTTCAAAGGCTTAATGGCCACCTATTTGCTGATGGCCTCAAATTTCTCTTGTAGCCAGACATTACTTTGAAACATGGACCTGAATAACCCACTGCCTACAAACACATCCGTATTTCTATCCCTTGAGTAAGTACATAACCAAATTCATTGCTATCGCCTATTCTCCTATTCTTCCTTAAATCCACTCCAGCAGGCTTGGTGCTCTTTTCTATTCCTCTTAGTGAATCACTTTGTCATCTACCTAATGGCCAACAAGGTGGTTTTAAATTTCCTCTTTATTTATCAAATCCATACATTTCTTTCTCTCCCCTCCACTGTCTTATTCAGATCCCCATTTTCTTTTCTTTGGATTACAGCCTCATAGTTGGTGTCCCAGACAGAAGCTTTGCCCATTTCCAATTTGTCTTCATGGTGATAGGGCATTCATGCCTACACATAAATCTGACTATGAAAATTCTCTGATCAAAATTTTGTGTTGTCCCCCTATTGCCTTTGGGCACAAAGCAAACTTGTTAGCAAGATGTAAATGATCTTTCCCAATTTGGTCACCACTCACCTCCTTAGTTTCATCTCTTCTCATTCTTTCTTATCAATACTGTGCTCCTTGCAGTTCTGTGACAAAGTAATATTTTATCCAGCTTCCAGACTGGAACACACTTTATGCCTCATTTCCTTTCTCTTTCTTCACCTTGTTCACTATTGGGCATAAATAAGAGATACCATGTCTTACAGGGAGTCTTCCTTAATAGCCCCTCAGCACCGGTTGCTTCTTCAGAATCCTGTGTGGTCTTATTTGTATCAGAGCACTTATCATACTGTATTACTATTTTTTGTCTCTATCCTCATAACCATCATCAAAGCCCTTCAAAAGCTTTTCATAACTCTCAGAATAAGACCTAATTTTTCACTCTGCTTCACATAACTTTATGTTATCTGACTCCTTACTAAGTCTCCCACCTCATCTAACACTACTTTTTATCTTCCCCAGTGTTCTCCAATGTTGCTGTACTTCTGTTTGGTCATCAGACTCACCATGCTCATATGGAGGCTTGCTTGCAACTCCTGGTCTTTTCATAGCTGGCTCCTTCTTGTCATTCATACCTTACCTTAAATATCATCTCAACAGAAAGACTTCCCTGACCACTCAATCTACTGCAGCCCCTCTTTACAATCTGTCACTGTACACCATTTCAGTTCTCTGGATAATGCACATCCTGACTGAATATTTTTCTTAATTATTAATTTGTTTATTTCTCATCTATGTGTCCCCGGCCAGAAGGTAAAACTCCATGAGAACACAGACCTTGTCTACTATTTTCTTTATATATCCCAAATGCCAATAAAAATGCCTCAATAAATAATTAATTAGTTGAATGAACAACTCCCTCATAAGACTACAGGCTTCTGGAGGACAAACTGTATTTGAATACTCTCTATTTACATGGCATCATTCTTGCCATATCAAAGGCAGTAATCTCTGCCTTTTATTTTTATGTCATATCTCTGCCTAGTATTTTTATGTCATAGGCACTGTGTGGTAGATCACAATGTTATTTTCTACCACAATGTTTCTACCACAATAGAGTGGTAGAAACACAATATAGTGACAAAAACATATAGTCCACCTTATATGCAAATATAGTTCAATTTTTCCAAAGTTGGAAACTTGGAAGTTGTCCAGCCTTCCAGAATCAGCCTTTAATTTGATCACACAATATAAAAAAATTCAAAACCCCATGCCAAGTAAAATCTAGCACCCTTACTGATATTACTAAGAATTCATCAGGGGATGGGATTAATTAGTTTCAGAAGCTGTTTGTCACCTCTTGCTCCACATCCTTGCCCTAAACTTTATTCTTGATGTCTTCATCTTATTTCCTTCAGCTATTGTCCACTATCCCCCCACAAAAGAATTTCCTTCTTCTATTCCACCAAACACAAACTTGTTGTATATAATTGACATGTAATGAAAATTTGGGGACTTAGGGGTAAATTATAAATTAGAATAGAGAAGAGTCCACTATTAACAGTTCCAAAGGCTCTTTTCTCCAACAAAAAAGCCCTTACTAACAGTATTTTCCTTAGTCCTCTGCCTGCCACTATATTGCTAGATACTACCTCCACCTACAGAGATCATTCTCTCAGAAAATTCCCATTATTCTAATACCCAGAAAATTTAGCTTCCCTCATAGCCACTCTTTCTCTCCTGAATAAGTCCACATATCTCATCACAAGGAGGTCACTAATAGGTTTTCCTAAGCAAATGGTCTATCTACTTCCCTTAATGGGAGAGTCATTCTATTTGAACAGAGCAGAATTATCATCTCCCTCACATTAGATAATTGTCTAAACTTCTGTCAACAATGCCTAAAATTACATTTAGCTTTAGATTAAACATACTGCATAATTGAGTGATTGAAACTGTTTAGACTGAAATCTTTAAGTCTTTCATAAGAGTTGTCTTTCAACTGCATCTCTGTCATTTGGCACTTGTTTATTTGGAATTTTAACAAAAGTACAGACATTCATCCCTGATAAGTTTCATCTTATTATGTTTGGCCCGTCATCTCAGCATGTCAAGATCTTTCAGAATTTTGATCCTGAAGTGCAATATATACACTATCCCTGCCAACTTCATGTCAATGCACTTGCTTAAGTGTGTTCTCTATTCTCTCATAAGCCACCAAAAATGACTAATAGGCATGTGCTATTTTGTGACAGGATTCTAATAGCTGCAATAAGGTAATCAAACAAGACAGATAAAAATTTCAAGATATGAGAAAAGATAAAAATCAGATGAGAAGATTAAAGTTTGCCAAATGAGATATCCACGAACAAATAATTTTAGATTGGGAGTAAGATCTCATGTTCAGTCATGTATCTACCATTTCTCTTGATAATCTCTTCACTACTTATTTTGAGGTATAGGTTGTTCTGAAGCTGGAATGATGTATGGAATGGGTGGTTGCCATAAAACATATTTTAATGTGGCAGGGCTAAAACTAGTCTAAGGCAAATAAGTGGCCAAAGATGAAAATTTGAGGAGGCACTCAGGATCTTGTAAGGACAGCCTTGCACAACTTTGGGAGTAAGTTCCCCCTTAAATTTTGCATGCTAGCCTTCCATTTGTCATCCAATTCAGAGTCTCATAATGAGAAGCAACATTTAACTTATAGAAGGTGTCCTTGCCAAAGTTTATTCCTCCAGCCTAAGCTTGAGCTGTCCTATTTCTATCTTCCCCATTGAAACCCCACAGTTAATCCTAGGAATCTTCAAACCATTCTTGAATTTGTCCTCTGCTCATTTCTCTAGTGATCTAAAACCAAGATTACTAAGAGGGAACTCTAAGCATCAGAAATAATAAGAAATAGGCTTAACCTACCTTTTAAATTAATAACATAGACCAAAAAGGCCAGTTTTTAAATTCAATACATTCTGCAACCTTCTGTGTGAGCCATTGTATTATTTTCTTTGTTCTGCTTTCCCCATTTCTTTGCAGTTTGGTCCACCGGTACCATCACTTCCAGGAAAGGCAGGATCACAACCAATTCTGGCTTGGTCAAGTATATTGGGATCCTCTTGGCAACCCTGTATGGTGCATACAGTTAACTTGCTCTCTCCAGACCTGCTTGGCCATGTATTCTGGGGGCCTGAAGCTCCCCTGTGTCCAAATCTCTGTTCTCCAGGACTGATGCCCAAGTGATTATATAGCTGAAAACCACGTTTCTCCCTTTCCTTTTTCTTGATGGCTGTCATTATACCATAGCTGCTAAGTACCTGTAGAGGTTATATTCTCTGTTACAAAAGTGTGTATTACTTCACCTATGCTGTTTTTATATAGCTGTTTACCTGGTTAAATATACACAAATCCTAACTCTTTTGCTTTTTAAAAAGTAGATTATTTCATGAATGGACGAGTGGACTGATGAGAATGAGCAGTAGGTACTAGATTTTTCAACACTCAGAAAGTCATGATTAAATTAACTGAGCTTCTGGGATCCCTGGGTGGCGCAGCGGTTTGGCGCCTGCCTTTGGCCCGGGGCGCGATCCTGGAGACCCGGGATCGAATCCCACATCAGGTTCCCGGTGCATGGAGCCTGCTTCTCCCTCTGCCTGTGTCTCTGCCTCTCTCTCTCTCACTGTGTGCCTATCATAAATAAAAAAAAAAAAAAAAAAAAAAAAAAAAAATTAACTGAGCTTCTAATGTGTCTTATAGTATGTAAACACTTGGAGGCCAGGCATTTGGCTGCTATGATATCTTAACGTCTTTGATATAGTTATTTCTCGGCAATAATAAGCATTGCTTACTTAAGCACTTTAGTTGAAAAATTATAATTGACAAATTTAATGCCTAGTGAATAAAGGGACTTTATTTATATGCATCATATGTGTGCATGTGCATACACACACACATTCACGCACATGGATACATGAATAGATATAAATTATAAGTGCCAGACAGTGCCAGAAAAAGCCAAATTCTTTGTCATTCTTGCTTGCTCCAGTATCACCTTTTATTATTCAAAAGCGAGTAGTTAAGGTGAGCTCTTAATGAATCTATGATAAATTATTATGTTAGCTTTATGTAAAGCAGTTGATATTCTCCTTAATGTTTTAAAACTTGATCCAACTAGGTTAAAATTTAATGTTTTTTTATTTGCATATTCCCTCATGATATTTTCAAAAGTCCTATTTGCTCTTTCAGCAAGAATATTTTAAAACATTATTAGGCATTACAAGGGGGACTAGGAATACAGCAGTGAGAGCATCTGTAGTCTCTACCTTCACAGAGTTTATGAACTAAAAGGACAGAGAATTAAAGCTGTACTTAAGGGAACATTTGGTTAAAGATGCATTATATCTCATCTCCAACCAAACACTCCCATTAAAATTTTATGAAGCCACTATTTAGAAAAAGAAGAGGAGTTGGGTCATAAACAGATGACTGATTTTAGCAAATTTATGTAATACATAAAAGAAGTGGAGAAGTGGTAACTGGTAAATTAGATCAGAGGAAATCTCTAGCCTAGACTACACAGAGAGGTTTGTAGTCTAAACTCATCTGTAATGCAAAATCTAGGCGATACTTCGGACTAAAAAATGCTACACTCAGTTGAAGGCAAAGTTAGATATGAGGCTAAAAATGGGAGTATAAATAAAATATCTGTCTATGGAATGTTTTGCTATCCCACACACATACATCTTCCCAACCTCCAAGTGAAGTTCATTTGAAAGCAAGCTTCTATCCACCAGGCAGTAGGGTACTTCTTAAAGAAATTGAATAGTCCTGGAGAAAATAACTTAAAGCTCTCCCAGCATTAGAAATTTAAATGTAGGGTTCCTGGGCCCCTGCCCCAACCCCCACCATTATTCTAAAAAAAATGCTTGCCAGTGAATTAGCAATAGAGGTACCAATATAGTATAGGTACCAATCAGCTTTTTTGCCGTCTTGTTTGTAAAAAATAAACAACTAAGATGTACTAGAAGTCTGAAGAAAGCCTTCAATATGAAAGAATGGCCAAAATAAACTAACATAAAAACCAAGTTAGAAAAAAAAAAAGGTAAACAACAAAATACTTCTAATTGTCATCATTAGAGTCTCATGGGGAACTTGCATCCACAAAACAAGAATAGGAAGCTACAAAAGTAATAACCAGAGAATTAAAATGAGCTCTTGTCTATCAAATATATTACTGCCAAAAATGTTATAGGTGAACTGAAAAATAAAGATAAAGAATTCTTCCAGAATATACAGGGAAAAAACAACAAACAACTCCCCCAAACAAAACAACAACAACAAAGGCTGAAGAGGCAAGAGAAAACAGAAGTATGGGAGAATCAACATATAACACTACAGCTAGAGTGATCTCCCTAAAATGCAAACCAACCCTTCTATTCTCCTGTTCATAATCATTAATTTTTACCAATTGCTCTAAATAAAAATCTTTTCACATAAGAGGCTTTGTGGTTTGATCCTTTCCTTCCAGTCAAGACTCATAATTTTTCCCATTGTCTCCTAGACTCTGGACTCTGAATACTTCTCTTCCAGAAAAGACCTTCTTTCCCATGTGTCTTCTTCACCTGGCATCTCTTACTTCTAGAATTAGGTTCAACAATTCCTCATGGAAGTTTTCCAGAATTCCCCCAACACGTAATTTTGTTAATTCATAAGTTTCTTCTATTAAATTGTGAAGTATTAATGGTAGGAACTGCATTTTTTTCATTTCTATTAGATTAAACAGTTTAAAATTGCTGACTTTAGATCTTATATTCCCTAGGTTATTTATAAAGAATTTCATGTAGGGATCCCTGGGTGGCGCAGCGGTTTGGCGCCTGCCTTTGGCCCAGGGCGCGATTCCGGAGACCCGGGATCGAATCCCACATCGGGCTCCCGGTGCATGGAGCCTGCTTCTCCCTCTGCCTGTGTCTCTGCCTCTCTCTCTCTGTGACTAGCGTAAATAAATAAAAAAAAAATTAAAAAAAAAAGAATTTCATGTAATTTTACTTGATATACTCCAGCACTTAATGTAATACCTGAATCTTAATGAATGTTAAGCTTAATGTTTTATTGAAAGAAGAATAAAATTATTACCAATATTGGTGGAGAAGAATTACTTTTGTAATCTGGGTCCTTACAGTTTTAGAATAAAAAATAAAAGTTTCATTGTTGCAGTATAAGATCAAATATGATCAGAAAACTAAACCATCATCATTTAAATCAGCAAAGTATGTTGTTAAATTAATGATTTCAGCTATGCTACTGTTTCTGAAACTCAATCACAAAATGTCTCTAACTCAAGAAAGAAATCATCAATTGAAATATGGGACACAATGAAAATCAAACAAAAATACACATAAGCTCTCAATATATGTATTACAGAATATGGTTTGTTTTCGTTTTTACACAATCTGTATGAGCATATTTTTTCACATGGAAGAGAGAAGTAGATTTGCTGTTGAATATTCTGTGTTCTATCTCCCTATGGTTAATTTTCCGTTAATAGTATGTGGTAAAATCAAACACTTTTTCAGTCATTCTTGGCTTATGTGGATGTTTAAAAGAAGATTGGTTACCCGCCGAATTGGAAATGAAAAAAATATTGATTGAACATAGTGAAATCAATTGGACCTTTTAGTGTTTTACATATGTTTGTGTGTTTCCCACTAACTTTCAAATCAGTTGACTGATTTTGATCAAATCTGCTGCACTTGAAATTTAAGTATCAAGATCAAGGCCATTCTTAAAAGGAAGATTACATGCAAGCAATATGCAAAATTTGCTTCAGGAAATTCTTAACCTCAGATGATACTAGAATATTTCTTGAACAAAATCACAAAGTGGATACAGTATATCTCAGATACTTTGTGTCATCTCCATTTCATATGGTATCTATTTTCTTTATATTATGAATCAGATACATTTCTAATCAGAAATTGAAAGGTCCTATGCCTGACATAGGAAGTGTAGGCTTTAATGACAAGAGCAAGAGATATTAACACACGCAGACAGGTTATCCTACTATCCTGAAAGCGTTTGAGGCTCTATCTTGCTCTGTGGAATGTGTTACTGTATTAACTGTGAAAACATGAGAAACTATACTCTGAGCTTCTATTTTGTCATCTCAAAAATGGAGTAAAATACTACCTATCTCATAAATTTAAGTATTATATAAGGAACAAATGTATAGCTAATAATGGAGTGCCTCACATGTACTGTGTGTTTGATGATTATTAGCTATGGATATTATCTATTCCTCTAAATAGATTATGTCTAGCTTCTCACTTAAGTAGAAAGTTCATATCCTAACTTTAATCTGCTCACCAATCTCTGTCTTTGGTGCACTAATGTCATTTACCTTTAATGTAACTCTTGATACTTTAGGACCTAATTCTGGCATTTTTTTCTCTCAGTTTTTAATTTCTGTGTTTTCTTTTTGCTGCCTTCCTTGAATATTATTTATTATAATATTATAATTTGAATATTTGGTTATTTTGAATATTCTTTAGAATTTCATTATGATTTATCTGTACCATATTTGAGTGTATTTATTTTATAGTATTTGTAGTGATTTCTATAAGCATTATATTATGCCTAGATGACCTACCAATTAGTGTTATGATTTTACCAGTTCTAAAAAAGTATAGAAAACTTACTTTTTATGTCTCTTTATCTTCTCTCATTTATAATATATTTGTCTTAAATATTTTCCCTACATAAACTATATGCATACAACATTAAAATTTTTGTTTCAACCATAAAATAAAATTTAGAAAACTTTGGAGAGCAAAAGAAGTCTATACTCATTCTGGATTCATACTCAGTTTTTCTTTTTTCCTTTATACAAGATTCCTTCTTTTATCATTTATTTTCTGTTTAGAAAAATTAACATTTGGGCATTCTTTTAGTTAAGGTCTGCTGGCAACAAATTCTCTTAGATTTTATTCATCTGAGAATATCTTGATTTACCTTCATTCCTGACGGTTATTTTCACTGGATATAAGATTCTCTTTTGATAGTTCTTTCTCTTTTTTAAATATTTTATTTATTTATTCATGAAAGACAGACAGAGGCAGAGACATAAGCAGAGGAAGAAGCCTCCCTGTGGGGACTCTATCCCAGAACTCCAGGATCACACCCTGAGCCCAAGGGAAAGGCTCAACCACTGAGTCACCCAGGTATCCCAACAGTTCTTTCTTTTAGCAGTTGAAAAATATTTATCTCACTTCCTTCAGGCCTCATGGTTTCTGATGAGAAATTCACTGTCCTTTGAATTGTTTTTTGCCTATAGGGAGAATAATTGTTTCTCTCTCCATGTTTTCCAGATTTTCAAAAATAATAATTCTTAAGAGCATTTTTGTGCTTGTGAATTTATGTACTACTGTATTCCAGAATCATAGTATATTTAACACATTTTTCAATGAAATATACTACACAACTTCAAATATACGACTAGCAATCTCAGAAACATCTTTTATACATGTACTTTTACTGAGTGTTTTTAATACAGCACAGTGCAGTGAGCACATAGATTCACTAAAATACACTGTATCTATTCACATATACAATGACAATCCTTAGAATTTTTTCATTGAGGTATAGTTGACATACGTTACATTAGTTTCAGGTGTACAACATAGTGATTTGACTATTCTATATGCTATGTTATGCTCACTACATGCTCACTACTTCTTTATTCATTCATCTGTCCATGGGCATCTAGGCTCTTTCCATAGTTTGGTTATTGTGGACATTTCTGCTATAAACATTGGGGTGCAGGTGCCCCTTTGGATCACTAAATTTGTAACTTTGTATCTACATTGTTGAAAATGGCAAGATTTTGTTATTTTTGATGGCTCAGTAATATTCCAATATAATAAGCATATCTTCTTTATCCATTCATCCATTGATGGACATATGGTTGGAGCCTAGGAGCTATCACCATCATTGTCTTTCTTCTTTGAGCCAATGCCACTGTGCCAGAACCAATTCAAAAAAGGAGAAATCTTTGAAGACAAAAAAGACTGAAAGTTTAATGGCTAACTTTGTGTATCAACTTGACTTGGCCACAGGGTACCCAGATATCTGGTTAGTTATTATTTCTTTTTTTTAAAGCTCTTATTTTATTTATTCATGAGAGACACACACACACACACAGAGAGAGAGGCAGAGACACAGGCAGAGAGAGAAGAAGCAGGCTCCATGCAGGCAGCCTGATGTGGGACTCCATCCCGGGACTCCGGGACCACACCCTGGGCCAAGGGCAGGCACTAAACCGCTGAGCCATCCAGGGATCCCCCTAGTTATTATTTCTGTGTGTGTTTATAAGGGTGTTCCCAGATAAGATTAGCATTTGAATTGATAGATTAATAAAACAGATTGCCCTCTGCAGTGAGGGTGGGCATCTTCCTCTCTGTTGAAGACCTGAATAGAACAAAAAAGTAAAAGAAGAGAGAATTCTCTCTCTGCCTAACTGCAGGAGCCAAGGCATCACTCTTCTGTCCTTGAACTGGAACTTAGACCATTGGGTCTCTCAGTAATCACACCTTCAGACTTGGACTAGAACTTATGCCATTGGTTCTCCTGGTTCTTTTAGGCCTTCAGATTCAGAATGGGACAAAGAACCAGATTTCCTGGGTCTGTAGATCGCAGACAACAGTTATGCTGTTGGGACTTCTCAGCCTCCATAAGCTATAAGCCAATTTGTTATAGTGAATCAACAAAGCTCTCTCTTTCTCAGTATAGCTCTAGATATAGATTTCTATAGATTTCTATTTCCTCTTGATTCTCTGGAAAACACTGACTAATACAAAAAATAGAGTTTACAAAGAATTAATAATGATTATTAATGATAGCTATTAATATGGAACATTTATCTTTAAGGTTATTTGATAACATCATTATACCTAAAGGATAATTTGATTCATAAAAATGTTTTGAATCTATCTTTTTTGAACATGGGACAGTCAGGACAAACCAGAATGGTTGTTTATCCTAGAAGAACAAGAGAAATTCTATCTCCAATGAAAGTAAGAAACAACTCTAACCCTTACTCCCACTGTGCAACAGGAGAAAGGGAGGTAAAAATAAGAGTGGCTTAAGAGAGGCGCCTGGGTGGTTCAGTCTGTTGAGCCTCTGACTCTTGATTTTGGTTCAGTTCATGATCTTGGGGTCATGGGACCAAGCCCCATGACCCCATGTGTTGGGCTCTACACAAAGCATGGGTGGCTCGCTTCTGCAGCACATATACACTAAGCATGGAGTCTGCTTATGCCTCTCTCTCTGCCCCTCCCTTCCCCGCCCCACACATTCATTCTCTCTCTCTCTCTTTCTCTCTCAAATAAATGAATAAATAAGTACGTACATACATACATACTCTTTAAAAAAAAAAAGAATGGCTTAAGAATGAGGAGTTTGGTCAAACCCAGATTGCTGTAGTGGGGGCCATGTGAGAAGCAAGCCAAGTTTCTTAGCAGAATTCTAGAAAGTGTCAGGAATCAGGAAAGCTTGTGTCTTCAGAAAGCAGGTGTGGGAAGAGGGTTGACAAGGATGAAAGTGCTAAATAACTGCCATGTGGCCCCTATTCTCTTCCACCATTATCAGATACCTTTTGCTATCTTTCATTTTCTCTGAGCTTCACTGTCTTCTTGTTCCAGCCACTGAATAATAACCAAGTCTTTGTGAGCTCTGACCAACTTCAGCTGAGTATAATCATCTTATGCCAAAGCATGTTTCTCAGATACTCCTCTAGGGCTTCTCTCTTGACACAGTGATGTATGGTGCTATGAGACATTGCTTGTTGCCCATACACACACAACCCAAACAGCAGGAATGTTAAGTTGGGGGAGCTAGGTCTGGAGAAAGCTATGTCAGGGGAGCAATTCTTTAATCAACAGGAGACAAGAAAGGGGGGATAAATTCTTCTGCCTATCTCTACCCTGCCCAGATGGATAGTGCTGAATCACTATTTATACATGCCCTAAACCAGAGGACGGTTCCAAAAGAGGGAGCAATCAATCACTTGTACCTGTGGTCAGATCAATAGTGTATTTTCATATTGGTCCTTTTTTCCTAGCTTTGTTCCTCTTGTCCCTTCCTCCAGTTCCTTAGGATTACACTCTCTAGGGCTTGAATAGTAGCCCTCAGCCCTTGCCCTGAGGCTCTGCTTTCTGAGCAACCCAAGCTTGCATGCCACCTCAGAAGGAAAGAATTCTGGAGGTGAACTGAGAGGGCTCTGGAACCTAGAGCCTTGAAGAACTGGGACAGAATCCTATCTCCAACTCATTAAATTGAATATAGATCACAAAGAATATGGAACTGGGTCAATGGAAACATCTCTAGTCTAAATACATAAATGTTTTTAGTCAGCTGACAGAGTTGCAGGTGACAGCTACCCTGTTGCTATGGACTTCTCCCCATAGAAGATGGGGCATATTGGGGGCAATAACTTTTTCTAACCCAAACATTAAGGTTATTTTCTTCACTCTAATTTCTGGAAAAAGTTCTCTCAAAATTCTGTGAGTTGAAATCATCTCTGTAGAAATTTGGGAAGAAATTTGACAAATTTGAAGGAAGTGATTAAAGCTTTTCCATCTCACTGGTGGTCAGAGAACCTTGACCTATCTTCTTATATTGAGGGAATATCATGTATTTTTAATAAGGTGACTTTCCAGAAAGTGAAATTCGTTATGTTCTGTCTTTCAAATGGTGATGTATAAATAAATTTCAGGGATCCCTGGGTGGCGCAGCGATTTAGCGCCTGCCTTTGGCCCAGGGCGCGATCCTGGCGAACCGGGATCGAATCCCACGTCGGGCTCCCAGTGCACGGAGCCTGCTTCTCCCTCTGCCTGTGTCTCTGCCTCTCTCTCTCTCTCTCTCTCTCTCTCTCTGTGACTATCATAAATAAATGAAAATTAAAAAAATAAATAAAAATTAAAAAAAAATAAAATAAATTTCATATGTTTGAAAACAAAATAAACAGCAACAGCAAGAACAATGCCTACAAGCAGGCCCACCTGGAACAAGTGGAGAGAAAACAGGACCCTGAGGAGGGGAGAGGAGGTGTGCCCAGTCTGGGCCACCATGTCCCCTGTGGGATCAGCTGTCCCACCAAAGGCTTGACCCACCACATGAAGAACAGAATATTCATCCATTCGTTCAGCAAGAGACAGCCTGCTATCTGCACACAGCGCTATGTGGTGTAGCATGTAGCCACATCATTTCTGCACATCTTGAAGCCCATAGTTTGGGTGAGGGCCATGCTACTATGCTGCTATGGAGGGAATGGGGACTCTCCTGCTGCAAAACAGTGATCACAAGTGCATGGGCAGCCTTCTGCTTGCCTGAATGCTGCAACTCTTCCTGGGACCAGCCACGTGCCTCACTGTGCTCAGCCACTAGGGAGCCATGAGCAACTTCAGGGAGACTAGAAATCAGGAGTTTGATGTATATAAAGAGGAGTTATCCCACCTGAACACCCCAGCAAATATTTCTGTAACCTCTGAACCTAGTGTCCAGTGCTGCCAGAGAGAATGAAATCTACACTAGCCAGGACTATCTGTCTTCCAGATATACAAGAAGGCATAGAAGGACCTAGAGGACCAGGAGAAACCTTTGAGATGCTTCAACACCTATTGAACTCAGTGAGTATCCCATAAAGACATGGAGTGGGGTGGAGGGTATAGAATTAGTGAAGAATTAATAAATAAAATTAAGGCCTTTTGAAAAAAACAACAATAACCTTTTCCCTCCATATCCCATCTGGTGGAAATTAGTAAAACCATCTGTTATCTTCAGTTTATATTTTTTCTTCAATTCTCCATCCTGCACAAAAAAATATATGTAGGATTTAGAAGCTACAGAGCATCTGGGGAGCCAGTACCATCACACCTTTTTGATAGCTTCCAAGTAGATGTACACCAGAACAACTGTCCCCTTCCTAAATTTGACTGTAAGTCCAATATCGGTCTAGTCTGAGCCAATGACTCCTACTCCCTGAACTATCCCCAAATCTAAGGGCTTATGCAGATCCAGAGGGAAGTCTGTCCAATACCCTTTTCTAACTCTTACTCAAGAGGATAATTTTAAAAATAGCAAAAGGGACTAGAGGGGAAAGGAGAGAAAATGAGTGGGGAAAATTAGAGAGGGTGACAAAACATGAGAGACTCCTAACTTTGGGAAACGAACAAGGGATAGTGAAAGGGGAGGTGGGCGAGGGGGATGGAGTGACTCAGTGACAGGCACTGAGGGGGGCACTTGACAGGATGAGCACTGGGTGTTATACTACATGTTGGCAAATCGAATTATATGCCCTTTGGGCTTTAGTTGGCTACTGTTCACCTGCTCTTGCTGCCACATAAGGCATCAACTTCTTAAAACCCCAAAGATGCATTTCTCTCCCCACCTCCAGCTTTTTCTAACCACTGAGCTTGACTGTCTGTGGGGAGACAGTTCTAAAGGAGTCACTAGTCCTAAGGAGCTTCTTAGCTCAATGTTGAACAGAGCTCACTCAACACAAAGTTACTTTTATTTTTGGGTGGACTGCCTGCTACACACATTCTTCCCACTGAGTTTAATCAAAGACTTTATTTTGAGGCAAAACACTAAATGTGAACCATTTGTCCCGGCAATAGGCTTTTATCTTCCTAGGAATTGGTCAACAAAAGCATTGCATAAGTGTTCATATATGCTGAGAACTGAAGAAAGTGCTAGGCAAGGAGAAGGAAGTGACTGTGATTAATAGCAGTTAGAAAATATTTATGAAAAAGAATCTAGAGATCCCACATACCTTTCCTTGCATTTTCTTTAGCCTCTTGAAAAAGTTATAAAGGCAATTATGAAGAGGAAGCTATGAGTAACCAGGATATTTGAGAGAAAACATTCTGAAATATTACTTCTTGGAGGAATTGGCTACTAATAGCCTTTAAGTCCAATACATTTCAGATAAGATTCCTAAAACCAAAGTTTCTCTTCCACTTTATATATATGAGATCTAATGATCACTTTGTTCACCTAAGCAGTCATACTTCTTAAGAACCAGATAAGCTTTGCCTCAAAATATATCCATCTCTTGGAAGGGAGCCTTGAAAGGCTATGCCAAGAAAGCTCTATCTCCTGGCTTAAGTGCTTTTCAGCTCCTGGAATGATTTTCTATTATTTCACTTTGCACCACTGAGTATTTCTCACTTATTCAGCTTTCTTAATTCCCTAAAAGCATTTTGTTTTTTTTCTCCCTTCTTTTTTTTTCCCCCTGGTCAGAAAGAAATGTCACTTCCACAGTTGTTGTCTTCTTTTCTGTGAGAGTAGATTGTTCTAAAATTATTTTATTATGCCAGGTGGTGAGGTCTTTTCAACCTCTAATGAAATGCTCTTCCCTGAACTAAAGACATCTTCACAAAAGGTATTCTTTACAGACTTTCCTCATTTGTAAAGTTAACTTATTCCTATCATACCTTTTAAGACTGTTCCACGTTGAGCAGAGCTAGCAAGAGTCAAATAATATTTGGATAATGGAGAGAATCTCAGCACTCTGGCACAGAAAACTGCAGTTTTTCAAATGCTAACATATCTACATGTATTCAGAGAAATATAATTGTGCATTGCAAATGTCAAAGGCGTTCATTTACACAGAAGAATTATGATAAATAATTAGATCAAAATTAGAACAATCATGAAAAAAATATATGAAAAGGACATTTACTCTTTTTAAACAGAGTTTAGCGATTACCTTTTTTCAGACTCTCCCTTTGAAAAATCTCACAGAAATTTAGGATGGGAGAGCTTAAATGGCCCCCAGAAGTAACTACATCCCTCCAAAATGATCTTTCAGCCTATTCCTAATCATCTCTAGTAATGGAAAATACCATTTCCAAAGATGTCTTTTACCCTGAATCTCTGGCTTTCCTGGAATAACATAGTGCCTTTAAGTATAAACACTTCAAGTAACCACTGCCCCCACCCAGGAAGCTGCTTCCTTGTCATCTATAATCATTCCTCATGAGCCAATATTTTTGTTTCTAAAACTTGGACCCATTGGTTCTAGCTTTGCCCTCTTATACCACACAGAAGAAATCTAATCCATCTTCTGTGTAAAAATACTGTACTCAAAGACCACCCATCATGTGCCCTCCCTCAAGTCATCATTCCCATAAATTAAACATCCCATTCTCCTACAACCATGTGATATAGTTTCTAGACCACTAGCTATTCCAAACACCTCCCTCTGGATGCCCTTCAGGAACCTCTTTAACTATCCTTGAATAGATGATTCCTAGTGAGGTCTAATCAACGTAAAACCCAGCAAGACCACTTAGACACTTTCTATAAACCTAGCCTAAACCTCAGGAGCTTTCTGAGCCAACACATCTGCTCTTTATTCATTGAACTCACAGTTAGCTAAACCCAATTATCCTCCATCCTAGAATTGTACGATTTGATTTCTGAACATATAACTTTGCTTTTAGACATCTTACATTTCTTTATATAATATTTACTTTATGATCCTAGCTTTCAAAGTTATTTTTGATTCCTATTTCTTTATCCAACATACTAATTTTCTTTCTAAATTTTTTATCTTTGGATTTGAGTACTATATGTCAATACATTTTTCTAAGTCTCTTTGTTTACACTCTTGAATAGAACAGGATGAAATATAGAGTCTTCTTTCTTGTTCCTACAGAAATACACCTAGACTGACATCAATTCAATAACCCTTTCCATTTTCTTTTTGGCATAGCTACTGTGGCCCAACACTCTAGTCTGACCTTCAGAAATGGCCATCCCTCTCTTCTATTTCCTGTACATGTGGGAATAAATAACAAAGTCTGTCAATACTATCAAGTTTTTATAGACATTCCATCACTTTTTCCAGGGTACTCAAAGCCATGCTGACCTCTCAATTGAATGCAATTAAGATTATTATTAATCATGAGTAGTATAAGAATGCATATCAGGGATTCTTTTTTATTCCAGGGTTTGCATAGCAGATCTTGTATGTATATCATCCCAGCTACCCTATATTCTGCACAAAAATACACATGCACCACATATTTGACTCTAAGTTAAATTCTGTATGTTCACCAAATGTTGTGTGATATAAGAGTACAAAGTTAAAATCAATGAACCCAAGTTTTAGGAAGATAAATAGTGGCTATCTATGAGGAATGATTGTGGATAAAGTGGAGGCAATTTCCTGGATGGAGTGGTTATTGATGTGTTCATATATAAAATACTTTAATTAGCCCAGGAAAAGGAGACACAATTTAGTCTCATTGCATTTCCCATCTGTATTGTATCACTCCATCTACCCCATGTCTAAGAAAATGAGCAGGTGTCTTCATCCCAACCACCATCCTTCTGCCATGGTATCCAACCTGAATCCTTCAACACTAGGAACTTCCTCATACTTCACATTTTTCTCTGTCTTATAGGCATCCAAACTGAGAGCATACAGCCCATGTTGGATGTTTTTTTAAAAGGTGTGTATGTTCCTAAATTACCCTTTTTATGCATTTGAGTTAAGGTGTTAATGTTGACAATAATTAAATATTATTATTAATATTTGCATTATAATGAAAGCTGTCATTGTCTGGAACCAAAGTAGTATAGATTGCATATATTGTGGATTCTTGACATCTATTTCCAAAAAGCAGCTATATTCCTCCACTGACCTACAAACAAGCCCTTAAACCATTACCATCCAGGTAGGCCTGGAAAAAGCTGACCTATGTATAGATACTTTTCTGAAGTAGAATTGGTTACTATCTTTCTTTTTATTTTATGTATTAATGATCAACTCTGTTAACCTTCCCTTGTTCAGAATTAGATGATTTTATTTTACAACATGCCTTATTAATAAGGAGATTTTACTACAAAGTTCAGTTGTTTTATATATTTAAAACATACCAATCAAGGGGGAAAAAGTTAGATTTCAAAAGCAATACCTAAAAAGCAATTATCCACAAAAGCAATAGTAATAACACCGATTATCACCAAAGCATTGTTGCAGCCAGTCTGGTATGTCAGCTTCATTATAAAAGATATTAAACACCATTGCTGAAGCTTCATCTCTCTTCACATTAAAATGTAACCAAGCTTTAAAAACTATCATAACAACATCTGTTCCCAAAAAAACAATTTACCAGATCTCCAGTATTTTATGATAAATTTTACCCAATTTAATTGAAATTAAACTACCTCATATGCATGTAAACACGAATGTATACTGTTTGAGTGCTTATAGAAATTTTAGCCAAAACTTTATTAGTCTCTAAAAATTTTATGGCAGTCCCAGCAAGCCTACCAATAAAAAGGCTTGTTTTCAAGGGTTTGCATCAATTTTGTTAGAAATTATCATGAAAAATGTATAGCGTCACAGTTTAGGATTTAGAAGGGATTTTGAAAAGTCAACTTAAACTACTAGTTCTGTAGGTTTAAGTCAAAGCTAAACTCAGAGAGATGAGTAGCAATTCTTTTTTGTGGACACTTACAGAAAAGATTTCATAACTAAGAACTTCCATAGTATGTTGCCATCCTGGTTATTTATAAAAAAAAATCCTAGTTACTGACCAAGATCATAACAGCCCTTACTTTATGAAACTCCATTTTTTGGTTGTTCTGTGTTGGTGGAGTGGGAAACAACAGCCCCCTCTCTCCTAAATGCGTAATGTACTTGAATCCCTTCTCAGGTTATCATGAACTGTTTTTTTTTTTTTTCTCAAGCTCAAAATCAATGGGGATCCCAGAGAAAGATAGAGAAGAAATTTTTTATCACCCAAAAAGTTTGCTATCAAGTCTCAGATTAAGCATTGAATATACTGTATAGTAATGTGGCCAGTTTTCACTTTCACAGCCACTCCAAGTAGGTCACTATCCCCTTTGGATGGGAGGGCAGCAGAAAACAGCAAGGATTATAGAATCAGAATTTTTTCTTAAAGATTTTATTTACTTAGAGAGAGAGAGCATGAGCAGGGGGAGGAGCAGAGGGAGAAGCAGAGCAGGGACCAAGCAGGGAGCCCGGTGCAGGCTCAATCCAGGACCCTGGGATCATTACCTGAGCCCAAGGCAAGTGCTTAACTGACTAAGCCACCCAGGTGCCCCTAGAATCAGATTTCGTGGGTTCAAATTATTTTTTACAATACTGGTTAATTTGGGAAGTCATATAAACCTTTTTTTAAAGAAGTTTATAATAAACTTTTTAAGTTTGATTTCCTCATTCATAAAATAAGGATGATAATAAGGTTGATGTGAGGAATTAATAACAAGATGTTGTATGAGACTTAGTCCTGAGCAAGTGTAAGCTATCCTTCTCCTCCTCCTTTTATTCTTCCTCCTCTTCCATCACCATCATCATCATCATCATCATCATCTTTATAGTTTATTTTTTTTAATTTATTTTTTATTGGTGTTCAATTTACTAACATACAGAATAACCCCCAGTGCCCGTCACCCATTCACTCCCACCCCCCGCCCTCCTCCCCTTCTACCACCCCTAGTTCGTTTCCCAGAGTTAGCAGTCTTTACGTTCTGTCTCCCTTTCTGATATTTCCCACACATTTCTTCTCCCTTCCCTTATATTCCCTTTCACTACTATTTATATTCCCCAAATGAATGAGAACATATAATGTTTGTGCTTCTCCGACTGACTTACTTCACTCAGCATATTACCCTCCAGTTCCATCCACGTTGAAGCAAATGGTGGGTATTTGTCATTTCTAATAGCTGAGTAATATTCCATTGTATACATAAACCACATCTTCTTTATCCATTCATCTTTCGTTGGACACCGAGGCTCCTTCCACAGTTTGGCTATCGTGGCCATTGCTGCTAGAAACATCGGGGTGCAGGTGTCCCGGCGTTTCATTGCATCTGTATCTTTGGGGTAAATCCCCAGCAGTGCAATTGCTGGGTCATAGGGCAGGTCTATTTTTAACTGTTTGAGGAACCTCCACACAGTTTTCCAGAGTGGCTGCACCAGTTCACATTCCCACCAACAGTGTAAGAGGGTTCCCTTTTCTCCGCATCCTCTCCAACATTTGTTGTTTCCTGCCTTGTTAATTTTCCCCATTCTCACTGGTGTGAGGTGGTATCTCATTGTGGTTTTGATTTGTATTTCCCTGATGGCAAGTGATGCAGAGCATTTTCTCATATGCATGTTGGCCATGTCTATGTCTTCCTCTGTGAGATTTCTGTTCATGTCTTTTGCCCATTTCATGATTGGATTGTTTGTTTCTTTGGTGTTGAGTTTAATAAGTTCTTTATAGATCTTGGAAACTAGCCCTTTATCTGATACGTCATTTGTAAATATCTTCTCCCATTCTGTAGGTTGTCTTTGAGTTTTTTTTTTTTATTGGTGTTCAATTTACTAACATACAGAATAACACCCAGTGCCCGTCACCCATTCACTCCCACCCCCCGCCCTCCTCCCCTTCTACCACCCCTAGTTCGTTTCCCAGAGTTAGCAGTCTTTACGTTCTGTCTCCCTTTCTGATATTTCCCACACATTTCTTCTCCCTTCCCTTATTTTCCCTTTCACTATTATTTATATTTCCCAAATGAATGAGAACATATAATGTTTGTGCTTCTCCGACTGACTTACTTCACTCAGCATAATACCCTCCAGTTCCATCCACGTTGAAGCAAATGGTGGGTATTTGTCATTTCTAATAGCTGAGTAATATTCCATTGTATACATAAACCACATCTTCTCTTTGAGTTTTGTTGACTGTATCCTTTGCTGTGCAAAAGCTTCTTATCTTGATGAAGTCCCAATAGTTCATCTCTGCTTTTGTTTCTTTTGCCTTCGTGGATGTATCTTGCAAGAAGTTACTATGGCCGAGTTCAAAAAGGGTGTTGCCTGTGTTCTTCTCTAGGATTTTGATGGAATCTTGTCTCACGTTTAGATCTTTCATCCATTTTGAGTTTATCTTTGTGTATGGTGAAAGAGAGTGGTCTAGTTTCATTCTTCTGCATGTGGATGTCCAATTTTCCCAGCACCATTTATTGAAGAGACTGTCTTTCTTCCAATGGATAGTCTTTCCTCCTTTATCGAATATTAGTTGCCCATAAAGTTCAGGGTCCACTTCTGGATTCTCTATTCTGTTCCACTGATCTATGTGTCTGTTTTTGTGCCAGTACCACACTGTCTTGATGACCACAGCTTTGTAGTACAACCTGAAATCTGGCATTGTGATGCCCCCAGATATGGTTTTCTTTTTTAAAATTCCCCTGGCTATTCGGGGTCTTTTCTGATTCCACACAAATCTTAAAATAATTTGTTCTAACTCTCTGAAGAAAGTCCATGGTATTTTGATAGGGATTGCATTAAACGTGTATATTGCCCTGGGTAACATTGACATTTTCACAATATTAATTCTGCCAATCCATGAGCATGGAATATTTTTCCATCTCTTTGTGTCTTCCTCAATTTCTTTCAGAAGTGTTCTATAGTTTTGAGGGTATAGATCCTTTACATCTTTGGTGAGGTTTATTCCTAGGTATCTTATGCTTTTGGGTGCAATTGTAAATGGGATTGACTCCTTAATTTCTCTTTCTTCAGTCTCATTGTTAGTGTATAGAAATGCCACTGACTTCTGGGCATTGATTTTGTATCCTGCCACGCTACCGAATTGCTGTATGAGTTCTAGCAATCCTGGGGTGGAGACTTTTGGGTTTTCTATGTAGAGTATCATGTCATCGGCGAAGAGGGAGAGTTTGACTTCTTCTTTGCCAATTTGAATGCTTTTAATGTCTTTTTGTTGTCTGATTGCTGAGGCTAGGACTTCCAGTACTATGTTGAACAGCAGTGGTGAGAGTGGACATCCCTGTCTTGTTCCTGATCTTAGGGGAAAGGCTCCCAGTGCTTCCCCATTGAGAATGATATTTGCTGTGGGCTTTTCATAGATGGCTTTTAAGATGTCGAGGAATGTTCCCTCTATCCCTACACTCTGAAGAGTTTTGATCAGGAATGGATGCTGTATTTTGTCAAATGCTTTCTCTGCATCCAATGAGAGGATCATATGGTTCTTGGTTTTTCTCTTGCTGATATGATGAATCACATTGATTGTTTTACGGGTGTTGAACCAGCCTTGTGTCCCAGGGATAAATCCTACTTGGTCATGGTGAATAATTTTCTTAATGTACTGTTGGATCCTATTGGCCAGTATCTTGTTGAGAATTTTTGCATCCATGTTCATCAGGGATATTGGTCTGTAATTCTCCTTTTTGGTGGGGTCTTTGTCTGGTTTTGGAATTAAGGTGATGCTGGCCTCATAGAACGAATTTGGAAGCACTCCATCTCTTTCTATCTTTCCAAACAGCTTTAGGAGAATAGGTATGGTTTCTTCTTTAAACGTTTGATAAAATTCCCCTGGGAAGCCATCTGGCCCTGGACTCTTGTGTCTTGGGAGGTTTTTGATGACTGCTTCAATTTCCTCCCTGGTTATTGGCCTGTTCAGGTTTTCTATTTCTTCCTGTTCCAGTTTTGGTAGTTTGTGGCTTTCCAGGAATGCGTCCATTTCTTCTAGATTGCCTAATTTATTGGCGTATAGCTGTTCATAATATGTTTTTAAAATCGTTTGTATTTCCTTGGTGTTGGTAGTGATCTCTCCTTTCTCATTCATGATTTTATTAATTTGAGTCTTCTCTCTCTTCTTTTTAATAAGGCTGGCTAATGGTTTATCTATCTTATTAATTCTTTCAAAGAACCAACTCCTGGTTCTGTTGATCTGTTCCACAGTTCTTCTGGTCTCGATTTCGTTGAGTTCTGCTCGAATCTTTATTAACTCCCTTCTTCTCTTGGGTGTAGGATCTATTTGCTGTTTTTTCTCTAGCTCCTTTATGTGTAAGGTTAGCTTTTGTATTTGAGTTCTTTCCAGTTTTTGAATGGATGCTTGTATTGCGATGTATTTCCCCCTTAGGACTGCTTTTGCTGCATCCCAAAGATTTTGAACGGTTGTATCTTCATTCTCATTAGTTTCCATGAATCTTTTTAATTCTTCCTTAATTTCCTGGTTGACCCTTTTATCTTTTAGCAGGATGGTCCTTAACCTCCACGTGTTTGAGGTCCTTCCAAACTTCTTGTTGTGATTTAGTTCTAATTTCAAGGCATTATGGTCTGAGAATATGCAGGGGACAATCCCAATCTTTTGGTATCGGTTCAGACCCGATTTGTGACCCAAAATGTGGTCTATTCTGGAGAAAGTTCCATGTGCGCTTGAGAAGAATGTGTATTCAGTTGAGTTTGGATGTAAAGTTCTGTAGATATCTGTGAAATCCATCTGGTCCAGTGTATCATTTAAAGCTCTCGTTTCTTTGGAGATGTTGTGCTTAGAAGACCTATTGAGTATAGAAAGAGCTAGATTGAAGTCACCAAGTGTATTATTATCTAAGTATTTCTTCACTTTGGTTAATAATTGATTTATATATTTGGCAGCTCCCACATTCGGGGCATATATATTGAGGATTGTTAAGTCCTCTTGTTGAATAGATCCTTTAAGTATGATATAGTGTCCCTCTTCATCTCTCACTACAGTCTTTGGGGTAAATTTTAGTTTATCTGATATAAGGATGGCTACCCCTGCTTTCTTTTGAGGACCATTCGAATGGTAAATGGTTCTCCAACCTTTTATTTTCAGGCTGTAGGTGTCCTTCTGTCTAAAATGAGTCTCTTGTAGACAGCAAATAGATGGGTCCTGCTTTTTTATCCAGTCTGAAACCCTGCGCCTTTTGATGGAGTCATTAAGCCGGTTCACATTCAGAGTTACTATTAAGAGATATGAGTTTAGTGTCATCATGATATCTATTCAGTCCTTGTTTTTGTGGACTGTTCCACTGAACTTCTTCTTAAAGGGGAATTTTAAGAGTCCCCCTTAAAATTTCTTGCAGAGCTGGTTTGGAGGTCACATATTCTTTTAGTTGCTGCCTGTCTTGGAAGCTCTTTATCTCTCCTTCCATTTTGAATGAGAGCCTTGCTGGATAAAGTATTCTTGGTTGCATGTTCTTCTCATTTAGGACCCTGAATATATCCTGCCAGCCCTTTCTGGCCTGCCAGGTCTCTGTGGAGAGGTCTGCTGTTACCCTAATACTCCTCCCCATAAAAGTCAGGGATTTCTTGTCTCTTGCTGCTTTAAGGATCTTCTCTTTATCTTTGGAATTTGCAAGCTTCACTATTAAATGTCGAGGTTGAACGGTTTTTATTGATTTTAGGGGGGGATCTCTCTATTTCCTGGATCTGAATGCCTGTTTCCCTTCCCAGATTAGGAAAGTTTTCAGCTAGAATTTGTTCAAATACATATTCTGGCCCTCTGTCCCTTTCGGCGCCCTCGGGAACCCCAATTAAACGTAGGTTTTTCTTTCTCAGGCTGTCGTTTATTTCCCTTAATCTATCTTCATGGTCTTTTAATTGTTTGTCTCTTTTTTCCTCAGTTTCCCTCTTTGCTATCAACTTGTCTTCTATGTCACTCACTCGTTCTTCCACCTCGTTAACCCTCGTCGTTAGGACTTCTAGTTTGGATTGCATCTCATTCAATTGATTTTTAATTTCTGCCTGATTAGCTCTAAATTCTGCAGTCATGAAGTCTCTTGAGTCCTTTATACTTTTTTCTAGAGCCACCAGTAGCTGTATAATAGTGCTTCTGAATTGGCTTTCTGACATTGAATTGTAATCCAGATTTTGTAACTCTGTGGGAGAGAGGACTGTTTCTGATTCTTTCTTTTGAGGTGAGGTTTTCCTTCTAGTCATTTTGCTCAGTGCAGAGTGGCCAAAAGCAAGTTGTATTGGGAAAAAGAGAAAAAGAGAGGAGAGAAAGAAGGAAAGAAAAGAGAAAGAGAAAAAAAAGGGAAGAAAAAAAACGAAAAAAAAAAAAGAAGAAAAAGAGATAGAAAAAGAAAGGAGAAAAAAAGGGGGGTGGGGGAAGGAAACAAATCAAAAAGCAAAAAAAAAAAAAAAAAAAAAAAAAAAGAACCACGGGGGAGTATCTTCTGATTCTGTGTACTTTAAGTCCCTTGGCTTCTCCTGGAAGTTGTCCGTCTAGCTGGTGTTCTGGGGGAGGGGCCTGCTGTGCTGATTTTCAGGTGTTAGCACTTGGGGGAGCTGCTCTGCCCCTGCCTGGTGCAGGGCTCGGTGGGGGTTGTTTACCCCGTGAGGCCGCAGGAGGAACAGCCCCAGTGGCGGGGCCAGCTCTGGAAACCTGGATTCAGCTCCTGCAGGAACTCCGGAGCTCTCCGTCTGCAGGGCCTGGAGGCTCCGGGGCGGGGCCGCTGATCTGCTCAGCTGGGGCAGGAGCGTCCTCGCTGTCCTGGGCCCTCCCGGCCTCTGCCTGTCCCGGGGGAGGCGGGATCCTGGGCTGTGTCCCGGCGCCCTGTGCTCCGGAGCCTGCGCTGGTGGATTCGCGCTCCCGGTCCGCGCAACCCCCTCCGCGGAGCTGCCGCCTGAGCCCCTCGGAGCTGCTCCTGGAACCGCGCAGCCCCCTCCGCACGGAGCCTCTTCCTCCGCCCCAGCCCCCGGAGCTGCTCCCGCCCCACCCCCCCTCCGCGGAGCCGCCGCCCGAGCCCCTCCGAGCTGCTCCGGGTCCCGCCGTGCGCGCTGCAGCCCTTAGGGAGCTCGGCGCACTCTCCCGGGGCGCAGGTGTCTGTTAGTGTCCCCGGGAGCCCGAGGGCATCCCCGCCCTCCTGGGTCCTGCTCCAACTCCCTGCGGGCCCCTTTCCGCCCGGGAAGGTCGGTGCAGCTCCTGCTCCTCCGGGACGGGGCTCTCCTGTCCTGGGGACACTCGCCCCGGCCTCAGCCCGGCTCCTCGCGGGCCCCTCCCCCTTGGAGGCCTTTGTTTCTTTATTTCTTTTTCCCCGTCTTCCTACCTTGATAGATGCGCGAACTCTTCTCACTGTAGCATTCCAGCTGGTCTCTCTTTAAATCTCAGGCCGAATTGATAGATTTTCAGGATAATTTGAAGGTTTTCTAGGTAATTTGGTGGAGACAGGTGATTTGGAGACCCTCCTCTTCCGCCATCTTGCTCCTCCTCTCCATCTTTATAGTTTAATTAAGTGGCTTACCCTGTATTATAGAATAAGGATTTAAGCTAGATCCTCTGACTCTAATCTCCAGGCTTTTTTCTATATTATGGTGTCTCCATTATTATATAACCTTGCACTACATTGAGAAAGAACAGAAGATAAAATAAATCAGGTATCACTTAAGAACCCTTAAACAAGTAAGTGAGAAGAACCACTCATCAAAAACCAACATGGTCTAGTTAAGTCATTATAGTATTAAGTTGACAAGTTATCATCTCATCAGCCACATGGGAGGAAAACCTAAAATCTCCAGTAATGGGACTTCTAATCTGACCTTCACAATAACCTATACATCAGACATGGCTGGTAATACCATCTCTGAACACAAATTCTGAGAAGATAAATGTTTGCCTACGTCACTGAGCTGCTAAATATGCTCAGTAAAATGGGTTTATTATGTTTCTCAGAGAAAACCAGCATACACGTAGAACATTACTGGTCAGAAATTACTTCCCCATTCAAAATTAACAAAAGGCTTTAGATTATTACATTACCCAAGAGTTTTTTTAGCAGGTCCTAAATTAACTCTATTAACATTGGCCTTAACTGTTGATCACAATGGATTTTCACCGGATATGTAGCCCCGGCATAATTTCATCAGCACCCCATATTACTGCAGTCTTGGTCCTGATTATGAATTTTCTAAGTAGTAACTGTTTGCTATCTGCCTTTCATTGTGGTTTGTTGAGTCTAAACCATGCTAATCAATCTTCTTGCTTCTCTGCCTTTAGCAATCTGTGTTTACAGTACTATGCCACCCTCAGAATTTTTTATTACAAAAGATTTGCCTATATAAAGATTTTATAAACCTAGTAAAGACGAATTTTCATACAAAATAAGATCATCATAGAGACATATGTAAGAATGTTCACAAGCGGATTTATTAATATTTGATGCACTTAACAAAACAGAGTGAGGGGGAAAGCATCTGTGGTGAGATGAACATATGCAGCAAGTTTTTTCATTGCTTGTTTGAGACTGTTGTTCTGTCAATATATATACTGGGTAATTACTCAACTTATAAGTGTTGCATCTGAGGGATCAGCTAAGAGAAGTCCAGTAAAACTGAATATGCTAGTATCTAATAATAGAAACTATTAAAATGTATGGAGAAAGATGTTCTTCTAACTCAGTGTTTAGTTTTCTTGTTCAGTCATGGAAAAAAAAACACGGATATAAATTGTTTTAGTCAACAAGGTATAAGGGAGAGGTGATGTTCTTATTTCTTATGAGAAATGCTTCCTGATGAATTTTGATGCTAATTTCCAAATATTCTGTGCACTGTGAACAGTTTTACAAAGAAATGGAAAAAGCAATGAGTGCATTAGAAACAATAAATAACATATAGAAGGAAATGTTAAGAGTCATTTGGAACTTTTGGGAGAGAGGAAAAGTTGACATATGTTTACTTAATATTACCTTTATTTAACAGAGAGATGGTATTGTAACTGACGTAAGGAATGTGCTTCCTTTGAAAGTCTGCATTTGGACTGTAAGCTACCCAAGAGTTTGGTTTTCAAATGCAAATATAAGCACACACTAGCAACCACCCCATCTAGTCAAAGCATTATTATATAAAGTTTCACTATATGCCTAGATACTTTTAGAAAAAGAAATCCTTTGCCAATACTTATGGAGTGATTATTTAGTTGCTTTTAAGCTCTATGTATTCACCCAAAATGTTGGTCTTGTGAAATTGTATTGTAATCATTCTAATAGAATGTGTGGCCACTTTTCAAGATGCTCTATTAAACCAATTACTCATTAAAGCCTTTATTGACTCTTTCCTCTTTACAAGTGAAGTATATCACTACCAGATGGAGTGGGAAATGCCCAGCCTGGGTAATGCTACTCTGACATCAAGGGATAGAAGAGTTTCCAGAAGACTCTCTTAAAGTAGAGAAAAATGTTTACTCTGCTTACTCTGTTTTTATAAAACACAGAACAAACCAAGCAGAGTAAAGACTGTTTTTTTGTTGTTCTATGTATGTATGTATGTATTTAACACTTATTAAGTACCTACAATGAACCAGGAATTATATTTTATTGTTTAAAAAATTCAAAGCTGTAAACTATGGCTCCAGGTGAGAGGTTACCAAAAGCAGCCAGAAAGGATCAAAATCACTCACTCCCAAAATTCTGCTTTGCAGCTTGGCTAAGGATCAAAATCCTCAGAACCAAGGGAAACCTCAACATGGAGATGCCCCTGCCAAAGACCAAGAGAAGGAGCTCGGGGGAGCCAGCCCAGGAGTGGAGCCAGATGATGGGTAGGAAGCTCTGACACCAACCTCACCTAGTGCAGGCTATATATATCTTATAGAGGACACCATATGTAAGCCATATTTTCCAGATTACTACCCCTAAGCAAAGGGTGGCAGTCATGCCACACCAACAGCACAAATTAGTGTCATGCCATCCCTCCCTCACTTATATTATCCCATAGTAGCTCACAAGGGGTAGGCACCCTACCTTGTTGACCCTGCTAACCTCTGCTACTAAAATCAAAATCTAGGAAAGATCTCCATCTCTGCTCCTTGCCTTCTTTCAGCTCTTTTCAGTCCATTTCTGACTCACAGTGGCCAATATAAGTGGCACAGTGGAGCCATCTTATGCCCAAAGTGCAGAGCTCTGCCTCTCCCCTGTGCTTCCCTCTCTCCATGTCACACTGCTGATCCCTGGTTGCATTGGATGTCAAGCTTTTTCAGGTAACTGTCAGCTCTTCTGTGTCCCACTGTCTGATCCATTGCTCTGGGCTAGAGCGTGGGCTTTGCCCTGTAGCTGCCTCACTGAAAGACTGCTTCTCTTGCTATTGTTCTAAAGTGAATTTGTACCCTTTTAGATTCATATACTATTCCTTCCCTCACATTTTGGGAGGTATTCCTCTTCTGTTCATAGGCAGAAGTCCCTTTCCCCATTACCCTCAAAATACAGTGGCTAGTTGTCATACTTCTACCTGGAAAATATTTTCCATTACTTATGATTTCTTCCTGCAGCTCATCAGTATCACGATCCCAATAGGTCTTTGTGTTTTTCTTACAATTTCTTTCATTGGAAACTTAGAGACAAAGTGAAGTTGATTCAGCTCTCTAGGAATATAATATTAGCAAATAAGTGGAAAGGTGTGAGAAATAGGAAAAGAGGTGGTACAGTGATGCTTTCTTTACAGTTGACAACTAAGACTCACAGCCAGGCATAGTAGTCCTGGCTCATAATCTGTTTGGGTCCCAAAATCTATCTTTCTTCCCTCTACTCCAGTGATTTGCTGTATGACTCAGGTGTCCTCCAGAAACTGTATTACAGATTATCCCCCTTTGTTTTTTGTTTTTGTTTTTGTTTCATCTTTGTTTTTGTTTTGCCTGATGGTGCTGCCGTCACACTGGCCAGCAAATATTTATTGTATTCCTTCTGCATGCCAGGCACATATACACTGCTTTTCCTTTCCTTGCCTATGAAAGAACACTCAGCGCTTCTTCCAAGTAAACTTTCTTCAGGCTCCCTCTTGGCCTGGCTTCTTCCATTCTTTGATGTGTGGATCAGCAGTCAGCAGTCCAGCTACTCTCATCCACTTGACCTCTTCCTCTGTGACAAAATTGCACAAGGCTCTCACCACTGCCAAGTGTATGGCTCCAGCCTGCAATGACTGCTCGCCCCGGAGACAGTACAGGTTGTGTCGTGTTTTCCAAGCCGGTCGAGGAAGTGGAAGGGGAATATCAACTGTTCTTTGTCTTGTGTCACTGGGAAGTAAAGAAGATAGTCAATTCCATTTACTTTTATTCTTCCACTTCCATGCCCATAAATGATTGCTTCTGTTTTTACACTCTTTCTTTTACCTTCGCTGGTGCTGAAGGCCATTCCTTACTCATCATATTGCACAGGTTCGATCAGTTGTTTTTTTGATTGATAGTTACACTCCTACGAAATCTCTGCACAAATTCTTCTTCGGAACCACAGTGCAGCGTCAATAACCCTTCTAGCAGCCGAATGAACTGTGCATAATCTTGATCTGACAGTTTTTCCACTAACATTTCTTCTAGCTCTTCCTAAATCAGCCATCTGCTGCCAATCAGGTCTTTGGTTTTAGTTTTTTTCTGAAAATAGACCTTTGGCTTGCAACTGATTCTGACGTTTTTCTACTTCTAGTAGCTTTCCATATGCTTCATGCATTAATAAATAATAATACGCCTGTTTGCCAGTATAAAAGAAAATGAAATGGATGGCCATCTTCTCCCCACTGGATCGCTCTTTATTTTGGATAAATCTGTTCAGGATGCTTCATTATTGGCCTGGCTTGCTTCTCAAACAAACCACTTGGAAAAAGGCAAGCAATAGCTTTGTCAATATCCTCTTGCATAAAAGTTTCTGGATCTTTTCCCATCATGTTGGCTAAATATCTCTTTCCTATGTTGAACTCTTCCATCTGCTTTTTAATAAAATCCAGTTTCACGTCTTAAGGCTGCAACATTTTTCTTTGGTGTTACACCTGTGGAGTGCTTTAGCCTTAATATCTGGGATCCAGTACCTGTCTACAACTCAGCAGCTGCAGCTTTCCAGGCGCTTTGTGCCTTGTTTCAGGGAAAGGCTAACCCTACATTCGAGAAAGAGGTAGGAAAGTGCAGCGCGGCAGGATACATAGGGAGCCAACCTGTTGGCCACCAGAGAGTCAGGTAGGAGGGTTAGGGGGTCAGATCATTCCCCTTTGTATTTTAGTATGAAGCAACTACTTCTCTTGATCTAGCAGAAGTCTCTAATTGGCATCCTGTGAGTAACTCAGTGTTGCTTCATAATCTGAATTTTAATTCCAATAGACAGAGAAGTTTTTGTCAGGTTTAATAAGTCTTTGCCATTTTCTATTACAGTATATTTTGCTGGCTTCGCTTATTTGCATAATCTGAGTTTTGAGCCCCTATAGACTATGCCCCATGAAAATCTCAATGGTCTTTTTTACTACAGAATCACTAGAATGTTAGGATAATGCCTAGCACATAAGAAGTACTCAGTAAGTAAGGAATGATAAATGATTGAATTAAATCTTTTATATGAAAAAATGTGTGTGCAGATAAAGAAAGGGATGGAAAAATAATATAAAATATAATAAATACAAAAATATATAAAACATACTTCAATAATAAACTATGCTAAGATCCAACTATGCAGTAACAACAGATAAATTTTCATGCTTCCCCAACGCTGATACATTCCTGAGTCGTATTTTGCTCTTGAAAGTTAGTCCATCCCTGAACACCATTGTGTTCCCCTATCATGGCTCAGTTAGACACCCTTATGCTCATTCAGCCTGTTCTTAAGGCTTTTAGTAAATGGTACATATGATATTCACCTATTTGTTTACTGTGAATCCTTAACTAGTATGTATCCTATTTGAGTGCAGGATATCCTCTTGTAGCTCTATCTGTAGCACCCAACAAATGCCTAATGGCCTAACATCTAGTAGGTTCTCAATTAATACTTGTTGAATGACCAAATGAGTGCTTGATTAACTGATAGTCTTTCAGGGTTTTAGCCCCCATTTTATTTTCTTGACCTTTTTACTTTAAACTGAAAGAGATCAGCCAAAATCACATTCAGGGGATCCCTGGGTGGCTTAGCGGGGATCCCTGGGTGGCTCAGCAGTTTAGCGCCTGCCTTTGGTTCAGGGCATGATCCTGGAGTCCCAGGATTGAGTCCGGTGTCGGGCTCCAGGCATGGAGCCTGCTTCTCCCTCTGCCTGTGTCTCTGCCTCTCTTTCTCTCTCTCTCTCTCTTTATCATGAATAAATAAATAAAATCTTTAAAAAAAATCACATTCAAACAAAAATATTCTAGGAAAAATATCTACTTTCTAGTAGTTTGAAATTCTTTATATCATCTCTAAAACAGTGAGAAATGAAGTTGAGCATATCTGTTTTTATGTGGTGAGAGAAGAGGGAACAGGAAAGAGAACTGCCTTGAGCAGAGGAATTGAATTTGTATTTCCCAGACTATTGGGGTTGTATCTCAGGGGTAACTTCCCAGCTTCAATCTGTGAGATATAAGGTTCTGTCAAGAGAGATATAGAACAAAGAAACCTCTTCAATGACGGCCTTCACCATCCCTCAGAAAGCTTTTCTCCAGTACGAAACCTGAATAGGATGTCTCCCTTACTCTGAGTAGTCCTTCCCAATATATGTTCTGGTAGAAGCAACTTTGTATTCCTTAATGAAGTTCTCAAAGCAAAGTTTCAATAGGAATAGGTTTGTTTTGTTTGTTTGTTTGTTGTTAACTCTAACAAGTAGGTTAACTCTAACAGATTTCCTTTCTAATACGCTATCAACTTTTTATTTTGCCTATTTGGTCAGAATTCCAGATATCCCTTTGAACTTAAAGGGCATCTTTGGGAAAAGACTGGTAGTCCCATGCCTGAATGCTTACAAACCCTGCTGCCTGCTACTCAGCCAAATTATAGTCCACAGTTTCTCCCAATAGAGATATTAAGAAAGACACAAAGATAGCTCAGGAGACCTGCTGGAAAGAGTGTTGTTAGGTCTTTAGGTTTGTTGAGATGCTAAGTAAATCTTTAGGTCTGTTGAGATGCTAAGTAAAAAAAAGCTGGACATTTCACTGCAGTCTCTGGTAAGATTATATTATGGAAAAAGAAAGAGGATGGATTGATAAGAATATAGAATAAAGGAGGATTTTGCCATGTTTGAAGTGAAGCAAGATGTAAATGAAGACTGAGGCTATGGAAATGGAGAGACATTGAAGAGACATCTGGATATGGGCCTAAATTGCTTTCACGATGCTAACATTCAGGTCTTTGTTATCTGTCTTCATAACCGGCTTAAGAAGCTGGAGATCCATGTGGTTAAATCTCAGAGCAATGTTTAAATCAAAGAAAGATCAAGAACAGCTAGCAAAAATTTCTTTAATTGACGTTTACTTAATCTTTACTCACCTTTTTCTAAAACATGAAGATCTAGATAGAGTCAAAGTAGCATTTTCTAAAATCCCATGTCTCCTGCCCTCTTCCCTCATACCTTGTTGCACTGCTCTAGTATTTCTTCCAATTCACCCAAATCCCTTTCCTGTACCTCTCTTTTCCCAGCCCTGGTCTACTCCTTGATCTTTATAACTCTATTTCTTATTTCTCTGGTTCTGTCTTCTTCTCCTTGTTATCTTTGCTTTTTATCACATGATTTCAAAATGCTAGTTGGTCATCTTCAGATAATTTCTCAGAAATTGAACTAAATGGATGAAGCCAAACCTTCCTTTTGCAGGTAGACTGAAAAAGCAAGACTGGTTTCAGAATTTTTCTCCTAACAAGACAACCAGTTTCTTCAAAGTTAGGTAATGCAGAATGGGAAAAGATGGTGAGAGAGAGGCACAAGCAAAATTACTCAGAAGACTAGTGTAACCAAGTGGATTATGCTAATAAATGAAGTATGGCTAATAGTTCTCCATCTTACACCTGGGATTGTAAACAAGAAAGATCTTGAATTTTTTGGCTCTAGGTCCTTGAATTAAGAACTATTGGAACCCATCACAGTTCCTTTATCTTTGAAAGTATGAGTTGCATAATTTCTTTAGTAACCATTACATTTCTCTCACTGTGGCTAGATAAACTTTCTTAGCATAGTTTTCAACATGATTATGTAAGCTATTTGTGGATAATCTAAATCCAGCATTCGATTTTCACTGCCTGGATTTTTGGTAAAAGTGTAGACTAAGGCAAAATCTGATCTTTCTCCCTATCTTGCCCTAACTTGAATTTGAAAGTGGCACAATTTTCTGTACCTTTGATTGTATGCTCTGAATGTGCACGTGTACATGTGTTTCAAGAGCTTAACATAAAAGACTTGTAAATGTTTGCTTCAAGAATTTTTGATGATCACAGAACACTTTGGAGTTGAAAATCTTTCCTTTGAGACCAATACATTTGAACTTCAATAACTGTAACTAGGCTTGCTTTGCTCTTCAGTGTGGCAGATTTTAAATCCTTTGGTATCTCTTTATAATTTCTAATGTCAAATAAAAGTCTATGAAGATACCTAGAAATCACATTCTCTTTACTCCTGAAAATTTTATTAAGTTTTCCAAAGGTTATGGAAAGTTTCTTCATAACCACCAGATTAGGCCTGACATGTTTGTTAACAGGACATCAATTGTTTTGCTGATTTTTATATTTTTAAAACTACCTTCTCTTATGATGAAAAAAATCTTCTTTTTGTGATGGTGTCTAAAATTTATGCTGTCCCCAACTTGCCAATTTCAGGCCTAGATGTCAGAGTTGGGTTTAGGATAATGATCACTTCACATTTTGCAACCTACTATTTTCATATAGGTCTCTTTTATTAATTAGTCTCCAATCTCTATCTTGGCTTATGTATAGCTTATTTGTGATTAAATTAAACTTAAAATTTTGAACACTCATCAGTTTCATGAAGGCAATTGCTTCTAAAATGGCATGTTTCTGTAATTTTGGGGTAACACATACTCAATTGTGGAATGTAGGAAACTCCAAACAATCACATTAGAAATAAAGTCATCCTTAATAGCAAGTAAGTACTTAAATAAAGCTTATTATGTGCAGGGGTATTCTAGGCACTGAACATTTATCAATTTACTTAACTTTCACAAAAATACTAGGAAATAGACATAGGCATTCATATAGTCCTAGAGAAACCAACGAAACTCATACTTTCCAAAATTACATACTAAAACTCACAGAGTTTATTGGAAAAACAGAATTAGGACTGTTAAAACTTATGTATCATAGCACAATGTATCATAACCCTGAGAGAAACATTAATTGATACTTTCAGATACAACTTTGACAGCTGGAAAGGCACTTCAGAGAGGCAGAAGGCTGTGGAGTGGGGAATGCTGGCTTCCAGACACTGGCAATGCAGATGAGCATGAAGATCTGAGATAGTATGGTGGTATTTAAAGTAGGCATGGGAGGAAGTGTAATCTAACAAGAGCCAAAAATCATGCAAGACTGGAGGTCTGCTAATGCAATCAGCTAGGCTTGGAGTTTTCTTTGTGGGAAGTTTTTTGACAATTAATTCAATCTCTTTACTTTTTATAGATTTATTCAGTTTTTCTATTTTTTTTCAGTCAGTGATAGTTTGTGTCTTCCTAGGGATTTGTCCATTTCATCTAGGATATCTAATTTTCTGGCATAGGGCTTTTCATAGAAAAATATTCCCTTGTCATACTTTTATGTTTGGAAGATTGGTAGTAAAGTCCCCTATTTCTGATTTTTAGTAATTTAATTTCTATTTTTTCTTTGTTATCCTAACAAAAGGAGAGATTTTTTTCCCTATATTTTTAAAATACCAATTTTCATAGATATATTTTATTCTCTGTCTCATTTATATCCACTTTTATCTTTATTACTTCCTTTCTTCTGTTTGCCTGGGTTTAATTTGCTCTTCTTTTTCTAGGTTCTTTGAAGACAGAGTTCTATTAATTTGAGTTTTATCTTCCTTTTAATATGGGGATTTATAGCCAAAAATTACCTCTGAACACTTTTTTTCCTGCATCTCTTAAGTTTTGATATATTGTGGTTTCATTTTCATTCATCTCAAACTATTTTATTTTATTTTTTTAATAATAAATTTATTTTTTATTGGTGTTCAACTTGCCAACATACAGAATAACACCCAGTGCTCATCCAGTCAAGTGCCCCCCTCAGTGCCCGCGACCCAGTCACCCCCACCCCCGGCCCTCCTCCCCTTCCACCACCCCTAGTTCGTTTCCCAGAGTTAGCAGTCTTTATGTTCTGTCTCCCTTACTGATATTTCCCACACATTTCTTCTCCCTTCCCTTATATTCCCTTTCACTATTATTTATATTCCCCAAATGAATGAGAACATATAATGTTTGTCCTTCTCCGATTGACTCATTTCACTCAGCATAATACCCTCCAGTTCCATCCACGTTGAAGCAAATGGTGGGTATTTGTCGTTTCTAATGGCTGAGTAATATTCCATTGTATACATAAACCACATCTTGTTTATCCATTCATCTTTCAATGAACACCGAGACTCCTTCCACAGTTTGGCTATCGTGGCCATTGCTGCTATAAACATCCGGGTGCAGGTGTCCCGGTGTTTCATTGCATCTGAATCTTTGGGGTAAATCCCCAACAGTGCAATTGCTGGGTCGTAGGGCAAGTCCATTTTTACCTCTTTGAGGAACCTCCACACAGTTTTCCAGAGTGGCTGCACCAGTTCACATTCCCACCAACAGTGTAAGAGGGTTCCCTTTTCTCCGCATCCTCCCCAACATTTGTGGTTTCCTGCCTTGTTAATTTTCCCCATTCTCACTGGTGTGAGGTGGTATCTCATTGCGGTTTTGATTTGTATTTCCCTGATGGCAAGTGATGCAGAGCATTTTCTCATGTGCGTGTTGGCCATGTCTATGTCTTCCTCTGTGAGATTTCTGTTCATGTCTTTTGCCCATTTCATGATTAGATTGTTTGTTTCTTTGGTGTTGAGTTTAAGTTCTTTATAGATCTTGGAAACTAGCCCTTTATCTGATACGTCATCTCAAACTATTTTAAACTTATGTCCAACCAAAACCTGGATGCAAGTATCTATAACAGCTTTATTAATAATTACCAAAAACCTGGAAGCAACCAAGATGTCCTTCAATAGGTGAATAGATAAATAAACTGGTATATCCATAAAATGGAATACTATTCAGAGAGTTTTTTAAATTACTAAAAAGTCAAGTCACAAAAAAAGACATGGATTAATATTGAATGCATATTGCTAAAAAGAAGCCAGTCTGAAAAGGCTATACACTATATGGTTCTAACTATATGACATTCTGAAAAAGGCAAAGTTATGAGGGCAGAAGATCAGTGGTTACCAGGAGTTCAGAGGAGGGCAGGAAGGTTAAACAGATAAAGCACAGGCAATTTTTTTAGGGAAGCAAAACTATTCTGTAGGAAACTCTAATAGCGTATATATGACACTATGCATTTGTCAAAATACAAAATTTATGCAAATTAAAAAAACATTTTTGAGTCCAGAGAACCTAAAATGGAATTCAAAAGTGACAAAACAATCTCATTGTATTACAAATATATGAAACAACTTTAAGGAAAGAGAAGGGAGGGAGAGGAAGATGTTTTACTTGAGTTGCTAAAGTTGTTTTCCTTGAGGGTATGGGTTAACAATTCTGATACTTTATAGATGTACTCTGGAATTAAATAATTAAGTAAATGAATGGTGGAAGGTTGGAGTCACTGTTAGAACGGGATGTTACATATAAACAAGAGAAGAAGACTAGAATGATCCATTTGGTAATGAATCAGAATTGGAAGCAGTAATAATTCATTTTAAGCTTAATATACTTGTAAATTGTTATGTATAGAAATATTAATAGATGTATACACACTGGTTAATATACCCACACATATTTCCTCGTCCTGCCAGCTAGAAATAACATCACCCCAGTAACAACAATGACACCTAGCATCCATATCTTGATTTCTAGTACATTCTCCAATGAAGTTTAGAAGACTCCATGGAGAAATAAATGATTCTTGGACTGGGGAATATGGAATATACAACATGATCCTGAGGTATCATGTAATATCAGAATGTTAGGAAATCCTCAAAGAAAATCTCACAATGATGATGGGGTAATGAGTGTCCTTCCAAAATTCATATTCATACAGAACCTAAGAATGTGGCCTTATTTGGAAATAGTGTTTGCAGATCTGATTCTGATTCTGAGAAACAGTCACAGTCAATAGGAGCATAAGAAGCCATAACGACTAAGTGTAATGTAATATCAAAACCTACTAATAAAAGCTCTTTTATCTGAAAAATATATTTATTTTTACTTCACTTTTAAAAGATATTTTTGCTGGATATAGAAATATATGTTGACCAGTTTTTCTTCCAGACATTAAAGAAGTCTCATTTTCTTCCAGATTGCATTATTTTTAAGAGATTAGTTGTCGGTTGAACCACTGTTTCACTGTATGTTATTATTTCTGGTCCCTTGGTTTTTTAATTGAAATATAACTAGCACAACATTGTTAGTCTCTGGTATACAATATGATTTAATGTTTGTATATTTTGCAAAATGATTGCCATATAAAACTAGTTAACATTCATTGCCATACATAGTTAATAAATTTTTTTGGTGTGAGAACTTTTAAGATCTACTCTCTTAGCAACTTTCAAATATGTAATGCAGTATTATTAACTATAGTCACCATACTGAACACTACATCCTTATGACTTCTTTTATAATCAGAAGTTTGTAACTTTTTTCTTTTTCCTTTTTTAGAAGTTTGTAACTTTGGTCCCCTCCACACATTTCATCCCTCCTCCCCACCTGGCAACCACCAATCTGGTAAGTCTGTTCTCTGTATCTAAAGCTCATTTTTGTTTGTTTTCAAATTCTGCATATAAATAAATTCATACAATATTTGGGGTTTTTTCATTTTGTCATACAATATTTGTTTGGGGTTTGGTTTTTTTTTTTTTTACTTATTTCACTTAATATAATACCCTCAAGACTTATCCATGTTGTGGTATATGACAAAATTGCTTTTTTATGGCCAAAAAGAATTCCATTGTATATACATACCACAGCTTCTTTATCTATTCACACCCTTCAATGGGCATTTAGGTTGCTTCCATATCTTGGATATTAAAATAATGCTGCAATGAACATAAAGGTGCATACATGTTTTTGAGTCTATGTTTTTGTTTTACTTTTTATTAAGTTTTAATTTTAATTCCAGTATAGTTAACATATGGTATTATATTAGCTTTAGGTATATAATATAGTGATTAAACCATTCCATACATCACCCAGTGCTCATCACAGCAAGTGTGCTCCTTAATCCCCATCCTCTATTTCACCCATCCCCCCACCCATCTCACTTCTGGTAACCATCAGTTTCTTCTGTGTAGTTGAGTCTGTTTCTTGGTTTGTCTCTCTCTTTTATTTTTTTTCTTTGCTCATTTGTTTTGTTTCCTAAATTCCACACGAATGAAATTCTCTTTCTCTAGCTGACTTATTTTGCTTAGCATTATACTCCCTGGCTCTATCCATGTCATTACAAATGGTGTGATTTCATTCTCTTTAATGGCTAATATTCCATTGTGTATATATACCACATCTTCTTTATCCATTCACATAAACTTGGATACTTGGGCTGCTTCCATAATTTGACTATTATAAATAATGCTGCCAGAAACATACAGTGAGTGTATCCTTTGGAATTAGTGCTTCTGTATTTTGGGGGTAGATACCCAGTAATATGATTACTGGATTATAGGGTAGTCATATTTTTAACATTTTGAGGAGTCTCTATATTGTTTTTCCAGTGGATGTACCAGTTTGCTTTCCTACCAATAGTACAAGAGGGTTCCTTTTTTTTCCACATTCTCACCAACGCTAGTTTCATGTGTTTTTGATTTTAGCCATTCTGACTGGTGTTAGGTAATATCTCTTTATAGTTATGATGTATACTTCCTTTGATCATTAGAGATGTTGAGCATCTTTTCATGTGTCTGTTGGCCATTTGTATGTTTTCTTTGGAACAATGCCTGTTCGTGTCTTCTGCTCATTTTTAATCATATTATTTGATTTCAGGGTGTTGTATTGTATAAGCTGTTGATATATTTTGATACTAACCCTTATGATCATTTCAATAGAAATAGCACCTGATAAAGTACAGCATCGTTCATGATTGAAACTCTCAACAAAGTAGGTTTAGAGGGAACATACCTCAACATAATAAAGGTCATATATAAAAAACACACAGCAAAAAAGACAAGGATGTCCACTCTCACCAATTTTATTCTACTTAGTACTAGAAGTCTTAGCCACAGCAATTGGACAACAAAAAGAAATAAAAGGCATCCAAATAGCGGGGAAGCAGTAAAACTTTCACTGTTTGTAGATGAAATGATACTATATATAAAGACACCTTAAAGACTCCACCAAAAAACTACTAGAACTGATAAATGAATTCACTAAAGTCACAGAATACAAAATCAATGTACAGAAATTGATTGTATTTATATATATCAATAATGAAGCAGCAAAAAGAGAAATTAAGAAAACAATTCCACTTACAATTATACTAAAAATAATAAGACATCTAGGAATAAACTTAACCAAAGAGGTGAAAGACCTATATTCTGGAAACTATAAAACATTGATGAAAGAAATTGAAGAAGACACACAGAAATGGAAAGACATTCCATGCTCATGGATTGAAAGAACAAATATTGCTAAAATGTTTATATTATCCAGAGCAATATACAGACTTAATGCAGTCCCTATCAAAATGCCAGTAGCATTTTTCACAGAACCAGAAGAAACAATCCTAAAATTTTTATGGTACCACAAAAACTCAGAATAACCAAAGAAATCTTGAAAAAGAAAAACAAAATTGGAGGGATCACAATTTCAGGCTTCAAGGTAAACTACAAAGCTGTAGTAACCGAACAGTATGCTACTGGCACAAAAATAGACACATAGATCATTAGAACAGACTAGAAAACCCAGAAGTAAACCCACAAGTATATGATCAATTAATCTTTGACAAAGAAGGCAAGAATATGCAATGGGAAGAAGGCATTCAACAAATGGAGAAAACTGGACAGCTACATGCAGAAGAATGAAATTGGACCACTTTCATGCACCATACACAAAAATATATTCAAAATGGATTAAAGATCAAAATGGATTATGAGACCTGAAACCTTAAAAATCCTAGAAGAGAGAGCACAGGTAGTAATTTCTCTGACATCAGCCATAGCAACATTTTTCTAGGTATGTCTCCTTGAGACAAAGGAAAACAAAAGCAAAAATAAACTATTGAGACTACATCAAAATGAAAAGCTTCTGCACAGCAAAGGAAACAATTAATAAGACCTAAAGACAATCTACTGAATGGGAGAAGATATTTGCAAATGACATATTTAATGAAGAGTTAGTATCTGATTGCTTTTAAGATTTTCTTTTTAATCTTTGATTTTCAGTAATGTTGCAATGATATGTGTAGGTGTCATTTTCTTTACTTAGAATTCACTGAACTTTTAAATCTAAAAATTTATATTTTTGGAAAATACAGAACATTTTACTCATTATTTTTTCAAAAAAATTTTTTCCTCTTTTATCTCCCTGTTTTTGGGGACCCTACCTACATTAAAAGACCATGATACTGTTCTACGGATCATTTTCCCCCCATAATTTTCTATTTTTAAGATTATCATTTTTATTGCTCTAACTTCAAGTTTACTCACCCTACTGCTGCCTTTTCCAGTTTGTTGTTAAGCCCATTGGTGAAATTTTTTTTTTCAGATATTGAACTTTTCAGTTAATGAGTTTCCGTTTGGTTGTTTCTCCTTTGTTGGTTAGTTTCCAAGTCTCTGTGGAAATTGTCTGTTCATGCATTATGACTATTTTTTTCTTTTAGTTCTTGAATGTTTATTATAACTTCATTGAAGTGCACATCTACTAATTTTCACATCTGCATCATATTAGAGTCTGTTTCTATTGACCCATCTCTCCCTTAATTATAAGCACATTTCTCTGTATGTTTACATATCTAGTAATTTTTAAATTTATACTTTGTGGACAACCCATTGTAGAGATTGAACTTAATATTGGTTCTGACTACCATTCATTTTTGTTTTAGGTGGGAGCTCATTTGGCTGGACCTAAAACTTGCACTTGGCAGCAGTTCAATTTGCAGCTCAGTTCTCTTCATCTTTTAGCTCTTGTAGCTTCTCTCACACATGCATAATTCAGGGTTCCAAGATTTGAATATGTTTTTTTATAGATTATTATTAGATACTATTATCCACTCTGTAGATCCCTCTTTTTCAACATCCCCATAAAGTTTCAGTCATAAATGCCTTTCTAAGTAGTATTTTGTACTTATAATTGTGATTTATAATAGTATTGGCCCAAATCAAGATAATCCACTATTACCAGAAGTCATTTTTGATAATATCTTTTCTCTTTCGCTTCCTTAAGCATATTAAGCTCACTTTATATTTTGCATCTGACATTCTGATTATTGAATATCTTACAGGATCATTATTTCCTCTTTATCATGTATTGGCATTTTTTCTTTATTTATTTGTGAATTTCTTTCCTAATCATGGGTTCATATTTGTTGATACTTTTTTTAATATACTTTTTTATACTTGGAGGTCTGCATTTAATGCTCTTTCCTGGAAAATGTCAGTTTACTTTTGCTTTTCTTTCAGTTTTTGGTCTGTTTCTTTTTGTTAGACATGGAAAAGGATCCTCCAATTCAGGATCACTTTGAACCAAATTCTTATTTTTTTGGAAGAACTATATAGTGAAAATTCTGGCTTCAAACCCACATGAGGAATTTCCCCCCTCTCTTCCTAGAGCCAGATCTGTGGGAGGCAAGTTTCTTTATGTAGTTCACCCTTTAAGCACGAGTATTGTCCTTCAGGGTATCTGGCTTTGTAATAAGATGTCTAATCCAAATTTTTTATGTATGGGAACTGAGCATTTTCTCCTGAATTCAGCTCCCTCCTACCACCAGCACCATATCTGAGGTTCATTCCTAAGTTATTGAATATTAAAAGATGCTCAGAGCAGCCACGGCTTCAGTGATTGCTTACTTCATTAGACTTCTGCTTTACCACAGTTGTTGACTTTTGACTTTTCCCTTACTTTCTTAGTAGCTCAGTTGAGCATTTAGAAAGATTTTTTTTAATCCAGCATTTTACATGTTTGGTAGCTGAAGGGTTTCTCAGAATATCTAATATATGATGTTGTCAAAAAAGAAAATTTTTATTCTAGTTTTAACTAAATGTTACTTTTGAATTTTTATTATGTTTAATTTATTTACTTTTATATTTAATCCAAGTGTTGACAATGTTATGGGAGAACAATTTATTCTGCTCAGCAGGAATGTTCTTTGGGGACTTTCTTCAGTCTAGTGTTTTATACACTGCATATAGCAGAAATTTTGCACTATTGATAATATTTCTATAGTTTCCCAGGAAGATGCTAGATTTTATGTTGCTATATGAAGTGATAAAATGTATTTGTCATCTATAATCATATACTGACATTCTTGGGAACTATTCCAGTGATACTACCTGTCTACAAAAATGGATAAAATTAAATAAGACTGTTAAGTGATTAAATTGTGTCTCAGTGAAATTGCTTTTAATAATTTATGAATTTATAGAGTTATGATCAGAAAAATATGATTCTACTTCACTTAAATGAAATTTGAGTGGTCATCTAATCATTTCATTCCTCTCAAGCAAAATGGTAATGACATAGTTTTTTATAGATTAGAGTGGAGTCTATTTAAGAATTTCCAAAAAAAAATAAAAATAAAAAAATAAAAAAAAAAGAATTTCCAAAGAAAACCACATTTTTAAAAATCTAGTTTTCATATTTATTATCTGACTCTAGAAGAACTTCTTTATTTATTTTTTTTTAAGATTTTATTTATTTACTCATAGAGACACAGGCAGAGACACAGGCAGAGGGAGAAGCAGGCTCCATGCTGAGAGCCCGACGTGGGACTTGATCCCGGGTGTCCAGGATCACAACCGGGGCTGCAGGCAGCGCTAGACCACTGTGCCACCAGGGCTGCCCAAAACTTTTTTTTACAAACACGGCCTCAATCCTATCTGTCCACCCTTGGGTATTACCTCTTAGTTGTCAAAGTTTTCTGACCTATTGGAAGATAAATGCCAAAGGCATTTGTAAATATTTAGGAAAAAGAATAATTTCCTCTCTCTTTGACCATTAAACAATCAAAATCACTGTAACTTTATGAGGTAAAGATGGCACATATCTTTTGATATCTCCCATTCTTAGAGAGCTTACTATAACCACCACACCTGCCCCAACTGGCCTTCCATATTTTTGAAGTAGCTAACTAAAATATCTCTAGGAATGAAAACAAGATAATCATAACAATACATAATTTTCTCTAGCCTTTAAAAAACACAGCATTATTTTATCCCCCCAGTAGTTATGTTTAATACAGTACTTGGATCTAGCTATTCAACCAATCTTTATTCTCCATTGTCAAGTTGATCCTTAATTCTTTTCATCTCTCCTCAAAAATTCAATTTTCTTGTCTTTTAATAATATCAGCAGTTTTCCCCTGAAATCTCTTCAAGTCTGTCTATGATCCTTGTGCTCATCAAGATCAGTCATCATCATTGTCCCTTTCCATCTCAAGAAATTACACACAGAGACATACATATATGCACACATACACACACACATACACACACACACACACACACACACACACATAGCCCTGCATGGAAACATTTCAGTTCATGTGGACTGGCATTGCTAGGCCTTTTAATTCTAGGTTCACTTGCATATTTATGAATGTTCCTTAGTGTTGAGCAATTAACATAGACTTTCTGACTTTTTGACACTGACATTCATGCTTAAGACAATACTAACATGTCTTTTTTCTTTTTAACTCATACTTTTGGTGGTTAATGCACACAGCATAAAATTTAGCAGTTTAACTGTTTTAAGAGTACAAATCAGTGGCATTTAGTACATTAAAAGTGTTGTTCAACCATTACCACTATATAGTTCCAGACATTTTTATCACCCCAAAAGGAAATCTGGTACACATTTATTCCCTATTTCCCTTTGTCTCAGCCCCTGGCTACTATTAATGTGCTTTCTGTCTCTATGAATTGAATTTGCCACTTCTGGATATCTGATCTAAGTGAAATCACATGTACATAATCTGAATCTATAGTCTTTTGTATCTGGTTTCTTTCACTCAGCATAATGTTTTCAAGCTTTATCTAGGTTGTAGAATGTATCAGAATTTCATTTTTCTTATGACTGAATAATATTCCACTGTATAAATATAAGATATTTTTCATCATTTCATTAGTTGATGGAGATTTGGGGTTTTTTCCCATTTTTTGGTTATTGTGAATAGTGTTACTATGAACATTGTTGTACAGGTGCTTGCTTGACCACATGTTCACAAATTATAGTTCTTTTGGGAATTGCCAGGTTATATGACAATTCTATGTTTAAGTTATTGAGGAACTGCCAAACCATTTTCCATAGCAGCTGTACCACTTTATAGTTCCTACCAGCAATGTATTAGGGTTCCAATTTGTCCACATTTGCATCAATGCTTCTTATTTTCCATTTCTAAATTATAGCTATCTTAGTAGACATAAAATACTCTCCCATTATGGTTTGGGTTTGCATTTTCCTAATGACAAATGATGCTGATCATCTTTTCCTGTACTTATTGGCCATTTGTATATCATCTTTGGAGGAATGTCTATTTAAGTCCTTGGTCCACTTTTTAAATATTTTTAAATTTTATTTAAATTCAATTAATTAAGGTAGAGTTCAGTTATTCATCAGTTGCATATAAATTACATCACGTTCCCTCCTTAATGCCCATTACCCAGTGACTCCACCCTGCCCACCCCTTTGCCTCTTCAGCAACCCGTAGTTTGTTTCCTATAGTTGGGAGTATCTTATGGTTTGCCTTCCTCTCTGATTTCATCTTATTTCATTTTTCCTTCTTTCCTCTATGATCCTCTATTTTGTTTCTTGATTTCTACCTATGATTGAAATCATATGATAATTATCTTTCTCTGATTGACTTACTTCACTCAGCATAATACCCTCTAGTTCCATCCACATTGTTGCAAATGGTAGGATTTCATTTTTTGATGGCTGAGTAATACTCCATTGTGTGTGTGTGTGTGTATATAATAGCGTATATATACAAATTAACTCAAATTGTGTGTGTGTGTATATATATATATACAATTGTGTATATGTATATACAATACTCCATTGTATGTATATATACATATATGTACCATCTTTTTTTATCCATTCATCTGTCAATGGACATCTAGTCTCTTTCCATAAATTGGCTATTGTGGACATTGCTGCTATGAATATTGGGGTGCAGTTCCCCCTTCAGATCACTACGTTTGTATTCTTTGGGCAAATACCCAGTGGTGCAGTTGCTGGGTTATAGGGTAGCTCTATTTTTTAACTTTTTGAGGAACCTCCATACCGTTTTCCAGAGTGGCTGTACCAGCTTGCATTTCCACCAATAGTATAAGAGAGTTCCCATTTCTCTACAACTTTACCCACATTTGTTGTTTCCTGTCTTGTTAATTTTAGCCTTTCTGACTGGTGTAAGGTGGTATCGCATTGTAGTTTTTGTTTGTATTTCCCTGATGCCTTGTCCTATTTTAAAATTGTGTTGTTTTCCTTTTGTTGTTAAGTCGTAAGAGTTCTTTACACATACCAGACACTAGACCCTTATCAGATATATTATTTGCAAGTATTTTCTCCTATACTGTGAGTTGTCTTATCATTCTCTTGATAGTGTCCTTTGATGCACAAAAAATTTTAATTTTGGTGAAGTCCAATGTATCCATTTTGTTGTTGTTATTATTACTCATGCTTTTGTTGTCATATTTCAGCATTCATTGCCAAATCCATCATCCTGATTTACTCCTATTTTTTATTCTAAGAATGTTATAGTCTTGGATCTTATATTTATATTTTTGATCCATTTTGAGTTAATTTTTATATTATGTGGGTTAGGCATTCACCTCTTTTTTTATAAGAGGGAGTGAGGGAGGGATAGAGAGAGTGCAAGAGAGAATCTTATGCAGACTCCACACTCAGTGCAGAGCCCAACCCAGGGCTTGATCTCATAACCTCGAGATCATGACCTGAGCTGAAATCAAGAGTTGGATGCTTAACAGACTGAGCCACCCTGGCACCCATGCCTTTATTCTTTTGCATGTGTATATCCAGTTTCTACAGAATAATTTGTTGAAGAACCTATTCTCCCCACCACCAAAAGATCTTGGGGCTCTTGTCAAAAATCAATTGTCCAAAAATGTAAGGGCTGATTTCTGAACTCTCATTTCTATTCCATTGAGCCATATGTTTATCTTTATGCTAGCACCAAACTGTTTTGATCACTGTAGTTTGTAGTAAATTTTGACATTGGTAGGTGTGAATCTTCTACTTTCTTCTTTTTCATTTTCAAGATTGTTTTGACTACTAGGGGTAATTTGCAATTTCATATGAATTTTAGTATTTTTCCCATTTCTGCAAAAAACAAATCCATTGAGATTTTGATAGGGAATGCCTTGAATTTGTAGGTCACCTTGGAGAGTATTGCCATTTTAACAATATTACATTTTTCAATCTATGAACAAATGATGTCTCCTTTTGGCTATTTCTTTACATTTTTCAGCATTGTTTTAATAGTTTTCACTGAAAAAAAATAGTTTTCACTGTATAAACTTTGTACTTCTTTGGCTAAGTTTATTCTGATGCTTTTGTAAGAGGTATTTTTTTTCTTAATTTCCTTTTTGGGTTGTTCATTTTTAGTGTTAAAATATAACTGATTTTTGTGTGGCGATACTGTATCCTGCAACTTTGGGAAATTTATAAGTCCTAATAGTGTTGTTGTTAATTCTTTAGCATCGCAAGGTCGGTGTAAGACTATGTCACCTATGAAAAGAGTTTTACTTCTATTCCAACCTGGATAACTCTTACTTCTTTTTATTGCCTAATTGTTTTGGCTAAAACTTACAGTAAAATGTTGAATAGACATTCTTGTCTTGTTCCTTATCTTATAGAAAATGTCTTTAATTTTTCATCAGTTTCTTTTTGTTCCTAGTTTGTGGAGTGTTTTACCCACGAAAGATTATTGGATTTTGTCAAGTGCTTTTCTATAATAATTGGTGTGATCATGTGGGATTTTTTTCCTTCATTCTATTTATGTGGTCTATCATATTGATTGGTGTCCATACCTTGCATTCCTGGGATAAATCTTACAAGGCCATCATGTATAATCTTTTTAGTAGGTTGCTGAATTTGGGTTACTAGAATTCAACTGAGAATTTTTGCATCTATATTTATTAGAGATACTGATCTATAGTTTCCTCTTCTTATAATGTCTTTATCTGGCTTTGACTTGTAATGCTGATCTCACAGAGTGATTTAGGAAGTTTTCCCTCTTGTATTTTTTGATGGAGTTTTCATTATTCTTTTTTCTTTCTGTTCATCAGACTGGATCATTTCAATCGTCCTATTTTCAAGTTCACTTATTCTTCTTCCTGCTCAAATATGATGTTGATATCTTTCAGTGAATTTTTCATTTTAACTATTATACTTTTCAGTGCCTAAATTTATTTTTGGTTTCTTTTTATAATTTCTCTATTGATATTCTCCATTTGATGATACATTCCTCTCCTGGTATCCTTTAGGGTTTTTTGTTGTTGTTGTTGTTGTTGTTGCTGTTCATTGTTACATTTAGATCTTTGAGCACATTTAAGAAAGTTGATTTAGGGATCCCTGGGTGGCACAGCGGTTTGGCACCTGCCTTTGGCCCAGGGTGTGATCCTGGAGACCTGGGATCGAATCCCACGTTGGGCTCCCGGTGCATTGAGCCTGCTTCTCCCTCTGCCTGTGTCTCTGCCTCTCTCTCTCTCTGTGTGTGACTATCATAAATAATAAATAAAAATTAAAAAAAAAAGAAAGTTGATTTAAAATCTTTTTCTCAGGATATCTGGGTTGCTCAGTGATTAAGCATCTGCCCTGGACTCCTGTCGTGATCCTGGAATCCTGGGATCAAGTTCCGCATTAGGCTCCCAGTGAGGAGCCTGCTTCTCCCTCTGCCTGTGTCTCTGCCTCTCTCTCTCTGTGTCTCTCATGAATAAATAAAATCTTTAAAGAATCAAATAAAATCTTTTTTTCATTAATCCAAAGGGCTTCCCTGAGGACCAGTTTCTATTCATATCTTTGTGTGTGTGTGTGTGTGTATAAAGAGATCATACACTCTTTGCATTCCTCATAATTTTTGTTGACAACTTGATATTTTAAATATCATAATAAAGTAACTCTAGAATTCAAATTCTCCACCTTCCTCAAAGCTTGTTGTTGCTGCTTGTTGTGGTTTTTACTTGTTTTTTTAGTGACTTTTATAAACCACATTGGGGAGACTAAAGACTTTGTGGCCACTCTCTAGATTCTGGAACCCGGAAAAAAATCCCAAGTCTTTGTAGCAGGTCTCTGTGTGTTTGTTGGGACATGTCTTCAGTGTTCAAGTTCTTAGCAATTCTAGCTTGGCCTTATTTTTCGATTTTCATGGTCTTAAATGCCTGTGACAAATAAGAGCTTAGGATCTTCTCAAGTTTTTTTCGGAGCATGCCTCTAACACTGGTCATGAGTATGGCCTTGTAGATTCCCTGGTATACATGAAAACTTTTCAAATCCCTTATTCCTCAAAAGCATATCCTTTCCAACCTTTCTTCTCATGTTTTTGATGTGTCTGTTGTATGTCACAACTGATATTATCTGCCTATGTGGCAGCAAGTTGTTCATTTTCCTTTGAATATTTCAACCACTGCCTTCTGCATCCATGTCATTGCTTCTCTTTTCTGAAAGAGTTCTGAGTTAGAAAAATAAAAGCAAGCTCTTTGCATTAGGCTTTAGGGAGCTCCAAGATAGGTCAAAAGAGGCAGCCACAATTCTTTGCAAACAAAGTTTGCTCTGTTCCTTCCAGCCCTACGAGCCCACACCAGGGATGTGGACTTTTATCTTCAAGACTGCTGCCAAGTTGGGGTAGTGAAATCATGGGTGATTTAAATTGCTGGAAAGTTCTTCTGCCAGTGTTCAGTTGCCTTTCTATTGATTCAAAGGTCAGTTGATTGCTGTAAACTTTTGACTATTTTCCAGAGTTCTGACAAAGTTGATTCTGACAGTTTTTGCCAAGTTTTCTATGTTTCTGTAGTGAGGCATGCTCTTTGAGTTACCTACTCCACCATTTTTGCTGATGTCACTCCTGTTATATATGTCTATTTTTATTACACATATAAAATATATTTGATTGAAAACAGAACATAAATTGTTTTTTTTTAACAATTTAAAGTACAAGTTTAATCGACATGTACTGGGAGATACTATATGCTCAAACCTATCCTAAAAAGGCAGATATAACCATAAACAAGACAGCCTGGAATCTTGTCTCAGAGGTTTATATGTTTCTGAGCCCATATAAGATACCAAAACTACCAGGTCAACTACTAGGACCCATGGGCTAGCACCTACTTTTGTAAATATTTGTTGGAGTGCAACCACACCCATTCCTTTATATATTGACTGTGATTGTTTTTGTGGTGTAATAGCAGACTTGACTGGTTCCAACAAAGCTGAAAATATTTACTATTTGACCTTTTACAGAAAACATCTACAGACTCCTGAACTAAGGCATTAATACTGAATACTGAGTTTTGAGAAGGAAAAAAAAGGACAGGGCCCCTATGCCATGCAAGGATGTGTACATGTAATGATTACATTATATTTCAAATATACTAGAAAAGCACAATTAATTACTAAAAGATACTTATTTGATTTCAGTGTGGCAAAGAAATGTCTTTTTAAAAAAAGATTTATTTATTTGAGAGAGAGAAAAAGCTTACCCCGAGAAGAGGCAAAGGGAGAGGGAGATTAGCAGACTCCCTGCTGAGCAGGGAGCCCAATATGGGGCTCAATCACAGAACCATGAGGTCATGACTTGAATCAGATGCTTAACTGACTGAGCCACCTAGATGCCCCAGAAATTTCTCAATATAAAAAAAGAAAAGAAAAGAAAAAAAAAAGAAATTTCTCAATATAAAAGGAAAATGCCACAAAGAAAATATTGGTAAATCTATTTTTCAGTTAGCTAATTAACTAATTCCATTTAACCAATAAACTGCAACAGTTTATTTTTTGTGCATGAGTCTAAGATTTTTATTTTAATATTTTATTTATTTATTTAGAGAAAGAGAGAGCATGTGAGTAGGGGGAGGAACAGAAGGAGAGTGAGGAGAGAGAGAATCTCAAGCAGACTCCATGCTGAGTGCAGAGCCAAATGCTGGGGCTCCATCTCTCAACCTTGAGATCATGACCTGAGCCATAATCAAGAGATGGATGCTTAACCAACTGAGCCACCTAGGCACTCCAAGTCTAAGATCTTCAATGTAATTTTTGCATCACTCTATTATTAAACTTTCTATACAAGTGAAAAATTATGGCTGCACTGAAAATTATGGCCTGATTTTAGACAGTAGCATGACTCTAAAATTATGCAGCACAAGAGAAGATTTATGGCTCCAAATTTACAGTATTAGGCTTAGCCTTAAATGAAGAGGATGTGTATGTATTAAGCCAAAGAATGATATATGCAATTTCATGATGATTATTTTAGAAGTATAGCCACTTGGCACCAGACTAGACATTGACTGATGTACTAAATCTTTTTTTTTTAAGATTTTATTTATTTATTCATGAGAGACACACACACACACACACACAGAGGGCGGGGGGCAGAGACACAGGCAGAGGGAGAAGCAGGTTCCATGCAAGGAGCCCGACATGGGACTTGATCCCGGGACCCCAGAATCACAACCCGGGCTGAAGGTAGGCACTAAACCACTGAGCCACCTAGGGATCCCTGATGCACTAAATCTTAAAAGCAAGTAAGTTCACCCAGAGACACAAGGAAACTGATGAGAATTATCTTGCTGACCTCAAGAAAGAAAAGAATTTCAGACTTATTTTTCACTTAACACAGTGTACTAGAGGGAGGAATAGTTTTGTGTATCAGTAAGAAGATGTGGGTATTATAATAGTCCTGGTGCAAAAGTAGGACCTAAAAATCTAAGAAAATTAGTGCCATAAAAATGTCTGAATTGCAACTCTCTTTAGCATACCCCTAATCACAGGGTTTTGTTTGTTTGTTTTGCCTTTGGCACAAAGATTAAAAATAAATATCATTTCTTTGTGCCCTAGAGAACTAAGACCAGTAGTGAACAATTCTCTAGAAAATGTTTGAACTTGCTTCCTTAAAATCTGAAAGTAATTACCATAAAAATATCGGAACTATATATTATCACCAACTTCTAGGAGCATTGCTGGCTCATAAAAAGGCATAAACTCATATGCTTTTTATTGTCTTTCTTAATCTTGAATGAATTGTTGATTTAATTAAAACAAAACTTCTTTAGCACAAGACTCAAATCATCTATAAAAAGCAATGTATTTCATGACTCCTAAGAATACCACATTAACTTTGTCTTTTAACATACCATAAGAATGTCAATTATGTCAAATTAAATCCAAGATGGATACATTAAATTCCCATGGCTTGAAATATTTTATTGGATGTTTGTGAATATGTTCCCTCAGGAGATTTTTCTAGTAATTATTAAGGAATGCTCGTGTCACAGAAGTTGAATCATTTCCTCACATGTCTATACTGTTTTCCAATCATCTAAGTGTGATAAAGTTTTAACTGGAAATCACAGGTGATGAGACTGACAAAGAAGCTGACTGAAGCAAGCCAGATCTAACACCTGTAAAATTAGAAACAAGATAACTTAGCCAAGTGGCAATTTGTCAGTGGTTACATATGAATGTTATTTTTATGGTGGAATGTTATTTAGGCCTGTTTTGAAAACCTCATACTAACTGGCAATTCAACTGCTCAGGACTGTTAGTAATGAAGACACAATTATAAATGTATATGTTTTTATGAACTTTATTGTTTGTCTTGCATTTTTCTTGCAACAAAGAACTTTTTAATGCATTGTTTGTTCCCTGTGTTCAGCTCTCTACAGCAGTCTTTTGCTTCATTTGATGTGAAGAGTCGTAGCAAATCTGGCTGAGGAAGGAAACCTAAAGAATGTTAGAAAAACAGCAAAAAATTGTAATGCCATACATGCCAGGCCAGAATGCAGAGCTTATAAATGAATACCAGTATGCAGATAATATAGCCATCTATTTTATAGAGAAGGAAAATCAGCTTATTAAGATTTTTTTAAGATTCTATTTATTTATTCATGACAGAGAGAGAGAGGCAGAGACACAGGCAGAGGGAGAAGCAGGCTCCACACAGGGACCCTGACTTGGGACTCAATCTCGGGTCTCCAGGATCACACCCCATACTGAAGGCGATGCTAAACCGCTGAGCCACTGGGGCTGCCCAGCTTATTAAGATTTACTTTTACATAAGTATAGAGATAACAAACTTAAAGGAGGTTAAAAAAACACCTACTTTTTTTGGTGCTTTAGTATGGGTAGCAGTGATTTGGAGAAGGAAAACATGAGACATCAGAGAAAAGGATAAAGAAGGTAAGCTTAATGTGAGGCTCTGAAGTGAGAGATTACAGAATATTATATATGAGGTATCAGCATTTCTCACCAATTTTGATGTGATTGAGGGGTCCCATGGTACCCAGAACAATTATGAGAGGGTAAATTTAGTGGGATTAACTCCAAGTAAGTTGAACAAAACTCATGAGGAATAACCATAAAATGAGATGAAAGGATAACTAACATTACTGCATCTTCCCTCCTGGTCTGTGGGAACCAGGTTTGAGTTGAATCCATTTTTAGCAAAGAAGTATACATCCAGCTTTTGCAAACAATATTAGGTTGCATAACAGAAACTAAAACTAAATATCATGGGAGAAAAGCAGAAGTATCACATATCATTTTTGACTATCACATTTTGACATTATGACTATCACATAGTCATTTTTTTCAGCTATATTAGCATTAGAAATAATACACCAAAAGAAAGTAAGAGTTGAACAAAACCTTTGCTTTGGATCATCTCATTATGGATTGCAGCTATGGAAACGGAGATACAGAGTACCTTGGGAACCAAATTTGTGTATGTGTGTGTATTATACACATTTGTGTGTATACACATGCACACACATACACACACACACTGCTCCTAATATGACTTACTCTCTACCAATGTAATTTTCTTCACTTTGGTAATCAAGCCCAGTTCTAAAGCTCTTTTATAAGCAGCACTATTTTCTCATTCAACATTAACAGACAGAGATATCTAGGCTTGCTGACACAAATGTAATACAGCAAAGAATCAAATATCAGTGAGAAAATGCATGGAAAAATTATCTGAAAGAGTATACACAAAACCAACAATAGCACTTACCTCCAAAAAGAGAGTACATGGGAAAAAACTAGGGTGGTGATCAAAGGTAATTTTAGCCTTATCTATAATGTTCTAATTTTGGACAGAGAGAATGGCTTCATATATCCTTTGTGTAAATAAAAAATCAATTTAAAAAATAGTGTTTTAGAAGATACACAAGTTAATCTTAGCATTTTCATACATATTTACATATTTGCTTTTTCATATTTATATTTTTAAAATTGTTTAAAACAGAAAACACATACTATCATCTTCCCAATTCTAGTTGTATTATCGCAACCATTTCTGAATAAGCATATCAAGGGTCAGTTCTTTCTTTTCCAGTTTTTACCATAACCTTGTGTATTTGTTCTAATTGATAAGTCACTCTATCACAAACTCCACAAAAGACAGATTTTCTTTCTATGGCACCTACTACCAAACCTGGTATCGTACAATAGAAGTTACTATCAATTAAAATTTTCTCTTAAAAATTTACAAGATCCCAGGAAACCAAAATATTTATAAAGACTGGAATAGAATTTCAGACATTGAAATATTTCATGAAAATATGTTAGAAATATACATACCTAAGATAGTAACCCAGAACTCCATCTATGTTTACAGGTTGGTTGTACCTTGATGGGAATCAGTCTCATTTATAGAAGCTAACTTCTGAAGCTATAATGTTTACTAAACTTGGGGCCAGTGTTCACATTTACATTTTGATAATTTTGATATTTTGTACATACTATAGATATCACATTCTAATATAATGTGCATAGGCATAAGTAGAAGTAGAGTTTTATATCTGGTAAGAACCTTCAAAATCTTCTAATTCAGTTTCTTCAAACAAGAAATTGAGAACAAAAAGGTAAAATTATTGACTTAAAATCATTCAGCAAGTTAGTAATGACTTAAATTACTAAACAGGTACTGATCAACATACATAAACGTGTTTTCTTACATGCAACCAAGTTAGAAGAGTAAAATGGGTATAAGAAAGAAAGCATCACATGAGTTCATTAAATATTGTAAGGTATACCTAAGCAAAAGCTTGCCTCTAATATGGAATTTTTTAATATACTGTTTTTCTGTTTAACAAACCATGCTTTCTCTCAGTTAATTCCTGCATTGTCCCGTACTTCCCAATTGTAATTAAATTCCTAACACTGTTCCTTTCAGATAGAGCAGTATGAGAACAAATGGAGTCTTGCCAATTTCCTAGTCACTCGTTTTGTAAACTTTCTATTTTTTGCTCTCCTCCTGGGACTAAATCAAACCTATGAAGTCCTATTGCGTAATTCCCCTTCATCTTGTATTGAAAAGTGTTCTTCCTCCTGCAATCTGATGTACAATCGAAAATTTCAAACTGCTAATAAACAGCATGGATTCCTCAGTCAGAAAGCTGACCATCTGTGTGCCAAACACCTGGGTATAAAGAATGAAGCCTCTCATTATTGATTCAGAACATGAATATAAATTGGAGAACTCTGGAACGTTACCAGACAATACATCAGAAGGTGCTAATAAACTCAACTTCACAGTGTCCTGTAGATGTCGCTTCAAATTCTTTTCAGTTTTTCTTCTTTTCATCCCTCTATATAGAGGCTTGCCAGATTGAGCAAATGAAAGCACAAGATGGCAGTTAAGTTTTAAATTCAGATAAACAGCAAATAAATTTTCTGGTATAAGTATGTTCCATGCAATATTTGGAACACACTCACACCAAAAATTATTTGTAGTTCATCTGAAATTAAGATTTAACTGTGAGTCCTGTATATTTTATCAGACAGTCCTGTTTGTGTGCAAATACCTAAGCTACCTCTGAAGATAATCTGGCTTTTCCTTTGAGTTAATATGTGATATTCACAAATATGGGAGAAAGGGATACTCAACAAGCGAATATTTTATGAACTTTGCTTCTAGACCTACCTAGAGAAATTTGGCAGACTTGGTTTACTGGGTAGCCCATAAATAGGCAGACATTTCCTTAAAGGCTCAGATAGCAAATATTTTAGGCTTTGCAGGTCACACAGTCTCTGTCATAACTCTTCTCTCATAGTACAAAAGCAGCCATAGACAGTACATAAATAAATGAGTATGGCTGCACTCCAATAAAACTTTATTTAGGAAAACAGGTGTCCAGCAAGATTTGGTCTGCAGGCTGTACTTATCCAATTCATGTCATGTAGCCAGTATTCCAATATTAAATTTAACTTGTTGGAAAACCAGTCCAGTCAATTGGATAAAGCTGGACTTCTAAAAATCATAGAAAATAGCATGATCAGTAAGATGGAAATCAAGCCTTTGCACATATACTGAAATTGTACTATATCCCTCTGCTATTGAAGGGAGAAGAGAATGATCATACAATCAATTAGGTTTGCAGCACTAATTAGAATTAATGAAATTTAGCACATTACACTATTACCTAGTTCATAATTTGAAAAGACACTGTCATTTAGCCAAATTACTACTTTTAAAAAAAGAAATTAATGGATATACTTAAAATTAAAAATGAAGGTGGAGGCTAACATTTCAAAGAACATAGAAATTTTAAACAAGAGAAGTAACACTGCACAAGCAAATGAAAAAGGATCTTTATACACAAGGGCAGCTGAAAGGCAGAAAAATAACAGGATATGGCTGTGAGGATAAATTGAGAGAGACAAGTCTTGAGCAGTTTCCATGACTCATTGCTGAGCCACAGTAACCAGAGAAGTGCAGACTGATTCAAAATGGATAGGGAAAGTGAATATGGCATGCAAGAAGAGGGATGAAAAGAGTCAAGGACCAAGAAAGGATGAAATGGAGTGATATCTTAGAGATATCTTTCCTGGCGAGACATGTGGAAAATAGAGATGCAGAGATTGGTTTTGTTTATGATATCTTGCCAGCAACTACTTGTTTACACTACAAGGGTTAGGTCAAAGATGATGGGTGTACCTGATGATGACAGGAAGGCCTTTTTTTACAGTGTGTTTTTCTGTCCTAAGAGTTTAGTCTGGTAGAAAGGATTCAGGCATACTTTTAAAATCAATCATGCATGTGACAGCCAACAGTGTATTTCAGATAAATCCAATGGAACAAATGTTGCACTTGCTAAATTTGAGGCACAGATAAAGAGATGCAAAAGCAAATTGAGTGGAAAAAGAATCACTTTATTAAATGTTTCTTTTTCCTTTTTCATCAGCATCAAAGCCAGAATCAACCTGACACAACAGTAATTGTATATATGACTGAAATGAAGTAAAGAGGTTATTGTCATTGAATAGCTATCTCCATGGCAATAGGAATAGATTGTGTACAATACAGAGTAAAAAGAAATAAATGAATAAATACAATACATATTCTGAAAGAACTCAAAATCAAGCTGATGGTTGAGAGGGTGCCAGAAAAGTTACCCAGGAGTCATGATACCAGAAATGACCAATGTTCTAACTTTGCTAATTTGTGAGATAAAAGTCTCCAAATTAGAATGTGAATTTATAAGAAATGTCCCAAGATAGTTTAGCCAGGCATAGTTATTATCACAAAGGCAGTAACTGAATTAATCTTAACAGGAGATTTTTATATACTCTGATTAAATTAACTCTTAAAAAAAATCTCCAACTCCTGTATATTTTCCATTTGTTACATTAAAATATATAAGGAAATTTTTGTTTCTGATGATGTCATTAGATATCATCAAAGGCAAAATTTATCTTGCTGGAAGCATAGTGTCTAATCTTTATTGAGTGCTTTTTTAAATGTCAGGCATGCTGGTAAGTGCTTTTGTATGTTCCACAACAACCCTAGAAAGGTGATATTCTTAATATTCCTATTTATATATGAAAAAATGAGGCCCAGAAAGGTTAACTAACTGTCTAAGGGACACAGCTGAGAAGTGACAGTGCAGGTCCTCTATTGCAGCTGCCCCCCCTTGAGAGCCTGGGTCTTGATCACTACTATATATTAAAGGGTTTTATGTATGCCCAGCCAGTTGGTCACTCACTATCTCAGTCAAGAGCTAATGTAGCCTTCATTAATGGATGTTGTTTGCATTTGGCTTCTGTAGACAAGCCTTCCTGTCCCGGGTCACAACAACCATGGCTCATCTCATCACTCATGATACTGGTCCCTAAGTGGGAAGGTGGTGTCATCTACTGCCACTAGTTGATTCTGTGATCTTATTGACTAGAAAGGTGTGCTCTTCCTCTCCCTTCAGTCTGTGGGCAGCCCTCCAAAGGCCCATCTTTGGTTGTGGATATTTAAAGAAGCCATTCTCTTTTCTAATGGAATTAGTGAAGCAAATGCTGAGGGCAGCTCAATTCAGAGTATGGTCTTCAAAATAGCAGAGCAGCAACACCCGGGAGCTTGCTCAGAAGGCAGCTTCTTGGGTCCTACCACCCAGATTTACCATATCAGTACCTTTGGGATTTGTATTTTACCAAAATGTCCAGGTGATTTGCATGTACATTAAAGTTGGAGAAATATCAACTTAGGGGACTTCCTGAAGCCATCACTTTTCCTCACATTTAGAAGATCCATTATTATATATCAGGGAAGTCTTCCAGGACCCCAGGACCTAGAGCAGCCACTCTCAGTCTCAGCTGACCAGAGATTTCCCTAGCTGGAGATAGTAGGTGATAGTTGTAGCCACACTTGAAAATGGCTCTTCTTCATAGAATTATAAATTGTAAAATGTTTTCCTCGGAGCCTTAGTTCTTCTCAGATGCCCAATGAGATTAGTGACACAAAAGCTTCCCCTTTAGATCAGACCCATCATAGCTTTCCTTATCTCTGTGATGTGCTTCACTGCGTAAAAGAAATCCAAGCTGAAACTGGAAAACTACATAGAATTCAGATCAATGTAAGATGGTGGAAATAATGGCAGCTGACAGTGAAAGCTTAGTGACAGACTTGTGATACAGAAACATCACTCCTGCCTCCCATTCCTTCCCTTTATTCCTGGCTGCTCAGCAATCACCTTTCCCTAAATGTTAATTTAATATTTAAGAAATTAATTTTGATTAAGTGCCTAGTGCCAGAGTCTTATCCTGCCAAACAAAGGTATATAGTCTACTTGAAGGGATGCCATGGGTGCATAAATTTTAGAAAGATAACATAGACAAAACAAGAAGTTGAAAACAAAATCACCAATTATATTACAAGCTGGGTGGAAGCTCTGTTGAAACAGAATGTGGTCTCTCTATTTATGATCAAGCCCCAGCAAACAATCCATGATGAAATAAGAAAACTAAACTTGAGTTTCAATTGTCTTATTGAACCATGGATCTTCAGTACAGATTGCAGACAAATCAAGCAGTTAAACATCTCAGTTTTCCACAAATGGTTAATATAGATTCCCTTCAACTTTAAAATTAATTTCCTTCCTATATTTCATCTTGTACTAAAAATTTACCCCCACCTGTCTCCACATCTCACTTCCCCCTTGTCTATCTCTGTATCTGCCACCCTATCTTTGAAGTTTTTGCATCTCTCTCCTTGTGATCACACAACTTATTTTAGAACTGGCCAGGGTTTCTTTAGAAGGTTTCAATCTGGACTCCTAACAGCAGAATTTAAATTCATTCTGCAACCCGGACAAAGCAGGAATAAAAGACTTGTAGAGATAGACATAACATGAAGACAGATGCCAAACACAATAGAGGATTAAGGAAAAACAGAGGTCGGGGGGGGGGGGCAAAATTCAAATAGAAGAGAAATGAGTCAATAAATGCATAAGCACCTAGATAGCCAATAAAGGAGAATAAAGACCCTTTAAAAAGGACCACAGGATTTTACAAGATCCAGACAAAAGACTCTCAACTAATCATGGTCGAGGTATGTGAAATTTAGCATGTATACTTATAGCCAACTTAACCATTTTATACATTAAATAGCAAAATTACTCTTAGTTGTGAATGTAGTTGACTATACCTGCAGGTAGAATGGCCAAAATCATTGTTATATCAAAATTTTAATTTGGTATGAGTTCATTTTCTAATCTATTAACATCAGCAAAATTAGTACTAAATTGGGAAATGAATGTTAATGTTATTATTAACCATCATGTCTTATATATTACATGTCTTTAAATCCATAAAATATTATATAATAATCATTTTTAAAAATCTTCCATTTTATTATTCTACCAATCCATAAATGCTAATTCAGAAAAAAATGGAGTTATGAAAATTCACAAGTTTGAACACCAGTTATGTGTGAGGATTAAAGAAGGTTTATGCCTTGAAATATTTTTCTCATTTGAGTTTAAAACAGAGAACACATCACCATCACTCTGCCAGAGAAGTCAAGGGAAGGACACCTGGCCCTTCTGTTTCTTGGTTGTTCTTGAATGTAAGAATGACAATTTTACTTTTTTTCCAAGAATAACTCCAACCAATTTTTCTCAGAACAACTAGCTACAAGTTTTACTGATAAGCTGTGATGATTTTTAAGATGCAATGTTTTCCTTAAATACTAGAGTACTATGTATTTTAGTTTGGATAAATGTCACAAGAGTGTTGAAGGATCTACTATACTCCTTTAAAAAAAATCTTTTGATTTTTAAAAGCTAGGTACATGAAAAAAAGTAGAAAATTATAAAGACTTGTTGAAGATGTGCTTTACCAACATATGTAAGTATCTGAGGATATGGAGATAAATGAGATAAATAAATGGAGATTGGGCAACAGTGAGGTAAATTTAGAACTTGTTAAATGACCATGCACTAAGAGTACTGACTCATTGGTAAGTGGTGGACAACAGGGCTTTTAACCTCAGTGATGAAGTAGAAGTAATCTTTATCAGGTGTAGCAGAATGCACAAAAGTGGGAAAATAAGCTAACAAAATGTAAGCAATAAGCAATATCCCAGTGTTTTTCACAAGCTACAATGATTAACCAAATCCAACAAAATACATTTAATCTGAGTATATGTAAAGTGCAATACTTAGTTTTAAATATATATAGTAAGACAATTTTTGTGGGAAAAAAAAAGCTACTAAAAGTGAATTTGATTTCTGTCTGCATAAATAGAAGTAGAGTGCCCAGAAAACTGAGGCAATCGTTCTCTACTCTGAACTGTTCAATCTCCACTCAGGAAAATTTCCATTCATTTTTAAGTGCTACATCTTAAAGGAGATGTTGAAGAAAACGACCATGATAATAAGCTTCCTTGAATCAACATCACATATGGAATAGTGGACATCAAAACTAAAGAAGGGAAGACATGGCTAAAGAAAGGAAAAATTATCTAAATTATCCTGGAGATAATTTTAATTATTAGAATGTCAAAAAGGAGACTCAAATATTTGACTCAGGATTATATTAGATTAATTTTAAGACTACTTCCAAATGTAAAGTGTGTGTATGTGTGTGAAATTTCAAATTTATGTACTTTTTCCCAATGACAATTTTTTAAGATTTTATTTATTTTTTAAATATTTTATTTATTTATTCATGAAAGAGAGAGAGAGAAAGGCAGAGACATGGGCAGAAGGAGAAGCAGGCTCCATGCAGGGAGCCCAAAATGGGACTCCATCCCGGGTCCCCAGAATCAGCCCCTGGGTTGAAGGCGGCACTAAACCGCTGAGCCACCCGGGCTGCCCATTTTTAAAAATTTTTAAAAACGTATTAGCTCAATAAAATTTTGATTTCAACAAAAGTGTAAAGGCAGAGCAAAAACCAGAATCAATAGCATCTAGAAGTGCTAATATTAAGATTGAAACAAAGAAATTCAAATATGGTGACTAAGACAGCTTTAACTTTCCCCTCAGTTTGACTAAATTTTAGACAGTATTTCCTTTATGTCCTGAATTCCCTTTTCTTAGAGCATTTACTTTATAAAACATAATTGTTTCCTGAAATGATTTCTTTGCCCCTTTGAGATGTGAATCTTCTCCTAGCCTCTTGTCTGATCTTGCCTGAGTAAAGGATGTCTTTCTCAAGTACCTAGGAATCATTCCTTTAAAGTGAAATCATCAAAGAAGATAGCGTCCCCCATTTCTCAGTCTCCGTGGAAAGGTAGGAGCCTACCTTGATGGGCACCAATTAGCAAACACAGATAGTCTAATACAGACAAAAACATTTGCTAACTCAAGAATAACACCATGTTACAACACACCTCACTGTTCAACCTCTCCCCTCAAGTGCTTCAGTACCTTCTACTAGCTCACCCCAGCACTTTTAAAAGCCTTCCCTCTTTTGTGTCAGGAGAATTTAGTTCAGACTGAGGTCTCTCATATTTTAATAGCCTTGAATAAAATTTGTTTATTTCCTTACTTGTTTAAATTTCCCCAGTGCAGTTTTAGTTTTGACAATGGCAGCCAAGGTAAGACCCCAGGGTAGAAAGCCATGCAAGAAACCAGAGGCTATGCAAGTGCTGCCATCCAATGAACATTTTCAAATGCCTATCAGCTCTATATAATAGCAAGAAATATAGTATTTATAGATACTGGCATAATAAGACAAGGCCACAAATGACTTTAATGCAGAATAGAAAATGATCCAAGTGACTTGAGATATCCTATAAAGTTCATTGAGAGAATCATAAATTTCTGTGGTTGTGTTAGAGATGAAAGGCACAAGATTCATGTGTAAAACTCCAGAAACAACAAAAATAAAGCAAGAAATTTTTGACACAGCCAATACTAAGGTCAGGAGCAGGTACCAGGCAAAGGTAAGAGCAGAGTTGTTGAATAGGTGATATGAAGTATAAGTTGGTGGAAAGGATAGCAGAGTCCACCTCCTCTCATCTCTTGATTAGTATATGGTCACCAAGTGAGGACTTGTATTCTTTCTCTCTTTCCCTCTCACCTTCCCTCCTTCCATTTCTCTCTCTCTTTCTCTCTGTCTCTCTGTCTCTCTCTCTCTGTCTCTCTCTCTCTCTCTCTCTCTATATATATATATATATACACCTCCACACACACACATACACCCACACATATGTATCACATAAGGTATGTAAAACATCGGTTGTTTTTGTTACTGTTTATATCATTAAATTTATATCGTATGTTTTAATGATATAAACAGTAATGACAGCCAATAATACATAGTACTATGCCAAGTATTTTACATACCTTATGTCATTTAATTCTTCTTCAATCCAATGAGGAAGATACTAGTATTTATTATTCCTACATCTTTGAAAAAGAAGCTGAGAGAGAAGTCATGCAGCCAGCAAAGGATGAGGTTGACACTTAAACTAAAGCTGATTCTAGAACCCGTATTCTTAGCTCATCAACCCAGTGATCTTTAATTCCAGCCAAACATTACAATCACCTAGAGTGCTATTTAAAAATATCTGTATCTGGGCCCCATAATCAAAGATTTAGGTTTAATTGGTTTGGGGTGAGGCCCTGACATTAATATTTTTAAAAACTAAAATTAAGTAAACCCTTCTCAAGGTGACTGTAATGTTGTGTACTATGGCACTAAGCTATTCTGTTTCTCTTCTTATCCCTTCTGTGGTAGAAATAATAGCATAAATCAATACCAGCAGAGACAAAGCTGGTTTTTCATCATGTCCTCACCTCTAATTCACCTAAGAATGTAGCAACTGGCCTCCACCTTCACCATACTCTTAGACTGCATGTGGTAAAGCTACCAACTAACTTCTATCTGACAAATCCACAGTCCTTATTATACTTGATCTTTCTGCATCATTTGACACAATGACTAAAACACCATTCTTGAAACTATACTTCTTCCCCATTTTGTAAAATACGCTATCTAACTGTCCTGCTATTCCAAACGAATTTTCTTTCATGTCTCATCTTTATAATTTTTTGGGATTCCAGCTTCACTCTCCACCTTTCTCACTCAACACATTTGCATTTCCTGCAGAGTATCTCACCAACTCCCACATTATCAAGTACCCTCTAAGAAAAACAAATTCTCCTTTACTATCTCCAACCCAGTCTCCCTCCTGGGCCTCAGTTCCACACATCTAGCTGCATATTCCAAATGTATGTACCTACTTCTTTGCAAACCAAGGGTGCTGAACCTGGGGGGAGTTACAGCCAGAGCCCAGAATCTCTCATTTTATGCAATATTTATTGTTTTATGCATTGTGTGTGGCAGGGTGGCCACTTACTCCTCTGCTTCTAAGGGAAAAGTAAACCCACCAATGCCTTCCACACCCACCTGTTTAGCCTTAGTGAACTTTTGTACTGCTGATGGCAATAAAAAGATTATCAAGGATATTGTTTTAATAGAATTTTAAGGAAACAGAAATAAGGATAAATATAGTCTGTTATGTCTTTACATATTTCCAGTTTCTATACAGATTTTCTATCAGGACACAAACCAAAGGAGAAATTAATTGCTCATTATCATGGCTGATTTGCTATTTCTCAAATTTCTTTATTCTAACTCTTTATGCTGCTAACTAGAACTAGTTTATTTGTATTTTTATCTTTTATTTCCACTTCAAATATATAAGTAAAGAAATATAATTTATTTCCCAATTACTTTTATACAGTTGATATATTTTTCTGCTTTTTTCTCATTTTTGAAATCACATTTGTTAAAACATGTTACCTTCAAAAAAGACAAATTATTATTTATATGCCTATTTTTGATAAATTAATGTTCATTAAGTTTACTCTGTAAGGTAATGAAAGAAATAACTTTATTACTGCTTTCAAATTGTATAGCATTATTCTTAATGGTCACGGTTCTGGTGACATAGTGATAATAACAAGTAAGGTGTTTTATGTGGTGAAACTTGTTTATAGTTTATAATGCCTATTACTAGAGTGTTCATCTTAAATTTTTATTTCTAATGTATCAGAAGAATATTGTAATATCCTTTTGTTTGTTTTACTAGAGTTATGAATGAGTAATAGTTTAAAGATATATAAATTAAGCACCTGGCTCAGTAATTGAAGTACAGATCCATATGAGTTATAAGCCCAGAGGTGTTTGCTCATTATCAAGTGATAATTATCTGGGTGGATGCGCCATTTCATTTATCAAAAGCACCTTTGCTTTGCAATTTATATAAAGACAAAAATCCAATTAGAAGATTTGCAAATGTAATCATTCTATGACTGAATATATTAACTTTGTCATATTAAAATAATCTTTCCAGTGTTAAATCTTTAAAGTATCTGTCATAATTTCCTTTTGCTTATAAGTTAATATACATACAGTGCATACAGGATACAAAACCTTCAGTGGGTTCTCCTTTTAGCTTCATGAGTTATAATATAAAAATAAATCATTTTCACTGTACTCCACATAGGACTTGCTGAAACTTGCCTATGAATAGAGATTCTCCAATCTATTTTAAATTTTTATTTACTACTTCAAGCATGTTTCTAAACTGAAAAATTGAGATAAGATGGTTTATAGTCTAATTTATAATAGAAAATTTTGAATTGAGTTGGAATCTACTATGCAAAAGCAATACAGATCTTTTTATAGATAATTAATAGGGAGAAAAACTCAGTTTTCATAAATAATTCATCATTAAGAATTATGATATCTTTATGATATTCAGTTAAGTATGAAATAGGTGAATTAATGATGGATTTCACTTGTTCTTCCAACATGGAAGCACTGTCTACTCTATAAAATAAAAAGCTTCATGAGAAATGTGACTGACATGTATTTCTGAGTAATAGTTTTAGGAAGGAATAAGAATTGCCTCTTATAGACTAATTTTGGCCAGTACGAAAAAGTCAGGCATTTGGCCACTGCCCACCTGGCCCTGTATGACCCACAGACATCTGCATTGACTATCAGGGAGTCTGACAGACATCTTTTCCTGCAGCCTGTGGGCCACAGAAATGCAAATTGAGACAGAAATGCCCTTCACTGCCAGCACAACTTCTCTTTTTGGTTATCTGGCAGGAATACTTAGCCAAAATTAACAATCTCCCATCTTCAACCTCCTTCTTACATTCTCCCAACAGTGCAATCCAGAGTTATTAACAGTAGAGAATTCTTAGTTTGAAATAGAGCCCACACATTAAAAAGAGAAGAAAATAACAAATCAATGGGATCATAAAGATAGAGACAAGGAATATTGGTTTCGGTGTGTGTAGAATAGGATTTTGTAGTCATGTGCCAAGGAATTGAAATGTCAGAAGACTATCCTATAGCTCTAAGAAAAGATGTGAGGAGTAACATACTACTGCATTATGAAACCGAATACTGTGATTGCAAAAGTGGTAGTTTTCTCTGACAGAAAAGAGGTATTTGGTGGTCTCTGTGAATTTAAAAATACTGACAGAGTGAGCACTCTGAACTCAGTCTCTGCAGATTCTGTCCAGGCCTTGCATCCTCTGGAAGTTAGGGATCAGGTATGTCTAGGTTTCTTGATGTTCTTTTCAGCACGTCTCTTGTACAGTGGAGATAGTGTGATGTAGTGGCTAACAGTATGAATGAACTTTGAAATCAGAAAGCATGGATTTGAATCCCTCTTATACTACTACTAGCCAAGTGACCTTAGGAAGTTTATTTAACCTTTCCTAATCTTATGGGTTTTTTTCAAGCTTGAAGATGGAAATAATAACACCTAACTGTAAGAGTTGTTGACAGAATCAACTGAAGTATCATGTACAAAGACATTAGCACTATGCCTTCCATGTAATAAATACACAGATAATACCTAGAGTCCAAGCATTTTAATACTCTTTCATGATTTTCTTACACATCAGAAAGTAATAGAGTTAGGAGAGAAGAAATGAGTGTTTCTACCTTAATGTCCTAAGTTGTAGCTTCTTTTCTTCTAGTGCTAAGCATCTTTCTTCATTTTCTGATAACTAAATATATGATCTTGTAAATTCAAAGATTTATGTGAGTTACTTCTTTAACTTCTCCCCATTTCCCTCTGATATATTTTCTGTGGAATAAATTCAACAGTCAAGGAAAAACTCTAATCTCACTTCATCTATAAAAATTTTTCATCCTTTCAGCATTACTAGCTTTCTCCCTAGTGTTCCACCAAAAAGCATAATATTTACTTGACTATCTTTGGTTAGTTGTCTGCTGATCTCTGTCGCTTGATAACATGTAAGCTCCTTGAGGGCAGAGATCATGGCTTACTTGTCTGTATTGGACTTAATAGTGTGAAAAACCGCTTCAAAATACATGCTTTGGGAAAACAAATACTGAGAATCGTTCTGGCCAGCAATGTCATTTGGCCTTTGGAAAGCCACCAGGGATGGAAAAGTACAATCAGACATTCTGTTTGATTTTCTATGGCAAATGCCACAGTGAAAAGTAACTGAGCATTTAAGAAGCCCCCTGGAGTGTCACATTTTGAAGCAGCAGGTTTTGAATGTTGTTTTAGGACACATATCTGCCCTTGATATTTTGTTGTTCAAAGACTGAACAGCAGAATATAAAATATCAGTAAATGGTCTTTTAGTCCTTCATATTGTCCCTTTTTTTCTCCTAAAAAATAAGAGAAAGATTGCCTTCAGTCTTTAAAGATCATTAAATATTCAAGACTTCAACAATAATGATAATGTGGTTTTGTTTCACTTTTTAAATTCTTAAGATACAGATATAAGTTAAATCAAAATTCAGCTTATATATCTAAAATGTAAGAAAGATGAAAACTGAATAATTCATGATAATTATAGTCATATGAAGTCAATGCCATTAGTGATAGCAATTTGAGTATTAATTCACACTTGCTGGGCATGAGAAATATAACAAACTTTAATTATCTTTTCTTGTTTTTTTTTAAACTGTTGGTGATCTTGCCATTTAATCTAATAAGTACTTTGTTCAAAAAAATGAGATTTTTTAGAAAAAATGTTGAGAAAATAAAACCCAATGAAGCAAATCAAATATCACAAGAAAGGCATATCTCATCTGTTCAGATTTAAAAAGAAAAGTTAACTCTATTCTAAAATTCAGATTCTTATCAATACAAAACAATACAGACTAATAAAACAAGTAAATGGTTGAAAAAATAGAAAAAGTTAGGAGAGCCACTAATTCCTCCATCTTCTCCAATTACAACCTTTATACTAAAATTTAAATGGACCTACAAAGCACATTCCAAATTAAAATAAAAGCTAGTTTTGAATTTTAACCAAAATATACATGACAGAGGTAGAGCAAAATGTATTATCCATCATTCTGAAGACTAATGACCTCCAAGTAGATAATGATTTTTGGTGAATTTTAGTGGAAATAAAATTTCTAAAGTTTAATTATCATGCATTTTATTGTATTTAGAAAGACCTAACCAAGCCTCATGGTAAAAAGAGATGGAGCTGCTAAAAGATGGAGCCTTTAAAAGGTAACTTCATTTTGCTGTGTAAAATATTTTATCTGTTGGAATATCTAGAGAGGAAATTGATACCCATTTCAGAGAAAATATTCTTACCTGCAATTCTTGGACCTGTGATATTTTTCAAACTTATTATGGTAAACTACATATTTATCAGTCTGCTTTTTCTTCTTGAAAACAAAAACTGACTTTGGAAAAATAAAATAGCACAATTAAGTATTGCCATGGCATTTAAAATTTAACCATGAAGAAATATTCCAAAAAAGTTTATATCATAATGCTTTCAACAACATTTCAGAAGCATACCATTATAGAAAAAGTGCTTTGGTGGGATGCTTGGGTGGCTCAGTGGTTGAATGTCTGCCTTTGGCTCAGGGCGTGATCCCAGAGTTCCGGAATCAAGTTCCACATCGGGCTTCCTACATGGAGCCTGCTTCTCCCTCTGCCTGGGTCTCTGCCTCTCTCTCTCTCTGTGCTTTCATGAATAAACAAATAAAATCTAAAAAAAAAAAAAAAAAGAAGAAGAAGAAGATAGAAGAAAGAAGAAAGAAAGAAAAGAAAGAGAGAAAGAAAAGAAAGAAAGAAAGAAAGAAAGAAAGAAAGAAAGAAAGAAAGAGAAAGAAGAAAGAAAAAAAGAAAAAGTGCCTTGGTAATTGAAAAAGTCTTTAAGAGAAGCAAAGACCAAGGGCAATGAATAGATAGTGGCAAATATGGGAGACATTAAACCAACTTTATCAATAATCACTTTAAAGTCAGTGATTTAAATATACTAATTAAAAGGCAGAAATTCTCAGAGTAAATCAAAAAATAAGACTCAGCTAGGGACTCCTGGGTGGCTCAGTTGGTTGAGCATCTGATCTCGGTTTCAGCTCAGGTCATGATCTCATGATCATGGGATCAGGCCCTATATCAGGCTCTTTGCTTGATGCAGTCTGTTTGTCCCTCTCCCTCTGTTCCTCACCCTACTTGTGCTCTCTCTTTCTCAAAAGAAATAAATTAATAAAAAAAGACCCAATTAACAATGTCTAAAAGAAATTCACTTTAAGTACAATGATACATATAAGATTAAAAGGAAAGAGATGGAGAAAGATATACCATGCTAATATTCATCAAAAGAAAGCAAAAGTAAACTATATTAATTTCAGACAAAGCAGACTTCAGAGCAAGGAATGTTATTAGAAATAAAAAGGACATTGTATAATGATAAGTGTTATTGGTTAAAGGAAACATAATAATCCTTAATGTATATGTGCCTAACAACAAAGCATCAAAATACATAAGGCAAAAATTGATAGGAGTGCAAGGAGAAATAGATGAATCCACTATTATAGTTGGAGAATTTTACATCCCTCTCTCAGAAATCAAGAGATTGACCATGGGGCAGCCTGGGTGGCTCAGCGGTTTAGCACCATCTTCAGGTGTGATCCTAGAGACCCGGGATCGAGTTCCACATCGGGTTCCTTGCATGGAGCCTACTTCTCCCTCTGCCTGTGTCTCTGCCTCTCTCTCTCTCTCTCTCTTTCTCTCTCTCTCTCTCTCTGTCTCTCATGAATAATTTTTTTTTTAAAGAAAGAATCATGAGGGTACTCACTGGGTGTGAGAGAAGAATAGAAGACATCAGTGAGACCCTTACCACAGAGATAAAAGGTTAAAAATGAATCAATCACAGATGAGGAACGCAATAAACAAGATTAGAAACAGGCTTGATGCAATGAACAGCATGCTAGAAGAAGCAGAGGAATGAATTAGTGATCTAGAAGACAAAATAATAGAATAATTAAGCTGAACAAAAGAAAGAGAGAAGAATTTTACATCACAAGAATAGAGTTAGGGAATTCAGTGACTCCATCAAACATAATAATATTTGTATTACAGGAGTCCTAGAAGTAGAAGAGAGAAAAAAAGGGGCAGAAAATTTATTTAAAGAAATAATGATAGACTACTTCCCAAATCTGGGAAAGAAAACTAACATGCAGGTCCACAAGTCACAGAGAACTCCCATCAAAATTAACAAAAATAGGCCAACACTGAGACATATTGTAATTAAATCTGCAAAATATAGTGATAAAAAAATCTTAAAAACAGCAGGGAAAAGTAGTCTTTAACTTACAAGGGAAGACCCATAAGGCTGGCTGAAGTTTCCTCAGCAATAACTTGACAAGCAAGAAGGGAATGGCATGATGCATTCAAAATGTTGAATGGGAAAAATATGCAGCCAAGAATACTCTATCCAGCAAAGCTATCATTCAGAATAGAAAGAGAGATAAACCTTTCCCAAACAAACAAACAAACAAACAAACACTAAAGGAATTTGTGACACTAAACCAGATCTGCAAGAAATATTAAAGGGGATTCTTTGAGTGCAAAAGAGAGACCCAAAGTGACAAAGACAAGAGAGGATCAGAGAAAATCTCAAGAAACAATGAAAAAACAAATAATAAAATGACACTAAATGCATATCTATCAATAATTACTTCAGATGTAAATGGACTAAATGCCCCAATCAAAAGACATAGGATGTCAGAATGAATTAAAAAACAAGACCCAACTATATGCTGCCTATAAGAGACTCATTTTAGACTGAAGACACCTGCAGATTGAAAGGAAGGGGATGGATGGAATGCCTGAGTGGCACAGTCAATTAAGCATCTGCCTTCAGCTCAGGTCATGATCCCAGGGTCCTAAATAAGATTGAGCCCCCACTGGACTCCCTGCTCAGCAGGAAGCCTGTTTCTCCCTCGCCTGCTCCCCCTGCTTGTTCTCTCTCTCTCTCTCTCTGTCTCTCTCTATATATTAAATTAAGAAATGCAATAGTAAAGAGAAAAAAAAGAAAGTGAGGAGATGGAGACAAAATTTATTATGCAACTGGATAACAAAAGAAAGTCCAAGTAGCAATATTTATATCAGACAAACTAGACTTTAAAACAAAGACCAGGGGAGTCTGGGTTTAGCAGCAGTTTAGCACCACCTTCGGCCCAGGGCCTGATCCTGGAGACCCAGGATTGAGTCCCACGTCAGGCTCTCTGCATGGAGCCTGCTTCTCCCTCTGCCTGTATCTCTGCCTCTCTCTCTCTCATTCTCTGTCTCTCTTGAATAAATAAATAAAATCTTTTAAAAAATAAATAAAACAAAGACCATAACAAGAGACAAAGAAGTGCACTAAATCATAATAAAGAGGCAATCCAACAAGAAGTATAAAAATTGTAAATACTTATGCCCCCTAAATGGGAGCACCTAAATATATAAAACAATAACAAACATAAATGAACTAATTAATAATAATACAATAATAGTAGGGGACCCTAACACGCCACTTACATGAACAGATCATCCAAACAGAAAACAAACAAGGAAACAATGACTTTGAATGACACACTGAGCCAGATGGACTTAACATATTCAGAACATTCCATCCTAAAACAGCAGAATGCACATTCTTTTCGAGTGCCATTGGGATATTCTCTAGAATAAATCACTTATTAGGTCACAAATCAGGCCTCAATAAATACAAAAAGACTGAAATCTTACCATGCACCCTTTCTGATTTCAACATTATGAAACTAGAAGTCAACCACAAGGAAAAATTTGGAAAGACTACAGGTACATGAAGGTAAAACAACATGCTACTGGACAATAAATAGGTAAACCAGGAAGTCAAAGAAGAAATTTTAAAAATATATGGAAGCAAGTGAAAATGAAAACACAGTGGTCCAAAATCTTTGGGATGCAGCAAACTGGTGCTATGAAAGTAGTATACAGCAATACAGGCTTACATTAAGAAACAAGAAAAATCTCAAACAACCTAACCTGACACCTAAAGGAGCTAGAAAAAGAACAAATAAAGCCTAAAGCCAGAAGGAGGAAGGAAATAATAAAGATTAGAGTGGAAATAAAGGATATAGAAACTAAATAAGTAATAGAACAGATCAATAAAAACCAGGAGCTGGTACTGTGAAAAAATTTATGAAATTGAGAGACTCCTACCCAGACTTTCCAAAAAGCAAAAAGACTCAAATAAATAAAATTAAAAACAAACAAGACAAGAGAAATAACAACTAACACCACAGAATACAATTATAAGATAATATTATGAAAAACTGTATGCCAACAGATTGGACAACCTAGAAGAAATGGATGAATTCCTAGAAAAGTAAAACTGCCAATATTGAAATAGGAAGAAACAGAAGACTTGAACAGACCAATAACCAGCAAAGAAATTGAATCAGTAATCAAAAATTTCCCAAAAAGGGGATCCCTGGGTGGCTCAGCAGTTTAGCGCTTGCCTTTGGCCCAGGGCGTGATCCTGGAGTCCCGGGATCGAGTCCCGCATCGGCCTCCCAGCATGGAGCCTGCTCCTCCCTCCTCCTGTGTCTCTGCCTCTCTCTCTCTCTCTCTCTGTCTAAAATAAATAAATAAATAAATAAATAAATAAATAAATAAATCTTAAAAAAAAAATTCCCAAAAAAATGAAAGTCCAAGGCCAGATGGCTTCACAGGTGAATTCTACCAAACATTTAAAGAAGAGTTCATACCTATTCTTCTAAAACTATTCCAGAAAACAGAAAATAAAGGAAAACTTTCAAGTTCATTCTGTGAGGGCACCATTACCCTGATACAAAACCAGATAAAGACTCCCCTTAGGAACTATAGTCCAATATCCCTAATGAACAAGGATGCAAAAACTCTTAATAAAATACTAGCAAACCAAACCCAAAAATACATTAAAAGAATTATTCACCACAACCAAGTGGGATTTATTCCTGGGTTGCAAGGGTGGTTTGATATTTGCAAATCAATCAACATGATACACCTCATTAATAAGAGAAAGGATAAAAATTATATGATCATTTCAACAGATACAGAAAAAACATTTGACAAAGTATAACATCCATTCATGATAAAACCCCTCAACAAAGTAGGGTTAGAAGAAACATACCTCAACACAATAAAGGCCATCTATGAAAAACCCACAGCTAGTATTATCCTCAATGGGGGAAAACTGGGAGGTTTTCCTTTACAGTAGGAACAAGACAGGAATTTCAATTCTCACCACTATTATTTATCATATTCTGAAAGTCTTGGCCACAGCAATCAGACAACAAAAAGAAATAAAAGGCATCTAAATCAGCAAGGAAGAAGTAAAACTCTCACTATTTGCAGATGACATAATATTTTATACAGGAAACCCTAAAGACTCCACCAAAAAAACTTCTAGAACTAATACAAAGTCATAAAATCAAAGTAAAGAAATCTGAAAAAAAAAAGAAATCTGTTGCATTCTATACACCAATAATGAAGCAGCAGAAAGAGAAATCAAGTAATTAATACCATTTATAATTGCACCAAAACCAGTAAGATACCTAGGAGTAAACTTAACCAAAGAGGTAAAAGACCTGTACTCTGAGGATCATAAAATAGTGATTAAAGAAATTGAAGATGACACAAAGAAATGGAAAGACATTCCATACTTATAGATTGGAAGAAATTGTTAAAATGTCTTTACTACCAAAGTAACCTACACATTTAATGCAATCCCTATCAAAATATCAACAGCATTTTTCAAAGACCCAGAACAAACAATCCTAAAATTTGTATGGAACCACAAAGGATCACACATAGCCCAAGTAATGTTGAAAAAGAAAAGCAAAGTTGGAGGCATCCACTTCTGGACTTCAAGTTATATTACAAAGCTGTAGTGATCAAAATAGTATGATACTGACCCAAAAATAGACACACAGATCAATGGAACAGAATAGGAAATCCAGAAAGGAACCCACAACTATGTGGTCAACTGATCTTCAACAAAGCAGAAAAGAATATCCAATGGGAAGAAGTCTCTTCAACAAATAGTATTAGGAAAACTGGACAGCAACATGCAAAAGAATGAAACTTGACGACTTTCTTACCCCATACACAAAAATATATTCAAAATGGATTAAAGACCTAAATATGAGACCTGAAACCATAAATATCCTAGAGGAGAACACAGGCAGTAACCTCTTTGACTTCAGCCATAGCAACTTCTTTCTAGATATATCTCTTGAGGCAAGGGAAACAAAAGCAAAAATAAAGTATTGGGACTTGATCAAAATAAAGGCCAAAGAAACAATCAACAGACTAAAAGGCAACCTAGTGAATGGGAAAAGATATTTGCAAATGTCATATCTTATAAAGGGTCCAAAATCTATTTAAAAAAACCTTATAAAACTTAACACCCAAAAAACAAATAATCCAATTTTTAAATGGGCAGAAGTCATGAATAGATATTTTTCCAAAGAGCACATACAGACAGCCAACAGACACATGAAAAGATACTCAACATCACTGATCATCAGGGAAATGCAAATCAAAACTATAATTAGATATTATCTCACACCAGTCAGAATGGCTAAATAAAACAAACAAACAAAAAACAAGTGTTGGTGAGGATGTGGAGGATATGCACTGTTGCTAGGAATGCAAAGTGGTGCAGCCACTCTGGAAAACAGTGTGGAAATTACTCAAAAAAGTTAAAAATAGAACTACCCTATGATCCAGTAATCGCCCTACTATTTACCCCCAAAATACAAAAGCACTAATTCAAAGAGATAAATGCACCTGTATATTTATAAAAGCATTATTTATAATAGCCAGATTATGGAAGCAGTTCAAGTGTCCATGGATAGATGAATGAATAAAGAAGATGTGGTACATACACATGATAGAATATTAGGTAGCCGTAAAAAAAATTGAAATCTTGCCATTTGTAATGTCATGGATGGAGCTAGAGAGTATAATGCTAAGCAAAATAATCCAGTCAGAGAAAGACAAATATCATATTATATCACACATATTTAGAATTTAAGAAACAAATGAACAAAGGAAAAAATAAAAAGAGAGAGAGATGAATCAAGAAGAAGACTCTTAAATATAGAGAACAAACTGATGGTTACCAGAGGATGAGGGGATGTGTAAAATAGGTGATGGGAATTAAGGAGGGCACTTGTGATGAGCACTGAGTGTTCTATGGAAGTGTTGGGTCACTATAGTGTAATGAAACTAACAATACACGTGAAACTAATAATACACTATATGTTAACTAATTGAATTTTTTTTGTTTAAAGATTTTATTTATTTATTCATTCATGTTAAACACAGAGAGAGAGAGAGAGAGAAAGGCAGAGACACAGGCAGAGGGAGAAGCAGGCTCCATGCCGGGAGCCGGGTGCGGGACTCCAGGATCGCGCCCTGAGCCAAAGGCAGGCGCCAAACCACTGAGCCACCCAGGGACCCCCACTAATTGGAATTTAAATAAAAAGTTTAAAATTTTTAATTGAAAATAAGAAGAAGAAATGAAATAAGAGAAATTAGAGCAGAAGTCAATAAAATTAGAGCAGAAATCAATAAAATAAGAAATCAGTATTGAAAATCACCAAAACAAAAGTTAGTTCTTCAAAAAGATCAATAAAATTAATATGCCTCTAGCCACACTATCTAAGAAAAGAAGAAAAAAAGCATAAATTACTGATACCACAAGTGAAAGAGGACATCAGTACAGATCCCATGGACTTTAAAAGGATAATAAAGAAACATGTGAACAGCTCTATGCCTACAAATTTGATAGCCTAGGTGAATTGTGTCAGTTCCTTAAATGACATATTCTCTTAAAACATACAAGAAGAAATAGAAAATCTGAATATGCCTATATATATTAAAGAAATAGAATTACTAATTAATAACCTTTCAAAACAGAAAGGAGCAGTCCCAGATGAGCTCATTGGTGAATTCTACCAAACATTTCAGGAAAAAATTGTACCAGTTTTCTACAGTCTCTTCCAGAAGATGGAAACAGAAAGGATACTTCCTAATTCATTCCATAAGGCCTACATAACCCTAATACCAAGACTAAAGACTTTACAAGAAAAGGAAACTAGAGATAAATCTCTTTCATCATCATATATGTAAAAATCTTCAGCAACTATTAGAAAATCCAATTTAAGAATATTTAAAAAGGATTATGCACCATAATCAAGTGGGATTTATATCAGGTATGCAAGGTTAGTTCATTTTTTAAATTTATTTATGATAGTCACACAGAGAGAGAGAGAGAGAGAGGCAGAGACATAGGCAGAGGAAGAAGCAGGCTTCATGCACCGGGAGCCCGACGTGGGATTCGATCCCGTATCTCCAGGATCGCGCCCTGGGCCAAAGGCAGGCGCTAAACCGCTGCGCCACCCAGGGATCCCTGCAAGGTTAGTTCAATCAAAAATCAGTTGATGTAATTCATTACATGAATAGGCTAAATAAGAAAAATTACATGATTATCTTAATGGATGCAGAAAAACATTTAACAAAATTCAACACTGACTCCTGAGAAAAACTCTCAGCAAATTAGGGATTAGAAAAGAACTTCTACAACTTGATAAAGCATACTACAAAAACATAAACAAAAACAAAACAAAACAAAAAAAACCACACAGCTAACATCATACTTTAATGGTGAGAAACTCAAAGCTTTCCCACTAAGATCAGGAATAAGGCAAGGATGTTCCCTCTTATCGTTGCTTTTCAAAATTGTACTAGAAATCAAAGTAATGTAGACATACAAGAAAATGAAACAAAAGTAATATAGATAGGGAAGAAGGAAATAAAGCTATTCACAGGTGACAGGATCATCTACATAGAAAATCTGAAAGAATCAACAAGAAAAAAATCCTGGAACTAATGAAATTATGGCAAGGTTGTAGGATATGAAGTTAATATGCAAAAGTCAGTCACTTTCCTGTATACCAGCAATGAACAAGTAGATTTGAAATTAAAAATACATTACCATTTACATTAGCACTAAAAAAACCCCAAGTATATTTCTAACAAAATATATACAAAATATTTATGAGGAAAACTACAAAGCTCAGAAGAAAGCTATTAAGGAAGAACAAAATAAATGGATAATGATGCTCTTGGAAAGAAAGATAATATTGTCAAGATGTCAAGTTCTTCTCAGCTTGATCTGTAGATTCATCATAATTCCAATCAAAATCCCAACAAGTTATTTTGTGGATATTGATAGACTGTTTCTATAGTTCACATGGAGAGAAAAAAGACACACAGTAGCCAACTCAGTATTGAAGTAGAAGAACAAAGTTGAAGGGCTAACACTAATCAATTTGCAGACTTACTATAAAGCTACAATAATGAAGACAATGTGGTATTGGCAAAAGAAGAGACAAATAGATTAATGGAACAGGTTAGAGAGCCCAGAAATACATCCCCATAAATATAGCCAACTGATCCTTGACAAAGGAGCAAAGACAGTTCAATAGAGCAAAGATAGTCTTTTCCTTTTCCACAAATGGTGCTGGAACAGCTAGACATTCACATGCAAAAAAAAAAAAAAAAAGAATCTAGACAGACCTAAAACCTCTCACAAAAATAAACTCAGAATTGGGTTGTAGACTGAAATATAAATGCAAAACAATAAAAATTTCTAGAAAATAACGTAGGAGAAAATGTAGGTGATCTGAGTGTGGTTTTTAGAGCACCAGGGTAGTAATTCATGCAATAAAGAACTGATAAGTTCTACCTCATTAAAATTTAAACCAAATAAAAACCAAGACATCCTTCAATAGGTTACTAAATAAATTGTGGTATATCCAAACAATGCAATATTATTTAGCTCTAAAAAGAAATGAGTTATCAAGTCATGAAAATACACGAAGGAAACTTACTAAGTTAAAGAAGCCAGTCTGAAAAGGTTACTTATGATTCCAGCTATATGACATTCTGGAAAAGGCAAAATTATGGAGATAGCATCATTTTCAGAGGTTATGTCAGAGTAATTCTCAGGGGTTATGAGGGAGAGAGAAATGGATAGGTATAGCACAGAGGGTTTTCAGGGCAGTTAAACAACTCTGTATGATACTACAGTGTTGATACATGTCATTATACATTTGTCAAAACCCATGGAATGCACAACACCAAGAGTGAACCTAATATATACTATGGACTTTAGGTGATAATAAGGTGTCAGTGTATTCATCAGTTGTAACAAGTGTACCACTGTGGTTGAGGGTGTCAGTTGTGGAGGAGCTTCTGCATGTATGGGGGCAGAGGGCTCAAGGGAGCTCTCTGTACTTCCTCTGTATTTTTTTAGGACTCTAAAACTTATCTAAAAATAATGTCTGTTATTTAAAAAAAAGGTTTAAGTAACAATGACATTTATTCTCTATAGACCAGTACTTAAGAATTGGAGATGGTATCAAATCAACTGCAGCAGAATTGAAAATAATGAATTTAGTACATGTATACACAACTACTACTTGTATAAGATGTGAAAAAAATTATTAATCTTCTTATTCTAATTAATTTAAAGACTTTGTTATTCATGGGCCATTGCCAACTTTAAAATTGCTCTCTGGAGGTGCATTGTCTTAAACTTATTTGATCCCAAAAGTTTTTAAATTATGATATTGGCAGAACTCAAACAGGAACTCATTAATCTACAAGTGTTTTTTACACCTTAAACATTGAAAATATCACTATTGTGTGCTAAAAGATGGTGCAAATGGGCAGATGGGCAACTTCAGTCTTCCAGCACCAGGTATTGGCAAATGCTGCTGCAGCTGCTTTAGCATACTGATCAAATGACATATATCATATGCTCCTTTTTTTCACTTCCTAATATTCTTGGAAATTTTTCTTAGATCCTAACATAATAATAAAAACATATGCATATCTTAAACTTTTTCTTACATTAAAAAGGTACATCTAGAAGGAAAGGAATTGTTAGTATTTTTTTAACAGAACACTTACTGACATCTTGAGAAATACATTCTGGAACAGGATTTGGAAAATTCTGCACTAGGAGATGAAATCCCTTCAGAATAAAAGAGGAATGTTCTGTTAGAGGACCCCAGGTAAACAAACAGTATTTTCTTTCATCATGTCAAACACTGACAAGAATCTTAACAGCGAATTTGCTGAGCTATAGTGTCATTTTTTTCTCTTAAGAGACACTTTATTCCTTCAAAAGCTTGTAGTCTCTTGATATACATATGTATGCTGAGTATGTTAGGTCTGGCAGAAATGATTAAAAACCTTGAAAACCAGATAAACTCTTCAAGAAATGATAAATATGAAATTCACAAGAAGTATTCCATTTGTGGTTTAGTTTGATATATGGAGTTCTCAGGATCTCTAACGTGATCTATCAGTGATTTCCTTTCTCCCTCTATTCAACCATCCTGGAGAGAATATTTTCCACATAAAGAAATGAGATAAGACCTACTTCATACCTCTACTTTCAGCAGGTATCATATGTATTGTATGTAGGATTAATTTGATTAAATTTTTCAATTAATAACAGCAAAAAGCACAAAACATTCTTGTAATTGTAGTGTTAGATAACAGAGTCCAAGTGGAACAAAAAGAGTATTGTGACCACAGATCATTCATGGAGACAGAATGTCATTGAGTGATGCACATTCACCACAATCTAGACTTTGTATATCCATGTCTTCTAGTGCATTGATTTTCTTTTAGTGGATGTTCAGTTACTGCGAGAAGGACTAAAAAGCAGTTTTTCCATTGTGTATTTCAACGTTCATTACACCTTATGGTTTTGCTATATAAACATGGTGCTAATGATACAATAAAAAATTTGTGTAAAAATTACCTGTGTACAGGGGTGCCTGGGTAGCTCAGTTGGTTAAGCACTCTGACTTCAGCTCAGGTCATGATTTCAGGGTCCTGGTATCAAACCCCATGTCTTCCATGTCCAGCTCCGCCAGGAGCCTGCTTTTCCCTCTCCCTTGCCCCTCTCCCACTTGTGCACTCTTTCTCTCTCTCAAATGAGTAAATAAAATCTTTTTAAAAAATTACCTGTGGGGAAAAAAAAATTACCTGTGGACAAAGAAAAAAAGGTTGTAAATTTGCATACAAAAGAAAATAATCTAATAGAGGTTATTTTTTAAAGTAGAACACTAACTGAAATTTCCTTGATTTTTACTTTCCATTGCAGACATTAGTTTAGTTCAGTTTCTTCCTGTGGTTTAATCATATATTATTGGATATCTAAAAATATCATAACTTTACAATCCTGCAACAAATACCAGTGTACCAAAGAAAAGCACAAGATAGAGAATAAGAGCATAACTGTGACAAAAAATTCTACAGCACCACAGTCAGTGGAAATATAAAGAAGTAATAAAGTGAAAGCAGAAACAACATACTGTGGAAACAGATATTTTCTGTGCTATCTATTGTATGAATCATCCTCTTTTTTTGAAATATAAAAACTACACATATTGTATTAAAAAACTACACATTTCTAAAATTAAAACAAGGGATGCCTAGGTGGCTTACAGGTTGAGTCTCTGCCCTTGGCTCAGGGCATGATCCTGGAGTTCTGGGATCGAGTCCCTCATTGGGCTCCCTACCTGGGGAGCCTGCTTCTCCCTCTGCCCATGTCTCTGTGTCTTTCATGAATAAATAAATAAAATATTAAAAAAAAAACAAAATTAAAACAAATGAATGTGTTTAATCTGAGAATGAAAAGGTAGTGGCTGTGATAGCTTACATTTCAGAAAGTATCAGATAATTCCAATTCTTGGAGAGGCTCAACATGGTATTATCTCTTTATATTTTGAATATTGTAAATTCTTCCTCTCAATGGAGAGGACAATGTATGGCAACTTGAAGTTTCTGCTGCGTAACTTATCTTGAGAAGGCTGTATCCAGTTAGTTACTACATCTCATTTTTCAAGCAATTTTCTTTTTTTTTTTTTTTTTTTTTTTTTTTTTTTTTTTTTTTTTTTTAATTTATTTTTTTATTGGTGTTCAATTTACTAACATACAGAATAACACCCAGTGCCCGTCACCCATTCACTCCCACCCCCCGCCCTCCTCCCCTTCTACTACCCCTAGTTCGTTTCCCAGAGTTAGCAGTCTTTATGTTCTGTCTCCCTTTCTGATATTTCCCACACATTTCTTCTCCCTTCCCTTATTTTCCCTTTCACTATTATTTATATTCCCCAAATGAATGAGAACATATAATGTTTGTCCTTCTCTGACTGACTTACTTCACTCAGCATAATACCCTCCAGTTCCATCCACGTTGAAGCAAATGGTGGGTATTTGTCATTTCTAATAGCTGAGTAATATTCCATTGTATACATAAACCACATCTTCTTTCTGACCCTGAGGAGCAATTAAGAAAGACCTCTTCCTGGCTGCTTTGCTAAATGTTCTTAGTGCCATCTGCTGCATGCTTCCGGCTACTGTAAGGGAAACTACTCCAGTTAATAGGAGTTTATGAATCTTAGGATGAGCTGGCATCATATTTATCAATTTGCAATCCATGAGTGAGAAGAAAACACACTAGAGTAATATTCTTATATAGAAAACTTTTGAAACTACCTTAGAAATAGTTAACAATAATAATTTGCTTTGTGATTCTTACATTGAATATTTATTTAATGCACCCTATTTCCCCTATTTGAAAGTCTATGTGTAATAATTTCATCTGTTACCTATCAATAGCATCAAATTCAACTCTTCTAAAGTGAGGATATTAATATATTTCAGCTTGCTCCCTAGTAAAGAAATGAATCTATTATATTTGCAAGCAGCAAAAGCAATTTGCTGGCACTAATAACGTTTATTGGATATATTCTTTTTTTTATTATTAAGGGCTTATTTTCGAGCTAAAAATAGAGATATAGAAAGACATTTTAAAAAATGATCCCATTATTCTGAAGAGCACTTCAAAGATACATGTTGATAGCTATTACTATCTAAGTGTAGAGAAAAATTTGCCTGTGATTATGTTATTTTGCAGAATCGATAAATATCCAAATATGCAACTCTATGACATTTGGAAACATAGTCTGTAACTATTCTGAAGACTGGTACATATCATATAACTATATCCTGTTAATATTTTTATTTCCTGACTTACATTTTTTTCTAAAACAAAATTCATTAATATGTCAGACCTGGTGTATGTTAGAGTGGCTACCAGTGAAGACCAAGCTCTTGAGTCTATTCTGGTTCTGATTTGTCCCTTTGTCCTAATTCTGAGGGTCTTGAATGTCCTTAAGGTTCAAGGAAGTATGCTGCCTGAAGTGACTCCATTATTTATTATTATTTCACACTTGCTGTAACAAGCATCCTCATCTAGCAGATAATTAATTCAAGAATCCTATCCCCTATAATGTTTTAAGATGTTAGCCTCCTAAAAAAATACACAAGCCACTTTCTCAATATTAGAAATGAAGCAGAATCTGTAGTAATGCAAGAGGTGTTTAATTACGTATAAAACAAATCACAGTTGCAAAATGATGACGAATTTAGAAGTATTAGAATGAAAGACTGCATGGACAAATATGATCAGAGGCCCTGCAAGCTAATAACAAATATATTACAAAAATACTAAGATTGTCAGGACTCTTGAAAGAAAGTGTCAGTTATTATTTCTAAAAGCCAATTAACTGGAATTGATCAAAAGCTTTCTTAATCACAATGAAAATAATTTTAGATTTTCTTCTGTAATCACTAAAATAAATGTTATTTTGTGTACAAAGAGGCAGAAGTTTATAGTGTCTAATGTAAGCTTAAATGTACTCCTTAGGAATTTTTGTCACATACGCTCTGAGGTGATTAGAAAAAGAGTACTTGTTTGCCCTGAATGCCTAGAATATCTGTTTTATTTCTAAGACACCCTATTTGGGGTTAGTTAATAAAACTATGAAATAACTACTGTATCTATCTGTAACTATCTGTCCTTAGTCTCCTTTTTCATGTTCTATCTAGTACCCAAGTTTTTATGCTTTCTTGATCCCCCTTCTCCTAGATTCAAGTAATCTGATAAAACCCGTTTTCTGCACACTATAATGACATGGGAGATTATACATCCATAAGAAACAACCCTGTGAGCAGAATAATGCCTTCAAAACACCCGCATGTCCGAGCAAACCTTACCATAGCTATATCATGGGCCAGTTGTGCTTACCTGTTATGGTTGGAAAGTGTGTACTGCACCCTATTTATTCAAATCTTTTCACTTGACATTCCATCATTTCTCAAGAGAAAGTAGTAGTGAAACTGGCATTTGAGCCTATGTTCATTTTTTTTTTCAGAGAACTACACCAACATATATCAAAAGGGCCATATAAAAAGCAAGATTATACACAGGACATCTCATGGATTTTTGCCAGTAATCTAGCCTATGCTGTTCAGAGACTTGGCCAAGAATGAAAATCCAACACTTAGTCTTATTTTTCCTCCTGTAGTTTGATTTAGTTCTTTAAAGATATACCTTACCTCAATCACCTGCCCCTATCCTGGCATATTTAACATTTAGTCTAACTCATAGAATCTATTATCCAAAAACATTTTTTGTCATCTCTCTCTAGGCCCAGTTCTCATACTAAGTTCAGTCTTTCTTGCCTGCTCCTTCCCCATTTGACTTCCCTTTTGGAGTGACCACATTCTCCACTACACCAACTCCTTTCTTTCCTGCCTCTTGGGAGGGGGATTTCTCAAAATATTCCAGAGAAAACGGAAAAAAATAAAAATAAAAAAATAAAAAAAGGTCTGGAAATGAATTTAGCAAAACAAATGGGGCGAATATAAGGAAATTTGCAGGAATAGGTTGGAATAATAAAACAGAAAAAAATTGGGGATTTACTGTGATGGAAGAATGGCATAGGCCTTTTCTAGTTAATAGTGGCTCAACAAAACAAAAAGCCTCTTGAAAACCAACACTTGTGTACAGAATCAGTTTGCTTCTGAGACAGCATTTTTTAGGGTTTTATCAAGCACAAAATGTTTAATATCTTTCAGGAGAAATGTGAAAAGTCACTCCTAAGGCCCTCTCAGAGTCATGCTTTGTTTAAAGCCTAAACATTAAACTTCAGTTCTATCCCTCATCTATACACTCAGCTCTCCCCTGGGGATTTTTAGGAATGAGGCTAGCCCTCAGGAGACAAGTGGGTAATCTCAAATTTCTCTGTGAGTCTGCAGTGGGGTAAACATTCTCTGCCCACCGAAAGACGTTTAAATAGTCATGTGCCTTGGGTGAGACCGCCTGCATATTTTTAAAATCTATTTATTATAGTGAATATTAGTTTAGTATGCTATAACTGCTTTGATTTTCTTTACCATTCATTTTTCTGATTGTAATAGTCACTTTCTGTTTTACTGAATAAATTGGACCAGATTAATTTTCATGGTATAAGAAGTGGTATAGTGTAGGAAAATATTCTTTTTGATTTGTTACCTGATAACATAGTTGACCCTTCAGCAATGCTGGGATTAGGGGCAATCAAAAATCCAACTATAACATGACTGCCCCAAAACTGAACTACTAATATAGCCTGTTGTTGACCAGAAGCCTTACCAAGCTTGTATATGTAAGCAGTATATTAAAACATATATTTGTTATATGAATTACATACTGTAAGATAAAGTAAGATAAAGAAAATAAAACATTATCAAGAAAATCATAAGAGAAATGCATTTATGGTACTTCACTATAAAAAATCCACATAGAAGTGGACCTGCGCAGTTCAGACCTATATCGTTCAAGGGTCAACTATACAAAACAATATAACTATCGAAGGCTTAGTATTAAAAAGGAGCCTGTAATCAGCTTTTTAAAATTACTAATTGATAATGCCTAAAAATTATGAGGAATGCTTTCAGATGAACGTGGCTATGAAAGTCAGCATTCCGCCCCTTCTCCTATCTGGGAAACATAGAAAAGCAACAAAAACCTAAAATCTATATTTTTAGTAAAACTGGGAGACAGATATTTTCCTGACTCAAAATCCATTAAGCCTACAAAAGAAAAAATCTTTTTATTTTTTACATTATCACCAGCAGTGTATGGGAGTTCTACTTCATCCACTTTTTCACTAACACATGGTATGGTCAGTCTTTTTAATGTTAGCCATTTTGATTAGGTACATGGTTGTGTTTTGTTGTGACCTTAATTTGTATTTACCTAATGATCAGTGATCAGTAAACACCTTTGCATGCTTATTGGCTGTCAAAATATCTTTAGTGAAGTATCTGTCAAAAGATTCTACTGATATTAAAATTGAGTTGTTTCTTATTATTGTGTTTTGAGAATTCAAATGTTGCCTGTCTGGTGGTAAGCAATGGGGGTGGGGGGCGGGTAGTAATGTTATCTCATAATGATTTTAACTGGCATTTCCTTGATTATAAATGAAGTCAAGCCCTTTTACAAAGGTTTATTGGTCTTTTGGGCTCCTTTTTGGGGGAAATGCCTATTTACCTATTTTGTCTACTCTTTTCTATTGGATTTTCCTGCTTTTTATTGATTTATATGAGCTCATTGTATACTTATGGATATGAGTCCTTTATCTGTTAGCAAATATCTTCTCTCACTCTGGCTTATCTTTTAATCATTATTTATAGTACCTTTTGATGAACAAAATTTATAATTTGAATGTAGTCATATTTACTGATCTTTTCCTTTATGATTTATGCTTTTTGTGTCTTATCTGAGAAATATTTCCCTTCCCAATATTATGAATATATTATGCAAATTTATCTCCAAAAGCTTTATCATTGTGCCTATTCCATTTTGGTGCCTCATCCACATGTGAAGTGTAAGATAGAGATCCACATTAATTTTTTTCACATATATACTTAACTATTACTGTACTGTTTAAAGGCATACTTTTCTACTGCTCTCCACTGCTTAATCCAATGTCTGTACATGTATGACTCTACTTGTAGGGTCTCTCTTCTGCCCCACTGAACGGTCTTATTTATTCCACACTGTCTTAATATTACTAGGTCTTAATATCTGGTTGAGATATCTGATAACTTGTCATATTTCACACACTAACATATTTACCACTCTGTTTGCTGTTTATTCCCTTATGCATCTTAAATCTTTTTATGCATCTTAAATCTTTCATCTGAAGTCATTTTTATTCTTATTAAACCTATCCTTTAGAATTTATTTTTAATACAGTTTTTTTTAATACAGTTTTATAGATGTTGAACACTCTCATTTTTTTTCAAACTGAAGATATCTTTATTTTACCTTAATTTTAGAGGATAAATCCACTAGCTGTCTATCTTTAAACACTGATATTATTCTACTGACTCCTAGCATCTTTGCTGTTATGGGGCAAGCTGTCCGGCTGCTGTACCTTTTGAGGTAATTTACCATTTCTTTCTCCTGTTGTGTTTCAAATTTTCTCTTTGCCTTAGGTATCCTACATTTTCATTATTATGTGTCAAGATCTGGGCTTTTTTTAATTCAAATTTTGTTGAAATAATTGTAGATTCACGTGAAATTGTAAGAAAAAAATGCAGAAATCTCATATATACTTTTTCTAGTTCTGCCCGATGTTAAAATTTTGTGAAGCTGTAATATGTATCAGAACCAGGAGATTGACTCTTAGACAATTCTCAGATCTTATTCAGATCTCTCCAGTTTTACTTGTACTTATTTGTGTGTGTGTTCAGTTTTGTACGATTTTATATCATATGCTGGTTTGTGTGTCCCTTACCCCAATTGAGATAAAGTACTTCCAATACCACAAGGATCCTTCATGTTGACTTTTTATAACCACGTTCATCTTGCTCTGCAGCCCCTTGGGTCTAGATGAACAAACTCTAGCAAAATCAATTCCTACCTGTGTTATTTTAGGTCTTTTCAATCTAACCTCTGTGTCTCTTAGCACATCACTTGCATTTGCCATCTTTTTGTCTCTTCATGCTGGATTGTGGAAAATTTATTCTAACGTATTCTCTAGCTCATTAATTTTCTTTTCAGCTATTTCTAGTAAATCATTAAATCTTTCCACTGAGTTCTTAATTTTAGTTATAGTTTTAGGATAAGAAGATTGATTTTTTTAAAATCGGTATCATTTTAAAAATAATTTTCTGTATCTTAAGCAGTTATTTTTAAATTTTTTTGGCTTTTAAATATAATTTGTCTTGTAATACATGTCTTTGAATTTAAATATTTGAATGCTTTATGATCTCTTTCTACCATCTAGTTTTTTCTGCTGGTTCTAATTTATTGTATTTTCTTTTCTGATCATTGTATTTGAAAAAATTAATTGCAAGAATAATTTGAGGCCTCAGAAGACAATTTTCATTTCTTTTGCTGGAGTTGGAGGACACTATAAAAGTATCATCAGCTGAGGCTATAGGCTTAAGGGCCTCTTTGCTTCTGGCTCACCCTTTCTCTCAGGGTATAGCGCTTTTTCAGACTCTGCAGTGGGTAGGAAATGATTTTTGAAGTCTGTCCTTTTGCCCCAGAAGGTTGCCAAAACCACAGCTCAGTTCCACAGCTATTTCTTTGAATAGACAAATACCCTCTAGGCAAAAAGAGCTTTTAGTGTTGGGCTTGATCTGAATTTCCCATTTATCCTAGATTTTGGCCAGGTAACTCTTCACTATATTTTATTATCTCATATATGCTTTTGGAAATTTTTGAAAACTTTTTTAGTTATCAAAAAACTAAACTTTTTCTGGCTTTTTTAGTTATTTCAGGATGCTAAAGACCAACTAAATATCATTCTACACTTTTTGAAAGTTTGAATCAAATAAATTTAGTATCAATTTAAAAATTACACACACAGGGGGATCCCTGGGTGGCTCAACGGTTTAGCGCCTGCCTTCGGCCCTGGGCGTGATCCTGGAGACCAGGGATCAAGTCCCGCATCGGGCTCCTTGCAGGGAGCCTTGCAGGGAGCCTGCTTCTCCCTCTGCCTCTGTCTCTGCCTCTCTCTCCTCTTTCTCTTTCATGAATAAATAAATAAAATCTTAAAAAAAAATTACACATACACACACATCACACACTCGCACACACACACACAAAACACATGTTATGGAAGGATTCCAAAGATGCACTTGTGGGAGTAGAAAAATTTGGGAGAATTTTATCACAGCTATCCATGCCATAATACTTCGTAAAATCAACCATACAACCATGGGGTCTGTGTTTTGTTATTTACTTTTGAGGTTTTAAAAAAAAATGTACAGATTGCCAAAACTCCTTGGCACAAATACAACTAAAACACAGAATGAAGTGTGGGGGTGAAGGAGAGCAGACTTATTTTCCATATTAATCACATAAATTCGTTTACTACTGAAAATTTTTAAGGCAGCTGAATTTAAAATAATGTATCAGTTGGGATTTAGTTTGTTTTGTTTTCATCTTTTAGTTTTAAAAACTACATTAGCTAGAAAGAAAGATGATAATTGACTGTTACATTCAGTTTGTCTTCAGTAGCCGAAGAAGTTCTGGGAAAGTCACTAAACCAGTCTATCGGCTACTGAAGTTCTGGGAAAGTCACTAAACCAGTCTATGAAGATAAGAGAGTAAGAGGGGAATCCTGCACAAGAAAGTTCATGGCTCAATCTACAATTGATTGAGGGCACATCTTGTAACACAACAGCAACTACAGAAAAGGAATAACTAAGTGCTTCCACACGTGGCTTCTTGGTCAGTAATCATGCCTTAAGCAAAGAGTTACAGATTATAAACTCTTTCAAGTGGGGAACTATTCAGATAACACTAATGAGGAAAGATATAAAGACCCACATATAATTGAGGGAAAAAACTTTCAAGAGTATATACTTGGAATAGATGTTCCTATTTAAAATCCTGTAAAATAAAGCAGCAATAGTTGGTACTTCATAGTGTTGACTAAAACAGTTAAGATATTTTCACATAAAAGAACTATAATTTAAAGTAAGACAAAAGATCATGTGGAATGTCTGTAGATATATCCTACTTAGCATTGTCTTTAAGTACACCCTACTTAACCTTAAAGTACCCTCAGACAACAAATTCACTCAAAGATCATGTTGTCCTGTATCTCAAGATATTTCATCCCTCTACCTAGAGCAATCTTAAGAAGGTCAAGAATAGTAAAGATTTGTGAGCTATCATTATCCTGCTCTTCATCTGTTTTTCCTACCAAAAGTGAACTATTAGAAGTTTCTCAGGTTGGGGCACCTGGGTGGCACCCATTGGTTAAGCATCTGACTCTTGGTTTGGGCTCAGGTCGTGATCTCTGGGTTCTAGGAGCAGGCCCTGCAAGGGCTCCGTGGTCTAAGGCATATCTGCCTCAGATTCTCTGTCCCTCTCCCTTGCCCCTCCTGCTTGTGTTCTCTCTCTCTTTCAAATAAATAAATAACTCTCTAAAAAAAAAGTTTCTCGGGTGACACATTATGAATATGTGTTTTCCCCACAGCACTTATTGAAAATAGGTTTTAAAGATTATATTCATTAAAAATTGTGTAGACACATAAAAAAGGCACAAATAAAATATGTATAAAATACAAAAATAGCAGTGCAACACTTCAACAAACACACACTTACCTACACCCTGGTTTCAGAAACCCATAATTACTATCATTTTATATATCTCCTAAATGTATTCCCCAATCTCCGATTTCCCAGCCTTCTCCCTCTCTATCCCCTTCTCTATCAATCTGTATCATTCCTTTGTTTTTAAAAATTGTTACCAAGTATATTTATATATGCAATCAATATATTGTTCTTTTCTGTGTAGTTTAGTACTTTATATAAATGGAATTATCAAGTGTCTCCTTGAATTTGCCTTTTTTGCTCCTGAGATCCATCCATGTTGTATGTGGTAATAATTCACTTATTTTCCAATTGTTTACTCTTCTCTTTATGAATATTCCATGATTTATTTTCCAGCCTGCTAGTGGGTTGTTTCCAGTTTTTTGCTATTAACAAACAATGCTTCTAATAATATTCTTATACATATTTCCTGGTGTCCTTGTGCATGAGGTTTCAGGAAGGTAGACAAGGGTGGAATTTGTAGGTTGTAGGGTTGGTATATCTTCAATTCAATTGGGAAATGTCAAATATTTTTGAAAAGTACTCTAATTTGCACTTCCACCAAAAGTATATACTGGTCTGTGACTTCATACATTAGGCAAAGATACCATGTTCTCATATTTAAATTTGTTTCCCAATGTAGTCGGTATGAATTAACTTCTCATAATGGTCTTAACCATTCCTCTGATATTTAATGAGATTGAACATCCTACATATTTTCTGACTTTCTGTTTTTCTCAAGTGAAATGACTCTATGCTATTTTTTTTCCTTTTAGCCCATTTTATTGGATTGTCTTTTTCCTGTTGATTTCTGTGATTTGTTTATATATCCTAAATTCTAGTTGTTTGTTAGTGATATACATTGCAAATATCTTCCAAATTGGTTTGTCTTTTTTTTTTAACTTGTGGATATTCTGAACAGAAGTTTTCTATTTCAATGCCCCATTAGTAAATTCTTTGGGTCTTATTTTAGGAAGCTATCTCTATGCTGTGGGCATAAAGACATTCTCCATCATTACATCATTTGGAAATTATTTTTATGTTTGTGTTTAGGCCCAATTTCATTTTTCCCCATAATTATCCCAATGCCTTTTATTTAGAATTCCCTTTATCACCATTAATATGAAATGCTAATGCATCATCAGTCAATGATTTATATGTTGCAATTCTGTTTCTGGGCTCTCTTCTTGAATCTCTTGATTATAGTTTTACAATTATTCTTTACAATTTATTTCAGCAAGGTAAGTTTATTCTTTTCAGAAGTGCCTTGGCTGTTTTTGGACTCTTTGCTCTTCAGTACAAATTTTAAAATAAGTTGGTTTATTAAGTTCCATAACAGAATAAAAAGCACACAAACAAAAAACAAGTTCCATCAGAATTTTTATTAGAATTGTATTGAATATAGAGATCAACTAAAGGGAAAGTTAATGCTTTTTAAATTATATTTTCCCACCCATAAGAGTGGCATTTATCTCCATTCATTTAGGTCTTATTGCCATTTGTTTAAGTTTTATAATTTTCCACATGAATGTCTTGCATACTTTTTGTTAATTTTTTTTAAGTTTTTATTTGAATTCCAGTTAACATACAGTGCACTATCCGTTTCAAGTGCACAATATAGCGATTCTACACTTCCATACAACACCCTGTCTTGCAAATTTTGATAATTTATTCTTAGGTCTTAATTTTTAAAATTTCATATAAGGATTTCTGTTCAATTCCATTTTCTAACTCTTTTTGCTAATGTATAGAAATACGATTGAAGGTTTTCATTGATTGTGTCTAGCAGCCTTACTAAATTTTCCAAGTGATTCTTTAAAGGTTTTTTCATTTAAAAAATTGTGCCATCTGTAAAAAATAAGAAACTCATTTTTCCTTTTTAAACGTCATACCTTTTCTTCCCTTGCTGCGTAAGTAAAATGCAACTACGGTGATAGCAGGAACCCTTGTCTCTATCTTATCTTGAAAGGAATGTTTTCAAAATTTTATTATTAGGTATGCTCTCAGGCTTTTGACAATACTTTAATTTAAGAAAATGTTTTGCTTTCACTTCTTAGTTTGATAAGCATTTTAACACAAAGAGAAATTTAATTTTATCAAATCCTTTATCTGTATCCATTCAGATGATAGTATATTTCTCCTTAATTTTTAAATATGGTATATTATTGCAATTCATTTTCTGTTAAGTCACCTTATATTCCTGAATAAACATAAATTTGTCAGATGTTAACATTTTAACATCTTTGTTCACAAGTTAGGTTGGCCCATAATTTCCTTATACTGTCCTTTTAGATTTTGAAATCAAGGTAAAGAGAGCTGCATAAAATGAACTGGGATTATTTCCTTTATTTCTATACTTAAGAATAGTTTGTGTAGGATTGGAATTAATTAATCTATTAGATGTTTGCTGGAAAATAGGAGTAAGGTAGGGGATCCCTCGATGGCTCAGCGGATTAGCACTGCCTTCGGCCCAGGGCGTAATCCTGGAGTCCCAGGATCAACTCCTGCATCGGGTTCCTTGGATGGAGCCTGCTTGTGTCTCTGCCTCTCTCTCTTCTCTGTGTCTCTCATGAATAAATAAATAAAATATTTTTTAAAAAAGAAAATAAAAATAAATAAATAAAAGAAAAGAAAAGAAAAAAAGAAAATAGGAATAAGGTATTGAGCCTTTCGGGGAACATAATGAGAAAGATTTTAAACTACTGGTTACATTTCTTAATAGTGAAAATTTTATTATTTTCCCCATTTCTCCTTTAGTTAGATTTGTATTTTTCTAAGAATTAGATCATTTTATCCAATATTTTTAATTTGCTGGCATAATATTTGAACATTATCTTTTTATCGTTTAAACTATACCTAATGCTGGGGCACCTGGGTGGCTCAGGCTATTAAGCATCCTACTCTTGGATTTAACTCAGGTCATAATCTCATGGGTTTTGAGATTGAACCCTGCATTGAATCACGCTCAGCACAGAATCTGCTTGAGATTCTCTACCTCTCTCTCTCATTCTTTAAAATAAATAAAGAAAATCTTTAAACAATAAACTACACATACTGTCTAGTTTTGCCCACCTTTCATTGCTCATATTATTTTTTCTTTTTTTCTTGCTTTTACCAGAATTTGTTGGGTTTGCTATTCATTTCAAATGATACATTTTTAACCTTGTTGATTATCTCTCCTGTATGTCTGCTTTCTTTCCATTGCTTCTCTATTATTTCCTGCCCTCTGCTCTGGGGGAGTGAATTTAGATTTTTGTTTGTCTAATTTCTTAAACTCATTCACTTTGAGACGTTTTATTTTCTAACATATTGACGTAAAGCTCTCTCTATTTTTTTTTAAGAACCATATTACCTTTGTCACCTCAGTTTGATATGGAGCATTTTCATTGTCATTCAGTTCTCAGCACTTTCTAATTTTATTATGATTTCTTCTTTGACCTATGTGTCCTTTTAGCAATGTTTATTTCCAGAAGCATGAGTTTTGTCTTATCTTTGTATTAATTATTTCTAACTTAATTTCATTGTGGTCAGAACACGTTATGTGTGACACTAGTTATTCTAAGTTTGGTAAGCCTTGCTTTATGACAACAATATGTGGTTAATTTTGTAAAAGTTCTAAGTACCTTTGAACAGAATGAGCATTTTGCAACCAATCATTGAGTTAGGCTTGTTACTTGTGTTATTCAGATCTATGCTATCACAGATTTGATTCTCATGATCTCTTTGTCATGAGACAAATATGTTAAAATGTTTAAACTCTGATGTGTGTTTTCATCCATTTCATTTCATACATCTGTCTACAGACTATATTATTAAATAGATGTATACAAATTAAAATTCTTAAATATGCTTGTAAATGGAAACTTTTCTCTACTTTGTAATTATCCTTTTTATCTCTCTCTCCTTTTTTTTTTTTTTTTTGTTTTGTTTTTGTTTTTGTTTTTTGAGTAAAAGAAGAGTCTTACTTTAATCAAGTTCCAGCAAGAGGGCACACTGCTTTGGAAAGCATCTGTCTCAGCAGAAAACGCAAGGGTGTGTGTAAAAGAATGTTTCTAGAAAATACCAAAGGCACCAAACAGAACATTAACTTTGCCTTCCAATTCCCCTCGATGCCACTGCATACCCTGGGTGGGGAGGCTACTTCTCCCGCTGACTTTGGGAATGTCACAGTGCTCCGTAAGGGTGTCCAAGTGTCTGTTGAAGTCCTCCACTCTCTGCTTGTGGATGCTTTCTTTAGGATCCTTTCCATTTGCTGCTTCTCCTGCATCTTGTCGAAGGCTGCCTGGGCCGGGGTTCGCTTGTTCAGGCCGCACCGCTTCTCCTCCTCCTTCTTTTTTGCTCGTTCCCATCGCTTCCAGGAGTTTTGCCTTGTCCTTGTCCTTCTTTTTCTTCTTCCACTTGGTCACACCGAGCTCTCCAACACCTTTTAGTTTCAGGGGCCCCTTCTGGAATCTGCTCGTAGGCCGCCATAATGCCGCTTGCTTTTTATCTCTATTATTTATCTTAATGTTGTTGTCCTGAAATATATTTTGTTTGATGTTTACATAATTATCACATTTTTCTCTTAATTGCCACTTTCCAATGTATCTTTGTTCCAAACTTCCATTTTCAAGCTGTATCCTGAGGTGTTTTTAGATGAGACTTTTATTTTTTAATAAATACTAAAAATCCTTCTTATAAATGGATCTTTCTTTGTATTTTTAATCTTTTATATCCCTGCAAATAAAATTTTGCAAACAATAATAAAAAGTTGAAATCAGTTGCCTCAGACAACACTAAAACACTAAAATTCATGTGACAAAGCAAAGATTTCTGCATTATATAGCATATTTCAAGCCCAACTTACGAAATTATTTAGTGCTTAATGGATGTTTTTGGGTATATTGTGTGTAGTATGTATTTATTCTGTGCAGTATTGAGTGCAACTTGTCTTGTATGTTTGATATCAAATATGTACTGTTATATAACTAAAGAAATCATTTGTTAAATGGCATAGAAACTATCTAAATTGGATCTAGTTGTTAGAGCCCCTAAGTACCTGGCAGAGGCAAACATAGTAACTAAACTCTCAGAAAAATAGCATTAGCAAGAGGTAAGACATTGTCAGGGAAACAGCTGAGACACTTCTGCAAGAACTGTAAAATCTCTTTCCTGAACACGCACAGAACTTAACATTGTTGCTGGTCCATCATGTGGATATATCATAACTGATTTTCATTTCAGACAATAATTTTTTATAAAACATATGCAAGCCATTATTGCAAATATCTAAATATTGAGAGCTCAGAAGTGAAGGATATCTCTATGTGGAATAATTTCTACTATCCTGTCTCTGTGTGCTTTCTATTTGTCCCACCTTATCTGTTTCTTGTTTGTTTACCTTTTTAAAATATTGATTGGATGCTTTTTCCTCACTCATTTTCTTTATAGATTTGAAAGTTAAATATTCTATATCTTTTCTTTCACTGGTTACCTTAACGTTTCCAGATGCCTGCTTATCAAAATATTAAATTACAATTTCACTCCTTTTAAACAATGATCTTATTAAATCTTTAAATCTGATCATGAATTGCCTGACTTATATGTAATTTTTATTGGAAGTCAATGTTCTACCATGTTTTAAATCAACAAAAGAAGCATTGTTTCGTGCATTCAAAGTTGTTTTTATTTACCTACATATTTACCACTTTCTTTTTTCTTTAATCCCTTTTGCATCCTCCATGTGGAACTGGTTTCCTTTTGCCTGGAGTACATCTGATGAATGTTTTTAGAAGAGTATCTTTTGATATAAACTCTCTCACTTTTCCTCATCTGATAATATTGTTTTTATTTTTTCATTCTTCAAAGTTATTTTTGATAAGTATATAATATCTAGATTGGTAGGTATATTCTCTCACCCCACTGAAATATCCTGCTATTTTCTGGCTTCCATTGTTGTTCCTGAGAAGTCAATTGTCTGCCTTCCTTTCCTTCTGGTAGCGTTTAAGATTTTTTCTGGTAGTTTGTGGCATTCTGTACTTTAAGGGAAGTAATGTAGGGGGTAATTTATTTTATATTTATTCTACCTTGGATTCATGAATCTGTAATTGATATTTTTCATCAGATCAGAGAATTTCTCCTTCTTTTCTCTTCAAATATTGCCTCTACCTCATTTTTTCTTCTCTATCCCTAGAACTCCAATTATTTGAATTGTATTATATTTTTTTCAGTCTGTTCTTCTTGTCTCTTTTCTATTTTCTCTTCCTCTCACTGTGCTGCATTCTGGATAAATTCTTCAGATCCATCATCTAGTTCACTATCTTCTCATGAAGTATCTATCCATTAAACATAATCACTGTTTTTATTTCAATATTTTTTCATTTCTGAAAGTTCTATTTTATTTTTTAAGTCCACTTGTTTAATTTCTTTGCACTTTATATTTTAACCTTTTCTTTTTTTAAGATTTATTGATTTATTAAAGAAGAGAGAGAGAGCACTAGCAGGAGGGGCAGAGAGAAAGAGAATCTCAAACAGACTCCACTCTGAGCACAGAGCCTGACTCAGGGTTCAATCTCATGGCCCTGAGATCACAACCTGAGCTGAAACCAATAGTTGGACACTCAACAACTGCACCACCCGGGTGCCCCTTAACCTGTTCTTTTTTTAAGGTATTTTTTAAAAGCTAAATTGCCATTTATTATGTTTGATAAATCCAATATCTAAAAGTTTTGCTAGTTGTTTCACTTGTTTTTTGATTTTGGTTTTTTTTTTTTTTTTTTTTTTTTTTTTTTTTTTTTTTTACTCTATGGTGCTCATTCATATTGTACTGTTTCCTCCTGTATTTGTGATTTTGGCAGTAAGCTCCCATTCTTTGGAATGTCATCTGCAGTATTCATTGAAACCTCACTTGATAGTGGATAGCATTTTTTTAAATATTTTATTTATTTATTCATGAGAGACACACACACAGAGAGAGAGAGAGAGAAAGAGAGAGAGAGAGAGAGGCAGAGACACAGGCAGAGAGAGAAGCAGGCTCCATGCAGGGAGCCTGATGTGGGACTAGATCCCGGGACTCCAGGATTACACCCCGTGCTGAAGGCAGGCGCTAAACCATTGAGCCACCCAGGGATCCCCGTGGATAGCATTTTTATATTTGTTTCTTGTAAGTTCCTGAAGAAACTAACAACCGAGGACATCTTTAAATGAAAGTAATAGCCTTTTAAAATTACCCAGATATGACTTAGTTTGCAAATGCTTCTGAACTCATTTGGCAAAATCATTGGGAAAGCTTCCTTTATAAACCCATTGCCAAGTTTTTTTTTAATAAATTTATTTTTTATTGGTGTTCAATTTACCAACATACAGAATAACACCCGGCGCTCATCCCGTCAAGTGCCCCCCTCAGTGCCCGTCACCCATTCACCCCCACCCCCCGCCCTCCTCCCCTTCCACCACCCCTAGTTCGTTTCCCAGAGTTAGGAGTCTTTATGTTCTGTTTCCCTTTCTGATATTTCCCACACATTTCTTCTCCCTTCCCTTATATTCCTTTTAAAGACAGGTAATTTTTATTTTTGTCTTCTTCCTGTTAGTCTTTTAATTGGAGATTTAGTCCATTGAGATTCTATGCTGGAAGAATCATCTATTAAATCTCCTACCTTGAGTAGTTTTGCCTCCTGCCATTGTCTATCCTCAACACCAACACTCTATGAAAATTGAATCTCAAGTTTGCTTGAATTTGGCAATTATTTTTAGGGTGATAGCTCCACTTACCTGTCAGAATTCTCATTTTCATTAGTTTTTGGCTTGTAAGGGATGCTGGACCCACAATGACAGAAACAGAATACCAATACTGTGTTCCTTTATTACTTCAGGTTGTTTGTGGTGTGTGTGTGTGTGTATGAAAAATATCTACTTTCTACTGAAATTGAAAAGTCAATTACTATCTGAATTACATATAATGCCTATGACTGAGGATAACATTAAAATTTTTGTGTTTCTTTAACTAACATTTTTGAACACCTACATTGTTGATTTGTGTTGTTTCAGTTTAACTTGCATTTGAATCCATGGGAACCCCTCGAGAATTTGTTCTACCTAGAGTCCGTGACCCCTGACAGCACCATGCAGTGAGTTTTCCTTTTCCCGGAAATGAGATGAAATAAAATTCAGTTTCTTGTAACCTCTCTCAGAAGGCAAAGAACATATGATGTTATCAAACAAACCCCCTGTTAAGTCTTTCTTTCTTTTTGTTTTTGTGTTTATTTTTGAAATTACACTTGCTTGCAGTTTATGTTTCTATGAAATAATGGATACAAACAAGCATTTCAGTGTCCCAAATGAAGTAAGAAATTTGGAGTTCTTGTATAAACTTATTTGGAATTAGATAAAGCTTGAATGAATCTACATTGTTATTTAAAGGATCTATATTCTAATACAGTCAAGAGAAAATGTCACAAAGAGCCCTGTATCAACTGGGGATTCATTTATTCTCTCTTTTACTACCTCTTTCATGTGGGTCCTGTGGTAGAAGCAGGAAAATATGTTAATTTTTAGGTATAAATAAATTCTAATGCTGCTTTAACCTTTTAGAATATTGCTGAAATTGCCAAACTTACTTGTTGACATTCCTTGGTATTACATACATTTAAAGATTTTACTTTAAAATGGGAAAATAGGGATCCCTGGGTGGCACAAAGGTTTAGCGCCTGCCTTTGGGCCAGGGCGCGATCCTGGAGATCCGGGATCGAATCCCACGTCGGGCTCTCAGTGCATGAAGCCTGCTTCTCCCTCTGCCTGTGTCTCTGCCTCTCTCTCTCTCTCTGTGACTATCATAAATAAATAAAAATTAAAAAAAATAGATCTTTAAAAAAAATAAAAAAAATAAAATGGGAAAATATTTTTCTTAGGAATAACTAGCATCATTTCTCCAGGCATATACAAAAACCTAAAATTCTAAATATAGAAGCAAATGGTATATATACCAGTGTATATTACCAAAAAATAGCAAAACACCCCAGCTCAATATCTTCAAAGACTGGCTTTAAAAGTATGTCAAAAGCAGGTTTTCTCAACCTTGGGATTTGGGGTAGGTTAACTCTGTTGGAACTATCTGTGCATTGTAGGATAGTTAACAGCATCTCTGGTTAGGCAGTGATCCAGAATATCAGTTTTGCCAATTCAATGGCTTTATGGTGACCATAGGTCTTCCTGTCTCGATAAATGTCATCAGGGTATTCATAACTTCAGCTTGAGAAACAGCATGGGCTATTCCAGGGAGATCAAGGAAGTTTCTGCTTCTCCAAATATTCCCATATGTCCAGTACATTCCAGAGAATCCTTGTAAAATTCATTCCTTTAAGAATACAGTCCAAGAATCCACATTCTGGGATCCATAAACTTCAGATTTTATAAATTGTTTCAGAGTTTCTATGAACCCTAGAGGTTTTATGCAAATTATAGATATGCTTTTCAGACTTATTCTAAGGCTTTAACAAATTCTGAAACTTCTGTCATCCAGACAAACTTCAGAATGATAAATTCATAGGTATTCTAGGATGATGAATTCAACACCTATCATCAAACATCTAAAATATCACATATATTTTAGAGTCAAAGAATTAAAAACCCATTAGCACTTGAATATTGCTGTTAGAAGTACAATAGTATCTAGCAATATATATGTTAAGGTTTCTTTAATTTAATTATATCTATAACCTTTAATAAAGTATTATTAAATAACAAATGAATGCATAGCCTGGTATAGTATCAGATATGGTTGCTTTCAATTGTTCCACAAATAGTTCCCCTGAAAGCTATCATCTACAAAATTTCTTGAAGTGTTATTTCTGGGTTTTCTTAAGGTCTACCTATTAAAACCATATATATTTTTTTACAAGTTCCTATTTCTTTTTAAAAATTTTTTTAAAAATTGACCTTGGATAATAGAACAAATATATGTATATATTTTTAAACCGGGAAGATGGCTTTGTTTTTTTTTCTTTTCTCTCCTTTTTTTAACCTTTTGACTCCTTTCATCCATTTCTCCTACTCCCAACCCCTGTGCTTCTGGAAGCCACCAATCTGTTCTCTGCAGCTATAAATTTGTTTTCTTCTTTTAGATTCCACATGTAAGAGCGATCATGTGGTTCTTGTCTTTCTCTAACATATTTCAATTAGCATAACGCTTATCAAGTTTATCCATGTTGTCACACGTGACAAAATTTATTTTTTATGGCTGAATCACTGACCTCTACCTCTGAAACTAATAATACATTACATGTCAATTAATCAAATTTAAATTTAAACATTTTTTTAAAAGATTGTTTTGGCTGTTCAGGATTTTCTATGGTTCCATACAAATTTTAGGATTATTTATTCTATTTCTTTGAAAAGTGGCATTGGAATTTTGATGGGGACTCCAAAGGACCTATAGATTGTTTAGGGTAGTATGGGCATTTTAATATTGATTCTTTAATCCATGAATGTAGAATATTTTTCCACTTATTTGTGTCTTCTTCAATTTCTTTCATTAATATCTGTTTTCAATATACAGGTCTTTTACCTCCTTGGTTAAATTTATTTTTAGCTATTTTATTATTTGTAATTGTAAATGGGATTGTAAATAATAATTGTTTATTATTCTTTCTTATAATTTATTGGTATATAGAAGCAACATATTTTTGTGTATTGATTCTGTATCCTGCAACTTAACTGAATTTGTTTATTGATCAGTTCTAACAGTTTTTGATGGAGTATTTAGGGTTTTCTAAGATCATGACATCTGCAAATAGCGTTTTACTTATCCCCTTTTCAATTTGGATGCTTATTTGTTTTTCTTTCCAAATTAATACTATGTCGAATAAAAACGGTTAGAATAGACATCCTTGTCTTGTTCCTGATCTTATAAGAAAGGCTTTCAGCTTTTCACAATTGAGTATGATGTAAGCTGTGGGCTTGTCAGATATGGCCTTTATTATGTTGAGTAACATTTCCTCTGTACCCACTTTTTTTGAGAGTTTTTTATTTTAAATGGATATTGAATTTTGTCAAATGAGTTTTCTGCTTCTATTTAGTCCTTTTGTCCTTCGTTTTGTTAATGTGGTTTTTCACATTGATTGATTTGCAGATGTTGAGCCATCCTTGCATCTGTGGATCAAACACCACTTGATCTTGGTATTTGATATTTTTAACGTATTGTTGAATTTGACTTGTTAATATTTTGTTGAGAATCTTTTTTTCATCTATGTTCATCAGGGATATTGGCCTGTAATTTTCTTGTGTCATCTTTGTGTAGTTTTGGTATCAGAGTAATGCTGGCCTTATAAAATGAAGAGTTCCCTTCTTTTATATTTTTTGGAAGAGTTTGAGAAGGATTGGTATTAATTCTTTGAAATTTTACTAGAATTCACCAGTGAAGAAATCCTGTCCTGGACATTTGTGTATCAGGGAAGTTTTTGATTACTGATTTATTCTCCCTTTTAGATCACTTGATCAGTCTGTTCAGATTTTCTAGTTTATCATGATTCAGGCTTAATAGATTGTATGTTTCTAGGAATTTATTCATTTTTTCTAGGTTGTTCAGTTTGTTGGCATGTAATTATTCATAGTAGTCTATTATGATCCTTTGTATTTCTGTGGTGTTCATTGTAACATCTCCTCTTTCATTTCTCATTTTATTTATTTGAGTCTTCTTTCTTTTTTTCCTGGTGAATCTAGCTTAAAAGCTTGTCAACTTTATCTTTTCAAAGAACCAGCTTTTAGTTTCACTGATCTTCTCTGTTGTCTTTTTAGTCTCTATTTCATTTATTTCTGCCTTGCTCTTTGTTATTTCCTTTCTTCTAGTAACTTGGGCTTTGTTCTTTTTCTAGATCCTTGAGGAGTGAAGTTAGGTTGTTTATTTGAGACTTTTCTTGTTTTCGAAGTAGGTTTTTATCATTATGAACTTCCCTCTTATAACCGCTTTTGCTGCATCCCACAAATTTTGGTGTGTTATAGTTCCATTTTAATTTTTCTCAAGATATTTTTGTATTTCTTTTATTTCTTCTTTGATTGTTTATTCAGTAGCATGTTGTTTAATCTCCATATATTTGTGAATTTTCCAGTTTTCTTCACATTATTAATCTCTAGTTTGATACCATTGTGGTTGGAAAAGATGCTTGATATGATTTCAATTCTCTTAAATTTATTAAGACTTGTTTTGTGGCCTAACATATGATATATCCTAGAAAATGTTGCATGTGAACTTGAGAAGAATATTTGTTCTGTTGCTTTTTTTTTTTAAAGATTTTATTTATTTATTCATGAGAGACACAGAGAGAGAGAGAAGCAGAGACACAGGCAGAAGAAGCAGGCTCCGTGCAGGGACCCCGATGTGGGACTCGATCCCGGGACTCCAGGAGCACGCCCTAGGCTGAAGGCAGGAACTAAACCACTGAGGCCCTTAGGGATCCCTATTCTGTTGCTTTTGAATGGAATGTTCTGTATATATTTTTAAGTCCATCTGCTGTTTAAGGCCAATGTTTTCTTATTGATTTTCTGCCTGGATAATCTATCCATTGATATAAATGAGGTATTATTGTATTGCTGTATATTTCTCCCTTTAGTTCTGTTAATGTTTTCTTATATATTTAAGTATTCTTATGTTGGGTGCATAAATATTTATAAAATTATGTCCTCTTGTTGGAATGACCCTTTTATCATTTTGTAATACCCATCTTTGTCCCTCTTTGCTGCTTTTGTTTTAAAGTCTATTTTGTCTGATATAATTATAGCTACTCCAACTTTCTTTGGTTTCCTTTTGCATGGAATGTCTTTTTCCATCCTTTCACTTTCAGTCTATATGTGCCCTCACATCTAAAGTAAGTCTGTTGTAGACAGCATTCAGCTATTCTGTGTCTGAATTGGAGAATTTAGTCCATTTACACTTAAATATACTTACTGCCATTTTGTTCATTGTTTACTCGCTGTTTTTGTAATTCCTCCCCATTCTTTTTTTTAAGATTTTATTTATTTGTTTATTTATTTATTTATGAGAGACACACAGAGAGAGAGGCAGAGACATAGGTAGAGGGAGAAGCAGGCTCCATGCAGGGAACCCAATGTGGGATTCGATCCTGGCACTCCGGAATGATGCCCTGAGCCGAAGGCAGACGCTCAACTGCTGAGTCAACCAGGCATCCCAGTAATTCCTCTCTATTCTTTTTTTTATTATATATTATGCTCTTTCCTTCTGGTTTGATGACTTTATTTAGTGGTGTACTTATATTCTTTTCTGCTTATCTTTAGTGGTTTTACTATAAGTTTTTTCTTTGTGGTTACCATAAGGTCTACATATAAAATCTTATATTCATAATAACCTAATTTATGTTGATAACCACTTAAGTTTGATCTCATTCTAAAGCTCAACATTTTTACTTTCCACCTCTTAAATTTTATGTTTTTGATATCGTATTTTACATCTCTATCCTGTGTGTGTGGATGCCTTAACTACTTATTGTAATCATAGTTACTTCTAAGACTTTTGTCTTTTAATCTTCATAGTAGCTGTATAATTGATTAATCCAGTACCTTTACTACATATTTATCTTTCCACTGAGATTTATTATTTCATATGTTTTCTTGTTACTAATTAGCACCCTTTCTTTTCAGCTTAAAGGAGTCCCTTTAACATTTCTTGTAAGGCTGATGGTGATGAACTCTAGCTTTTGCTTGTCAGGAAAACTCTTTATCTCTTCTCCAATTCTGAATGATAATTTTCCCTGGTAGAATACTCTTGGTTGGAATTTTTTTCTTTCAGCACTTTGAATATATCATGCCACTCCCTTCTATTCTGCATAGCTTCTCCTGAAAAATCAGCTTGAAGTCTTACAGGGATTGCCTTGAACATCCCAAGTTCATATATCTAGAATTTCTAAGTGCCTGCTGAATTTCAGTTAAATGTTAAAAATTACAGAAGCTAATATTTCAGAAAATTAATCAGCTATTATTTTCAAATTGCAGTCTAAATAAAAAATCGAACCTAAAGTAAATCTTGATGTGCATGAACGTTAGTAGTAACAGTAGTTAGTATTTATTGAATACTATGCTAAGGCCTTTACGTAAACTATTCCATTACGTAAACTATTCCATTTAATCATCACCAAAGCCTTGTGAAATAGTTATTATCCCTACTTTAAAGGTGAAAGAAATGAAGACAGAGAAATTCAGGAACTCAGCCGGAGCCAGGATCCAACACCTCAGAAATTTTTCCTGGGGGTACCTGGGTGGTTCAGTTAGTTAAGCATCTGACTCTTGATTTCAGCTCAAGTCAGGGTCTCAGGGTCATGAGATGGACCGCATGTTGGGCTCTATGCTCAGCATGGAGCCTGCCTAGTATTCTCTCTTTCCATCTCCCTCTGCCTTCCTTGTGCTCTCTCACTCCCTAAAAAAAAAAAAAGAAAAGAAAAGAAAAGATAAGAAAAGAAAAGAAAAGAAAAGAAAAGAAAAAAAAAGTTTTTTTCTGACTGTAAGCCCTGAGAAGTTTAAAAAGTAGTTTATTAGTGGGCACCTGGGTGGCTCAGATGGTTAAGCATCTGCCTTCAGCTCAGGTCATGATCCCATGTCCTGGGATCAAGTCCCACATCAGGCTCCCTGCTAAACCAAGAGTCTGCTTCTCTGTCTCTCCTTCTGCTTCTGCTCTCTCTCTCTCTCTCTCTCTTTCACTCTCTTTCAAATAAACAAATAAAATCTTTAAAAAATAAAAGCCGGGATGCCTGGGTGGTCTAGCAGTTGAGCGTCTGCCTTCTGCTCAGGGTCTGATCGCAGGGTTCCCCACTGGGCTCCCCACAGGGAGCCTGCTTCTCCCTCTCCCTGTGTCTCTGCCTCTCTCTGTGTGTCTCTCATAAGTAAATTTTAAAAATCTTTTTTAAAAAGCAACTTATTAGCAATTTATCAGCACACTTATTAGCAATTATTTTTCCATGTTTGATTCTCACCACCCAAAACAATATCAGGTCTTGTTGCCCCCTTTTTCTTCCTTGTTTTTAATCTTCCTATTCATATCATGAACTATCTTCTTTCTTAAAACAGTTTTCAATTCTGTTCCTCTTTTTCTCAATATGCTTCAGTCTTACATACAAAATAACACACACAAAAAAGCAAAAACTTTGAAAACAAGCAACATTCCCTCTATTGTATTGACCTTATATCATATCTCAACAAAATTTTATACCATAGCAGCAAAAAATGAAAAAAGGAAGCAATTTAGTTGCAATCCCACTTTCCCCGTTTTTCAGGACACCTATCTTTCATGCGAACTAAGACTTTACTTTCAAGATTTCTACACAAGCTCTAATTTTTTGTTGTTGTTTTTTAGGTCCAATGTTTCTTTGTACTATTTTGATCTCAACCTTCTATGATCCAGAGCATCCCAGCCACAGAGCTGGAGACCTCAGGATGACTATACCCTCAGGCCTGTGAACTCTGGCTTTCATTGGCCTCCTTTTTCTCCAAGTGAGCCACAAGTCTTATGATTTTGTAGCCATGACTCAAAAAGCATAAAGTATTGTTACTCTTAAGAGCTCAGAAAACAGGACTAATCTTCAAGTTATTAGTTTTCAAACATAATTTTAACAGCCTTTTTAATATAATTATATTCAGAAGTCTCATAATAATAGAGAGAAACAAAACCCTAGTTAAAATGCTAGGAACTTGGATGCTCCACTCCTGCCAATTCCTGACCTATCTGAAGGACTCCAGTTGTTCCCCTATAGTTCTGACTGGCACTGTTTGAAAACTGTGTTGAATATTTAAGAGATATCAGCCTTTAAACATATATAATTATGTAACTAGATGGATGGATAAAGGAATAGATAGATTTTCTTAAATGATCTGGTTAGTTCCTCAGCCTTTCCTTATAGATAAAATCAAACAAAAATATATTATTATTTTTTTTTAAATATTTTATTTATTTATTCATAGACACTGAGAGAGAGAGGCAGAGACACAGGCAGAGGGAGAAGCAGGCTCCATGCAGGGAACCCGATGTGGGACTCGATCCCAGGTCTCCAGGATCACACCCCAGGCTGCAGGCGGCGCCAAACCGCTGCGCCACTGGGGCTGCCCCAAAAATATATTATTTATCCAACATGCATCTTCCTTCCAAGTAAAACTAAACATGAAAAATGCTTATTTATTAAATTGGACCTCTTTGGTAAATGTTAGAAATAAAAAATGATAGTTTTTATTTAAAATGCTATAAAAGTAGGAAGAGTCAATAGAAATTGTCCAAGTTGCCTCAGACCTCACAATTGGCAGTGAAATATTGCCAGTCAAAATTGCAGCTCAGTCATCCCATCAAAGTTCAGACTCAGCCATTTGGACCCGTGGGAGTGGCATGATGGCCATTCAAGTCTTACATGAGTTGACATTGTGTTTTGTTTAGAAGCTCCCTCAAACCCAAATCCTCTGTTTGCTGCTGCCTCTTTCTTACCCCTCAGAACCATTATCTCCACTCCCTCATCTCCGAATTCTTTCTTTGCCCACTCTGACCCAATTCCTATTTCTACAGTTCTGCAAGGAAACAAAAAACAGAAACAAGTACTTCTTCAAATGAGTTCCTTATTGCCAAATCCAAAATCCTTGTCCCATTTGATCTCTTTCCAACATTTCTCTGTTAAAGCTTCCTTTTTGGCTAAGGTGGCACGGATTATCTGCGGTCACTCTGTTTTTTTCTGTTTCTATCTTCTTCGTCTTCTTCCTTTATCCATACCCAAACTGCCCTAAATGCTCATGTTCACAGCATTGGGCCTTCAGGCCTCTTCCATTTAAGCCAATCTTTGTTTTTCCAGGTAATCGATCCCAACCTATAACTTTCAACCATTACACACACACACACACACACACACACACACATATATGTAATGTATACATGTATGTTTATATATAGTGCCTTATTGCCTTACTTTTGTGCTTTCATGTCTCACCAAGGTGCAGGTACTCCTTAAGACTTTGATCAGCTATTGCGTTCTTCAGGAAACCTTCTGTAGTTTCACATAACATCCTTTGTAATGGATGTTCCTCTGTGAACTCATCACCACGTTATAGTTACTTGCCCATTTATCCATCTCCCTGACTAGATGATGAATGTCATAAGATTCAGGACTGTTTTTCATCTCTGTACCCACTTCAGCTAGCACAGCACCTGAAATTAATGATTGCTTGTTGAAAAAACGAGTAAGTTTTGGGAGCTTAATAAAGGTTACCTTCTTAATTTCTCTTTGAAAAAAAGTTTTGGTAAAACGTGAGTACCACTAGGGGGCACAGAATTATAACAGAATTTTCCAGTACACTAGCTCAAAGGTGTTTTCCTTCTGCATCAGTCTCTTAACAGTTTCTAAATATATATATCCATATATTTAAAAAATCAAATAGCTATATTCAATTTACTTTCAGAAAGAAGAGCCTAAGTCGGTGGCTGAAAGAAAAAGAGTATTGCTGCCATACTAATGTGTCAGAAAAAAATGAAATCAGGCACTTGTATCACTCAGACATATACAGCAGAGTTTTATGAATAAAAGCGAAAGATCACAATGTAAATACAATTTCAAGAAGCTGATACTACAAGATGTGGAACTGTTTTAAAATTTTCAGTAGAAAAAAAGTATCTATGAAAGTATTCTTCCTTCTGCAGGTATAGTAAAGAAGAATACTGAGGCTATTTGTATGTTTAGAATAAAACCCCGAATCCTGTTTCAAAATAAGTAATAGATACTTCCCAATACTTTTCTTTTGGAAAGAGAAACCATCAAAATTATCACACACATTAATAGGCTAAGCTTTGTATTAAAGCTAGCATAAGATCTAGCTTTTTGTTTTTGTTTCAGTGGGTTTTATTTTATTTTTGTATTAAATACTCATAAATTTGAGTCCTGGCTCAACTATTATTAGTTATAAAAATTATTAAGTTATCGACACCTCAGTTTCTTCCCCTATAAATTGGCAATGATTGTAGTGCCTACTTGTGAGGCTATTGTCAGAATCAAATAAAATAATTCTTACAAATCACAGTGCCCAGTAATACATGCTAAATATTATTTTCTTTGACAATGGTTTTTAGCACATTAATTTAGTAATTCCAAGGAAAATAAATTTTGATTAGTTGCTATAATGAAAACGGATGGACCTTTTGAGCCTTTCCTCTACTCTTTGTCTATTCCCCTACCAGCCTCTCTTCACACCCACATACACTCCACCTATACCCTTTCTGCATCCCTGGGGCAGAGGCTTTCTGAAAGGGCCATGTCTCCATTCATTGTGCGGGGCAGAGCTGGGATCCCTCCCTACTGTGTTAGAATCTTCATGTATTCTGGCCGGCTCCAGATGATCTCTGATTCTTTGATTAATTTCTGCTTTTTCGAGAAACGTTTTGAGAAGCTTAATGTCATACCTCTTACAGATAAGAATTCTTGATTGACTAAAAATGGTGCTGTGGTACATAATACTAATGCGTTAAAAATAATAAGAGGAGGTAACCAGTGGTTATAAGATACCTAACAAATGTAATTATAGTAGCTACGCTTATTGGTTTGGTTATGATCTGAGAGAAGGGAAATAAAAGTTAAAGAAAATGTTGGTAGAGCTGAAAGGGCATTCTATTCAAGAGTTATATTTCACTTGTACCTCTAGGCCTCTAAGACAAATAGCTAAGCCTTGAGCAAGTCACTGAACAGCTGCCAAAAAAATGGATTTCCATTTCTTCATCAGTAAATTGCCTTTTGCTCTAAGGTTTGAGGATTCTTCTTATCATTACTACTCTGGTTGACCCAGGAATCTCACACTCGATCAAAGTATATCCACATCACTAAAAAGTGGCATTTGTATCACTCACTAGCTAATATGAACCATGAACATAACTTGATGGGAAGGTATGTAGAGGGGAGTAAGGCTGAAGCTAATGGGAAAATGGAAAGTCATAAAGAAAAATGAAAGGGGGAAAAGTAATGGAATCACTGATATTTTGTGAAACCAGCTCATATCTAGTTGTTCTGACTGAAAAGTCTTTCCTAGGCATCTATCTCCTAACTCTTGTATGGAATTTTCAATACTATTATTTTAGAGTACCCTTCAGAAGAAAAATATAATGGGATAGAAAACACACTGAAATAAAATATTTCTGGTAACTATTTTTAGTTGAAACAATCTCCATGTAGACTTCAGAGAACATGAGTTTCCAAGGTCACAAATTTCAGGCAGGAATCTTACAACATGTAGAGAATGAATGGTTAAAAGCAAACTCATCTACAAAGGATAGGAAAGGCTAATCAACTCACACTTTACACTAGCAATAAACATTTGCCTTAGGAAAAAGTAGTTGTCTTTTGCCTTTTATATCTCTTTATAGTGCTCTAATGTAATTCTTATACACAGAATATACCCTATATTGTTTTACTCTGCACAACATCCCATCCTCTCTTCTGATCTCTGGATTTTAATATTTCACCAAAATAAAAGGCAGTTTCCTAGCAACATCTGTATTCAAAGGTACAACAACAGAAAAAGCTTGATGACAATACTTTGTTTTCCTCACAGTTAATTCCTGCCTTCTGGAGAAGTTAGCAGGTAGTAAAGAAAGCAAGGTACATGCAGAGAGACTCTGGTAGAAGAGGCCATGCAGCCTCACTTGGCTTTTCCTTCCAGGTATGCTAAGGCAGAATGATTAGGGCTTGCACCTAAATGCCTCTTTCTGAATGGTAGTTTCAGACACATTGAAATAAAACCATGTGCTCTTATGTACAAACTCAGTTGGAGATAAAAACCGACCACTTGACTAGATACTGAACTGGGAGGTGAGATTTCTGAGTTCCCAGCAACCGTCATACTAACCTGCTATGAATCATGGGGCAGGTCTTTTTCCTGGACTAGCTCTCTAAATGGAGGTGACCCCAGAAGATCCCAAAGCTGTAAACCACTAAGACACCAGCTCTAAACAGCTATTGATCATCAGATCTGATTTTTTAAAAGATTTTATTTATTTATTTATTTATTTATTATTTATTTATTTATTTATTTATTTATGAGAGACAGAGAAAGAGAGGCAGAGTCACAGGCAGAGAGAGAAGCAGTCTCCATGCAGGGAGCCCGATGTGGGACCCCATACTGAGACTCCAGGATCACGCCCTGGGCTAAGGCAGACACTTAACCACTGAGCTACCCAGGAGTCCCCAGATATGATTCTTTTTTTTTTTTTTTTTAAGTTTCATGGCATTTGCTTAATCAACATTACTGTTTCTCTGATGATATTATTGCTGTACTTCCAGGAAAATGTCACTGGGAAATTAAGTAGCAGGTTCTCTTTCGGAGAACCATGTCTGCGTTGGCCTTCCTAAAATGTCCTGCCTGCACTCTGGGACCAGCCGCACCAGTAAGATGGAAGTGACCCTGACCTACTCAGTGGTGGTGGTCAAAGTCTGCAAGAAGGAAAACCAATCGGTTAAGAGGAAATGGTTTTCATTTTGTTGCCTGCAGAACAGCCAAGATATTTAAGTTTAGAGCCTGCACACAAGTCATTTTAAGTCTCTAGATCTTTCACCCTGAAAGTCCCTGCACAGAAACTCCGCGGGGAGTCTAAATATAGCAACAGCAAACTCCCCCCCACCCCCCTACCCCCCTCACACACACACCCTCAGCTGGGGTATCGTGCTGTTCTAGGATTGGAGAGCTTGCTCCAAGGCGCTCTCTGCATCTGCCTCGAATAGCAGGGCACGGAGCAATCTCTCGCACCTCCACAGTGCGGGGGTGTGAAGTGTATTAGGAGAAAGAGAGAGTGACTCTGGGTATTGGCGCTTGGCGCACAGTCACGTGGCCCCGCTGCCAGCTGCACCGAGGGGCTCCGAGCTAGTGCCCGAAGAGGAGAGGCTTGGGGAAAAGGAAGGGAGGGAAGCAGGGTACTACGGGTGACCCATCGCCGAGAGAGAGGGCTTCACGCAAATGAGAGCTTAACAATACAAAGCAAAAGAAAGTAAAAGTAAAGCATTTAAGCGGAGCTACTGCCAGAGGCAGAAAGGAGCTGCCGCAGGCGTGGGTGTGTGTACTTACTGGAGGGAGTTGAAAGAGAATCTCTGAGGGGCGGAGACGGCTGAAATCAGACTTTTGCTTTAGTATTGCCTCGGTTTCAGGCTTCTAGAAGGAAAAGGCAAACGGAATCACTCACTACCTGGAGCTCATCTGCTCGGGCTCTGCGGTGGAACCTTAGTTCTTTCCTCAGTTTAATTTGGTGGTGGTTTTCTTTCGTATTTTGGTGGAGTGGGGGGAGGGGGGAATCCACTCTATTGGAAGAGGTTCCCAAGCCCGGCTTCGGTTCAGTGTCCCCACATGGGCTGTGAGGTTTAACGGCTTACGCTTCACAATGCAGTGCTGCTGAAGGCCAGAGGCCGAAGCCCGAGGCACCGTGGCCTCCGTCGTCGCCAAGGGCGCGCACGCTTTGGGTCGCCAGAGTGTCAGAGGTGGCGGGAGACTCAGCCAGTCCTAGCTCGCCACACGTCTCTCACCGCGTAAGGTACAGCCTACAGGGGTGGGGTGACGACCCTGAGAAGCTGCTGTCCCGGGCTCCCTGCCTGACGCCCGGGCTTTTTCTCTCAGACGCCGGGGCCGCCGCTGCCATTGCCGACGCTTAACAGTTTTATGACTTTTTCGGACTTAAATGGAAATTTATTGACTAAGGGAACCCAGTTCGCTCTCCCAGGCTTCGCGCCGCTGTCAGGCGGAGCCCCGGGGCAACTCGTTAACCGCCGAGGAGGAGACACTTTGTAGTTTTTATGCCCTCCCCACCCCCCACCCCCCACCCCCACCCCTCCCCCGCCGCAGGGCTAGGAAGGATGTCAAGTTACTCCAGAGCTTGCTACCTGATGCGGGGACGGAAAGTCGCTGCCCGAACGCTGGAGTGAGCCCTGGGGACATGCCTGTCCCCCGCCTCTCCGGCCTGGGAGTCGTGTCCTGCGAGTCCGCACACTGACTAGGCAGGGATCCCGCAGCCGTGCGGGAAGCCGCCCGCCGCTGCGGGGGGGAGGGGGGGTCGCCCCACGCGCCCGGGGGGACCAGCTGGTACCTGAGGGGCAGGTCGGGGCCGTTCCCGCTCACACTCCTCGCGCAAAGGCTGGCAGGACCCGGCGCGGCATCGTAGCGGCGGGAGAGAGCAGAGACCGGCGTCTCCAGTTTCTCCTCAGGGCACGAGGCCGACGTACCTCACGGACAGCTCCTCAGCCCCTGAGGGAACTAAACCCAAGTCGCGCCTCGGAGAGGGGCTTCCGAGCCCCGGCCCCTCCGGGGGAGGAGACGAACGCAGTCTGGGCGTGGGGAAGCGAGTGCGAGAAGAAAGGGGGGAGCCTGGGGGCTGGGTGTGCGCGCGTGGGAGCGCGCCTCGGAGCGCCCCGCACGCCGCCCGTCCAGCCCTGGGGGCATTTGCGAGGGAGGGAGGAGGGAGGGAGGGAGAGCTCCCGGAATTAGAGAGAGCCGAGGAACCCTCTCAAAGTGACGCCCCCAAACAGGTCCTGATTTCGAATTTGAAGCTAAGACTGCTAGAAATCGGGCCTCCTCCGCACACCCCTCTCGGCCCCCACCCCGAAGCCCGGGCGGTTCGCTGGCTGCTTGCTTCCCCGCCCCTGGCTCGGAGGTCGCCGGCCGGCGGGCGCTCCGTCGGCCGCGGCTTCCTCCTCGAAACCCGCCCGCGCGCATGAGGCCGCTGCCCCCGCCACAGGCGCTGGCGCCCCCCTCGCGGTGCCCGTGGTGATGCCATGCCCCGCCACCACGCGGGAGGAGAGGAGGGCGGCGCCGCCGGGCTGTGGGTGAAGAGCGGCGCGGCGGCGGCGGCGGCGGCGGCGGGCGGGGGGCGCCTGGGCAGCGGCATGAAGGATGTGGAGTCGGGCCGGGGCAGGGTGCTGCTGAACTCAGCCGCCGCCAGGGGCGACGGCCTGCTGCTGCTGGGCACCCGCGCGGCCGCGCTCGGCGGCGGCGGCGGCGGCGGCGGCGGCGGCGGCCTGAGGGAGAGCCGCCGGGGCAAGCAGGGGGCCCGGATGAGCCTACTGGGGAAGCCGCTCTCGTACACCAGTAGCCAGAGCTGCCGGCGCAACGTCAAGTACCGGCGGGTGCAGAACTATCTGTACAACGTGCTGGAGAGACCCCGCGGCTGGGCGTTCATCTACCACGCTTTCGTGTGAGTACCCGCGTCCCCCGCGCGCCCCCCGCCACGCCCGCTCTGGGGGGTCTGTATGCCTGGCCCCCTGGGACGCGCTCCGCGTCCACGCCCTGGGCCGGCGCGCGCGTGCACACACACACACACACACACACACACACACACACACACTCTCTCACACACACTCGCGCGCACACGTGGTGGCTTTTATTTCTTTGCACGTGTTTATGGTCTTCCTCCTAGAGCCTTCCACCTCCCTCAGCCCCACCTCCTCCACCCCTACAGACTCCAGCGTCTCCCGGAACACACCCAATGAGCTGCCCCCGCGGTTTTAGGCACCGAAGGCGAGAGGCCGGCTGACCTGGGACTTAGGCTGCGCGGATAATTGGGAGCTATTAGGTCCCCCGACACGTCTGTTTCAACCGCGAGGGGCGCCCGGGAGCTGGGAAAGGCGTGGGGAAGACGTGCGCCGGTGTGAGGCTTGTGAGAGTGTATTGGAGAGGTTAGCAGGGGATGGCAGGGTCGGACTGGGTGGTGAGAGGAGAAACGGAGGGCTAGGTCCTCAGCCCCGGGGCGGAGCTGGGGAAGCTGTTACTTGGTGGGGAGAACAGCTAGGTTTTAAGTGCGCCCGGAAACACGCCTCGCCACCACCTCCACCACTAACGGAAAATCTGTCAGTGCGTGTAGCCCTTCCTGCCAGAGGTGGCCAGGGTCTCGAAAAGGCGAGCTGGGCGGGGCGAGGTGATGCTCCTGCGCGGGGGCAGAAGCCAGTGCTGAGCCCGGGGGGCTCAGGAACCCCGACCAGAGTGCAATAGCAAACGCGCAAACGGGCCACCTGGGACGGGGATCAGGCAGCGGGTTAAGTAGGCATTTGTGCTGCTGAGTCAAAGTGTGTGTGTGTGTGTGTGTGTGTGTGTGTGTAAGCCTTCACCATCTAGCAGAGAATGCTTAATGAGAAAATGATTGGAAGCAAATGTTTATTTTTCCCTTAGGCATTTAAAACCTTTCAGTGGCTTTAAAGTTTACTACTGTTTTTCCCACAAGGTCCATTCATTCAGTCTCCTGTTAGACTTAGGTTTATCTGCACGTTTTAAGGTAATTTTTATGGCATTAGACTCTTATTTTTTTTCTTATTTTTGCAAATCTTTTCTTAGTTTTCCTTTTCATGCTTCTTTATATTACAGTTCAATATAAAGACATCAGCCTGAGGGAGACCTGTAGAGAAAGTTGCAGGCACTCACTGTTCCATTTCTTGTTTCCTAGTAAATTAATAGGTTTTGAACACACGAACTGGGTTTCTTTTAGAAATGAGGCATGTCATCCAAACATAGCTCTCACCTGGGATGGAGGATTGGCGACAACACTAGAAGCAATTTTTGAAATAACATCGAAGAAGGGGCTGGTTTTGTAAATAGGTAAACCTGGAATCTGACCATGTAGGAGTCAGGAAATTGGTGGAGTCTACAATCCGTGGGCTCTGGTGTCTGGAAAATTTTACAGTCTCAGATTGATGTGAATATGTAGCATTAGGTAGAATATTCCAGCCAACTTTCCATCCTACAGTGCATATAAGGAGAACGTTGTGTAGCATCATTATTACATCAAAAGGTATAACTTAACTTTTACTATTCACTTAATGTAAGATTCACATCGATTTAGATGTGATTACTGTAATAAATGATAGACATAGAGAAATACTACAGATGCTTTTCATGTTTGTCCTTTCTGAGTTGATATGTAATTAATCCTGTTACCTATTGAGTCTGATCAATTATTTTAACTTGTCAGGATCTACTAAAACATTTAGCAATAATGATCTATTGCTGAATTTGGCAGCAAAATATATACTGTAAGGAAAATGACTATTTCTTACAAGAATATGCTCAGAATATTTGTAGATTTGAATTTATAATATGATGCCATTTGTGAGTTTTAATTTTTGGTAAATTATGCACTCTATATTTAGAGAGAGAGAGACAACTTTGGCTAATGCTCATGCTTTGCATCTCCCAAGTTTTGCCCTTGAACATGAATGAGGACTTATTGAAATGTAATACAACATTTCTTTTCAGTATGATAGTGTTTAACAGATTTCTATGGCCTTACAGAATTTAAAATTTGTAACAAATTATTTTTCAAGGGACTCAAGTTTGGATAATTCTCTGCTCACCAGAATCTATCAGCCTATCAATGTGATATGTACTTATCAATACCATGTGCTGATACAAAGTTTTGCTTTATACATTTCTGGAGCCTGAAATTGCAATGTTTGAGCAATTAGATAGGGGTGCTAGATCCACATTAGCAGGAAGAGGGATTGGACAGCATCATCTTTTGGGAGGATTCTGCACAACTATAGCCCACCCTGAGGGACAAGCCATCTTTGCAATTGCTGCTTATAGTTTATTTAGAAAGCTAGTCTTTACACATTAAGTCAATAAAGGAAAGTTACTTTGAGCTGTAAGTCTAACAAGACCATTGATAATAAAAGAAATTCTATGAAAACAATTTCTAAAGCAGTGTAACTAACTAATTCCCTGCCAGCCTGGGAATCCCTAAATCTTACTTTAATAACAATTTTTGTAGCACATTAGGGTTCTTGCCAAGAGCAAGTGCACTGTGATTAATGAGGTATTTCAGGGATGGATTTACATGGTTGTCCAGTGTTTCCACTGCCAAGAAGCAAGAAAAGTATGTTTAAAGTTGTGTTTCAGGTAAAGAAAAGTTTCTACTAAATATGTAAAAATCATTAATATAATGGTATATTAATAGTGTAAAATGTATTTTCAAGTGTATATATTCTAATCTACTGATGAGATGTCTGTCAAGAATAACAGATGACCTACTTCAAATACTTTCTTCCAATCTTTGTAAATTAGAGGGGATTAGGAGAGTCTGTTCCCTTACTATTCCTTAGGATTTACCAGACAGCTGTGATTCCTACTTTTCTGTCTTTAGCTGTTCTTCAGTTTAATAGATGAGCTATTCAAATGTGAGGTGATATATTCCTTTGAATGTCATTCATCCCTTTTAAATTCATCTTCTTTTTAAGAAAAGTTTAGAAGAATAATGGTGGTAGTAGAACACATGATGGGGCTTCATATATAAATTTGCATTGATGTAACAAATGTGGCTCTGGCAGAGGAAACAGGGTGGCAGATATATGTAGCTCCTCACTTTGTCCAGTATATCTTTGCCTGGTGTAATGCCATGAATCATAATTTATAGATATTTTAAACTAGAAGAAATAGTCCAGTCACCCAAGCTAAGAACTTGCAAGTCATTCTCAATGCCTTTATTTTTATCATACTTGCTCCTGCTGGCTTTCCAAAGGATCATTAAATTCTGTGTATACACTTTATAAATATTTTTCATATCTATCCCTTTCTCTCCTTTGCTGTTGCTACTATCCTTCTCTGTTTCTCAGTATCGCTCCATTGGATTATTTGTAATATTCTCCTGCTTAATCACCCAGCTTCTGTTCTCAGCCTTCCAGCTTTCCACCCTGGCACCATAGTGTTTTTCCTAAAATGTAAATCTTAATGAATCATTCCCTTGCCTATAATCTTTGTGGTGAGGGTCATAAATGTGAATTAAATAGATTGAGGATAGTCAAGAGTTGGGAAAGTGGAGACAAGAGTGTAAGTTAACCAAATTTCTTGGAACAGTACACAAGACACTTTATGACATAGCTTCTGTCCATATTTCTTTCTTCACCTTTCAGGTACATGCTGAGCTCCAGTTACTCCATCCTGTGTCTCACTGCTGTGCTTTCACTCATGCCATTTCCTTTAGTTCTTGCCACTCTGTGCACTCTGGTCCATTCCCACTGTTCCTTCAAAACACAATTAAGGATCGCTTCCTCTTAGATCACTGTCAGAATAATTTAGATGCCTCCTGTCTTAGGTTCCATGGCATGTCAGGATGTCATTATAATGGTGCTTGCCCCACTGTTTTCACTGTGAGCTACTTGGTCTGGCTCTCCCACAGGAGGGCAAACTTCCCACACAGAAAACCTCCTACTTATCCCTGAATCCCAATCACCTAGCACGATGCCTTGTGTCTAGTAGACCCTCAATAAATGCTTGCTTAATAAGTAAATAAATTTTCTTAGAAGCCTTTCAGAGAGGAGTTTCCGAGTGAACTAAGGCTGATGGAACCACTAAATATTTTTTATTTTTTTAGAAGATACTGATGATACATTTTGAGGCAAAAGGCATGGGAGCTAGAAGTAGGAGACCATTACTTCACTTCCAGCTTTCCCACTAGTTATCTTTGGACTTGGAATAAGCCATTTCACTCTTTTGGGTCTCAAAATATTTTTTTAAGATTTTATTTATTTATTTATGAGAGAGAGAGGCAGAGACACAGGCAGAGACACAGGCAGAAGAGAAGCAGGCTCCATGAAGGGAGCCCGACGTGGGACTCGATCCCAGGACTCCACGGTCATGCCCTAGGCGGAAAGCAGCGCTAAACCGCTGAGCCACCCGGGCTGCCCCGGGTCTCCAAATCTTTATCTGTGAAATGGGCACATCAGTGTCCAATGTCTGTGATTCAGCCAAGATGGTGGAGGATACTACAGATAGTCTAACATTCTACCATAAAGAGAGGGTGTATTTGTAAGGAGAATGGATCTGATCTTTTTATCATTTCCCTTCATTTTTGAGCTGAAGGATCACCTCCTAAATGGTCACTTTAACTTTACTTCTAACTCCTGGTGGGGCCTGTGTGTCATGTGGTAACCAAAGTGATCTTTCCAGAGAATTAACAGAACACATCCCTCTTAAGCTTGGAGGTGGAATAGTTTGTTGCCTGTCTACCCAATTCCTTAAATGCAGAGACTCTTTCCATCTTGTCCTCTGCCATAACACCAGTACCCGGAACAGTGTCTGCCACATTGAAGATGCTCATACATACAGATTGATTCTGTTACTGTTACCCATAATCTCCAAAATATACCACTGGTTTCCTGAGGAAAAGGAGATTTTACACTATTGGTAACTCCTTGCATCAGGACTCAATTAAACCCAATGAATGACTTTATATATATATATACACATTATATATAATGTGTATATATATATATATATATTCTATTTGGAATTAAGGTTATGTCCATAGAAATTGATGCTATTTTTACTCCTGCATTCCTTAAAAATCACTTCCCTTAAATGTAGAGAGGTCTTATACCAGTTATACTGCGAATATGGTAATACAAAATGCTACAGATATTCCTCAAATCAGTCTGTTTTCAGAAACTTAAACAGTGCTGCAGTATTTGAGGATCATATTACAATTAGAAATGTTGAAAGTGTTAAAATATTAGTATTGGGAATATTATGGCCTAAAAGAAATAAAATCTAAGAAAAGAATATTTCAATATGGAATGAAGTCTTGATATAAGAAACACTATAAACAAGGAAGATTGCCAGCAGCCTTTTGATAATTGCTTGCAAAGAAATGGTGCCAGTTTTAATTTTTAATTGCAAATGGCTATTTTGGCAGATGAAAATGCCAGCAGAGCATGTTTTATCTTAGCCCAGTGGTGTGAAACTACTTAAAGTCCAATTGTTTGAATAGCCGCAGTTCATAGTTAAGTTTAATGATCTGTAGATGTTTCCATTTTAATTTTGTTTTCTTCAACTATATACAAGTATGCTATTTGAAGTTTTATTTTGTTGCAATCTGGGAGACAGAAATGGACACAACAACATCATTTTTTCATAATTTCTGAAATTCTTTGAGGAGTCTCAGAGTTTCACCTGATCCTTTTGATCTTTTGTTACCAGTTTGTCTAAAGAATGAATTTACTAAATGTTATTGAAGTCATATAACTCTAAATTTGAAAATAGTTTGAATGTTTATATGTGTATGTATATGCACACATATATTCCACACATACAAATACACACACAATATATGTACACACACAAGATCATTTAGCAGAGAACTTGTTAATGCAAACATTTACATTTTTTTGCTTCTCTAAAAATAAATAATACATTTGAGTAAAATGAAGTTTAAAGATAAAAATCTTAAAGTTATTTTTGGTAATATAGAGATTGTATGATAATTTGGAATGTATTTCAATACATACAAACACTTTTTACAAACTCAGTCATAGTGTTTGTTACTTCCATTTACCAGTGAGATAATTCTAGAATATCTACTCCTTTAGTCAGTAGCAGGATGATCTTTTATAATCATGTTATTATTTCTCTTTTCTTTTTTTAATTGTCAATTTAGTATAATATTTAATTAATAGCCATTACATGAATCAGCTAATGGGCTGTGTGCTGGTGGTTCAAAAAAGGGAATGATGTGGCCCTTGACCTCAAGGAAATTCCATTAGGGAATAGGATTACATTTGGATTCAATTATCAGTAGTGTTACTGATTTGATGACTATGAACAAGTTATTTCCAACACTATCTACTAAACCTATAAAACAGACATAATAACATTCCATCAAGGTATTACAACGTCTTATATATATGTGTGTATTATCATACTTAGTATGGTAGCTTGTTTTTGAAACTAAAGAGAAAAATAGAAATAGTGTAGTGAGGGGCTGTACTGCTATGTTAGAGGCCCAGAATTTTATCCTGTAAGTAATAGGCAGTCTTTAGAGTAGATGGGATTCGGGCAGGTAATAATATTACTGAATTTCCATTTTTAGATCCATCACTCTATGAGCTTTATTAATGCCATCTTAAAGGAAACAAATTGGAGGTAGGAGATCTTTTGAAACTGTTATTTCAACTTAGGCAAGAGATAATTTGGACTTGGATTGGGACAATGGTAGTAAAGATGGAGAAAAAACATAATGATGGACTTGAAATATATTAATCATGTAGTGAATTATGGAAAATGAAGAAGAGAGACAGATTTATTTTTTCTGGATTCCTGGTTTGGGTGGTTGGCTAGATGGTGGGGCCATTAACTGAGATCGCAAAAACAGATGGAACATCAGGGTGAGTGGAATGTTAGGGGGTGATAAAATGAACTTAGCTTTGGAGATGTTGAGCTTTTTGTGACTAGCGCTTCCAACTATATATTTCCAGCAGCTGTTAATAAAGATTTAAAACACATAAAATCATAGACAAGAGTTAAAAATACAAGGAATGCATGTAAAGAGAGAAGGCAGTAGCTAAAGGATGGAAACCTGAAGAATACCAATATGTAAAGGGTAAGCAGAGGAAGAAGGGAGCATTAAATGGCATAGACAGTGAGGTATAAGGAAACGCTAGACAAAAAGATGGTCAAGTGATCATGGAAACCAAGGATATATTCCAAAAAAAGAGTCAACTATGAAATGTAGACAGTGATTTAGTAAGATAAGGACCATGGAGTTACCATTAGATGTGGCCGTGTGGAAGTCCTCAGTGATTTTGTAAACTCATCAATTGTTCACTTTCAGTGAAGTGATTAGGGCAGAAGTCACAATGCTCTTAATTCAGAAATGAGTCAGAAATGAAGAGAGGAAGCAGCAAATGTAAGCCGTATATTCAGTTAGTTTAGCAATAATATAAGAAAAGAGATGGGAGCACTAGCTAGAAGAAAATATAAGACTAAGGGAGAAAGCAAGAGAGAATAAGTTAGAGGAAATATTGTTTACCACTACCAATATTCATTTTAATTATTGATTATGTGCTGGATATTGTTCTACATGCTTTATGCGCATCAACTCTTTTAATCCTCAAAACAGCCCCAAAAGTTAGTATTATCACCTTCCTCTAACAAATAAAAGTACTGGGATGCCTGGGTGGCTCAGCAGTTGAGCATCTGCCTTGACTCAGGGCATGATCCTGGATCAAGTCCCATATCAGGCTCCCTGCATGGAGCCTGCTTCTCCCTCTGCCTATGTCTCTGCCTCTCTTTCTATGTGTCTCTCATGAATAAATAAATAAAATCTTTTTAAAGAAAATCAGAATACTGAGGTAGGGAGAGGCTCAGCAATCTGAGGCCAGCCACTGAATTAGCGGCAGGATAGGGCTTTATGCCAAGGCAGATGGGCTGAGAGCCAATGTTCTTGGCCACTGTATCTTGATTGTGATTGGTACCTGTGGAACCCAGGGCTCCTCCTGTCAGATAACATAATTACAAAAACTGCTTTTGAGTCTCATATAGATCACTCCTAGTGATACAGTATATGCACAATAAATATTTTTTTTAAAAAAATGAACAAAAGTTAAAATCCCTTATGACCTAGTATCAGAGAATTACATAATTTAATAGTACTAGGAATGTTTGTTTCTCTGTCTTCAAATTCTAATCAGATCAAGTTGCAATTTTTCCATAAAGTTTTTCCTGATAGCTCTGGCTTAATTCCTTATCTTTATTAACCTCCTGTAGCTTTTATTATTTGGACCATATACTTTAAGCCCTTAATTACATTTTTGCATTGTATTCAAATTGGATCATTTATCAAATTCTTCACAAATAATTTCTGTCTAAAGAAACAAAAATACCTTCTTTTGTATCTCCCAGATTTTCATCCTTTACTTTCTTTTTAAAGATGTATTTATTTATTCATGAGAGACACAAAGAGAGAGAGAGAGGCAGAGACATAGGCTAAGGGGTGCAGGTCTCCATCCTGAATTCTGGGATTATGATCTGAGGCGAAGGCAGGAGCCCAACCGCTGAGACACCCAGGAGTCCCTCATCCTTTATTTTTAATTGAAATTCACCCCGCCCATGCTACCAATAGGACTGTTTGAATCTTATAATCTATTTTTTTCCAAACACAATTTTTTTTTAGTTCTCCTAGTTTAAATTGTACAGCAACTTGTATTGAAGACCACATTGTTGTTATAACTTCTTAATACCATTTCCTATGAATATTAAATATCTAATTTGTACCTTCACTGCAGAATACCTAAGGTTCATTTTAAAATAACAGAAATTGCTTCTTTTAAGTTTTGTAATGGCTGAACATAGAAACCATTTCCTCCAAACTGATTTTATAGAATTTTCTTTCTTTAATAAATAAAATATGCTTATATTCTTCACACTGAAATAAATACATTTCATTTCTCCTCCATGCTTCCCTCTCTCTTGTTTTATATATACATTTTTTTCTGGATATTTCTTCCCTTCTCTCTCCCATTTGTCCCATTGTTTTCCCTATTGCCCCCCTCCCCCACACCCCCAGTTAAACTACTCCTAGTATTTAGTTTGTTTTTTCCTTCCTCTCAATGGATCTATCTTTCTGGAATAGTGTTTTGCATTTCTTTTTATGCTATGTTGTAAAACTTAATTCTCTTCTTCTTAAAGCTGTGGGCTCTTAATCAGGAGATGCATTGACCCTGTAATTGCTTACAAGCTCCAAGAGTGCACTACATAAGTGGACTGGTCTACGTAATTTACACATTGTACTTTAGTAATTAACAGAGGCCTCCATAAAGATGGGAAGGTTAGAGAACTCTACTTTTCTTGGAGTTTTAGTTAAGCTCAAGTTTCTTAAAAAATAAGGGAGTGAAGTCTTAAAATTGCCCTGAGGTTTTCTAATATCTATTTATAATTTCTGAAATCTGGATATATTCAGATAGATATGCAATAAATAGTTTTTTAAAAATCATATTTTCCGCAGCCTGGGTGGCTCAGTGGTTTAGTGCGCCTTCAGCCCAGGGTGTGATCCTGGAGCCTCAGGATTAAGTCCCATGTCCGGCTCCTTGTGTGGAGCCTGCTTCTCCCGCTGCCTGTGTTTCTGCCCCTCTCTCTCTCTCTGTCTCTCTCTCTGTGTCTCTCATGAATAAATAAAATTTTTAAAAAATCATACTTTCCATTTTGGAAACTGACCACTGTATATAGTTGAGAAATAAATAACTTGTTAACATAAAATTATTTCATACATAGACTGTTACAGTCATTAGGGGTTTCCTTACTCATTGAGCCAAGAAATAGATTTATAATTTGGCAACAGAGAGCTATAGTTTTCCTCTTTAATTGGGAGACTAAAGCATGGACTCAAAATGCAAGTATCATAGGAATATATATAGTGTGTACATATTTGTTTTATATATATATATATAAATACAGGTGGTTTTCTATCATATATATATGATAGAAATACATACTATATATATATATATATATATATATATATATGTATGTATGTATTTTTTCCGACTTGGAAATTTTCCTGAAGTATAGACCATGTGAAAGCTATTTCCACAACTTTTTGTAGAATGGGAACCTTTTAGGGGTCCCATTTCTCTAAACCTGTTTTTTTCTCACACCTGAATGAATCTAGGACTGGATGGAATTGAGAATTTGGATTCTTCTCCTCATGTGTTGAGTTGGTGGATATATTTGTCAGCTTTCTGGTTTGTAAAGTTAGGACATAATTCTTCAATATTTGTTCAATAACCTGACTTCATGCCATGTGTATGAGCCTGAATAAGAACTATGAGGGCTAAATGGAAATAAAACACAACCTGTTCTCTCAAGGAATTTTTGCTCCAGAAGGATATTAGTTTACTATTTACTGAGGTACAAAAACCATTTCTCTGGATTGACTTAGGATAAAAGCAAAGGTTGGCCCTTTTCCAGCGGCTTTTAGCTAGCTGCTATTGAAGGGATTTACAAGGTAAACTCCAGGATCACCATATAAAGAACTGCTGATTGCCAGTTCTCTTGACCTCTTGGGAAACTTCAGAGCTGGGTGTTCAATTGCCTGTGCAGGTGGGCGTTCTGCTCAGGGCATTCCCACACAAAGACCAAACATAGGAGTTCCCACTGATCATAGTAATTTCCAAAGAGTAGTAATTAAACTAGTTAAACTGAATGTTCTAGTTAATAAAACATTCTGAGTATGTTTAATTTGCTCCAAAGTATTTTTAAAAATAGAAAAGAAATCAACGCTGCTTCATAACACTCTGTTTAGGAACGTTATTTTTTTTCTCCCCAAAATGGCTGAAGAACAATAATGTAAATTAAAAGTTTGTTTAAAAAAAAAATGAAATGCCTATCTTCAGTGTATACTCTGAAGTTTCTAATATTGTTAACTTCTTTATCCTGGTACATGGAAGGAAAATATTATACCAGTCTTCCATGGAGCCTAGAATTCATTCATTCATTCATTCATTCTTGTATTCATTCATTCAGAATTTGAGAGTTCATGGCATATCATGTCCCTGGAACACTTTGGAAATACTGCTTCCCATTTTACTGACTTTCTCCAGGCATGTGGGAAATGGCTCTTTTCTTCAACTTAGAGAGTAGCACTTCAGAGTGAAAGTAAGATCATTAAGTGGAAGAATGTGTATTCATTGTGAACTCTAAGGTAGGTACTCTTCACTCATCTCCTTAAGACCAATACTCAATCTTCAAATGTTTTCTTAATTAGATAGGCAATCAGGTTAAGGAATTACATGGCAAGAGTAAATTAGTTTTAAATTTGCCATTCCAGATGACAAAATCCTATAGTTCTGTTTTGCTTCATCAAGTGGAGAAGGCAAAGAGACTGAGTGGCAATACATAAGATTTTGAGGAAGCCCATTTATAAACTTTAAGATAAGATCTCAAATCAAGGAGCATTTACTCTTACAGAGTGTCCTTGACACGTAGAAGAAACACCTTGACAGTCACTTTGTTTAGGGCAACATTTTACCAAGCTTACTTACACAAATTGGCATCATGTTTTTGTTTTTGTTTTTTCCTTTAGAAGAAAGCCAGATAAATTCCTTTAGATCAATCAAGGGATAAACACAATGTGATGTTTCAGAATCAACCCAAAGAAATGAGCTACCCTAATTATGCTGTCTTGCTTTAATCTTAAACTGAGATGGTCCTGCAGACCTTCCAAAGGTAGGCCACGAGAGACAAATGGAAAGAAAAAAGTATCCAGTCATCATATTTGTGCCAATCATGTTGAGTTCTAGACAGTCATTCAGCCCACCAGTTTGGTTTGACTATCATGCTTCAGTGGCCCATTATTCTCTTCTCTAAGTAGAAAGAATAGTAGTCATCACAGAAAGTGGAACTTCCCTTTAGCAGGAAAGATTCCCTTACATGGTTCCAGAGCTTTCGCTTCCAGTGTTGAACTAGATGAGAATTACTCTACAAATTACTGTTCCCAAACTAGTTGGATCATGCTGCCGAGAGCTAGTTTCCAGAGCTCATGGATAGGGAGTTTTTATTCCAGGCTTTGGGGCAAAAGTAGATAATAATAAGTTTATAGATGGCCCTTAGTGAGGTAGCCTAGACAACCTTAAACAAGAATAGTCAAGAAACTATCACATTGTGCTGGAGAAAACATAGTATTTCTCTCATTCAAAGGTAGGTATCATAATTCACAAGTGTTGTCAGTGAGAGATAATATGTTTTTCCTCCAAAAGAAGTTAAAGGCAATTACCTGAATTTTTTTTTTTTGTTAGTTGCTGGTCCAAATTTCCTTTTCACATTGAGATCTTAATATAAATTTGCAAATCACATGATAATCCATTTAAAAGACCTATTCACAGTAAATCTGTTATGTGTTTTGTTTTTGTTTTTGTTTTTGTTTTGCCTCAAGAGCCACTTGTAAAGCCAGTGGTTACTCCAGAATAAGTGTGTGGAAGTGGTACAGCAATGTAGGTCCAGCATGACAAGGACCTGGCCTGGAGTGTTTGCTCTGAGAGTGTGAAGAAGGGGAGAATAGGATAATTCAAAAGGAGAGCTGGAGTTCTTGGTCCTTGATTAGTTTTTTTGTAGGCAAAAGAGATGAAAGAATCAAAGATTTCAAGCAACTGTGATTATGACCAAGCAGAAGTTGCTTAATTCTGTTTTAGAGACAGACAAAATGCATGAGCAGACACATAACTTGCTTGGGCTTTCAGAGAGAAAGACTGAGGATAATTAGTTACCAATGTGGAGGTGATGGATGTAGAAATAATAAAGGTATTGGGAGAAGAATGTAGAGAGAGAGAGGAGAAAGAGGGGTTTGTGAAAGGAATAGAGAAGAAGACTAGTGCAGTATACCATCCATAGGAGACCCAAGGTTCAAAGAAGGACTGTGGTGGAGGGAAAGGATTATCAAAAAGAGAAATGAAAATGTGAATATAAAAAAAGCGGTGATGTGGAAAACCAGGATAAAGGAGGAGGGGCCAGAACCTAGAAGAAAACTCAGTGATCTAGGAGTGATCAGCATTTTCAGCACTATGTGCTAGGAGGACATCCAGTATCACAGGGAGGAAAAAAATCATATCCTGGAAAAAGGGCCAAAGAACCAGTTATGGTTCAGGCACAGCAATCAGCATCTCAAAAGGCATTCACAAAGTGAGGGGTGTTCTTGAAGGTATGAAATGGGGACTCCAGAAGAGAGGGTGGTACTCAGAGAGCCTCCTGTGAAAGCAGGGAAATCTGGTTTGAAAGCAATCTTGCAGTCCCTGAGAGAGATGCTGATAAGTGCAAAGCAGTTCTAAAGAGTTTGAGATAAGGCACCAAACCGTGCTTGGAAGGAAAAAGGAGGAGACAGATTAGGCTGCATAATTGACAATTAAATGAGTAAAGAGAGAGGGAGAATGGTAGATTAGGGAGCAACAGGGCAAAACTAAACCTTTTTATATTTCCCCAAGCAGTGGGAGGTCTGCACAAATATAAAAACCTAGGGAAAGTCCCCCCCCCCCCCCACCAAGAGGAAAGATTAGCATAATTAAGAGGAGTAGATCCTGGAAGAAGAAAGATACGGATTTATGGTAAGTAAAAGTTTGAGATGGCTAGTTTGGGTTGTGATAAGGCAGCAACCAGAGGTGAATAACATGATTTCTTAACAACAGCAGGGCTCTGATGGAGTTTGGCATGACCAAGTGGAAGACTCAGTGTGTATGATTCTGAGAATCTCTCTAACAGTGGTGTGCAGAGGAAATTTGAAAAGCAGATGGAGCCATAACCCAGAGCTGGCAACTGTGTTCAGGGAATGAGAAATGCTCTAGGAGTCACACACTGAATGAGTGTGACCTTGGGCCAATCACTAACCTCTCTAAGCATCAACCATCTGAAAAAAGTGGAAATGAGCAAGTTATGGAAAGTTCATTATATAATTACTGGCATGTGTACACGCAGACACACATACACTCTCACACACACACACACACACAACAGTAGTTTTTATACTTCCTAACCAAAGATAGTCTTTTAGCCTCTTCAGAGGAGGAGATACTGCAATAATAAGTACATGTAAAAACATGTGTTTAATGAATAAATGAGTGAATAAATGAATTACCATAATATATTACTTATTTTACAACAGCATTGTATTTAGTGCCAAGATTAGACAGCCAGAAATTTCCCTTTGTCTGTATAAGCTCTCTTAGCTTTAACAAAAGGATTTATCTCAGAAATCAAGAAATATTTTATAATCTCTTTATTTTTGAATACATGGATAAAAGCATGTTCTTTTTGTTTTAAGATTTTATTTATTTATTTGACAGAGAGCCTACAAGAAGGCAGAGCAGCAGGCAGAGGGAGAGGGAGAAGCAGGCTCCCTGCTGAGCAGATAGTCACATACAGGGATCCATCCTAGAACTCTGGGATCATGACCTGAGCCAAATGCAGATGTTTAACTGACTGAGCCACCCAGATACCCCTAAAAGCATGTTCTTAAAATATAAATTTGAAAACACTGTCAGGAACTACTGATTTGAAACATTTAAGTAATAAGAATATAGAGCTGGAGGGACTGTGGGCAGGACTACTCTAGCACTGTCCTTTTTTTTAGGATGGGAAAACTGAGACTGCAGAAATGTTAAATAACTTGCACAAGATAAAACACAGAAGCAGTACGGATGGTCAGGCCTTCCTGTTGCCTCTACAGAAATGACTTCAATTTCAGGTCTTATAATTTGCCCTAACCTTTCTACAGTGAAGAGTAGCTCTGATTTTTAAAAAATGAATGGACGTTCATTACAAATACTATTGTTTGTTCAACTATCATATGAAGAATAATCTTTTAAAAAGTTTTTTCAGGGGCTCCTGGCTGGTTCAGTCAGTGGAGTGTGCAATGCTTGATCTTGGGGTTGTGAGTTCAAGCCTCACATTGGGAATACAGATTACATTTTAAAAAAATTTTAAAGTAAAGTATTTCTTTATTTTTAAATTAATTAATTTGTTTATTTTTAGAGAAAGAACAAGCAAGCAAGAACAGAAGAATGGGGGAGGGGCAATGTAGGGAGAGGGGAGAAGCAGACACCTAGCTGAGCAGGGAGCCCAACTTGGGACTCGATCCCAGGACACAGGAATCATGACCTGAGCCAAAAGCAGATGCCTAACTGAGCCACCCAGGTTCCCCCTAAAAATAAAATCTTTAAAAAGCATTTTCACTCTTTCACTATTATTTAACAGAGAAAATATTTATCTCTTTTATACATTGCTAAATGCTGAAAAAGGTATTAATTTTTATAACCTCCTAAAGAGGTTCTCCTGAAGGAATCTCCCAGAAATAGGACTGCTGGATTATATGGTGGTTCTACTTTTAAGTGTTTTAAGGAATCTCCATACTGTTTTCCATAGCAGCTGTACCATTTTTGCATTAAACAATTCCCTTTTTATATCTGAATATTAAGTGTAGTTTTATCTTCATGACTTCAGTCTAGAAGTTTATCTGGCTCTTACTTCACTGACCCCTGTAAGGAACCTGCTTTCCCTCTGCCTATGTCTCTGCCTCTTCTCTCTCTCTGTGTATCTCTCATGAATAAATGAAGAGGAAATGTGCATACCCAGGAAAGACACCAGGCACACACACATACCTTATGTGTGTGAGACAGATCCCAAGCAACTAAGGATGGCTGGAAGCCAGGAAGTTAAATTCTAAGAAGAGGTCTCTTTGGTGATTAAAACATATATTGTCTTATTCTTTAAAGGTTCTAATAAATAAATAGATCAAGTAAGACACTAATACTTAGTACTTTCAGTTGCAGCACTGTGGTTTCTTTCAGATATCAAAATTGGGGGAGAAATATCTCCAGAATTTGAGCAAGGGGGAGTGGGAAAGAGCACATACAAACATTATATGAGGATTCCAAAAGCCTCCCTCACTCTCTCTCTTGCTCTCTCTCACTCTCTCGCTCTCTCTCTCTCTCTCTCTCTCTCTCACACACACACACACACACACACACACACACACACAATCTCACTAGACAAATTCATTAGGGGAAAGCAAATATATTCATCCATAAATTCAAATGAGTTCAAACACCTGTATTTAAATGTGCCATGACAAACAGGCCTAGTACTCTGCTTATATACCCAAGAGAGCCTGGGCCTGACAGTCAGGCATAGATGGGAACCAGCAAGATGAGATGACCCTAACTTCTGAAAACTCCTTGCCCTACTTCATGAGAGATGAGGTACCTCTCCATCTTTGCCAGTACAATATTTTTTTTAATTTGTAGGTATTTTAATTTTATTTATTTATTTCTAAAGATTTTATTTATTTATCTGAGAGAGAGAGCACGGAGGGAGAGGGAGAAGCAGACTCCTGCAAAGCAGAGAGCCCAATGTAGGGCTTGATCCCAGGATTCTGGGTAATGACCTGAGGCCAAAGGAAGATGCTTAACCTACTGAGCCACCCAGGCGTCCCTTTTAAGTGTGAATGCCTAAAATTAACTTAAATTTAATTTCCACTCTCCTGGTATTTTTTTTGTTTATATCTAATATACTTTTTGTGGTTAATATTATCATTAGAAAATTAATGGTTTCATTAATGAACTATGAGAACAAAGGAATTTTAGTGGTTGTTTAAAATTGTTGGTCTATAAATGGCCTTTTTTTGCATGAATCTTGTATATGTACCTTGAGAGGTTGATGTGTACCATATATGCTCTTCTTTGTAGGTAGGAAAATTTTGAGGCAGAGAAGTGACTTAGAGAAAATGAATGTCTCTGATTTATTTTTATCAACAATTCTTTGTGTTCTAAGTTATCCCCGTGGTTTTTAAGACCGAGAGTACTCTTCTCAGTCATCATAGTCCCCTCACCATGGTCCTGATTTAGAGCTACTTCATTCACTACTCAGAGCTTCGTTCATTACCCAAACACAGGGGTGAGAGTGGGGGGCAGATAAAGAAGGAGAGGCTTGATTTTCTTTTACACGTGGCTCTTGCATTTTTTCTTGAGAAGAGGATTGGTTTGGTGCCACAAGATAAAGAGCACTTTACAGAGGCCTCATGTTGATCAGGGAGCAGATTTGTACACAAACGCAGAGCACTTAAATTGGCACTTAAATAAAGGAATCCTATAGGTATTAAACCTATAGGTATCCTCACCTATGGAAGAAGGTTTGATTATGTGACATTTGTTAAACATCATCAATGTGATAGCTGTTGCTCAGCTACATAAAACTCACAAGCCAAATCCACACTCCATGTAATAATACCAATCTATTAAAAGTTTTTGATGGCTTCTAAGACAGCTGCAGCTGTTATGTATTTGTTACAGAAGCCAGAATTTTCTTTCATTCAGAGATATGTGGTTTGCAAAGATGTAAGTATACAAATGTTTCCTGAAGCATTGTTTTATCATTAAAAAAATACAGAAACAACATAAAACTCTATCATTATCAACTCGTTAAATCAACAATGGCAAAATTGTCCAAGGGAAGACTGTGCATTCTTTGAAGAGTAGGAAGTAGGGACACCTGGGTGGCTCAGTGGTTGAGCATCTGCCTTATGCTTAGGCATGACCACAGGTCCTGGGATGGAGTCCAGCATCAGGCTCCCTGCAGGGAGCCTGCTTTTCCCTCTGCCTATGTCTCTGCCTCTCTGTGTGTCTCTCATGAATAAAGAAATAAAATCTTAAAAAGTAAAAAGAAAAGTAGGAAATAAATATGTATGACATGGTATGTCACAGTTTCTAAAATGAATTAGTAGTGAAAAAATCAAGGTATGATATAGTGTATATAGTGTACACAAGTATCCACTTTTGTAAATTAAAAAATGCACACACATAGTAGATTCTTATTATCCCTGGTGGTTATGGTCTATAAAGTCACCATAAACACTGAGTTAGTATACACTGAATCATTGCTCCTAGCAGAATAAAAGGTTAGGTTCCTTGAAGCCTTAGTCACATTTTCATTAACTGATCAGTACCCGACTTTATGTGTGTGTTTCTGTTTAAATAGTTTTATTTAAAAAAATAGTTTTATTTATTATTATATGTATATATTATGTAAATATTATTTAATATATAATTGATTAATTAATATTGAACTCATAGTATATCTGAATGAAGCTTATCTTACATGTATTTTCTCTGGAAGGCACACCATCACTTTCTTGTACTTAAGAACACTAGAGAGTGCTTCAGCACTATAATAGGGGCCTTTTTAAACAGGAAATCAGCCCCCCCCCAAAAAAAACACATGAAAACGTGAAAAACATGACATTAAATAGACCTTGAAAAGGACACTTGTTTACAATGAGAGATGATACAAGAAGGGAAAGAATTGCCTTCTTAAGTGTCAGTTGGGAATGCGACATCAGGAGACAGATTTGGGGCCACATTTTCATGTCCACAAATGACCGTTAGTGCCCAGGGAGTACTGATTTGGAGTTACAAATAAATTTTGGGAGTAGGAAAATTTGCAAATATGGAATCTGCAAGTAATGAGGATCACAATATATGTATGCTCACACATACACACACCTACTCATATATACAAATGGAAAGTTTCTGGAAGGACTAGAGGAAACTGCGTGATGGAAGTGATAGAGAATAGGACTGTAAGGCAGAAGTGAGACAAGGTGCACCTTTTATTGTAAGTCTCTCTGTCCTGTGTGACCTTTTTTCTTTTTCTTTTTCTTTTTTTTTTACTGTGTACATAATATATACCTTCTTCTCTGTCCTCTCTCATTGTCCCCTACCATCACCACCATCTTTATTCTTCAATAAGCCATGTGCATTTTCTGAGGAGCTCTAGGGATGAGATTTTATTTGAGCTAAACTTATCAGAGTGAATATCCACTGAATCAGACTCTTGGTAAAGTTGGCCAATATAATTTTGCAAATGAAGAGTGTTTTACAGTGTGAAGTATGACACTCAGAACATGAGTTCTCGGGTAATTTGTGTTACAGAATATTACCCTATCTCCCAGCACTCTGAGAAGGCCTAGACTTCAGAGTACTTTAAGTCTTCCAAATACTCTTGCACAAAATTCTTAGCACAGTATATCAGAATGAGGCTTAATAAGTAGAAAACTACTTAAATAATATTAATGATATAATGACAACTGTCAAGTGGGTATCTGACATATGTGTGTGTGGAAGTTTTCTTCAGATAGAATTCCAGGTTTCTGGCCTCCCTTAACTCCCTTGTGGATCAGAGGAGGTGATGAATTCCCAGGTTTGGTCCCCCTGGCTTCATGTTGGGCTCAGAGTTCCCAAGTACCCCTTTCTGTTGGACATCTAGAACTCAAGAGCATCCATTTCTGGTTTGTCCCCAGCTTGACGCTTGTTTCTTGGGTTACTTTGAAGTCTTGTCATCCATAACTTGTAACTTTAGAAAAGAGGGGAAGTTTTAATTTTGTCTGTTTCCTTACTTGCATATGTCATACTTTTGCCATCTATGAAAAGCCTAAATAAAAAGTAACCTTCCTCAAAGTCTTCCTTCTTAATTAATCTAGAGATTTCCCTTCTGACAGGCACTTCCTGTGATGTAGTATAGTCTTGGTTAAAAGCAAGCTGAAGCTAAGCTGGCAGTGGGTTAAAAAAAAAGAAAAAGGATGTATAAGGCATGCTCATATCTAATTATAGCTGGAATTCATTGGTATTAACGGCTTCCCATGGACTGTCACCCTGTGCCCATTGTTAGTTTGTAATCTAAAATAATTCAAACTTCTGTATAATTGGATTTCTGCCAGAAGTATTCCATCCATCACTGTATCTCGTCTCAAACATTGAGAATATTGTCTTTTAAATATGTTTGTATGCATATACACATATATAATCAAAATGTGTGAAAACACTTCTTCACTTGAAAAAAATAACAGGCTTGTAAAGAATAACTTTAGCAACAAATGATGAGTTTATTTTAAGAATAAACTTCATAAATGTATGGACCTCTAAAAATAAAAATAGTAAGATTTCTCAAACGTTTATTTTCCTTACCAAATATGATAGTTATCCACAGTGGAACAGATTGTAGTTATTGCCAATCCTACAAAACCACAAGGGTTTTAGGAAGAAGCATATGGATATCTATTGGTCTTCATGGTTTACAGTTGCATCTGTATACAGCAGCCTTCAGTGAAACCGAAAGGGACCTTTTTGGATCAGAAGTGGTGTATAGTGAGTTTGCTTGACTGGTCAAGGCTTTCTTGAATTATTGAGGATGACTTCTGGCTAGTAACTAGTTGGCATCAAGTTCTCTGTGATTACTTTAGTGTCATTTGTTCCATGACTACGTTGGAAAGTAGTTCTGCTACCCATGGGCAAGTGCACAATCTAAGTGCATTGTCCTAATTATAAATCACCATCCAGCCATGTCTGTGAACCCTGAGATATGAGTCACCATTACATTGTGCACAATAATCACATTTGAGGGAGTTCTTTTTGCATACTAGCCTTTGTAAAACTCTTTAATGAGTTAGAATTCCCAGATGCATGTAACTGTCCAATTATCTTCCTCTAGACAAAGCCAGTTGCAAAACAAAATCATCAGAAGGTGCCTTGATAAATATAAGCACAGAAAAAATTAGATTCTGGTCAAGTATTGTAGATCGGAGTCCATTGCACATTTCCATTTTTATTCTATATAAGGAATGTCAATAGGTTGCCTCTCATTAACTCTCCTTTCTGAGGTCACCATTGTCTAGGCCAGGGGCTACCATGCTGTGGCCCAGACGCCATATTTATCCTGCTACCTGGTTTCATAAATAAAGTTTTATTGAAACACCATCATGCACATTCATTTATGTATTGTCCATCACTGGTTTCATACTACATTGTTAGATTTAATCATATGGCCCACAAAATTGGGAATGTTTACTATCTAGCATAGGCTAAAAAACACTATTTTCTACACTGTGTCCTTGCCATACTGGCAGATGACTTAGGGAGACATGGGGTGAAAACATAAACATGGTGAGTCAATTGTCAGTAGAGTTAAAATTGAAAGGATGCAATTAGTTGGAGTTCAGGTCATGGCCAGTGAGAGAGAGTGTAAGGTGAAGTTCAGTGGGAGCAGATGCCATGTGTTAAGTGAGGAACCTAGTCAGGAGATCAGAGGGATCAGAACAGAGTCAGAGAAAAGCATAAATGCCCTAAAATGAGAGAGAGAAAAACCATATAGTCCTCAGACAGAGATTAGCTTGTTCTTCAAGCCCCCAGGGTTCCTGACAGTTGTCCAATCCACAGGTCTATGCACATAAACCTCCCATTGTTCATATAAGGCAAGGAGCTCTTCTTGCAATTAAAAGAAAGGGACTAAAAGGAACTATTATGTGTTTAGCCATGATGGGGCAAATTTAATTCTTTATGGGAATTTCTAAGTCCCTCTGGATATAATTCTCTTTTTAGATCTCAGTATTGACGATAAGCACTAATAAAATAACTTGGGTAGAAAAGTCACTTGATACAGTGGACAAGGGCCATGTTGATAGAAAACTTAAATGCAATGTCGACCTCAGTTTGAAAATATCCCTCTTTTATTTCATTTGTTCAGTCATTCAGTAAATATTGAAGACCTACTAAATACAAAGAACTTTTACAAGAGCACATGATAGGTAAGAACATGTACAAAAGCCAGACCTACTCCTGGGGAACATAAGCAATCTTGTAAAAAGTTGAGCCAAATACACCAACAATTACCAGACAAAGAAACCAGCAGTAATTAAATTTAGTAAATATTTATAACAGACTAATTGTATACTAAGCATAGTGCCAGGAACTGTGGATACCAATATGGATAAAGCTGAGACTTTGACCTTGGAACAACAGTAGTGCTATTCACAAGGAAAAAGGAGAATTGCTTCCTGCTGCAGAAACCAGGGAAGGCATCATGAGGTCTTGTGCAGTTGGGCACATGAGATATGACTAGAATTATTGGTAGTAGAAATACATATTAATATACTCATAAGGAGAATTATAGGTAAATAACTGGCAGTGTCATAATATAATAAAATACCATCCAATAGTTGAAAGAAGTGAACTGGAGCTACAATGAATCAATATTGATAAATCTGAAACCTAACACTGAGCCAAAAAGAAGGTGCAAAAACATTCTTAATTCTTACACTATGAAACCAACTATATAATATTTTAAAACATGGAAACCAATGCTTCTGTATTGCTCAGACTAGTATACATATGTGGTATAAATATTTTTTAATTGCTTAGAAAAGATAGATAAAAGGATTGCTTTTATTTATTTATTTTAAAAGATTTTATTTATTTATTTGAGAGAGAGACAAAAATAGCGACAGAGAGAGTACAAATGGAGAGGAAAGGGAGAAACGGGTTCCCTGTTGAGCAGGGAGCCCGATACAGGGCTCTCTCCTATGACCCTAAGATCATGACCTGAGCTGAAGGCAGCCGTTTAATCAACTGAGCCACCCAGGCACCTCAAAGGATTGCTTTTAAATCTAAGGAAGGAAGGAGATAACTGAGATTGAGGAGGATATGCTGGGTCTCAAATGTATCTGAATATTTTAATTCTTTTTTTTAAGGCCTACCTCTGAAAGTAATACTGAAAAATGGGTGATGGGTACATGGACATTCATTATATCATTCTCAGAGCTTTTCTGTTTGAAATAGAACAGAAAAAAAGAAAAAAGAAAAGAAAGAAAAGAAAAGAAAAGAAAAGCCTAAGTGTGTTTATATGGAGACACATACCAAAGACTGGAAATGTGGATGGTCACACTCAATTTCCCAGGCCAGATGATATGGATTAGGGCCCAGTTTTAGCTCTCAGCTTCTCAGTTTTATTGTGTGCTTAATCCGATTAGTCAACCAAGTGAAATTCACTTTGTGGTAGAGTCAAGGCACTACTTCATGTGGTCAAACTAATAAATGGAGCCTGGAAAAGGTTGTGTTTCAGCAGAGGCTTTGTCTGGGCCACAGGTGTGCAGCTGTGCCTATGTGGATGGCAGCAGAGGGGTTCTGAAAACTGGCAAATAATGTCAGGAATTCTTGGCCGGCACTTCTGTTACAAAGGCTATGGTTCCAAACGTTTTGGGGCCACAGCTCTTTTCAGAATATGAAAAAATTATAAACCATCTCTTTAAACAAACATGCACATGTGTGTGGCCATACATGATTACATACATTTCTAGAAATTCATAGACCATGAGATCTGAAAACCTTAAGGACCTAATGTATAGACTTACCGCCTTAAATAAATATGGTCAAATCCTACAGTGAAGACAACTAATGATGCAGTTTCTCTATTTACAGGACCCTGGAGACAGAACTATAGACTCAGTAAAGAGTTTGTGCCACTCAATAAGACTTCTAGGTGCATTGACTTAGATACCCAGTTAACTGCCATCAACCTCTAGAGCACAAATGACCAAAATATATAGAATCTGCCCTTGCTTTAAATGTTTTTTAATGGTTCTTTAAAGAAGGAAGCTCCTGGACATAAAAATTCTTTAGCTAGTTCTCTCACTTCAAGTGCAATCACTAGGATGGTGTAGTCCAGTTTAAGGATTACATGTGAAAGGAAATTCAGATGACAAGCAAATTCTTGGCATCAAAGTCCGACCACCAATGCAGAATATGACTAAGGAATGAAACTTTTAGTAAAAGGTCAGAGACAACATGAACTTAACACATTTTTATTCACCAGGTGGCAAATAGAAATGAAATCCCAGAAGCTTGGTTCACTGAATAAATATTGCAGTGACTGACATATCCAAATATACTTAATCAGACACTTTCTCATTGCAAGTGTTATGTTTTTTTTTCTGACTGTTCTGCATTATTATTCATTATTTAAATACTTAGTGGCCGTTTTATAATATGAAACTCCATTTTCCATTCTTCTGTAATGACATTTACATCATTATTGATTTGATCAGACTCATAAAATGCTCTTATGTGAGATATAAACTGTTTCTTTTTCTTGTCTTCTTTCTTATAATTTAATCTTATTAGATCATTCATCTAGTAATTGTTAGTAATTGTTGTTCTGATAATTTATCCCAACCATTTTTTCCCTCAGAATTGGCTGACTAGCTAAAGTATATAAAAACAGTGACTCATGCACATCTATTTTGAAATAACCAATATAAATAGGTGCAGTCTGGTTATACCACATTTTAAACAACTGTCCAGCCAAATAAAATGCAAAAGGAAAAAAAAAGTACTGCAAATACCTTAAAATGTGTGTTTCAAGCTGACTTTCAGAACAGGTCTACATTTATATAGCTGTATAAAAAGCAAGGAAAAGAAACCAGAAATTCCAGAATATTTTCAAACTGGCTTAGACATTTTGACACTTTACTATTTTTCTTTGCCAGGGGAGTAAATGAATGGTTTGCCCTCTGGGAGAAAAATGCATTTAAAAGAGAAAATATTTTAAATTCTTAACCGTGATGGAAGGAAAAAAAAAAGCTAGTAGTTTTGGGTGGGGGGATATATGTGTATGGGAGGGCACAGTAAGATGTATTTAGATAGTCTTGTAATTATTCATTTTTCATTCATCACACACTGACAAGATAAGCACTGTTGATATGAAGATGAAAGAAAAGGTCCCTGCCTTTAAGTAGTTCCGGTTTTAAGGGAGAAACCTGAAGAAACAACACAGTATGCTATGAGAATGAAATAAGCAATGACTAACCCTGTGGGGCTCAAGGGAGAGGACAGTCAGGGGAGGTGATGCTTGTTTGGTGGATGAAGGATGTGAAGGGTCAGCCTGTCTGAGGGGACACATAGAAGGAGCAGGAACAGAGGCCAAATGCAGAAGAGAATATTTTGTGAACTGCTTTTGTGAGCGGTAGATTCTACCTGTGTGGAGGTGAGCTAAGAGGTATGATTTCTGTGTTCTTATAGACTTGTTCTCCTACCATTTGTCCAGATAGTTAATGTAACTGCCCCTTCATTATATTGTAATTGCCTGATTACCCTTTAAAGATTATATTTATTTATGAGAGAGACAGAGATTGAGAGAAAGAGAGAGAGCAGGGGAGGAGCACAGGAAGGAGCAGAGGGAGAGAGGCAAGCAGACTCCATGCTGAGTGCAGAACCCACCATGGGGCTCAATCTCAAAACCCTTGAGATTACGACCTGAGCCGAAACCAAGAGTCGGACACACAATCAACTGAACCACCCAGGCACCCCACTCAGTTAACCTTTAAAAACAGTACTTTATTCATTACTGTTCCCTAGTGCCTAGCATAGGGCCAGACACCTGGTAGGTGTGAAATGAATGCTCTTTTATTTGGACAGAATGAAAGAAAGGATGGATGGATAGATGGATGGATGGATGGATGCTCTGTATTTAGAAAGAAATGTACTTGGTTGGTCTATGATTGCTTCAGTGGAAAAAACAACATAGAAGAAAAAAATGCAATACATTGGGTGTGGTAGTATGTAAAAATATTTTTACTAGAAATGCCCTTGGACTTTATTACAAATTAGAAATTATTTCTTCCTATGCCTGGCTCTTCCAAAATTTCACACTCATGCATACACTAGTATACTTGTTAAATTGTTGGACTAAATTGCCCTTTGATTTAGAAGTATATTTTCTCATTGAGATGACAGTTTTTAACTTGAAGAGAAAGCCTTCCAATTAAAATACGCTAATTTTTCAGTATGTACCTGTATTATGTGAAAATAAACTTAGTATACAGGAAAAAACATTAATTCTGTTAAACTCTTTAAAATGGTATTGCATATCAAAGAGTACACCTTTAAACTACCAATGGAGGAAAAATAAAATAGCTCTGGAGACACAAGGAGAGCAAGCAGACAGCTGGAATTTTTGGGAAATGTCTGTGGTATTTGGGTTTATTTTTAAGGGAAAGAAAAATTTTCCATTAAATTTTATAACATAATAACACTTAAAAAACTTATGCTCAATAATAATCTTCATAATGCTGATATAAAACTCATATATGTTTTTCATGAATTATAGTTTTTGGGGTTTTGTTTTTGTTTTTGTTTTTGTTTTTGCTGTTGGAGTGGAAAGGGTAAGAAACAGGTTTTTATAAGCTTCTTCCATCTACTTTAATTACCTCCTCCTCCTGTCTTAGTGCACACACTAACATACCTTTTTTTTTTTTCCATGGGACCTATGTGTAAACCACGGCACACCATATATAAATTAAGAAACACTCCAAATATCACTAGGACATTAAAATTCCTTTTAATTCAAACATAAATATTCTGTAATGTGTAGGCAACTTTAAAAGGACTTGAGATAGGGACACCTGGGTGGCTCAGGGATTTAGCACCTGCCTTCCACCCAATGCTTGATCCTGGGGTCCTGGGATCGAATCCCAAATCAGGCTTCCTCAATGGAGCCTGCTTCTCTGCCTGTGTCTCTGCCTCTCTCTCTGTGTTTCTCATGAATAAATAAGTAAAATCTTTGAAAAAATAAAAGTGCTTGAGACAAAAACAAAAAAAAGAGGAAAAGGCTTTACAGTCTCGTGTCTTTTTTAGTTAGATGTTTCAGAAGATGAAGAAGTTTTAATTATGTGCTTCCCTAGCAGAGTGGGATATTAACTCCTCTGAATCATTCTCTCCAACTTGGGAGTCCCACTCGCATTTTCACTCTCTTCTTTTTTTCCCTAGCTTACGCCTTTTCCTGTCTCTCATCTCTCTCCTCCCACAAAAAACCCAAAGAGCTTGGTGGTGATTCTGTGAAATTGATCAAAATGCAATTGGGAGTAAATCTCACTTCCTCCTGTTCCCTAACTTGTCCCAAGTGCATTGAGGGACAGGAAGACCTACATATCCTTGGATCCTTTAGGTGTTTTCTGATCACAGTCCACCTCTCCCCTCACCCCAATCACAGGAATTTCTCAGAGACCTTTGGAAAGGAGGAAGGAACATTTATTAATTTTAGAATTGCTGTATTCTGTTTTAACCCTAAAAAAGAGACTCTATACTAGCCAGAAAGAACACTCAATTGTAGTCAGAAGACAAAATTCAGTTAGCTTCACAAATTACTCTGAGTGTGATCTTAATTAAATAAAGAAACCTCCAGATTCCAGTTTCCCCCATCTCTAAAATGAGAATGGTTAGAACTACCTCACTAAGGGTGCCTGGGTGGCTCAGTGATTAAGCATCTGCCTTCAGCTCAGATCATGATCCCAGGGTCCTGGAATTGAATCCCAGTCAGGCTCTCTGCTCAGCGGGAAGTCTGTTCCTCCTCTATCCCTCCCTCCACTTATTCTCTCTCTTTTTCAAATAAATAAAATCCTTAAAAAAAAAAAACAAAACTACCTCACTGAAGTATCATGAAAATTATATGAAATAAGTAAAAAGCCATGCACCCAACTGGGGCCGAGCACATCTTTCCTTCCTCTGTGCTGTTGTTCACAGCATCCTGGACTTACTCCCCATTCAGTCAGCACCATTTGCTCACAGATAATTGCAGGTATTTGCAGATTATAAGAATCATAGTAACAATTGCTTACTGTAGTTTATTCCACAGGAGTAGTTTTAATGTATTTTAAAGGAGAGCCATCTCCCTTGGGTTTTTATTACAACAGTTTTCAACTGCCACATTTTCTGACTTTTCCATATCTTGAAGGCTTTGTACTGATGTTTAGTAACCAGCCTGCAGGTTTTTGGAATCAACAGAGCATGCCGTTTCCTGCATATCTTAGATACACTCAATGAGTCTCCCCCTCATGCTTCAATTTTTGCTTTAAGGATCCCCTTTGGTTTGAATACATTTTTTTTATTAGTGTCTAGTAATTTTATCTCCAACTTTAATTGTGAAATTTGTTTCATGGATGTTATTTTCCTTCAATACTAGAGGAGAATATAATGGTTGGTACAAAAAAGCTAAAAACATCTTTTTTGTGTGTATTTTTACTGTACTTTGATGGTTTTTATCAGCTACATTATTTTTTAATTGTGGTCATTATACATAGTTATTGGAATTAGTGCATTAATGTCAATCTCTGAATAACGTATTTGCAAATGTGGCATTTTATTTTGCCAGTGCAAATAGGTACCAAATAACAATTCCCGTTGAGGTGCCTCGATGGCTCAGTTGTTTAAGCATCCTATTTTTGATTTCAGCTCAGTCATAATCTCAGGGTCATGGGATTGAGCTTGGTGTCAGGCTCCATGCTCAGTGCAAAGTAGGCTTATTCCTCTCTGTCTGCTCCTCCCCTCGCTCTCTCATAAATAAATAAATAAATAAATAAATAAATAAATAAATAAATAAAATCTTAACACAATTCCTGTTGTTAAATGTGGATATAAAAAATTAAATCTCTTGCTAAATATAATTATTTATACAAGTAAAATGATTTTATCTTAATTTTTTTAAAGATTTTATTGTTTATTCCTGGGTGGCTCTCACAGAGACACAGAGAGAGAGGCAGAGACATAGACAGAGGGAGAAGCAGGCTCCTCGCAGGGATCCTGATGTGGGACTCGATCCCAGGACTCCAGGATCATGCCCTGAGCCAAAGGCAAATGCTCAACCGCTGAGCCACCCAGGCATCCCTATCTTAATATTTTTAAGAGAAAACTATTTCTGAATGTTTACTAGAGAAAATGTTCTAGAAAAATTTAAATTATAGATATTACATAATTGACTGTGTTGGAAACTTATACACATCTGGATATCAGATAATTTCACATAAAATTACATACCCTGGCTCAATAAATATTTTAAAGACTCTCATCTGTAAAATAGGAATAATAGCATCTTCTCATTGAGTTACTTTGAAAATTAATAAAAATAGTACATACAGAATTGAGTGTCTAGCAAGGACTTAGTAAATGCTAGATATTATGATTAAGTTCATGCTATAAATACAGCCAAGGATAAAAGATAGGAACATAATAATAAGAATAATCAGGGACATAACAATAGGAACAATTAACCTTTAGATAGGGAAAGACAAAAAGGAAATACACAAATGACTTCCATGTAATGTAAGAATAGGAATAGAAGGAATTTGGGACTCTGAGGGAGGGAATTGGGAGTGTTTGGGGGCTGGGGAGAAGGGGAAATACTGAGTTGTTTGGGATACACTGAATTTAGAGTGATAGAAGGTCAGGTAGTGCAGATGCACTGTTGCTATCTCATGGATTGCACTAGAAATTTTAGGTTGTTGTTTACATATTTTTTTCAAGAGATATTTATTGTGGGCCAGCTGTGTACTAAATGCTGTGCTTCGTTGAAAAACCTAAAATTTCCAGAAGTATGTACATTTGAGTCTGTTTTGTGAGGGAAATATGGGAATGAATAATGATGTGATAGGCATGAAGAGTTGATCAATGATTACAAATAGGAGAGGAGAGAAAAGCAGGAAATCTCTAAGGAACCAGCACAAGAGGCTGATGGCATATCAAGAGAGTACTGAACTAGGGGAGAAGAGAGCTTCAAAAAAAATTATGGATTTTGAGAAGAATCACTTTTAAAAGCATTGAATGGGGACCCTGGGTGGCTCAGTGGTTGAGCATCTTCCTTTGGTTCGGGGAGTGAGCCCCGAGTCCTGGGATCTGGTCCCGCCATCAGGTCCCGCGTGGGACCCCTGCATGGAGCCTACTTTCCCTCTGCCTATGTTTCTGCCTCTTTCTCTGTGTCTCTCATGAATAAATAAATAAAATCTTTTTTAACAAAAGGCATTTAATGTGTTTTTTCAAGTTTAGGATTTTATCATAAGTTACAGTGATAGAAAATGAAGATAAAGGTAGATTATTTTTGGCTTATATCTACTACATTTACATATGAAAATGATCATCTGTATCTACTTATCCTAATATGAAATCAATGTTTTCATAGAAATAAAGGTATTGGAATAGTTATTCATTGAAAAATGTTTTGCCTAATCCTGAATATGCATTGCTCAAATGTTTGAAAATGCTTAGTACTAAAATTTTCTGCATAATTGTAGTAAACCAGACATATTTATCATAAATAATGTTAACCTTCTTTTGTTATGTTTAGTAAGAATTTTATTTTTTAAGAAGAAAACCATGGATGTTTTATCTCAGTAGCTGTGTGCAAACAAAAGGGAAGAAATGGGGAAAAGGCCTTCAGAATCAACAGTGATGGACCTATAATGTTTATAATCCAACCCCCTGACACCAAAGGAGACATCAAAAACGGCTAGCTTCAGATCAACAAATATGTACTTATTGCCCATTTTTTAGCAATGTGTTAGGCCCTGCAAACCACAGGCTCACAATCTTCAAGTGTAAGGAGACAATTATATAAGTCTCCATGACACAAAGGAGGGTATGTTGATCACTGCGAGACATTTCTAAAGGACTCTGAAGATTCTAAGGTCAAGGAAGTCATCTGGTTGTGAGAGGTTTGTGGAAAAGGTAGAATTAGAGAGAAATGAGGAGTAGGAATAGAAAGTGATGCCATGTTCCCAACAGCAAGAACAACATGAACAGAGACATTCAGACAGGTTTGGTGCATGATGTTCCTGAGGAATGATAGTCCTGTTGACTAAGAGGAAAAGTAACATGGAAGTGGGGGAGTTATAGATTTGAGTAGAGAGGAAGTCTGAGGGCATACTGTGGGCGTTAATGTGAGGAAATGCTGAGCCATTAGTGCGTTTTGAGTTGGGGAATGATATTACTAGAGCAGCAATTTGAAACACTGGTATGACAGCAGTTCATAGTATGGTCTGCAGCGGAGACAAATGGGAGATGGAGAAATTGGCTGGGAAGCTATTGTCATAGCCCAGCTGTTCATGAAAGTGTCAACCAGGATGAAACAAAAAGGAAAAACTCCATATGTGGGTTTTCCAAAATGCAAATATTCGGGAACATTTCATGTGGAATTCCATAGAGCACATGTCTGGATAGTTGTTTTAATTTTCCACTGTGCCCTCAGATGTTTGGCACATACTGAACTAACTGTGCTCTGATTTTATACAGGTGAATCTCAGCTATAGAGGACCACTTTTATTGTGGGATAATGGGACCTTCTCATCTTCTCAGGACCACAAAAGCAGATATATAAGTAAAGTCAGTTGCTACTTCTAGTCTGCTCATCCTAGCCAGTCACACAGGCAGATCTCACTGGGGATTCAGGACCATGTAAAACAGTATGATGTAACAAACTTTTGCCCCAGAAATTTTAGAGACACTTCTTAATTACTTTACAAAGACATCTAACCACTCTTCTTACCCACTCTCACTTGGGCATTGCATGTTTGCCCTGTGGGTTCAGTTCTAGAATGCATCTCCCCCTCGTATTCCTTCTGAAGTAATTGGTAGATTGAAAATTTATTGCTTTATTTCTTTTTCATGAATATCCGTCAAGAGAATTATCTCAGAGCAAAGAGCATTTACGATAGTGATATCATATTATCTATTCATCTATTACATCTTTGCAATAATAAAATGCATTTAATTATAATAAAACTTCTAACACAAATAACTATAAAAGAAAAATCAAAGATCAATTAATTATTCTTGGCCTTGCATTCATCTCCCTTTCACCTAATGAAAGGTAAATTTAGTTTACTTCATTTGTGAATCAAATAAAAATTATAGACTCAAACTCCTGATATTTATGCTCCATTGCAGGTTTTTTTCACCGCATACCTGTATGTCCACTGTAAACCCCTTATCTCTGACTCTTGACACTTTTGGCCTGGACCTAATTATTTCCATTGATCATTGCATCCAGAATGCATTTGGCTCTGTCATTGGGTGCTTTAGGACATAATTACACCACACCATAAAACCAATTTTTTTTAACCAAAATCTTATGAATCAAGGTACAGTTTAAAGGCTAATAAAGTGATGGATTAAAAAAATACTTTGCTTTTAAAAATTCACTCACAATTTTTTTTTAGCCTCTGCTAAAGTATAGCAAGTAATCAAGTCATATTTTTGAATTGAAAGAAGTCTTAGAAGTGTGGTATGATTTTCCGTGTTTAAAAGAGTCACTTGTGATTTTTTTTTCTCATCCTCTTTCAAAATCTCTCTCTTCATTAACTCAGCCTCAGTTGATAACTGGGGCTTTTTCAATGAAATAGATTTAAGTATTATACTTTCTCAGAGCAAAAGAGATTATTTATTTTACTTTTAAGGGTTTTGAGAGTTTACCTCGTGGACTGTTAGAGCCATAGGAAAGAAACAAGGTCTTGTTCACCCACAGTTCCTAGGAGGTGCTTAATAAGTTTATTCAGAGTTGCAGAATATGCCAAGGCTATGAAATTCTTATTTGCAAATGATGTTGTGACATAGTCACAACTTTTGTATTTGGGAACCTTTTATAATTGTTATGATTTTATAAGAGAATTTATTTTTTTAATTAATTAATTTATTTATTTATGATAGTCACACAGAGAGAGAAAGGCAGAGACACAGGCAGAGGGAGAAGCAGGCTCCATGCACCGGGAGCCTGACGTGGGATTCGATCCCGGGTCTCCAGGATCGCGCCCTCGGCCAAAGGCAGGCGCCAAACCACTGCGCCCCCCAGGGATCCCTATAAGAGAATTTAATGCAGCCTATAAGCAACATTAGTTTATCTCTGATATTCTCAAATCCATCCATTCCAAGTCATTACTCTTACCTTGCAATTTTTCCAACATCACTTTTTTTGGGGAAGGTCTTCAGAATCTGATATTTGAGTGACATTAAGATGTAAATATCAAATTTGTCATAATGTTTACATTTTAATCCACGACTTAGATTTGAATGATTCATAGCCATTTATGGTAGTTAGAGCATCTATAGGCCAGGATATGATGGGCAGTCCAAGAAGTTTTCTTGGAATTTCTGAAATCCTTACCTTCTATGCATAGATCATCAATGAAAATTCAGTCTACATTCCATATGTCTATATTGAAAGAATAGATGCTCAAGTGCCCTTTGAAAATAAAGAGGATTTTGTCTGTGAATCAGTTACTTTTATTTTTGTCAACTTATAAAGTTGGTTACTTAATTTTTAGTGATGTAAATAAAGACAGTTCAATTTAAAAAATAAGAATAGAACAGCTATCCAGAGCAAGGTCAGGCCCTTGAAGAAGTGTATTTCATTTTGCACTCCTTCTAGCATGCTTCTTCCATTCCATAATCTCAGTCTCTGCAAGTTCTTAGCTTCCTCAGATCCTTTAAAAAGCCAGCTCCTCATAGAAGTCTGTCCTGAGACTCCATGGCTCCAGTGAGTGGCTCCATACCTGTGTGTTCTCAGCACCTTTAGAGCCTTTAGTAGAACATGTGGGAAGTTTTCCTCAACAATTGTGTATCCCTTACTGGGCTTCTCTAGGCTCTGGCTTTGACTTTTTATCTTCGTCCTACTGACTGGAGGAATAAATGCTAAGTTATTAGAGACTATAGCCCACTGCCAAGTTGAATTATAGACAGTTTATTGTTTGAATCTTGAAACTAAGCAATGATTAGTGTTTCTTGGATTGACAGTTGAGATCTGTTGACTAAACTTCTCTCCTTCCTGAGTATTGGCCACTTCCTGTGTTCTTACTCAGATATGCACATTTCATGATAGACATTTCTTAGAATTGTGAATTTTTTCATAGTGATCTGTGACTTTAAAGAGTGTGAGATTCCAAACATATTTAATAATATCCGGGTAATGCCAAAATGTGCTAGGCATACAGCTCAGCAATTATTCAGATATTTTAAGGGTTTTAAAATAATCCTTATTGAGAGAAAAATTAGTTTACCTGAAAGTTAACTGTCCACTTAAGATTGCCTTCTTTCAACTTGTTATATCACATTTAAGTATCATTCCTTACAATAAAATTTAACCAATGGTGAATCCACCTTTAAATCTTCAACCCGGACCTCTCCTCTTGTTTATCTGAATGCCTTCTCGACATTTCTACATGGGTGTCTCATAGGCATCTCTTTCTGAATGTACAGAACCAAATTCCTGGTTGTCCTCATCTTCTTATCCCAAACCTACACCTGTTTTATCATCCCAATCTAGGAATCTTGCCACTTCAAATTCGTCTTCTAGTAATTCAGTTACACACTAGCCCCACACACATAAACAAGCAAATAAACAGCCCCTTCCACAGACATACACAAATTAATTATCTTGACTCTTTCTCTCAAGCCCCATGTCCAGTCGATAAAGTAATAATCCTTCATGATATCCCTGTAATCTTCTCACTCTGCACTACCTTCTCCCCTCTCAAATTGGTAGCTATTGCTGTTTATGTACTTTCCCTGCTTCTGTTCTTGTCCCCTCTAGTCTGTTCTCCATACTAAAGCTTGAGTGGACCTTTGAAAGCCTAAGTTTAGGTCATATCTTTTCTCTGTTGAAAACTCTCTAGGGGGATGCCTGGGTGGCTCAGCGGTTGAGCATCTTCCTTTGCCTAAGGGCTTGATCCCAGAGTCCCGGGATCGAGTCCATGCATCAGGCTTCCTGCATGGAATCTGCTTCTCCCTCTGCATATGTCTCTGCCTCTCTGTGTCTCTCATGAATAAATAAAATCTTTTTCAAAAATAGAAAAATAAAATAAAATAAATTAATTAAATAAAAATTTTTTAAAAAAGAAAAGAAAACTCTCTAGGGATACCCCTGAAATGTTATGAACATTATGAATGATAAGCTAATTTGTGTTGATTGCTTACTATGTAGCAGAGCCTATGTTGAAAGCATACAGGAGGCCCATTCTCATTTCATCCTCACTGCATCTCTTTTTATCATTGCTATCTGGCATTTGTGAAAAATTGAGCTTAAAACAAGATTAAACAACCCTCTGAAGATCATTCAGATAGTAAGATGGTAGAACTATGCTTTGAACTTAAGCAGAGTCCAGAGCAAGGGCACCAAAGAGCTATGTTCAGTTTTCTCTCCTTTCTTGGTAACTGTTTAACCTCTTCAGGTAGCATATTGTTATAAAGATCTATCTGATAAATCCATTTTTATCAATGAAAAAAGGCAGGAATAGCAAGTAATACATTTTGAAAGGTAACTTTATGAAAAAGTTTATTAGCATTTTGTTTGTGTAAGAAGTAGTTAGCAGTATACTGAGTAATCACCAAATACTGGCCCCAGTAGTGTTTTTAGTCCTGCTGGAACTACCATTGCTAAGTTTTACTGCTTATCTGCATTGTAGTCCTCATTGAAATCCTGCTGTTGTGTCTTATTTTTCACCATCACTGTATTTTTAAAATCATTGTTCATTAAGGTGATAAGTGAGTATAAGTGATAAGTGCTGTTCCCAGAAAAATGCGTTAAGTTCTATTCTTCTTTAGAATGAGTATGAATTAAAAGGAATGTAACTGTAGATAAAGAAGAATTTTAGGGCAGCCCTGGTGGCTTAGCAGTTTAGCGCCGCCTTCAGCCCAGGGTGTGATCCTGGAGACCCGGGAATGAGTCCTATGTCAGGCTCCCAGCATGGAGCCTGCTTCTCTCTCTCTCTCTCTCCCTATCTCTCTGCATCAGAAAGAAAGAAAGAAAAGAAAGAAAGAAAGAAAGAAAGAAAGAAAGAAAGAAAGAAAGAAGAAAGAAAGAAAGAGAAAGAAAGAAAGAAAGAAAGAAAGAAAGAAAGAAAGAAAGAGAAAGAAAGGAGAAAGAAAGAAAGAAAGAAAGAAAGAAAAAGAAAGAAAGAAAGAAAGAAGAAAGAAAGAGAAAGAAAAAGAAAGAAAGAAAGAAAAAAAGAAAGAAAGAAAGAAAGAAAGAAAGAAAGAAAGAAAGAAAGAAAGAAAGAAAGAAAGAAAGGGAGAGAAAAGAATTTTAGTTCAGTTGGGAAGTATTCATGTAACTGTATTTTATCAAACCAATCATGGTGACTGGAACCAAGATCATTAGAACCTAAATATCACCATATGAGTAAAAAAAAGTGCTGAAAATGTATGGAAGACTTCTTTTTGTAAGCAGCAAAATTTTTAAAATCATGTGAATTTTTCAATGAAGTTTAAACAAGTATAAATTTACATATTTTATATAATAAAACCCAGTGCTCACATGTTTCTTCTTCCTGATGTTTAAGATACTCAAATCTAAATAACTGTCCAAAGGAAACTCAGTGTACAAAGTAAGATGTAATCCTCTTGCCAAGAATTAAATCACTAATATATTCTATGTAGTTTTTGTTGTTTTAGAAATGTAAAATTCTACATAATTGATTATTACTTCTATTTAAATTATAGTAGTCACACAATGTGAATGTACCAAATGAAGTGCAACATAAAATTGACATGATTTTCATCTTAAAGTATTTTTAAAACTTGATTAATTTCTTTTTAGTCTTACCTTGCAAGTTTATCAGCTTATTTAATGTGATCACTATTGCATAATTACATAATAAAAATAACAAAAAGTGAATGCCTATTTCTGGGTATTTTCCTTAAATTCAGAGTTACTCTTAGGAAAATACAAGTTAACCCATCATCCATAATATTTTCAAATTACTCTGCTATAGTTAAAGCACATAAGCATATAGATTATTTCTTTTCTTGCATATGTTTTCCATTTATTTAGCTTTACTTTTTTTGTATTGTTTTAGACTCAGAAATGTTTTTAATACCATCCTGTATTTCCAGTGACACATGCACCATTGTGGATCACTGGAGTGTAGTGATTAAATGTTTTAGTCACAATTGCTATTTAACATTTTTAATGATTAAAAGTACTACACATGACAAGTAGATTTCTATATTCTAGGAAAATAAATAAATAAATAAAATTTTGTCCTTTTCCTGTAGAGTCAAGTATCTGTAGTTTCTATTTTATTCTTTTTAATCACCCAAAAAGTGTGATGGTGATGTGGTGATATAAATAACTTTTGTCTGGAATATTTTTATTGGTTAAAAAGCAGGTGTGGAGCAGCTATAGGTAGATAACATTACACTATGCCCATGAAAGACAAAAAAGAAATTAAAAATTAAATAATGTTCACAAATAATCAAACTGAAACAAGTGATCAAAAACTCCGGTTATTTCCTGGGAAAGAACATTTTTTTTTATATACTTAAAGAGATATGTATATTTTTTACCCCTAGAAAAGGTTCATTATGTTATTTAGCAAATACGGTGTTTTGGGCAACTTAAGAATGGAGTCACTCTAGGGATGCCTGGGTGGCTCAGCAGTTGAACATCTGCCTTTGGCTCAGGGTGTGATCCTGGAGTCCTGGGGTCGAGTCCCACATTGGGCTTCCTGCATGGAGCCTGCTTCTCCCTCCGCCTATGATTCTGCCTCTCTCTGTGTCTCTTTTACGAATAAATAAATAAAATCTTTAAAAAAATAAATAATGGAGTCACTCATCATTCTTTTAGGAGATTGCTTTTTTGTTTTCATTGCTTTGTTTTGTTTAAACCACCGTAATTATTGATAAGAGAAAAATTAAAAAGGCTACTTTTGACAGCTAAAACCTATAAATATGATGACCTAGAATAATTGCCAAACTTTCTCTATACTTATAAAGACAGAGAGTAATAATGGTGAGATTTGTGTTGCTCTTTTAAAAACCAGCCAAGATGAAATGTTTTAAAGGTCTTCCAGAAAACTCATGCATGGTACAATAGTAGTTACCTGATCATTAAAAGAGTGATGTTTCTGAGGCCTAAAGTTTCATTTCATTAAGATTTGTTAAGGATGAGAAGCATAACATACTGCAATTATAATCTTCCTTGGTATTTAACATAATTCACTTCTTCAGGTATATCCTTTTTGGTCAGTGGTTTCAAAATATTTTATCTTCTGCATATAAATGAGGACCTGTGCTGTGCTGAGGTCTGGCTCCCTGAGGCACCTTCCCATTTCTCTATTCTTGTTCCTCATTCCATGGTTTCTGATCTACCTCCTGTGGCTGTCCCCTCATCAACAGTGGCTGCTCCAGGCATGGAGGTGACTTTGACTACCACACAGAAAGTAAAGTGTAGAGAAGTAAAGACAGTCTTAGGATAGCAAGCCCATGGCACTTTTAGGACTAGACAGCATTGCTAGCTTTAGTTCAAGCTTCACTTATCCCACCCACTTCTCTTCAGGATTGCCCTGGCTTCCTCAAGGAGTATTTACAGTCAGGTCATTGGAGGACCTCTCAACGCTGACAAAACATGGTGTAGTTTCATTAAGGAATCTCACAACAGATCTAGAATTCAGTCTTTGGATACTCCCGGTTTTGTAAAACTCAGAGCAACTTCATCAGAGGTCTGCCTTAAATTATTTTCATCACACCCCAAAACTGGAATAAGAAGAAGTCTTCAGAGTTATCAGCATCCCTAACATAGAGTAAGAATGGCAAGTAAGGGACTGATATATGGAATATATCATTGTGGTTGTAGAGGGCAGTGAGACCTGCTATTCAGGTAACACTGTTCCTTAGAGGTGTAATGTGAAATCTAGAAGAGGAAGCCTTAAGAGCACAATACAATTAATTTTAAACTTGACTTAAATTATCCCATATGTAGCTGGCATAAGAAAACCCAACATATTTTAGTCTGGTACTTGACACTCCAGGATTCATAGCAGACCATTTCTGAGGTGGGAGAAAAAAAGTGACAAAATGTCTACATTTTCCAGGGGTGTGTAGAGGCAAATTTTCCACAAAGTGAATGAACCTTAAGTTTTGTTATCCCTTCACTGGCATGGCTCCTTCCAAAGCTCTGATTTTAATTTCCCAATTTTATATTTGGAATTTTGCATTTTTTTTCTTAGAGAGATCAACCCTGTGGTTCTGTGAGAAATTTTGCCTAGCATTAATGTGACCCTAGTCTAATGTGAAGGAACTTTAAGAAATAATCCCTATGATTTGCTGAATAGTATAATTTTATCTACAACATTCATAATTATTGTACTGAAATGTGAGGAGGACTGGGGTTATCTAAATCCATGTTGCTTTGAAGATATTTCCTAGGAAATCGAACCCTCTGACCCTCTATTCCAGTATCTTTGGCCACCTACAATGTTGACTAAGACTAACTAGGGTGCCTAGGAATGAGTACTCTGAAAATACACCCCTTTTTCCTTAGATGCTGCCCAATGTTAAGTTCTTAGGATGTCACACTGCTCTAAAATTAAATGAAATTTTCTTACAGTAATGTTCCGATTTTAGTTGTGAGGATGTAAGCCAGGAATAAATCTGAAATTGGCATAGCATGTCAAAATGATAAATATAAATTCCCAAATGAAGAAATTAAGGTTTTGAGAAGTAACCTAAGTCTAGGACTTTCTCACAAAAGAGCCCTGCTTTTAAAATGCATACTTCAGTTCTAAAATAAGATTTTCTTTCAAAGGCACATCTTTTACAAATTTTGAGGGGTAAAGGACAAGATGTGTCCTATAAAAATACAATTTTAGTAAATATCTGGAAAGCTATATGAGAGGCAAGGAGATTAAACTGAACTCATGAAATGACTTATTGAGAAAATTGTCTGATCAAATGCTTGATTTAAGGCCCTGACTTAAGAACTTTATTTCAGTAATGTGAATTAAATAAATAAAAAAGAAATAAAGCTTTATTCAAAAGCTTGATTAAGACTAGTTATTGTCACTATTACTATTAAATCTGTTTGTCATTAATCTGCCCTGAATTGCTAAAAACAGGAAGTGATTAGTGACATGCATTTTAGCACATAGGTAGACAGACTGTGGCTTACTATGTGCAAACATATTTTAGAATAAAAGCATTGTTTTTGAAAGTAGAACATAGCCTTATATATATACAACTAACTCTTGCTTATAAATAAAAATGTTCCACTTTTCACTAATATTCATAGATTACCTGTTAACATTTAAAATTTTCAATTCTTAAAAAAATTCAATTCTAAGACTATAATTTGGGGACAGAATCCACTTGTGTAGTTTAATATTTAAAATTTTCCAGAGTTCAAAGCTTATTGTCATCATTTAGATCTACCCAAGAATTGCCATGAATTTCTGGCAAAAGAATCAGCAGCATCCTTATGAAGCCCTAATTAACTCAGTGTAGATTATTCACATTGTAGTTTGGCCATTACATAAGAAACCACTTTCAGAATCAAGACTTGTATGAGTCCATTAGAAACATGGTAACTCTGCCCAAAGCAATCAAGCTATTTCCTTTACATGTAACTGTATTTTTCATGGATATTCCACCTTTTCAAATTTCTTTTTTTTTTTAATTTTTTAATTTTTTATTTTTTTTATTTATTTTTTATTGGTGTTCAATTTACTAACATACAGAATAACCCCCAGTGCCCGTCACCCATTCACTCCCACCCCCCGCCCACCTCCCCTTCCAACACCCCTAGTTCGTTTCCCAGAGTTAGCAGTCTTTACGTTCTGTCTCCCTTTCTGATATTTCCCACACATTTCTTCCCCCTTCCCTTATATTCCCTTTCACTATTATTTATATTCCCCAAATGAATGAGAACATATAGCTTGTTTACACTTATTGGTATAAATCATCAAGAGCTGCCTGTGTGAAAGTGGTTACAGTGTGCCAGAGATCATGTAGCCCACACCCATTTGTCCCTGAGGTTAACATTCCCAAAAGGCCATACCACTGGTGTACATTACAGAAGGACCTATTTCTCAATCTGGTTAGAATTGTCTTCAATCACTTAATGAACCACATTAGAGTTTTAGTTATTATTTACCTTCTAGTCATGACTAAAACCCCAAAATCAAAGTAAAAGGAAATAATTCCAAACTAGTAGTTCCATAAATGGATTCAGCTATGGAGAATGACAGGAATAATTTTCCATATGATTGCACCTTATCTATAGAGTAGAAAACTTGTATATTCAAAGATTTGGTGAGGTTATTTCCACACTTTAAAAATTAAAATGAAATATTATTTATAGAGCCATGTAACATGATATTATAAAGACCTTTAATGTCATTATAAAAAACTCTAACTGTAAACTTGTATGCACGTTAGCCACCTATAAATATATAACAAATGAAATGATAAAAAATGAAATAAGTTTACATATTAATTTGTGAGGAAGCTGAGCCTTATCTCAAATTCTTGTTATTATCAAATCAGTATCAATCTCATAAAACAGAATCACTTAAAACTGAAGGAAGACTGTTATTTTTTACCAAATTTAATACACAGATAAATGATTTACTCCTATTTTTATCAATTTAGATCTATAAGTTTGAATCTTAATTATACTTTTTAAAAATTTTTTTAATTTTTTAATAACTTGAAGTACTGAAATTGTACATGTGCATATGAAAAGAATATAAACACAAAATATACTAGAAGGTGGTCTGAAATATAGATTTATTAAATGTTAACAGGAAAACATGAGAAATATTTTATTTATAATAACTTTCTCATAATTATTTTTATGAACATGTATACTTAAAAACTTTTAAAGTACATTATTATATAATTACAATGAAATATAGCAGAAAGTACAATATGAAAATTGCTAAGTGTAGTTATAATGGTTAACTAACTTATGGTTCCAACTAAATGTACAATTTGTAGGTTATTGTTTTCATCTTCCACAATTATACATTCCATTGTTTATAGATATATTATAATTAACATTCTGAAAATATTGGTCAAGATCAATCACCAAATAAAAGAATTAGTAAACTTTTTAAAAGATACTTCTGTACTACTATAACATTAGCAAATATACATTACACAATTTTTTTTCAAAGAAGATATGAGAAATAGCTTCTGATAGGAAGTATATCTAATGCCTATTGCTCTCCTTCCCCTCCTCCGCCCCTACATGTATTTTCAGTTGTCTTTCCAACAAGCCTTAAGCTGAAAAACTGGATCCCACCATAAAAGGAAGAGAAAAGGAGTATGATGGGACATCAAATGAACAGCCATCAGAGCTACTTATGCCTGAAATGTGTCCCTGCTCTAGATATGGGTGCCTATGAGCTTTCTATCGTATTGACCCTTTGGGCTCTTATTCAGAGCCCACCTTCCACCTCAATATGCAAGGAAGTCCAGAACTTTGCCTTTTATTCTTACACAGAAAACTGCAGTGGATCAGTTTGTTTTGAAAATTGGCAGTTCAAAAGAATAATTAACTTTGGAGTCACCATTAGGTAAACACCACAAAAAAATTTATTTCTAACAAGATCTACCAAGGGATGCTAGAACAAATAGATGGAAGTTGGAGGAAAAATAGGATATTTGCATAATCTCAAAATGCCCCCAACCCAAGATATTTACTAATTACAAGGAAGAAACTAGTCACTTTATAGTGGAGAAATTTGGAAGACAACACTTTAACCAAATGATCAAGGTTAACATCTCTAGTAATAAGATATAAATATATATATATATATATGTATGATGTACATATATATATGATGTATCTCAATATGATAGACATATTAAAATACATATATCTGTATGCTGGTATTCATGTTAATAATACATAATCTCAATCTAATAATAACTACCATAATAATAATAAACTACCATAAGGGTAGTAATAATAAACTACCATAAGGGCGTGTGGGTGGTTTAATCAGTTAAGCATCCAGCTCTTGATTTCATCTGGGGTTATGATCTCAGGATCATGAGATCAAGCCCCACATCAGGCTCCCTGCTCAGTGGGGAGTCTACTTGAGATTCTCGTTCTCCCTCTCCCTCTGCCAATCCCCCACTGCACTCATGCAAGTACTCTCTCTCTCTCTCTTTCTCTAAAATATATAAACAAATCTTTAGAGAGAAAGAAACTATCATAAAAAACCAACTTGAGGAATATTCCACTAAATAATTGACTAGTAATCTCCAAAAGTTTCAAGGTCATGAAAGGGAAGGAAAAATTGTCACAGATTGGAGGAGATTAAGGACATATGACAAGTAAATGCAATGTGGGATCTTAGTCTGGATCCTGAAAAAAAATAAAGACATTATTGGAAAAACTGGTGAAACTAAAGAAAACCCCTACAGTTTAGTTTATAGTAATGTAATGTTAATTTCTGGGTTTTGATAGATGTGTAAGATGTTGCCACTGGGGAAACTGGTGAAGAGTAGTAGGCATTCTGTACTATTTTTTCCTCTTTTTTATAAGCCTAGAATGAAATTCAAAATTTAAAAAGTTATTTTTTAAAAAGGGAACTTGACAGTTCAAATAAATATATCAATTGTATTGACTAAACATAATTATGGAGTACCCACTATGTGCTAAACACTGCAGAGGATACTATGATGAGCAAACACAGTTTTTTTTCCTCAAAGAATTTGTAGTTTAGTAAGAATAAAATAAATTAAGTCAGTGACATGAAAGGTAACACAAATGAGGCAGTGGTGACATCCTGTTGGGGCTGTGTGTCTGTGTGTCTCTGTGTGTGTCTGTTGGGCATAGCAGGTTTAGAAAGGCTTTTTGTGAGTATGACATGATATAACTTGAAGATTGAATTTTGACAGAAGACAGAAAAGAAAGATTCCAGGCAGAGATCAGCATAAGGCAAAAAAGTTAGGATATTTGGAACTAGTAGGTGGTGTGGTTTGCCAAAGCATAGACTGTTACTTGTGTGTTACATCAGGTGATTAATGATGCCTTAACTCAGGCTTACTATAACAAAATACCATAGACTGGGCGGCCTAAACAATGGAAATGTATTTTCTTACAATTTTGGGAGCTAGAAATCCCAGAGCAAGGTGCTGGCTGATTTGATTCCTGGTGAGAGCTCTCGTCCTGGGTTAGAGATGGTGCTTTCTCACTATGACCTCATATTTTCAGGGAGAAAGCAGGGGCTTTTTCAGGTCATGTCTTATCAGGACATTAATCTATCAGATCATGACCCTACCCTTATGACCTCATTTAACTTTACTTCCATAAAAGCTCTATCTACAATTACAATCATATTTGGTGTTGGAATTTCAATATATGAGTTTGGAAGGGACACAGCCATTCAGTCCATAACATTCCACCCTTGGTCCCCCAAAATTCATGCCCTTCTCTTATATGAAATACATTTGTTCCATCCCACCAGCCTCAGAAGTTCTTAACTCAATACCAATTCTAAAGAAGCCCAATACCAATTCTAAAGAAGCCCAAAATCTCATCAATATATCATCTAAGTCACGTATAGGTAAGATTCAAAGTATGATTTATCCTGAGGCAAAATTCGTCTTCAGTCACAAATCTGTGAATCCAGACAAGTTATGTGCTTCTGAAATATGACGGTGGAATAGACATAGAATAGATATTCTTTTTCCAAAAGGAGAAATTGGAAAGAAGGAAGAGATGACAGATGCTAAGACAGTCCAAAACCTAGTAAGGCAAATTCCCTAAAATTTTAAGTCTAGAAAATAATCCTGTTTGGTTGGATGTCACACCCGCCAGGGGTCATTAGTATTAGCCTTATCACTAGGTAGAGTGGTCCCACCCCTTCAGCTGAGGATAATGACTTTTTCCCCTTGGTTCTATGCAAGTGCCCAGCCCTCTGAAACCTCTAAGGAGGTTTGCTCTAAGGAACCTTGTTCCTGAGATTGTAGTGGTAGCCTTAATGATCTCTGAATTGCCTAAGGGATCATTCTTCCCTTTCCTTGAAGAATAGCCTATGTTCACTGCCCAGTAGCTCTTTTATCTGGTCCTGTAGAATCCATGAAGTCTGACAACCTTCATTCTGTCCTGCTTTCTCTGTCCTTTCAAGTTCAAACTGGCGTGTCTCTGCTGATATAATCCATCTCTATTCCTGTCGCCTGCTGAGATGACTGATTAAATCTGTTAGTCCAACCCATGATTTTTTATCGAATTATTGTTGTTCAGCCACACTTCTAGTGTTCTCTTCAGGGCAAGCTTTCTCATTTTATTTTATTTTTTTATATATTACCTTCCAAACATTAGCACACTATTTATTTTATTCTAATAAAACATTATCTCATACACTAACTTTTGAGATTTGAAGATTGAAATTATGCAATGAATAATAAGTGTTACTCCAAGTCTTTTTTGGAAACAGAGGGAGGAAAATATTTCTATCTCTGTCTGTCATCTCCAGTGTTTTTGTTTTGTTTTGTTTTGTTTTGTTAGAAGAAATTATTTTTCACCTCCTAAAGCCTTGGTAATTACTAGAGTTAAATTTCTTAGCCTGATGGTTTGGAGGACAGAATCAAAAGATGATAAATTAAGATTTAAGATGGGATCCAGAAGTGGGGTGCTACTGTAACAAATACCTAAAAGCTGTGGAAGTGGCTTTGGAACTGTGTAATGGGTAGAGGCTAGGAGAGTTCTGAGGTACATGTCAGAGTCAAGACTGAGTCATGTCAAGTTTACTATCAACGGACTGTTGATACAATTCTGCCTATTTAAGGCAATTCTGGTAAGATCTCAGAGAAAAAAGAGAATACTGGAAAGAAAGCTTCCGTCATCTGAGAGAATACATAATAATCACGAACAGAATGTTGGTAGAAACATGGTGAGGTTTTGGACAAAAATGAGGAATATGTTATTGGAAACTGGAGAAAAGGCAATTTTTGTTATAAAGTGGCAAATAACATGGCTGACTTGTGGTCCAGAGTTTGTGGAAGGTAGAACTTATTATCAATGAAAGCAGATATTTAGCAGAAGAGATTTCTAAGCAAAGTGTTGAAGGTGTGACTTATTGCTTATATGAGAGGAGAGAAATGAAGAAAGAATTGTTAAGCAAAAAGGAGCTGAAAATTGGCGATTTGAAAAATTCTCAGCCTATCCCTACTGCAAAAAAAAATAATAATAATAATAAAATAAAAATAAAAATAAAAAATAAATAAAAAATAAAATAAATGAGAAAGCTTGCCCTGAAGAGAACACTAGAAGTGTGGCTGAACAACAATAATTCGATAAAAAATCATGGGTTGGACTAACAGATTTAATCAGTCATCTCAGCAGGCGACAGGAATAGAGATGGATTATATGAGCAGAGACACGCCAGTTTGAACTTGAAAGGACAGAGAAAGCAGGACAGAATGAAGGTTGTCAGACTTCATGGATTCTACAGGACCAGATAAAGGAGCTACTGGGCAGTGAACATAGGCTATTCTTCAAGGAAAGGGAAGAATGATCCCTTAGGCAATTCAGAGATCATTAAGGCTACCACTACAATTGTAGATGATAAATAGAGGTCCTTAAAAAAAGTTTGGAATAGATGTGGCAAATTGTCTTTCAATAATCTAAGGAAGGCTTTGCTATCAACTAGTTTTGATATTCTGTTTCACAGAATAACTATATTTTATTGTTTGATTAGTAAATATAGTAAATATGTGTGTGAGCATAACTGCACGGATACTACTAGATCTTATTTTAAGTAATATAATTATTAAACAAAGACTTTTGTAGAAAGCTTTTTGCTGAGTTGCACATAACATTTTCGTTACATAAGGCATTATAGTTCAGTCTTTTAAAAATCTAGTAGTATTTCTTTGCTTTGCTCAGGTCTTTGTGAGACAAAAACAAAAAGAAAAAACCCAAAGAAATCTTCTCTGTTTATATTTCCTTAAAGACATTATATTTTGGTATCAGGGGACCACTTGATCTTTTAAATTGAATATCCAGAACTGTCTTAAGGACATATAAGGCTTAATCATGAACTTATTTGTTAAATTATCAAGTTAATTTAACTTTCTATCCAACGGCTTTCCAAGAAATTATAAAATTGTCATCTGTTGCAAATAAAAGTTTAAAAGTTCAACTCCCAGGGAGAATTAGAGAAAGAGATCTAAAGTATATTAGTTTATCTTGGAATTGAAGTGGTATTTAAGTTACAAAATTTTTTTGTTTTAATTCTCTTGTGGAAAGCCAGTCTATCTCTGGGCTATTGATTTCAATTTTCAATGCTGGCCCTAGTGTCTGCTCCAACTTTGTCTTACAGTCTTGCTTCTTACACAAACAACAGCCATCTGAGATTAACTGTCAGTGGTTAAGATTGAATGACTGGACTATAGTGAGAACTGCCAGTGAGATAATCACTGCGAACTTTCCTGGCATGTTTCTTGAAGGTATGTGTCACAGTTTTCCAGAATAACCCCTAGTGAAATTCTGCCTTTTGGGGATTCATCTCCCTTATTTCACTATAGATTCTTTTAAACTAAACCTTAGGGTGTTACATACCTGGAGCCTTACACTATTAATTTGTAGAGTGATAGTTTATGAGACCAGAGCGATGGCTAGAAGAATCGATCCATTTTAGAATTGAGGGAATAAATTGCTGGACCTTTTAACCTAGTTTACTAGGACAATCTTTCCTTTGTTTTTAAAATATATCCAATCTGAGCCTCTTATTGATTTTAATACTGTGTATCACTCCCTATGTAACTGTTTAAATAAATTCAGAACATTGTGTCTTTGGAGCTGCTATTATAGGATCTAATTTTATTAACTCTTAGGAAGACCTTCTAACTTTTGAGATTACTAACAGGAGCTGACTAATTTGTTTTGAACTACTGTACATCCCATTTAACACTCCATGAAAAAGACTGGTTACTCTCTACTCTTCTCTTGAACACAAAGACACCTCCTAGCATGTGAGCTACAAATAGGAGGAGTATGTGAGAATGCAATACATCCAAAAGAATGGAAAATTTTCTCTTTTTTTCTTAGATTGTTTAAATATTGTTTTTCTTATGAATAGAATAAAAGTCCCATTATAAGGTATTTCACTTTATTATAAATTCAATTATACTGAGTTAGAACATACTCAGAGATGATATAGGAGGGATAGAATATTTCTGTTAAAAAGAGGCAGGTTACTTTTCATGCCCCTGGTTTTCAAAGTGAATTCTAGGAGTAAACATCTCAGACTTCCCTAGATTAAAAAAAGAACATAAAGATTTCTGTATGGAAATGACAGAAAATAAGACTTTGGTAATTTTTAAAAATTACCATTAATTTCTTTATGTTGCAGTTGTAGCATTGATTAACAAACATGCTAGCAATTTTTAAAATACTATCATTTATCTTTTTGTTAGTATCTTATTTTTGCTTCTTCCTGTAAATTTGACATTTAAAAAAAATGGGTGAAATCTTTGTTAGAATAATTTTATCCTGGGATGCCTGGGTGGCTCAGTAGTTGAGCGTCTGCCTTCGGCTCAGGGTGTTATCCTAGGGTCCTGGGATCGAGTCCCACATAGGGCCCTTCTTGAGGAGTCTGCCTCTCCCTCTGACTGTGTCTCTGCCTCTCTCTCTGTGTCTCTCATGAATAAATAAATAAAATCTTTTTAAAAAAAGAATCATTTTATTCTGATCCCTTATAAAATGCTAATTTTTAAAATCTCTTTCTGTGGAGATGAAATTGATGTGTCTAGATCTTTCACTTTATTTTTCTTCAAAAGCCTGATGCAGAATAATATAGAACCAAATTTTAGGAGGTATTTGCTGGCCTAAATCCAAAGCATTGTTTTTTGGATAACAGTGAGCATTTAGGTTTGGTAGTATTTGTATCTCCAGCTTCTTTTGGTTTTTGGTTTTTGGGGGTTTTTTGTTGTTGTTTTTTTTACTTGATATTTGTATGTGTATATGTGTCTGTGTTTCTTTTTTGTTTTAAATTTTATTTAAATTCTAGTGAGCTATCACATAGTACAATATTGGTTTCAATATTGTACTGATTCATCATTTCCATATAACATCCAGTGTTCTATATAACAAGCTTTGAAATGTTTAAGGCTTACCTCCTTGAGCTACCAAATCAAATTAGTTCAGTAATGTGATCTCAATTCATTTTGTATCCCCAACGACTGGTCAGCTAAAACCTGGTTAATAAGATCAAAAGCACACCATGCCACACTAGTCTCTGAAGCCCTGTTCCACTGCTGTGACAAGCCAGCTGGAGGTTAAAATCAGATCCATAATAACTGATGAGCACTCGGGCCTGTTAGGTTATGACCTCTGGAAACACCAGTACCAGACTTTATATTTAAGATCACCTGATGAGATTGTCTCCAGGAATGGAGATGCAGATGGGATAGTTCCCAGACAATTTGGGAACCTTAGGAATGGGAATGTTTATATCTGGATGACATAAAATAATTTTTTTGGAAGGAAGGAATCTTGTAAAGATTATTGCCACTGTTTACCATTCCATGAACTTTTCTAAACTACTTAAATTTATCTTGAAATGTAATCTGTGTGTAATGTCACAGAGAATAAATATATCCAGCATGGACATTTTACCAATGCTTATCTTGCCTTTAACTAAACCAGATCTTGTAATTGACAAACTTGCTTGTTTTTTGTTTCAAATACAACATGTTTCAGAATAAGGCTTTAAAGTTTAGGTAACAGTATGTTTTAGCTTTAGAGTGTGTCTGTTACACCTAGCATTATACTAGGGAGTTCAATTGAATGAGAAATTTATTCTGGGTACCAACTATGTTCAAAACATAGCTGAGGACCTAGGAATTACTTATAGACTACAGGTAATGCTACTAAACTGTAAATCAAATATCAACATACAAGGTTGAACAAGCAGCATTGTTTCCTTCTTTTCATTGTTCATTGCATTGATGGATACCACATGTCTCTCTTAGGTAATTTTTTTTCCAGGTGGTTAGTAATTATAGCCATTATTGTCTGTGATATGGCAGTGCTCAGATAGCAGCTATTCTGCTTATAATCAGATGAACAAGATATTATGTTTGGCTTTCTTTATGGAAAAAAAAAGGCATTTTATGAAATTGTGGTTAGAAGCCTGTTAGCAAAAAGGATGTGTGGTTTCTTGGAATGATAATTTGAACTTTTTAGAGAAATGGGAAAGTGTCTCGCCACTGAATTGGTTTGCGTCATTGCTTCTCTAGCTGAAATCTGCGGATTCTATCAGAAGTGTCCCTGGAATAAGACATAACCCTATAAAAGGGCACTAAGCAATGCTAAAGAGATGATGATGATAGCAGTAGTATCAGCTGATCACATGCCCAGCATCATACTAAGCACTTTAAATATTTCATCATTGAATTCTCACAATGATGTTATTATCATTTCATCAGACCTAGAGAAATTGAGACCTAGAGATTAAGAAACTTTCTCAAGGGCGTTAATAGGAGAATCAGGATTCATATGAATCTGACTCCCAGGTTTATGCTCCTAATGCCACATTGTTACATATTATAAATAAAACTTTGCATTAGTGGCACTTCCAAATGCATTACATTAAAAAATATAAAGGGGCTCCTGGGTGGCTCAGTCTGTTGAGAGTCCAACTCTTGATTTCAGCTTAGGTCATGATCTCAGAATCATGGGGTTGAACCCCACTTTGAGCTCCATGCTGAGTGAGATGTACAATAGTTCAAAGAAAATTAGTCAGTTCCCGTTAGTAATCTCAAAAGTCAGAAGGTCTTTCTAAGAGTTAATAAAATTGGATCCTATAATAGCAGCTCCAAAGACACAATGTCTCCCTCTCCCTCTGCCCGTCCCCTGCTTGCATGTATGGTCTCTCTCTCTCTCAAAACAAAATTAAAAATAAAAAAAGATAATAAAGAAAAAAATAACATGTTATGTGTATATTTTTAATAAAAACTACGTTAATATTTTCATTTCTCTGGAAATTTTTATTGCATTAAATTGCTAGAAAACCAAAATCTAAAGCTTGGCATTTTTTTAATAAATGTGTATGATGCTCCAGTAAATGCTTAAAATGCCTGTAACACATTTCATTTGTGAGATCTTTTTTATTAATGTGATCAAATAAGTAAATTATTTTTCCCACTTTGGGTATGTTCCATATTGATCTTCTGTGGCTTTCAAGAAGCCATACAATATAATTTTTACCTAAGTCCATTTTGACTCCACTTCATCCCCAAAACAAAAAGAAACAAAAAAATTTCTTATTTTATCTACACTTATTTTATCCTATGAGAAAAGCCAATAAAAGGAAAGAATCACCCAAGGCATTTTTTTTATTATTCAAAATTGGCAGGAAATTTTGTTTATAAAACTATGGAAACCAACTTGAAATTTACATACAAGGATTTCAAAACTTGTTTTGCTAATGCAGTGTCACTCAAGAATTCACTGAACCTCACAAGGTAAGCTTGCAGTGAATGTTTGTTTTGGAATATAATGACAGGCAAGAATTTCCTACACTGAATACTGAGATATAATTCACATACCATCCAATTCACCCTTTTAAGTATAAGATTCAGTGGTTTTTAGTGTATTCACAGAGTTGTACAACCATTATCACTATGTAATTCCAAAACATTTTTATCATTCCAAAAAGAAACTTCATCTGTATTGCAGACACTCCCCACTCCTGCTACCACCACTTCAGCTCCAGGCAGCCTCCAATCCACTCTCTGTTCCCTATGGATTTGCCTATTTTGGATATTTACATTAAGTGGAATTATACATCATGTGATCTTTGGTGCCTGGCTTATTTTACTTAACATAATGTTTTCAATCTTCCGTGGTGTAGGAAGTTTCAGTATTTCATTCCTTTATGTTGCTGAATAATATTCCACTGTGTGGATAGGTCACATTTTTATTTATTAATCAGTTGGTGGATATCTGGGTCATGTATTTCTTTTTTTTTTTTCATGTATTTCTTTTATACTAAAATCTGGAGTAGGAGCGTGAATATAGCCCCATGCTAGTTTCTATCTAGAGAACAATAAATAACACTTGCCTTTTCTCTCGTATTAACAACATCAGCTTATGAAAAGAAGATACCACTAGAAAGAAAGCCTAAACTTCCATTATTCAGATAATTAGAGAACCATGAGAATGTTTTTTCTCACTTAAATGCCTCAGCAAGTTAATTTTGTTTTTCCTTACCTTGCCTGACATTTGGCAGTATAAATTCATTGGCTGGCACCCAGAAAAAATCCACGTTAACAAAAATAGAAGAAAAAATATCTCTTTTCATGATTGTACACCAAATTAAGTATGAAAATAATCAATGTAATGTTATGAAGAGTAGAAATTAGGGTTGTTTTTTCCTCATCGTCTTTGTTATATTATTCCCAGATAATCCAAAGAGAAACATATATTTCAATTTATAGTGAATTTTGTGATCTGATACTTTATGTGGGTGTTTAGCAAGTAGCAATAGAAGAAAGAGCACTAGTCTGCAATTACTTACTGCAAATCACAAGCTGCTAGAAATACTGCTTACTAATTGTGTACCAAAGAGCGTGAGTAAAAAAGAACGGACAGGTCATGAAGTTTTTGTTTATCCTGTTACTTGCTTCTATAAACCATGATGCACGTTGCAGGACCTATGCAGTCATCAAAGGCCTCCTAGATAGCACACAGGCCCTGCATGTTTGGGAAATCCCATGAGGGGCTGAGAAACAGGTGTGAGGGCTTACTGTGTGATGCTCTTGTCTGTTCCTACTATGATGATAACAACAAAGATTACAAGAGATAATAGCTACCTGTTATTCATCAAATACTTACTAAATCTGCAGGACGCATTGCATCTATATTTTACCTTTTAACTTCATCACCTCTCAAGATCAGTTGCATCGTCACTATTTTATAGATGAGAAAGTATGGCACTGAAGAGTGAAGTGATTTTCCCTGCATTGCACAACTAAAAAGTAATGGAGCTGGAATTCAAACACAGGCTTGAATACATGTAAGAGTCCCTCTCTTTGAACTACTCGAAGATGGGCAGTTAATATTTGATATCAAAACTATATATGTCACACACCCTTAATATTGAGGATAATATGGTTTATATGGCCCAAAAGATGAGATGTGGTATGCTTGCCTCAAGTAAATCTATTTTGCCTGCTTTTATTCTGGATCTTGCAACTTCATAGTTGCCTCTTTAAGCTTATTCCTGTGGCTTCCTCTTCCCTCATGCTGTATCTTAAGTTATTCAGAAGGTATAATAGAGTTTTAATGGAATTAACGAGTGAATATCCCTTTTAATAATTTCAGTACCCATTGCTGACTCCTGGGTTACCTTGGAGGATGAAAGGAGTCCTTCTTACCTGAGAGGGAACTGGGAATCTCCTGGAGTTCTCCAGGATTTGAGGATTTCTTGGAATGTCAGGAGCTAATCCATTTCTTGTGAGATCTTCAAATCTGACCCAACTTTCCAGTCCTTGGAGAAAAGAGCTTGCCTGAGCTATTTCTGTATAAGGTCACATCATAAAATATTGTTATGTATTTTAATGCTTAGGAATCCCATTTATAACATTGAAAAGACCGAACAAATTCCTCCCACAGTCAAGTTCTTTTGGCCAGCACAGCACAGACAATTACATTGTCTTTGGGAAAGACCTACTTGCTTAAGTTTTCCACAGCCCCTTTCTGCTTATCTGTTATATCACATCTATCCTGCTTCCCTAATGAATATTCTCTGCCTGACCATGGAGCCTTTTGTTTCTGAAGCCTCCAAAAGGGATGGTCTTCTAAACTTCCAGCTCTACTGTTCTCCAATTCTCTGATTATTTCCAGTTTTTAAGAAAATAGGACTTGGGTTCTTTTCTTTGTCCTGCACTCGGATCTTCCTTGCTTTCCTTCCCCCTACTTCCCTTCCCCTCAGTGCCCAGACATCCAGTTCTTCCTCCCACTCTTGGCTGCACCATTCTTGCTGCAAGTGCCTCACTTGTACCTTGCCCCCCTCAATGCCCCAATGCCCAAAACACTGCTTATATACTCCTGCTTTATTCTTTTGATTGAATTCTCTATTACCATAGGGACCATGAGAATAAGCTGTTGAAACTGATTCACACTAAGAATGAATAATGCCCACTATTTCTTACTTTACTGTTAGGAAGGGGGTGGGGTGGAATGAGGAAGTACTTATGAACTTCAGTGATTCTTTAGTTGGTGGATTGCCAGGGTGGTGAGGGTGAAGGGATTGTGGAAGAATTCCCCTTATTTTTAACACTTCCCAAGGAATGCAGGGGAAGGGAGAGGCTATGGCCCCCAGCTTCCAGGACACTCTTCTTTCAGTGTTATAAAAAGGACTAGTTGCTACCCCACATATAGATATCCCACTTCCTTCTTCCCTGCATATGCACCCCCTCTAAGGACTGCTCTGGTCTTTTTTTTTTTTTTTTTTTTTTTGGACTGCTCTGGTTTTAACCAGATCTGACTTGGGACCTCAGTTTGGGACCTCAGTGTCTGTCTTAGCCTCCATGCAGTGGATAGAAAAATGCCATGCTTGATTCTTCACATGCTTGATTTGATTTGCTTTTAATTCTACAGCCAGTTCTGCAGGGTGTCTTTATCACAGCTTTGTAAGTGGAGAAATTAAGGATAATTAATTCAAGGACACACAGATAGTAAGTGCTGAAACTGGTCCTGGAACTAAAGTGTACCTGAACCCCAAAGCCATGGCTTTGCCTCTAGACTTTCTTAAGTTCTTGGGATCCCCCATCTCCAGATACTTGTGGTCAGAGGAGGAAGAAATCCACACAACATTCTCACCCACTGCTGGACTCTGGTCTTCAGAGGGATATCAAAGCAAGTTCTTGTGAGGCACACATACCTTTTCTCTTGCACAGATAATCTTAGCCATACTTCGTGTAACTGTCACTTAACTGTCTCCAACTCAGCTGTTTGTGTAACTCCTTACCAGTTAACTTACCTAATTATGATGAGCAGAGTGATTATGTCAAAACATTCAGATTTACATTGCCTGGAGCTTAGTTTTATAATTGTCAACAACTAGTTTTCCTTTTGCACATCCACATGAATCATCGTTGCCTATCCTCACAGAAAAATCTTACCTGTGAGATAGCTTTTAGTGCCTTCATTTTACCAGTAATGAAACTAAGACTGGGAGTTTATACTGAGCTGCACAGTCAGTGTCAACACACAAGTCTTCTGATTTCAACTCCTTTAAGTAAACCCTTCTTACATATGTATGGCACCATCACCTGTTATGTACATGGTATGATTACCTGGTTTCTAAAGCAAAAACTAAATAAATACATTGAATAGGCCCACGGTGGTTCTCCCAGCCTCCCCTTCCCCCTCATTCTGGACGAGAGTAATCCCACTCCTGTCATTCAAGGTCATTCCTCAGTCAGATCCAGATGCTCTTGTTTTGCACTAGTGAAGACCACATCCCACACTCCCCTGACCACCTGAGGTCACTGACAGACAAGACCCTACCCACTTGCCCATTTTAGAGCACATCCACATAGTAGGTGAGAGCTATATGGACAAACTATTTTTCTTCCCAAGGTGTTACTTAATTATTTTGTCTGTCTACTCTGACAGGCAGTAAAAGCTTTAAAAAGATTTGTATCACTGTCTCTTTGGGCAGACCTGCCCCTGCCACCAGGCATTACTGTCAGGCCCCAGGCATTGCTCTGTTTTCCTCCTCTACATAATGCTTTAAAAACATTTCTTTATGGGCTGTATTCTTGGCATAAAACATTGTCCCTCTTTTGTTCTGTTTGTTTATACATCAAATCAAAAACAAATAAGCACAAATAAAGCCATAGAATGAAAAAGGGGGACAAGGGGGCAATAAAAAAGGGTTTCAGAAATACTATCAAGTATAGCTTTTGTACAGCACACACCTTTCAAGGGCTATTCAGGACCTCCTAGGTGACAAGGTTCTTAAAGTTCACTCCTTTAAGAATTTTTCTCTCTCCTTCTTTGTCTAAATCTAGACTGGGATCCAAGTGTTCACTCTGAGAATTTCTTTATCTCTACCTCTTTTCATTTGCCACATCTTATGTGTGGTTTGAGAAGCAAATGAAGAGACTAGTCAGAATTATACCTAAAAAAATTTCCAGGATCCCTGTGATAGTTTGAGGTTCCTACTAATAAATAAACATATGCACTGTATAGTACTAGAAGTTGTGCAATCTCTCTGACTGCCATCACATCTTTTAAAATTATTGTTAATTTTTTTCAACAATATTCAATACAGTTGAGGGGTTATCTGGGGATAGGTGAGATTTGGTCATACATAAAAAATAAAATATAAAAATTTTCCAGAAAATATTTAATGTCATTCTTGATACCCTTTATTAAAATCATGCCCTGTTTATCTGTAGAATATATTGACCTTTTATTATATTTTTCCATTTAACTTGTTTTAATGGAAATAAATTTAATAATGTAAAATATCTGCATTGTAAAGATTTAATAATTTTACATTTAATAATTTACAAAAATTTAATAATTTTACATTTTATAATGTAAACCCTCTACAATGGCAAAAAGGATTTTTGAAAATTTTAGTCTTAGTGTGTTCTTTTCTCACTGTACCAAGTTACCAAAAACTCAAATCTCAGTAAATAGCTATCACCTTCAGAAATATTTCATGTCAAACTAAAGCACATGCAAAGTAAAAACAATTCTTTAGAGTGAGAAAAATATTATAGCCATAAAAATAATTAGAGTTTTTCTTATGTTGTTAATTTTAGCCATTCTGACAGGTATGAAGTGGTATCTCATCATGGTTTTTAATTGTATTTCTCTGATGATGAGTGATGTTGAGCATCTTTACATGTGTCTGTTAGCCATCTAGATGTTTTCTTTGGAAAAGTGCCTATTCATGTCTTCTGCCTATTTCTTAACTGGGTTGTTTGTTTTTTGGGTGTTGAGTTTAGTAAGTTCTTTGTAGATTTGGATACTAACCCTTTATCAGGTCCGTCTTTTGCAAATATCTTCTCCCATTTCCATGCCTTTTAGTTTTGTTGTTTCCTTCACTGTGCAGAAGCTTTTTAGCTTGATGAAGTCCCAATAGTTCATGTCTGCTTTTGTTTTCCCGTGCCTGCAGTGACATGTCAAGTAAGAAGTTGCTGTAGCCAAGGTCAAAGAGACTTCTGCCTGTGTTCTCCTCTAGGATTTTGATAGTTTTTGTCTCACATTAAGGTCTTTGATCCATTTTGAATTATTTTTGTGTATGGTGTAAGAAAATGATCAAGTTTTCCCAATACCATTTGTTGAAAAAACTGTCTTTTCTCCATTGGATATTCTTTCCTGCTTTGTCAAACATTGACCATATAGTTGTGGGTCCATTTCTGAGTTCTCTATTGTGTTCCAATGATCTGTGTGTCTGTTTTTGTGCCAGTGCCATACTGTCTTGATGATCACAGCTTTGTAATACAGCATGAAATATGTAATCATGATGCCTCCAGTTTTGTTTTTCTTTTTCAGGATCACTTTCGCTGTTTGAGGTCTTTTGTGGTTCCATGCAAATTTTAGGATTGTTTGTTCCAGCTCTGTGAAAAATGCTGGTAGTATTTTAATAGGGATTGCATTATATGTGTAGATTGCTTTGGGTAGTATAGACATTTTAACAATGTTCTTCCAATCCATGAGCATGGAATGCTTTTCCATTTCTTCGTGTCCACTTCAGTTTCTCTCATCAGTGTTCTATAGTTTTCAAAGTACAGATCTTTTACTTCTTTAGTTAGATTTATTCTATGGTATCATATTGTCTTTGGTGCAATTGCAAATGGAATCAATTCCTTGATGTCTTTTACTGCTGCTTCATTATTAGTGTACAGAAATGCAACAGATTTCTGTGCATTGATTTGATATCCTGCGATTTTGCTGAATTCATATATGAGTTCTAGCAATGTTTTGGTAGAGTCTTTTGGATTTTCTACATAGACTATCATGTTGTCTGCAAATAGTAGAAGTTTGACTTCCTCCTTGCCAATTTGGATGCCTAGTATTTCTTTTTGTTCTCTGATTGCTAAGGCTAAAACTTCTAGTACTGTGTTAAATAGTAACGTTCAAAGTGGGCATCCTTGTCTTGTTCCTGACTGTAGGGGAAAGGCTCTCAGTTTTTCCCCATTGAGGATGATATTAGCTGTGGGTCTTTCATATATGGCTATTATGATGTTGAGATATGTTCCCTCTATTCCTACATTGTTGAGGGTTTTTATCAGGAAAGGATGCTGTAATATTTTGTCAAGTGCTTTTTTCTGCATCTATTGATAGAATAATATGGTTCCTGTCCTTTCTTTTATTAATCTCATATGTCATGTTGATTGATTTGTGAATATTGAACCACCCCTGCAGAATTTTGACTATTAAAAATGTCACATGAAGCCATTAAACACTTTTGTTCATTCAAAGTTCTCGCATTTTGGAACTTAATTTACTGATGGTCCACCTACAGTTAATTTTAAAGTTTAAAATAAACTTCACAGAGACAACCCTCCGGAGTCCTCTAGTTAGAATACAAATAGAGTGCAGCTGTTCTTCAATGTGTGGAGATCTCTCCCATCACAAGTCAGAAAAGCATGAGTGAGAGCTGTGACAGAGACACAGTACTAATGGCCAGAAAGTCAGGAGTCTAATTCCTCTGTGAATGGAGTTAGCCTCCACACAGGAAAAGCAAAACAAAATCTCCAGCAAAAAGATATTCTGCAGTCTCAGGCAGCATCCTCAAGCTCATCCAGACCCCGTCCCAAACATAATCATTTGTTACAAGGACACTAGAGAAGAGAGCCCTGAGCCTTGCCTCCAAAAACTAGGTGCATCTGGGGTAGGAAGTGTCTGGAGCAGCATCTTTATGCACAGAGTAAAACACAGTTGTGATTGATAGACACCAGATTTTGGTCCCTTTGGAAAGATAAATTTCAGAGGTGGCAGATTTTGTAGTACCTGAAAAGTTCAAATAAAAATTCAAAGACCATATATACTCATGCTTACAAAGTATTAAGCAAACTATAGTTTATCTGTGCTCATTATAGTAAATTTTTTGTTACTGTTATTGTTGCAGTAAAATTTACATATATAAAATGAAGTGCAATTTGATAACATTACATGAAGTTTTAAAGTAGCATAATTATAGTTTTTTTAGTTGAAAACAACAATTTTTGATACAACCCCAGTGCTGAAGGAAAAATGAAAAATAAAGCAAAATCCCATAGGAAGCTGACAGTGTCTGATTCAGTAACTGACTTATCTTCTATGCGGTATCAAACACTGCTGCTGCCAGTGCTGTTGTCAACATATCTGTCCTCCCAGACATGCTTAGAAGGCTAATATAGGGTAATACCTCCTTGACTTCTACAATCTGAGTCCAGAAAAGCCTAAGGGCCAAATAGTTTAGATTTCTTAAGCCACAATAGTGGAAATGTTTTTTCCAGTTTTTTTCCATTCTTTGACTCATAAGAAGGATGCTAATGTATTGTATATACTAAATATCATGTAGAGTACTATGCATGAGTTATATATAAGCAGGCTTCAGAGAGCATAAAAAAGAATAAAAACTACATGCATCCCTTATTTTTTATTTAATAATAGATTAGCAATTATTATGTATCAGATAATGATTCAGAAACATCCAGAATCATTAACTGTTTAATCATTGAATTTATTAGTTTAAATTGGCTTTTCTTCTTTGTATAGGTTCTTGAAAGCTTGAACTGCAGTGGAGGGTATTATGCTGAGTGAAATAAGTCAATCGGAGAAGGACAAACATTATATGTTCTCATTCATTTGGGGAATATAAATAATAGTGAAAGGGAATATAAGGGAAGGGAGAAGAAATGTGTGGGAAATATCAGAAAGGGAGACAGAACATAAAGACTCCTAACTCTGGGAAACAAACTAGGGGTGGTGGAAGGGGAGGAGGGCGGGGGGTAGGGGTGAATGGGTGACGGGCACTGAGAAGGGCACTTGACAGGATGAGCACTAGGTGTTGTTCTGTATGTTGGCAAATTGAACACCAATAAAAAATAAATTTATTATTAAAAAAATAAAGAAGAAAGAAAGAAAGAAAGAAGAAAGAAAGAAAGAGAAAGAAAGAAAAAGAAAGAAAGAAAGAAAGAAAGAAAGAAAGAAAAGAAAGAGAAAGAAAGAAAGAAAGAGAGAAAATCAGTAAATTCAACAGGTTTCAGAGTACTTGACCTAATATGTTTGAAATGAATATTTATTCCTTTTATCTCTGTGTTTGCATTAGACTTGTGTCAATTATATGGTTCCTCTCTACAGCCTCGATAATATAGACATTTCAAGTTGGAATGTATAGTTCTATTTTTACAAATATTGTTTAGAAACTAACTTATAAACTCTGTGATTTATGAAATATTTGTGAACAAAACTCCCAATGTCTTTGGAATGCCGTAGATGAAAGAGGGTCTTGTATTGAGCAATTTGCCAGTTTGAGACCTGCCTTTTACAATTGCTCTGCGTTTGACCCCTTAGTCCTATTTTGAGTTACCAGATGAAAATAAGGTTTCCCTTCAAGTGGTGGTTGCTAAGGGTAACTACTACTGACGCCAAGAGATGAATACTCTACCTCCTTAGTATAATGCCTACTTTGTGAGCTAAATAAAGAGCCAAATTGCAGAGAAAGAAGTAGTATAAATGTGAAATATCAGGAAAGGAATAGAAACAGAAATATTAGAGATGTGAAAATCAAAAAGAGAATTGCTACCAGCAGTTTTTGGTAATGCCTGATATTTTGGATAGCTATCCTAATCTGGAGATTCTGCATTTCCACCCATCATAGCAAGAAAATTAGCAATATTTGCTGGCTCAAGACTTTCTTTTGTAGCACAAATATTTCATTAGTTCTTAGTGGGTTTTTAAAAAATGCAAGTGAGATTCTGATGGAATTGCATAGGAAAGGTTTTTGTCAACTTTTTGTCTTGAATCTTCAAAGTACAGATAGCTTTTGCCATGACAATTACTTAATGCTGTTCGGAAAATTTGTAGCAGATAGGGTCAGTTATCTCTAACTGCAGTTGAGATAATAGATTGTTTTTTGAACATGCTGGTTTTCCTAGTCAACAGAAAGTGTTTATAGCAGCATTCATAATTGCTTTGACCAAATTATGCTATTTTAATATAGCCTTTGCTATGATTGCAAAAATCTTAAATTGTATCTTAGGCATTGCTGTTCTTGAATGGTGAATTCATTACTCTTTTATTGGCATCTGCTCTGTGCCAGGAATTGCACACTGATTGGGAAAATGGACATAAAATTAAGTAATTCAGATTAATATACTGTGCGCTACAGTCAAGGCATCAACTAGATGTTATAGGAGCATAGAGGAAGAACTATGTTCACTGGCTGTCAGATTTAGCTGTGGATGGATGTGTATGAGAAACATCTGCCTGCAGCAAGGTCACTTCCTTGATTATCAAGGTTCATCCAACTAGTCTCTTAGTTTCTTTGCATGTCTCTTTCCTTCCCCCCAACTTCTGAAATTAACTTGTTGATTAAAGAAGATAACTCAGCTAAGGAAGATTCTTCTTCCCAGAGTAGAGAGGGTGGAATATGGGTTCCTCTACCCAAGATTCTGCAAATATATCCTATATGAGAATGAATGTTTTTGATATTTTCTTTCTTTCTAATTTATTTTTAATTTTTAATTTAAGTTCAATGTACTTAAGATTTAGTGTATTATTAGTTCCAGAGATGGAATTTAGTGATTCATCAGTTGCAGATAACACCCAATGCTCATTACTTCAAGTGTCCTCCTTGATGCCCATTACCCAGTCACCCTATCCCCCCCACCAGCACCCCTCAGTTTGTTTCCTAGAGTTAAGAGTGTCTTATGATTTGCCTCCCTCTCTGTTTTCATTTTTATTTTTCCTTGATATTTTCTAAGATGAGAAGGAGGAAAAAGAACTCTAGATGCACAACTTGGAACAGCTTCTGTTTCTTCTTGTTTCCCAAGACAGTCCTAACTTCAAATGAGTCCTCCTGCCCTGGTAAGATCCTGTTTATCAGATTTTATGTCCTGATGCACTTGATTTGGGAAATATGGTAAATGTAGCAAAAATGCACAAAATGAAGAGGACCTATGATGCACTGCTGCGCTGTGGTGCAAGGTTTATGATAAGGAGCAATAAGAAATAACATTATAAACTAGGCCTGTAAGGACTTACTATAGAGGGTTTTATATGCAATAGTAAGAAGTTTGGACTTTGTGCTCCAGGCAGAGAAGACATCAAATTTTTCAAAAAAAAGATTTATGATCATTTTTTATAATAAATTTATTTTTTATTGGTGTTCAATTTACCAACATACAGAATAACACCCAGTGCTCATCCCGTCAAGTGCCCCCCTCAGTGCCCGTCACTCATTCACCCCCACCCCCCCACCCTCCTCCCCTTCCACCACCCCTAGTTTGTTTCCCAGAGTTAGGAGTCTTTATGTTCTGTCTCCCTTTCTGATATTTCCCACACATTTCTTCTCCCTTCCTTTATATTCCCTTTCACTATCATGTATATTCCCCAAATGAATGAGAACATGTAATGTTTGTCCTTCTCCGATTGACTTACTTCACTCAGCATAATACCCTCCAGTTCCATCCACGTTGAAGCAAATGGTGGGTATTTGTCGTTTCTAATGGCTGAGTAATATTCCATTGTATACATAAACCACATCTTCTTTATCCATTCATCTTTCGATGGACACCGAGGCTCCTTCCACAGTTTGGCTATTGTGGACATTGCTGCTAGAAACATCGGGGTGCAGGTGTCTCGGCGTTTCATTGCATCTGAATCTTTGGGGTAAATCCCCAACAGTGCAATTGCTGGGTCGTAGGGCAGGTCTATTTTTAACTGTTTGAGGAACCTCCACACAGTTTTCCAGAGTGGCTGCACCAGTTCACATTCCCACCAACAGTGTAAGAGGGTTCCCTTTTCTCCGCATCCTCTCCAACATTTGTGGCTTCCTGCCTTGTTAATTTTCCCCATTCTCACTGGTGTGAAGTAGTATCTCATTGTGGTTTTGATTTGTATTTCCCTGATGGCAAGTGATGCAGAGCATTTTCTCATGTGCATGTTGGCCATGTCTATGTCTTCGTCTGTGAGATTTCTGTTCATGTCTATTGCCCATTTCATGATTGGATTGTTTGTTTCTTTGGTGTTGAGTTTAATAAGTTCTTTATAGATCTTGGAAACTAGCCCTTTATCTGATACATCATTTGCAAATATCTTCTCCCATTCTGTAGGTTGTCTTTTAGTATTGTTGACTGTATCCTTTGCTGTGCAAAAGCTTCTTATCTTGATGAAGTCCCAATAGTGATCATTTTTTAAAAAATAATAATTCTAGTGCCAAGATGGAAAATATAGTATAAATTTATGAGTTATTAACTTATACATAATAATTAAAGCCATGGATGGAAGGAACCAAGGAAAGAAGGAAGGAGTCTTTAGCAGTGTATGTGATTGGAGATAAATGAAGGTAGAACAAGTAAATAGGATTGCAAAGGAGTGGTTAGAAAGAAGAGAACCAAGAAAGTGTGTTTAGGAGCCAATTAAGGAGCACATTTTAAGACAGAGGAGTTGGGAGGGGTGCCAGGGGTCCCAGGAGTCAAGTAGGAAGAAAATTTAAAAAGTACTAGTGGATTTGGTGATCAGAAGGTCATTTGAACTTTAGTGCTATTTGGGTTTACTTCATAAGGTCTTGTTTGTTAAGGGAAAAGTCTGTTCGTATTGGGGTAAGAAACTTTTCGGGAGGCAAAAGAGGAAATCTAATGGAGTAAACATTTTTCTTTGGAGGGAAAAAGGATCACAGGAAAATTAAACTATTCTTAAGACACTAAAGGAAACCCTAATCATAGAATTACAAGACTATTACTGGTCATTTAAATTGTGCCATCATAGACCAAGACTCCACCTAAAGTGTTTCAGAGAGGTGAATATTTTAATTGCTTATATTGAATCCAAATTTTGAGCTAATAAGCAGACATATTAAAACTAGCACCCCACTGATTTAATTTGGAGAGAGACATTTATATTAGCTGTTTCTAAGACTATTCTTTCAACCTTTCTCAAAACCATGGTTATTTCACAATTGGTTCTCAATTTTGAGAGTAGAACTGCTATAATAATTATATATATATATATATATTATATATATATATATATATATAGCTTCAGATGTTTTAATTCCTGAAAGTGTCAGAACTCCATGATTAGCCTACCTTTTCAGATTTAATTTCTTCCTTTGGGCCCTTATATGTGAATGCCAGCTGCCTTCTGCCCATTAAATTCTAGGGCAATCTCATTCTAGCCCACCCTGTTGTAAGCAACAAACTCACGGAGGGTAGGGGGAAATTGTACATTTTTGACTGTGTAAACATGAACCATTTTTTCGGTAATTACCCTCTTTGATATTTCACAAGATATCATTTTCATGAGAAATAGTACACAGGAAATATGCGACGTCTCTGGCCCTCTGAGAGGCCTTGCATGGGGTGTTCCCCTGTGGCTGGGAGGAGGACTTGGTTTGCAGATAAACTAGCTGCATGACTGAGGGTTTCTGCCGTTTTGGTCTGAATGCTTGGCATGGTAGCAGACACATCCTTTCTTTGTGTCTGTCCTTTATTCTTAAGGATTGAGAGATGCAGAAGTGTCATGTGGCACAGTTAGGAGAATAGGCACTGGCCCAGAAAGATGGAGTACTGGGGTTTAGTTCTGACTTGGGCCCATATTAGCTCTGTAACTCTCTATGGACAAGTCACTGAAGCTCGCTGAATTTCCTCGTCTCTGAAATAAAAGAAATAATGTACCCTGATGACCTCACAGAATGGTGATAAGGATCCAGGGAGAGAATACCTGGAGAAATGACCTGAAGATGTGGGCTGTTGTCAATACATTGGAAGTACACCATTCTCTGTTAGAGGACAAGTATCATCTAGGTATTTGTAAAAATCAATGATCATTGTTATAAAACAAAGCACCTTGTCTCTGTATTTCATGACTGAGATCCATTTCAAAAGGACAGTAATTTCAACCTGAGCTAAATAATGTTTTCATTTCTCATTTTTAATTATGAACTTTTAAGCTTACAGTAATGTACAGAAAATCATAGCTATTTTTGTACCTTCCTCATAGCTAAAATGGTCATGCCATTTTGCATCATTTCCTTCAGATTTTCTTGCAAACAAATGAAGTTTACAGATATTGCTGAAGCCCCCATCTTCCCATCCCAGTTTCTTCCCTTCTTTGAATGTTGCTACTATCTTTAAGTTGACATCTATCAACCCCATACATGCATGTCTTTGTCCTTTTACTATACTTCAATTTTTCCAAAATATATATTATAATGTATATTCTATATAGATGTATATATATGATATATACACACATATATATATACTGTTGTTTTGGAGGATTTAAACTTGTACATAAATTCATTCAAAAATGATATTTTAGGAGATTCATCCATATTACACATGTAGTTCTATTTCATTTTAGCTTGAAAAGAGAATGTAGATTATTACAGGTAAGAGGGTAAATCTGGACAATATTTAGTAGAGCAATTTGGAAATACTGAGTAAATTTCAGAAAATGTATATTCTATGACCCAGAAATTCACTTTCATACAAAATCTTTAGAAACTGTCACACGTGTGCAAAGAATGTGAATAACTTTTCAGTAGCAGTAATAATGAAAACGTGGGAGTAATCTAGCTAGTGAAATGGACAAATAGTAGAATACTATATAACAGCTAAAATAGCATTTTAATAAAGCAGTTTATGATAATCTTAGAAAAATGATCAAACTATTAAAATGTATAACTATACAAATAATACTTGAGAAAAATCTATCTGTGAAAAATTATTTAATTTGAAACCTTATAAAGCAAAATATATTCTCTTGTACCTCACTCATTATAATTTTTATATAATCTATTTTTGTTCCAAACCAATGTATTGGGATTGAATGAGCTAACTACAGGAAAAAAATAAGACACCTCCAAAAGAGATTCAGGTTAGGAAATAGTCATGATCTACTTTGCAATTTTATTTCAAAGTTGTTATGCAATGCTTCATAGCAACTCCTTATACTATCTCAGTAAATCACAATCAAAGAAATCCTTGAAATTAGTGGTTTTTAGGGTTTCTCCACTTTAAGAAAATCTGACATATTAAAACATGGGCTTAAACATAAACAGTAAATTGAGCATTTCCTAAAAGGGAAGGTTACACTTTTGGATAAGGACATCCAAAATATCTTAAATATGACTCAATATACCAAATTTATTTTTTCAATGCTTTAGGAATGTATCTATTGCATAGGGAGAAAAAGTACATCCATGATTTGAAAGGTAGTAATTTTAGCACTAAACAATTATTGACACTTAAGTATCATATATTAATAACTGTAGTGATAAACCCTATTAAGGTCATCATTGAGGATAACCAGATTATTACTATTCACCCTTCCAAAGTCTCATAGTTGCAGTCAATCACAGTATCATTCTTTATTTGCATATATTGCCATGTTCATCACTGTGAAGTTGACATGATATTCTTATTACTCATTCTGTAAAATTAATGTTATAAATCAGGTGATCATTAAAATTAAGCAGGGTTTAGTTTTGTGACCTCATTCTACTCAAGAATCATTGAGTGACCTTCTCACTGTGAAACAATTTTTCAAAGAATATTGATTCTGTTAGGATGGTTTTCACCAGTCATTCAGACTATTCATGTATATCCTAGATCCTGCCAATTATGCATTTCTGGGCACCATCTGAAATGAGGAGGGAGCAAGTGGGATGCAGGAGGAGGAAGGAAGGACCATGTAGAATAGTTATAGAATCAAGTAACTCATGATGGGTCACAGCTGTGTTTATTTCAGCGGCTTCTTCTGCTAAAATTTGGAATACCAGTTCTAGGTTTATTCCTGGAAGAACATTTTTCTCTCAACTATATGCAAAGAAACAGGTGAGGGCAGCAAAACAAACTATAATCCAAGATTAATTTCAGAATTGGAAAATTTAGAAGATATGAGGAACAGAAAGTTTTGCTGTAGTCTTTCTGGTATGAAATAGTATTTATCAGATGACAGGGTCAGTTAGTTCAAACTAACAGTGACTGAAGATGAGATCAATGGCTAAAAGCTGACAAACTGCCACTTAGAGATTTGCAAATTATTCCACCGGCTAAAAAAGGATTTAAATAATTTTTTTATTCATGCCAGCTAAGACCTTGCTTAGCTCCTCTCTTGACCTCTAAAATTAATGATTTAGATCTATTCTTTTCTTTACTATAAGAGTTAAATTATATCACTTGACTGATTATATCATCAAGTTCATTAGAAGAATGCCAAACCCCCAACTTCACTGTGAGCTACATAAATATTACGTTTGAAGAACAATGTCTCTTACTCTCAAGAATTTATATTTTGAGGATATGAAGTTTTATTTAATATAAGAATCCTTTAACCACATAATTTTCATTCTTAGTCACTTAGTTTAGTTTATGTTGTGATGAAATGACTAATTTGAACTTTGCTTAATTTGAAAGTTTAATGTAATATAGATTAGGTTTAAATACTATCCTATTGAAAGTGCCTCTTATTACTTATACGGTTTAATTAAGCTTCTCTGGGAGTGCCTGGCCTGGGTGGCTCAGTCAGTTAAGGGTCTTGATTTGATTTCAGCTGAAGTCATGATCTTGGGGTCTTGAGATCAAGCCCCACATCAGGCTCTGTGCTCAATGGAGAATCTGATCTAGTTCTCTTTCCCTCTGCCCCATCCCTCCCATTCACTCTTGCTCTCTCTCTCTCTAAAATAAATACATCTTTAAAAATTTAATTGAACTTCTGTAAGCAAAATAGTTAACTTTTTTTGAATGTCAAGTGTTTAAGACATCATCCTTTCCATGCATCACACCTCACTTTTCGTACATACTTATTCCTTATTTCTACTTCTTCATCTGTAAAATGAAGATAATTAGACCCATCTCAAAGCCTTGCTTGAGAATTAAATGAGATCATTTGTAAAGCATTTTGAACAGTATAAACACTCAATAAATACAAGATATTAAAATCAGCTATTTTGATAATCAAAAGAGTCATATGAGGTAGACATTATTATTATTCCCATTTTTAATGTACAGGTAGCTCACACAGCTGGGAACTGACAACACTGAGATGCAAAAAATCCCAGTTATGTTTGGTTTTAGAGTTCAGTCCACTACCTCATTCAAAAAGCTAAATAGCAATTAATTTTTTTTCTTTTACTTTAACGTATTACAAATTCCTCAAACAAACCCTGACATAAACAACCCCATCTCTATCATGACTATCCTAGCTCTATCCAAGCCCATTAATTCTCTCTTATTCAGGTTGGGTTTTTTTGTTTTGGGGGGTTTTGTTGCTTTAAAAATTTATTAGGGTTAGTGTGAGTTTCTCTTTAGAATATAATATCTAATTCTGAGCTTCTCAACCACAGTGCCAGTTGGTAGGTGTGTCACAGGTAATTTAATTCAAAACAGTACAATAAAGAATTAATGTTGACAAAGGACTCTTTAAACATAAATTGGGCCGCCCGGGTGTCTCAGCAGTTTAGTGCCGCCTTCAGCCTAGGGCCTGATCCTGGAGACCCGGGATCAAGTCCCACATCGAGCTCCCTGCATGGAGCCTGCTTCTCCCTCTGCCTATGTCTCTACCTCTGTGTGTGTGTCTCTCATGAATAAATAAATAAATCTTTAAAAAAAACACATAAATTATAGCAGATACAAGATTATCCCTAGAACAACATCCTGTTCACTCCATTAGAAACTTCCGTGCTTTCTTGAGAAGGAAAATAGCCTCCCAGGAATCTTATACAAACTGCAGATCTATAATCAGCACACGTCTGGGGAAGGTCTTCCTTGCCATCCAACATGATTGCTGGGTTAAAAGATGGAGAATGGCTGAGAAGACCACCCTTCTAAACTTCCATAGAGGTTCTCTTCTTAACTGACCAGTTGAGGAAAAAGTATGACTATACTGAGAATCATCAGATCCTGTATGTTTGGGATCAAATGACATTTTAACTCTTCTATCATCTGACTGCATTGCTATTTACCAGGCTCATTCATGGTGTCAGCTCATTTTAGAAGTACAACATCAACAGAAAATTTCAGGTGGGATTTTAATACCAAGACCTTTATAGGGGAAAATTTCAGTAGCTGAGTTAACTAAAATGACTGTCTGAGAAGATTGATAAATTGTATTTTAGTGCGCTTTGTAGAAGGCTCAAGGTAAGAAGATGTTTAGTGAAAGCTTTAAATTCATGAAAAGTTAACAACAATCCAAAAAATCAGCCCAATTTTTTACATTCTTATACAAAACTCACATAATATTTGAGGTTTTTTTATCCCAACTTCAGTCCCTCTGAAAAAAATTTCACTTGGTTTAACCTAAAAAGAAAAAAAATGCTATTTTAGGTCTTTTTTTAAAAAAAAACTTCTAAAAAGCAAGTACCAAATATTGTGATACCAGTTTTTCAAATAAAATACTCTCCAAGAATTAATAACAAATTTCAAAGTTTTACCAGTAGGCAGTATTATAAATTCTATAGCTAAGAATTATTTTGTGTTTCATACATATGGAGGGAAAGTATTGTGGACTGTTTTTTGATGTAGTCAATAAGCTCTGTATTACATCATAGTACATCACTATTAGGGGAATGTTCAACTAAGTTGTTAAATTCTTTCCATATTAGAAATTAAAGAATAATTTAAAACATTAAAATTATAGAATAATTCATAATAAATGTGATATTATTTTCTTGGGTGCTCTTCTTAATTTGTATGCATTGTCCTAGATTGTTCTTTCAGAGGAAAGCCAGTATTCACAAACTAATGCCTTTTTGATGACATGCATTATGAAGGTGAGAGTGAGGCAGATCAAGGAGAAAATACTAAAATCTGTGTAGCAATGCGACATGTTTCTCAGATAAAATGTAGGAGCCAACTGCAGTCACCAGTTTCATGCAGCTCAAGGGAAATAAAGGTGGGCATTCCTGAATTATTGGTCAAGCTCAAGGAAATATGGATTTCTTTTTTTAATGAGTATATAAAAAGGTTTAAGAAACAATTTTTTGCAAGTGATAAAAAAATATTAAGTTCTTGGAATGTTGCAATAAATAGCTAAGGTTCACGTAGAGAAAGATGTGTTTTTGAATTTCAAGGAACAAAAACTCTTTGTTTTATTTCACTCTCTGTGGAAATACTTTAAGACTCAGCCCCAGGTCTGTGTGTAGCAATCAGATAAGTTTGGCTGTTGTTCTCCCATGTCCTCAGCACGTGACTGTAAAACATTGTAAAATGTAGAACATTGACAAACAGATTCTCATTGTCAAGAAGTATACATTATCCTAGACTTTGTTGCAATTAAAAAAAATGATGACTTTACAATGAGTCTCCATTTCATAAAGCTATACTTTTGTCAGATCCAAGTGAAAAATATTATTTATATTTATTATTATTAATAAATAATAATAATAGCCTTATTATCTCTTTAGAATCAGTCTTGATTATTTTAAAAAATATTTTACTAATCTTTCTCCTCCTCTCCATTCCTGTCATTCCTGAACTGTCCCAAGCCTGTTAACTCTCCTATTTAAACAGTCTCCTAACTGGAGTATTCTCCTCCACACCATTGTCTGCACAGTCACAAGAGTAGTCTGTTAGAGTGCAGATCTGTTTCTGTCACCCCTTTGGTAGAGCACCGCAATGGCTCCGCAGCCCAGTGGTCAGAGAACAAGCTCCAATCAGGGCAGATCACACTCCCTCTGCACAGAAGCAGCCATTTCTCCATTTACTCTCCCCTAAAACTTTGGACTCTACTCCAGCAAACCTGAACTACTTCCAGTGTCTTGCCCTTTGCATCCTCTGCCTTTGCCCACTCTGCCCCTTAAAGCCCGTCCTCTTACCTTTACTCTGATTTCTCCTTTAGACTCCACTGCTAAGTCACTTCCTCTAGATGTGGGTTGGGTGGCCTTTGTAAGCCCATGGCCTGGGCCTGTCCCCTTTACTTCACTTCCATGTTGCTTTGTAATTATTTGTTAAGTGTCTGCCTTCCCCAGTAAATTAACTTGTTGGGGGTAAGAACAATGTCATAACAATCCAACAAAACCAAAGGGCTGAAAATGTCTAGTTAAACTATTTCTTAAAAAATATTTTATTTGGCGAGAACCAAGGTACACAGACTTAGATTCTTGCAAAGAAGCATTTGCAAAGAAGCCAGTTCAGTCTATAAACTAGCAAGTTCAGGCAGTTTAGATATATGTCAGCATTTTTAAATATTCTTTCATTTGGTCTGATTTTTTAGAGCATTTCTGTATTTATCCATTTCTGCTTGTAATATGTGTTTTTTCAGCTAAATTGCAAGAATGTACATGGCCTTGCAAAGGAAGTAATTACCCAGGATGAGGACATTTGATATATTTGCTGTTCTTGTGAAACTTATAAAACTACTCATTCAAAGAGATTTTCTCTTAAAATAAAGTTTTACAATAGGGCAAATTCAATAAATGGTTTACTTGTGGCTGCTTTTAAATACCAATATTTTGTACTTCATTTTTGTGTGCCTTAGAAAATATGGTTAAGCCATACTTTTCTATAAAAATAAAGCTAAATCTTACCTTACTTCTCTCTGAATGTTGATAGCTGCACATAAGGTGTTGTGTTTTTAAATTTTATTAATAGCTTCTATTCTAGCCTTGAGCTTCACATTTTTAGATATGTCTTCATTATCATAATTAGGTTTGGGGGAAGATCATTTCCTATTTTCTTCCTTTTTTTAAATGTATGCAACACAAATCTAGAAAAAATATTTCTCTTTATATTTAGGAATGATAGTGAAATCCTGTTAAATTTATCAAAAAGACTGCTTTTTAATATCCATAAAGACCAAACTGAAATATTTGCAAGTCCTATTTAAGCCTTTAAATGCATTAACAATATGCATGTTCTTTTTATGTCTTTGTAAATTGCCCTGTTTCTCATTTGTCAGAGATTATCCAGTGAGAACCCTGTAGGGATGTCTGCAAGAGGTGCTTAATAAATTCCTTTAGGCAACTACAATAATGACTTTCTTTGCTTCATATGATATATTAGTATTTTTCCAAAACATAAAAATCACATATAGAATGATATATGCCAATATCAACTTTATGATATAAGGGACTCTTTCCTAGTAAGATGGGTGCATAAATATGTGTTTAAGTTTTCCATGCATTTTATGCTTGCTTTTTTAAAAGGTCGTCTTGGTTTTTCTGGAAAATAATTGTTGCATGTGGTGGAAAATTTATTTCCATTCATTTAAAACAAATTATTTGCTTAGGATTACAATTTCTGTAATTAGGAGTTTTTTCAAACCTGGAATGCTCTTATTTGATCTTTTTCTATCTCTAACTTCTGGCTCTATTCCGTTACGTATCTCTTGATTTGTGAAATGTGCTATTTACTTCTCTTTTTTTCCCCTCTACCCCATTAGGTTCATTAAATATAAACATTACTTACAGGGAAGGTATTACAGTTTAAGATTTTATTATGTCTCCTCAGTTCAGAAACAGAGAGACCAGTGCCTACATAGTAGCCTAGCCCAGCCTTGAAGTTATTTCTGACTTAAGTCTTTCTTGATGTGTTTGCTTCAAATAAACTGAATTAGTCAGCATTTATCCAGTAACTTCTGTTGTTTTCTGCCTCTCTGCCTTTGCTCAATCTATTTCTCCCACCTGATACGATTTCCTGTTTTTGAGCCCAAATCCCATTCACACCAGTTCCCTTCACCACATACATGGTGACTTTCTTAATACTTGCATCCTGCGTGTGTCCTAAATAAACTACTTACTACCTTTAATTTAGATGACTGAGTTGTGAAGACAGATGTCCTGGATCAGTAGAATTCACTGCATGCCTATCATCAGTAAGGTTAAACAGCAGAAGCTAAAGCTAGAGTATGTCTTCATAGTGAATCCATTTACTACTTTTGTCAGTGTTTAGTAAGTATGAAAAGACATCCTTTGCCAAGATATAGATGGTAGAATAGCCTCCATAGATTAAAGGAAATACTAGCTGCTTCTCTGTAGAGACTTTGTATTTTATGAGTTAAGAAAATTTAAGTAGAAATAGGTTGAAATGTTGAAGTGCCTTTAATTGTGCAACTATTCTTAAAAATATGCCTAATTTTTTTACTGTCAAAGTATTTTAAAAATAAAGCATAGCCAATAAGATAAATGAAAATTTGTAAAGCTTAATATCTCCTCCTGTAGAAGTTTGTGTCCCTTTAAAAAATTAAGTGGAGGGAGGGGGAGATTTTCAAAGCAATTCTCAGTCCTAATTATTGGCACAAAAAGAGCTGTCAGATTTTTTACTTTAGTTACTTCCCTTTGAGAGCTCATTTGTTACATTGTTACAATGGTTTTTTTGTATTTTTTTTGTTGTTCAGTTTGCCAACATATAGTATAATGCCCAGTGCTCATCCCATCAAGTGCCCCTCTCAATGCCCATCACCCAGTTACCCCATCCCCAGCCCACCTCCCCTTCCACTACCCCTTGTTCATTTCCCAGAGTTAGGAGTCTCTCATGTTTTGTCACCCTCTCTGATTTTTTCCAATCATTTTCTCTCCTTTCCCCTATGATCCCTTTCACTATTTTTTATATACCCCGTATGAATGAAACCATATGATGATTGTCCTTTTCCGATTGACTTACTTCACTCAGCATAATACCCTCCAGTTCCATCAATGTCAAAGCAGATGGTGGGTATTCGTCATTTCTAATGTATTGTTATAGCGTTGACAGCCTCAAATTCCCTGAAATAAATGATCAGAGGAAGAAGCTTAGTATAAGATAAAAAATGTTGGGATCCCTGGGTGGCGCAGCGGTTTGGCGCCTGCCTTTGGCCCAGGGCGCGATCCTGGAGACCCGGGATCGAATCCCACATCGGGCTCCCGGTGCATGGAGCCTGCTTCGAACCCTCTGCCTATGTCTCTGCCTCTCTCTCTCTCTCTGTGACTATCATAAATAAATTAAAAAAAAAAAAAGATAAAAAATGTTGTTCTTCTTGATACTGTTGTCTTAAAAAAGGATTTTTGTGTGTGAAAAGTTAAAGAAAAAATAACAAACTATTAAAATGAGGTATTACATTAGCATATATTCTTTTGAAAAGGTATTTGATAAGTACTGTTTAAAGAGCTTGGTTAATTTACTTTGAAACTTTCATTTACTGAGGTAGCAGAAATCAGAAATTAAACATTATAAAATTAAACTTGGTTAAAGTGCCACTGATAGTATAGTTATATTTTCTCTTTTTAGAATGAATTACTGAGTGGTTCAGAAAAGAAGCACCTTATTGGCCACTGTAAATCTGCCTATTATTATCTTTCCTTTTATTAAAGCAGGAGCATTAAGATATTCTGAGTATAAAATATGAAATGGAAAAGGTGTTTTCCATTTAAGTTTGAGAGATTCTGATAAAGTTAATATTCTATAAAATATCTTGTTTATGACTCAAATTTAAAAGATGTCTGTTCAAAGAATCAAAAAAAAGATTTATTTACTCATCCATTAGACATGTACTGGTTCTTCTCTTTGCCAGACTCTGTAATAGACACTCAGGATGGAGACATGAATTATAACTATCATTCCTTAGAGATTTGCAATACAAGGAGTATAAATAAATCTGTAACCAAATAAATATAGCAGAAATAATATGATGTAGATATGTGTATGGGGTATAGTGAAAGCACGAAGATAGTGATTGTACTTGCCCATGGCCTTGTGATGGGTTCTAAAGTATGCATTATATATGCTATAATATAGTCATATACTTGCATGTCTTTATAATTGCAAAAACTTGAGAACAAGTGTTAATGTGTATATATGTACATATTCATATTTTCAATTATGAATATCAGACTAAAATGGTTTCTTTCATATTTTTCCCATGCCCAAATCACTTCTAGATATTATACTAAGCAAATAATAAAGCACATCAACTCCCATTAAGCAGTAAATTCTTTATTCTAGCAAATTCCTACTGTGACACACTAAATTGGTTCATGATGGCCTTGAAAGTATCATAGTACTTTCCAAAAATATCTAAATTAAAACTAAGGCATAATTTAATCAAAAAGGTGAATGTAACTATTGCAAATGTTCATAAAAAGTACAGAATAGTTATTCTATAGTAACCCACACTATTAGTGATGATAAAGTATCATCTTTATCTGTTCCTTTCTTGTCAAAAGAACCACATGTATTAATTTTCTATGTACATTCATATTCATAAACACGAAGACACTCACACCAACATAATCATTCTGCCTGTATAATACTTAAAATATTTTAGGAGAAATATATTAATTGTTTCTTGGCGTCCATATCAGGGACAGAGATGTCTATGTAATGGTCATGTAAACTATGAGTGTGTGTGCATATGTGTATACCCACTTAGACATGTATACCACCTAGGGAATGGCAATTCAATTTCATAAGTGGTTTTTAAATTTTTATGTATATTCACAAAGCCTTATCTTCAATTATGGTCACATTGGGGGTTAAGGCTTCAACATATGAATTTGGGGGATGCAGTTCAGTCCCCAACAGAAGCCTCCTCTAATTCCCCATGTTAGGTTAGGCTCTCAGATATCTGTTCTTTTAATACGTGTATTTGTTACAAAGCACTTTGCATAGTTTGTAATAACCAAAGCTGTTTGCCATGTAAAAGATCTGGCCCCTTCCTATTTCTCTGATCTCATCTTCTACCACTCTTTCTCATACTGTATTTCCCTTGCTGATTCTCTAATATGTCAGACAATTCCTGACTGGAATTCTCTTCTCATGACTCATTCCCTCTCTTCATTCAGGTTTCTGTTAAAATATTTTCTGACCACTATGCCTATAAATTTATTACCCTAGCCTCAAAATCTTCTATGCCCTTATAGAACTTAAAACTTAATTTTTCTCCTAGTGCCACCTGCCATGATATCTACTGTCATCTATCTATCTATCTATCTATCTATCTATCTATCTATCTATCTATCATCTACTTTTATTTGCTTGTTGTCTTTTTGCCTCCCAGAATGTGAGCTTCCTAGGGTTTGGCACTGTTATCTTCCAAGTCTAGAATAGGTTCAGAATGCAGAAGCACTCAATACATGTTTTTTGAATGAATGAAAAAAAGTTTATTTGTATGATTATTTGATTTTAGTCTACTTGCCCTATGAGACTGTAATCCCCACCAAACAGGAAGAATGTGTGCTATGCTTACCAGTGATTGGGTACATAAGACTAGTGACTGGTACATGGTATGTTCTTAGTAAATATTTGCTGAATGAACGGGTAAAAAAATAAAAGCAAAAGTGTGCAAGTTTATAAAAAACATCTTGAAACAATTTGCAGAATATGAAGAGAAGCTGTGGCATTTCTAGCTATTTCACAATTCATTTTGATTTAGCAGGGGTGCACCCTCAGTTTAAACATGCTTTTCTGGGCCAAATCTCTGTTAGTGGCCATAAAACTGCCATCAGAGTACTATGAAAATTACAGGAAAAAGAGAAGAACAGTATTTTTATTTCTAGAAATATTTCCTTTCCAAGGACCAAGAGTAATCCCAGATTATTATTTATTTGGATGGTCTTTTAGTTTGCCAATGAATGGAATTCCAGGACTCAATTATTTGAACGTTTTGTATGGTTTGAAATAAAGGTCCTAAAAACAAGGCAGTAAAAGCATACATTTAGAATGACTCCTACTCTAAACCAAGTAATTTTCTCTATGCTTGTTTTATTTTTAGAGAATTTTAAAAGGCAGGAAAACTGATCAATACTATATTTAGATAATGTATTATTTTGGAATGTGCCAAAAATAGATGCAATAATAAAAACTATATATGCAGTATTTTCAATACCTTAGAGAATTGCATCCTTTCTCTTCCAAAATATCCTGGTAGGAACTCGATTACTTATGGGAAAGTACATGAGCCAAAAGAGAAACTATACTTTTGCTATTTTGATTTGTCCCTCCATCTAACAGAAAGTTTGAAAAAAGGGTATTTGTTTAATAAATTCAAATCTAATTTTTTTCTGCCTTTGCAATAGGGTAAAATTCCAAATAATTTCATGTATTTTAAGAAGTAATTAGGTGGTAAATGAAGTGGAGGAGTGAGAACCTAATCCAGTAGGAATAGGAAGACGTATGAAAATAGAAAGAGATACCAGGGTTCCATGCACACAGACAAAAGGCCATGTTAGGATTTAGTGAGAAGGTGACTGGCCATTTTCAGGCCACAGAGACATGCTTCAGGAAAAACAAAACCTGCCAACACCTTGATTTGGACATCCAGCCTCCAGAACTGTGAGAAAATAAATTTATATTATTTAAAGCACTCAGTTTGTATTGTTTTGTTATGGAAGCAATAGCAGACTGATAGAACTTCCCCAAGTAGGTGACTTTTGGGCTGAAAACTGAAGGATGTGTAGGAGTTAACTACTTGAAGCAGCATAAGGCAGCAGTATGTGCAAGGGCCCTACATTTGAAAAGTATATAGTGTGTTCGAGATTCTGAAAGCCTGTTGGCCAAAGCTCTGAGAGCAAAGAAGAATCGTACACAGAGAGATGAGAGAGGTTGAGAGAAGCCAAATCACACAAAGTCTGATAGGCTCTGTGAAGGATTTTGGCCTTTATCATAAAGGGACTGATATGATCAAAAAACATTTGGCATTTTAAACATCATCTGGCTATGAAAAATTGATTGGAGTAGGGAAAGAGTGAGTGTGGAGAGAAGCACTCTAAAGGTCTCAGAGATGAAGTAGACTGGACTGGAAAGTAGGCAAAAAAGATGGAGAAAAGTGAATTGATACTTGTGGGTAAAGTTGACAGGACAAGGATTACTCCCACATCTCTGGGTCTTGCAGATAGAAGGAAGATGATGCCACTCTTGAGATGGGGAACACTGAATTCATAATTTTATTTCCAAACCTAATCAGTTCCATTTTGAACATGTTGAATTTGAGATGCTTCTAAAATATCTAAGTGGAGAATGAGTAAGTGGATAAATCTGGAGCTCAGAGAACAGATGGAAGCTGGAGATATAAGCTTGGGGTTCACCAGCATATATATAGTAATTGAAACCTGCTATAGTTTTAATTCTCTAGAGACAGAGATTTTATTTGTTTTGTTCACTGATGTATCTCAGGTGCATGAAAAAATGCTGACGGATAATGGAGGCATTCAGTACATATTTTTTGAATGAATGAATGAATGGTCTAAGGAGAACATTTCAGGAAAAGAGAAATGGGTCTAGAAGGAAACCTTGAAGAATGGCAACATTCATAGGTTGAGTAGAACATACAGAGAAACAGCAAAGGAAAACTCAGAGACAGGAAGAAAATCAGTCAAGTCTGAGGTACATGATGCCAGGGGGAAATAGTGTTTCAAGAAGAAAGGTGAGTTTATCCTCCGGAGTGAGGTGGCATGCAGCAGCAAGTCTACCTATGAAATAAACACTTCTGAATACTAGCAGCTAAAAAGGCTTTAAAATACTTGAATTTATTTATCACTGTTGTCAATCTTTGAATCAAAAATTTGATTGCTTATGTGCAAGATTTACCGCAGATAATAACAGTCTCTTAGAACCACATCTCTGACACATTCTCAGCATGGGCGTGTATATAATTACATCACCATTCTTTGCATTAAATTATGATCTTAACGACAGTTGCACATAATATATTCAAGTAATAGAATACCAATAGCTTTTCTTGACAAGTTCACTTGAAGTCTTCTCTCTGGATGAAAGCTCAACCACTTATTGCCTTATTGTCTCCTTCCCTCTCTCTTTTTATTTCACTCTGTGCTTCCCTATACTGCATAACAAAGACTTTACCAGCTTCATGCATAACTACATGATGAATCATAATTAAGATTTGAATAAATGATAAAAAATAATTTTATTTCGCCACCTATGTACTATCCACAAAAAGATAGACTAATTAATTAAATTTTGTGACTATAATTTGTCTAATCCTAATTATTCTCATAAAGATTCTCTGCCTTGCAGAAGAGCTATATGGAACTCTCTGGGGACATTTCTCATCTCATGAACATAGTTTTCTTATAGCTAAATTGGAGTCACAGACCTCAATTTAGAGATCAAGAATATTCAGCAGAAAATCCTACCTCTCCATTTCATCTGCATGGCATCTTCCTTGAGGTAGATAACCCACTTGACTATTAGATGTTATTATCTGTAACAGAATATATAATAAAGAGAAAAGTCATTAATTAGTCCTTGGTTTAGATCTCAACTGTAGATTGTAAATATTTAGTAAAGAATATTTCTTTCTCCCTGCTTTATTTTTCTTCAGTACACTTAACCTACTTGAAATTTTATTATATGTATATTACTTTATTTGGCTTCCAAAGGAAGATAATCCACACGAGAACAAAAACATTGTCTCTCTCGTGTTTGTTGCATCCTCACACTCAAAACTATGCCTAACATATTGTAGGAGCTCGGTAGTATTTACAGAATGAATAAATAAGTAGATGCCTAAAGCCTGTTGGTGGGAGATAGATCTAAAATGCTGATTGAGTTTGCAATTTAGTATGAAATGCAATTCCTGATATCAAGTCACCCTTTTGAAATCCAGGCAACATTTTGGCTTGTTAACATCTTTAACTGACTTCTCCTAAGTGTCAGCCCTGCATCTGATGGTTCCACATGAAGATCCAAAAGGTGCTTTGAACTCAAGGTATCCAAAACACCCTTCTTTTTTGTTTTCTACTCCCACTACAACTCCTTTTTTGTTTTCTACAACCCTCTTTTTTGTTTTCTACTCCTACTACTCACACCTACTTCTCCTCAAGGCCTTTCTTATCACCTTTTACATGTTCCTTTGAGTCAAAAACACCTCTCTCTCCTTCAGATATCCAACCAATCACCAAATTCTATGAATTCTGCCTTTACAATGTTTTTTATATCCACCTCCCAAACCATTTGGCCCTGTCCTGGTTCATCGGATAACTAACTCCCGTTTCCTGATAATTGCAATGCCTTCTAAGGACTTCTGGTGCCTCTAGTCTCTTTTTTGTCCAGACAATATTCCATATTCCATACAATCCACACCTAAGTCATGTGAACATTAATTAATCAATAAACAAAATTAATTAAGTTTTTTTTTTTAGTGTTCTTTCTAGGCTCAAGAAATAGTCTAAGGCCAAATGGGGCTCTTTATCTCATAGAAAGTCGTAAAGACTAGATATACTCATGTCACTGTCCTTCTCAAAAATGTTCAAAGACTTACCATTTATAGTGTGTAAAACTTAATCCCTTAAGATGATATTCCCAAACCCTCTTCTTGCCTTTCTAGTTTTATCTCACATCCTTCCTAAACACAAACACTTTATCTGCTTCCTCTGTTGTTTCCAGAAGAGGTATGCACTTCCATCCTGAGTTGTCTTTCATCATCTCATCCCTCTAACTGGAATGATTTCCTCTTTCCCCTTACACATGTGATAAAATCCCATTCATTCTTAGATGCCTAACTCAAATGTCTGTTCACCTGTGAACCATTGTCCACTACCACAGGAAGAATTAAGTCTTTTTGATCAGAGACTTCATTTATTCCTCTGTAAGTGCACTTACTTCTGCTGTGGAGTAGGTTCTGAGCACCTTAAAGACACATGCTCTTGGTGAGTCCATCTTTTTACTTAAAGCTTCTTATTACTAAGCCTTAATTTCTCTACTTATTTGATATTTCAAGTTTATATGAAATTATATTCCTAAGGAGTTCCTAGGTTCCCTCCAATATGTTCTATAAAATGCGAGCCACAATTGTACAGTGCTAGAGTAAGTGCTGTGCTCTGTTTCTCTAAAGTTCTCAGTCTTTGAGCTGTAGCACAAGGAGCTTTGTACAGCCCATTTGGTAGGAAGGCTTACACCAACTTCAAAGTTCAAAATGGAAATGGATCCTCTACTAAACTGAACAGGACCCTCATATAACGTCCTATGCAATATAGTTGAATACTTTCCTTTTTTTCTCTGACATAGCTCAGAAGCAGTTGCCTTTGTACTTTATGCCTGATATTGTGTGATTACATAAAAATCATTTTTTTTCATAAATATGAGTAGTGTTAACCTTGGGTATTATTTGGTAGCTACTGTGATTTCACTAATGACCATCAATTCAGAGCTTAATTGTCAATTAATATATGCCAGAGTGCCATATACTGGCTAATTTCCGTCAGTTTCTAAATGATAACTGCTAATGTCAAGGCAGTTCAAAAATAGCAAAAACTTGATTTCCCCTTAATATCCTGAGAATCATATTCATGGGCACCAGGGAGTCTGGACAATAAATCTGATGGATTCTTGCCATAATATTTAGAATAAACAAATTAATGCTACAAACAGTTTTCTTACAGAAGATAATAAAGGAAATGGGCAAACAAAAAGAAATGTTTTTGAGGAAAAATAGAGCTTCTGTGAGCAGATGAATTGCTTTTGTAAATTAGATGGAACTTTTTAAATGTAGGCAAGATTTTTTTTAATTATACAGTTTAGCTAAATAATGTAGTATCTGTTCCTATCATTAAATAGTTGTCTTTCTATTGGGGCCAAAATTGATATTTAAGTATGTTTTATGACAGAGAAGTGTTTGCCAAATTATTTACTAGTAAATATTTCTTTAATTGGACTGAAGTGAGTGAGAGTGCGATTCATCCCTAAAGTGGCCAATTTCAAGCAGGGTGAGTGTGAAGATTAACTCCCATCTCTGTACCTACCAGTGAGATCATTAAAGAACACGTGTGATGCTTGTAGCACACGAACTAGCCAGTATAAGAGTATATTCACAGTACAATAAGGTTCTCCCAACCTGTCTCCACATTAGATTCCTTGAGGCTCTGGCTTTCTTTCACCTTTCAGATTTCAGGTGTTGATCACAGTTCTGGTCTTATACACTGCAGGCTTTCAATGAATGTTTGCCTTTTGATTATTACAAAGGCTTTCTTGATACAGAGGTTCAGATAATAACCTGAAGCATGGGATGAAATGGGTGATGAGTGGAAGAAGCCAATTCTAAATTTTGCTGAGATCAACTCCTGCCCTCACATAGTAGTGAGCCTCTTTGGTACCTCACTAAAATGTAAAGAGGTACCTCACTAAAATGTAAAGAGGATAGAGCCTCCTCCTGACTGAAGCCATGTACTGGCTTAATAGACTATGTAATTTATTTTTTGTGTTTTTGGTTTTTTTTTAATAAAAATCGTATGTTTTTGTGCTCATTTCAGCAGCATACATACTAAAATTAGAATGATACAGAAAAGTTAGCATGCACAAGGTTGACATGCAAATTTGTGAAGCAATCTTTAGTTTTATAAGAAATATCGTTGATATGTAACAACTTTGTATGATGACAGAAGGTAACTAGATTTATCTTGGTGATCATTTTGTAATGTATACAAATTTGAATCACTATGCTGTACACCTGAAACTAGTATTATATATCATGTCAACTACACTTCAGTTTAAAAAAGAGATCTCATGAACAACAGGTGTTCAAGAGTTCCTTTCCTTAAGATATTGTGAATCAGATTTTGTGAAGTTGAGCCAAATAATTTCAGAGTACAGTACCTAACTTACTCCTCTCAGATAATCTACATAAAATACAATATTGCTAAACAAATTCTGGTTTTAGACTAAAAAGTGTATATTTAAGATGTATAACATGATGTTTTGATATACATATATCATAGTGAAATGAATACTATAATCAAGATAATTAATATATCCATCTCCTCACATAGTTACCTTTTCTGTGTGTGTAGTGAGAACACCTACAAATTTCCAGTATACAATGCTGTGTTGTTAATTTTAGGCACCATACTGTACATTAGATCTCTAGTACTTATTCATCCTGTGGAACTGCTTACTTTGAAATATAGACACACCCAAATTAAAAAAAGGGAAATCAATTATAAGATGACATTTATGAAATATTTTTAAAATAATATTTGGTTTTATGCAATCATATTTTAATGACAATTAGATAATCCAATAGTATGAAATTCTAGTGATATCTCATACTGAGTTCTTAAAAAGAATAATTCTTTCACAGTATCTGAATACCCTCATAGAATGGAAATTTTTCAAGTCTTGAGAAATCTTGTATCTAAAAATAATTTTCCTCTGTAGCATATATTGATTGTAGCCAATCAATTGATTAGCTATATAAGATATGGTATGTGTGTGCAGTCATATGTTTTTATTCATTTATTACTTATGAATGAACTATCATAACTGTAGCATATATCAAATTCAGAAGTTCACAATTGGTATTTGTGGTATAATTACTTTTATATTGTTACATGTAAAATCATGAAAACATATTTGAGATTGTAATTGAGCACCTATTTTAAGTTAATAAGAACTCTTGTATAAAAAAAAAAGAACTCTTGTACAGTTTAAGGATGAAATACAGTGAGAACATTTGTCTTGTAACATTAGAGTCCGCATCCAGAAACATTATGTGTATCATAGTGTTGCTATCTTAAACTTTACATATCTTTCCTGTTCTTTTACTTAATGCAAACATTTTTATAACATAATACACATATTTAAAGAAAGTACATTAGCATATTTTAATAACTTAAAACAATAATTTTATGAATGTCACCTAATAAATGAAACCTCTATTCTAAAAAATTCTTAAATTATATTTAAATATCAAGAAGTCTTATTATCAGGGGTTTGACATAAACAAACAAATAGCAAACTACATATGTCTATTTGTAAGAAAGACCTAAAAATTAAAGGAAGTGATGTAAAGAATTGGTTGTGAGGGAGGCAGAATTCCAAGTTGAATTTAAAGAACTAGATCAGATCGAACACGGGTCAATTCTGTTTTCTATAGACCCTCTAGGGGACATAGTTCCTAAATATTTTAAATTTTAATACATTTACTACAGGGGATCCCTGGGTGGCTCAGCGGTTTAGCACCTGCCTTCAGCCCAGGGTCTGATCCTGGAGACCTGGGATCGAGTCCCATGTCGGGCTCCCTGCATGGAGCCTGCTTCTCCCTCTGCCTATGTCTCTGCCTCTCTCTCTCTCTCTGTGTCTTTCATGAATAAATAAATAAAATCTAAAAAAATAATACATTTAATACATTGTATTAGTTTATAGATTATTTTATCTCTATTATTAAAATTATGTTTCACTTCTAAATATGTAATTTTGAAAGGTTTGCAGCCATGCCTTATGTCTGATTTCTTTAGTGCAAAAAAGAATATAATATTCTTTTAAGAATGCACCTTTAAACGATAAGATATTGAGATTTAAAAATACATACATTTCAATATCATAATAGAGTTGATCTTAACAATAGTTACCATAATAAATTTTCTAATTACTCAAATGATATTACTATTATTCAGAATTATTTCAGAGCTTTTCTTTGGATTTGCCTTTATAACCAAGTTATGAAACACATAAAAAAAATTTCTAATAGGGATCCCTGGGTGGCGCAGCAGTTTAGCGCCTGCCTTTGGCCCAGGGCGCGATCCTGGAGACCCGGGATCGAGTCCCACGTCGGGCTCCCGGTGCATGGAGCCTGCTTCTCCCTCTGCCTGTGTCTCTGCCTCTCTCTCTCTCTCTGTGTGACTATCATAAATAAGTAAAAATTAAAAAAAGAAAAAAAAATTAAAAAAAAAATTTCTAATATGTTACAGTTGTATCTTGTTCTTAACCCAAATGTCATTGCCCACCTTGATTATTTGTATTGTTATCATAAGGGACTCCAAATGTCCTTTTACAGTCTCCTAAAATAAAATTCATTCTTTGAGTATATTTAAAAGAATGGGACACAGTTCCAAAGGAAATTAAAAAGTACTTTTGAAATATTTAAAAGACTGCTCATGAAAATAATTGTGTAATCTCACAAAGTAACTGTTTTATAAAGGGAATTGATTGGCTGTATAAGATATGGTATGTGTGTGCAGTCCTATGTTTTTATTCATTTATTACTTATGAATGAACTATCATAATAGCATAAAAACTATTCTTAGCATCAAAAAGACATTTAAAATGTTTCTCTTTTTGTTACAAAGTTTGTTTTTTTTTTCTTAATTGAATATTCATTTGGCTTTTTTGCAATAGCAAAAGCAGCAGGTGAAACCCTGCTTTAGAGGCTTCTCCATGGTCTTTGGTTAATTAATTAATATTAATTAATTGTTAATCTCATTAGAAGCTTTAATTGTTAATTAACATTAATTTAATTGTTAATTTCATTAGAAGCTTTACTTTTTGCAAATCAATTCTGGGCACCACATTTGGTAAAGGCTGGGTCTATAGCCACAAGATTAAATTTATTTTCACATTTTTATGACATAAATACGACCACATCTGTTTGATTTGCTGATATATTGCTGTCATAAATATCCATTATATAGAAGGTGTTCAATTACTGTCTGCTGAGTGGATGTCAGACACACACCTTGTCATTTTTAGGTCTCCTAAAAATGTTATTTTAGAGACATGTTCAACTTTGGTGAGGTGAGAGAAAACTGTATCTTAATCAAAGCAACCTTTAGAGAAGAGTTTGCAGGGATGCTTATATATAAAACATAAACCTCTTATTCTACTTTAGCCACTGTTCCCCAGTGCCATCTCAAAGCAGCAATTTAAATTCATTTATGCATTTCATCAACACAGTGTTTATTAAACAGCTACTATAAGCCTAAGAGTATTCTAGGGACTGGGAAAATAGCTATAAACAAAATAGACCTCCCATGGAGTTTGCATTTTAATGGGGGCAAATGATGATTCTTGAAGATATTGTATTTGTGAGCATTTTTCTGATTATTGACAAAACATGAATAATGATCCCAATGTTGTGGGGTCTCACTGGCATAACTTGGTGAGCTTCATAAACTGTATCACAAAAAAGAGTGCTGCTTACCCAGTTTAAGCAATCTAGACAATTTGGATGCCTAACACCTAGTGTTCTTTCACCAGTGCTGTAATGATTTGCTTAAGAGGAATGGTTGACCACTTTGAACTCACCAGGAGTTACCAAATAATGTCTTCACTGGGATATCATTCTTGGATGACATATACTTTTAGAAAACAGCACATGTGAAATGTTAGTATAGGAACAGTTATTTTTGGCACAATCTTTAAGGCTTTGGGCTTTTTCTTAGCGTTGGCCACATACTTAAAGAGTGATGACAGCATCACCTGAGTCCTTAACTTAGAATCCATCTCCATGAGGCTGCCGCTAGATATTTTAATGTGCATTTAAACCACAGAAATAAAAACTGAGTGAATACTTTTGTTTATGCATTTACAAATGAGTTTCTCTAAAAACATGAAAAAAATCCTCCTAGCACTAAGGAGGTGTTTGAGAAATTGTTTTTTGAAGACCATTTGTTTAGTAGATATTCACTTAGCTTTTATAGTTCAGTATTAAAAACAGTAGCTAGAGTCCTGCCTTGGAATGTTCCCTAGCATAACCTCTCGTGACTCTCTTTCTTGCAAATATCACACTACCAATCACTTCCCATAAATCTCTATGTTCCACATGTGCACCCCTTCCAAACCTTACAGCCACCCCCAAGCACACAAAATGTATAAAGTACCTGTATGTTCTTACTGATTTGCTTTGGCTAACAGCAATGAAGAGCCCTCTCTTCCTTGCTTTACATTGCTAAAAATTTCCCTTGAGTAGCTTTCCTGAGAAACTGAGGTTGCCCTGGCAGCCAGCATTTACTTTTTTTTTTTTCTAGATTCCTTTTGATAACCATGATCTTATAAAAGAGCTCCTCTGAACTGATCTCTAAGAGAGCTTGAATAGTTATGTTGTGAACGTGGGCCTCATCCTTTGCTGGTCTGCCTACTCTGCTTGCCACTTTTCCATCAGCAGTTGGTGGCATTCAGCAGCAGCTGCCTTATCTTTATCTTGCTTTTCACTTGAAGATTTGGGAGCTAAGCCAGGTCTTGAGATTGTTCCCTTCTGCTTCTTCTTACGGTCTTATTTGAAATCCTTTCATATATTTGTGGGGGCACCCAGACAAGAAAGGACAAAAACATGACAGTTTTTCCCACTCCCCAATATAAGTCCCATTTTTAGGCCTGCTTTTATAATTGGTAGTGTTTCTCATCAGTTGCTCTTTTTGTATTGAGATGTAAAAATATTCTAGTTTTGTTTTCTAAAAATAGCTTCTAAGAAATAATTCAAACATGGATGTAAAATACAGTTAGTTGAAAAAAAAGAGATACTACTGGAATCAGGGGAAAATGTATTCATTCATTTATTCATTCATTCATTCAAAAACTATTGAGCATCTACTATTTGGTTGGGTCTGTGGGGCATGCAAAGATGAACAAGACATAATTGTACTCCCTTAAAACATGCAATCTACGTGGAAAAATTGCAATCTTGCCCTGTACCAGCAGGTATCTGAATTCCACGCAGATTTTTAGACCCCTACTATGCTAGGTTTTCTAATGGAAAGTGTTATTCTTTCTTCCCTTGGAGAAGGCTAATACTCTCTTCTCTCCCCAAAGATGAAGGACATTGAGGTAGAAGACAGAGGTAGAGACCCCTCTAGACATTAGGCATCCCTTGCTGTTCTAGTCCACCTTATTTTGCTTCCAAAAATAACCCTGCTCCAAAGCCCCTCCTCTTGTAGGTTCTTCTGTGTACATACTAAAACTTAAGTAAGAAAAAAAAAAAGAATGAAAAATTTTAAGTAACTGAATTCCAGCTATATACCAGCAATATTTCATTCAATTCTCACACCAGTGAGATGAGGCAGATATTTTCCTGATAAAAAATCTGGGTACTGAATGCCCAAACCAAGTCAGGATTCAAAGCCAGGTCTATGTGACTCCAAACCCATACTCACTTTTTTTAGTGTTATAACTTTGTGGCATCCTGCTTAGAGGTCCTTCTCTGAAGGTGGCATTTTTTCTTGGCAGTGGTGTCCCCGTGGGCCCTTTAAGGGTAGTTCTCATAGGTTCCTCTCTAGTGTCGCTGATGACTTCTTTGCTTCCTTGAGCAATTCCTCAGAGATTGGACAGCACAGTGTTACTCTGCCATTATCATCTCCGGAATCCTCTAGTGCTGGCAGCAGTTCCCTAGGCCTCTCCCAAGGTACTTCCTCAAGGATAGACACCCTTGACTTAGGCCTTCCTGGCTTTATGGCATACAGCCAGGATCTATCATTCATTGTCTCAGACCACTGAAGGATGTGGCAAGAATCTCAAAGTCCTCTTAATTCCCATCCTTCCTATGCCTGATACATAACTAAAATCTGGTGGTGACTCAGTAAATGTTGAGTCAATGTTAGAGACATGATCCAAAGCCATCTATTTGTCTGGTACCCGAGGCAGTGCTCACTATCATTCCTCCATTTGGCCTCTAAAGTGTCATTTGTCCCATACTAAGAAGCTTCAGAACCTGTACTTTTTAGTCACTGTATCAGCTTTTTATAGTTTCAGTATCCTATCAATTGCTTTTTACTGCTATAAAAGTGAGTGCACAGCTCACTTAACCTTCTGGTAGGTTTGCTGCTTTTAATCTGCCGTGGAATGGATGCTTTTTCACATTTTATCTAAAATGAGAGATGATAAAGGCTCCTAAGGAAGGACTTCTGTGCATTCACCTAAGTTTCTGAATCTATCAAATTCTTGCCTGTTCTGAGAATTTTTTTTGCTTCCTCCTTGACTCAGTTACATCATGTTAGTTGTGTTGCTGTACCCTTGGAATAAGTGGTAAAGGATTTTTTCTTTTCCCTTTATTCCCACAGATTCTAGGTAAGGTATAAGCATGTAATTTCCTTCCATTTCTTTCTTATTTAGCCATTTTTCAGCCAAAGAACTTTCTGATGATATAAAGAAGTCCTTTTTCAGGAAAGCATGATCAAATCAATGTGGAGTGATTTGTGATGTTTGATGTGCTTCATTAATTGCTATAACATAAAACTCCTGGAAGTATAAAACAATGAGGATCTTAGAGATTATTTTGTCTGGCCCTTTTATTTTCCAATCAGAAAAATGTAGTAGACCATGAAGATGAAGGGCTGTGTTCAAGGTTCCAGAGATAGTGGGCCTAGAGCCAGGATAAAATCCCAACCACCGATTCTTAGTTCATTGTTCTCCCTCTCTCCATTCTTATTTCTTCTTCTTAGAATCAGGTATATCTATTAAATGATTATAGATTTTTTAAAAGATTTTATTTATTCATCACACACACACACACACACACACACACACACACACACACACAGAGAGGTAGAGACACAGGCAGAGGGAGAAGCAGGCTCCATGCAGGGACCCTGATGTGGGACTCGATCCCGGGACTCCAGGATCACGCCCTGGGCCGAAGGCAGGCACTAAACCACTGAGCCACCCAGAGATCCCCCGATTATAGACTTTATATTTAAATTTATGAGTATAGTGGTTTCTATCCTGTTGGTTAGTGTCCTGCAGAGGATAAAGCAGCGAAGTAGGAAGTGTATAAATTTAGAACCCAGATATACAGGGACCAAATATCAGTTCAGTCATTTTCTGCTGTGAATTTGGACAAGCTGTTTAATCCTCTAAACTTTAGTTTTCTCATCTGCAAAACAGAGCTTATAATAATAACAACCATGGAGTGAGAGTTAAATGAATTGATTACTATATAGTGCTGAGAACTGTGCCTGGCCCATAGTAGATATTCAATAAGAGAGATGCACAAGAATTATCAGGTGTCTTCTCTTTTATCTAAAACAGCTACCTGTTTTCCCTATAAACTTAAAATAATGACTTTTTGTTATATGGCTATTACTTTAGGTTTTTGATAAGTCCCACAAACAAATAAGTTTATAAATAGGTTTAAAGTGTGCATTTGATTTTCATAGTCTTTTTGTTTTTTAATCTGGATCTGATTCTCTGAATGAAGCTGCAGAGAAGTGAGTGTGTGTTTACAAAGGCATTTAAGTGTCATAGACTAGCATTTCTTAAAGCATGGTCTTAGATCACTTGCATAAGAATCATTTGGGAGAGAAAAAAAAAAGAATCATTTGGGAGGCTGGGTTTCAAAAAAAGGAAGATTTCTGGACTTTACTATAGACCTGATGAATGAGAACTCTAATTATGAAAAGGCCCAGGAATCTCTATTTTATGACAAACTCAAAATTTGATTTTCATACACTCTAATTACTGAGAACCACCACTATGGATGAATCGGGTTTTGTTTTTTTTTTTTTTTTAGATTTATTTTTTGAGAGAGAAAGAGAGAGTGCACGAGCAGGAAGAATGGCAGAGAGAAAGGGAGATATTCCCAAGCAGATTCCATGCTGGCACAGAACCCAACTTGGGGCTCGATCCCACTACTCTGAGATCATTACCTGAGCTGAAACCAAGAGTCAGATGTCCAACCAACTAAACCACCCAGGCACCCCCATATGAATCATCTTAAATGTCAGATTACTTAACCTAAAATATTACTTCATTATGCTATTTCCTTGTTTTTGCTAATCTCCAGTTTGGCAAGGAGGGATGTCCACTATCAGGTTGTGTGTACTTGTCTATGTTGTCTTGTGATGAGGTGAAAATGTCTGCCAAAAGATGTCCATGTCCTAATAGCCAGAATTTGGAAATAAGGTACCTTAGAATATGGCAAAAGAACTTTGCAGAAGTACTTAAATTAAGGATCATGTGATGTACATTATCCTGGCTATCAAGGTGAGTCCATGTAATCAGAATGGTATTCGTAAGAGAGACAAGATGATCAGATAGAATGTGAAGATAGAAGCAAGAGATTGGAATGATGACAGGAAGGAGTCCTGAGCCAATGCATGCAACATCTAGTAGCTGAGAAAGGAAAGGAAACAAATTCTCCCCTCACGGCCTCCAGAAGGAACCAACCCTGCTGACACCTTGACTTTAGCCCAGCAAGAGTAATTTTGGACTTCCAATTTCTAGAACCATGAATTACTAGATCTGTGCTCCTTTAATGTAACATATTTTGTTGCAGCAGCAATAGAAAACTAATACCTTGGTTTTCTACAACTGCTCATCTTTTCTGATCCTTGGCTCCTCTTTCACTGGTTCTTGCACTCTCCCTCAACCTGGTCTTGTGCTATCTCATCTCTGAACTGTGCTCACTTTTCACCCACCAAGGATACACTTTTTGTTGTTGTTCTCCTTCTGTCAGTTCAACTACTTTTTCAAAGATCCTTTCTCCTATTTGCATAAGAACCTTCCTTGACACTCCCAGGCAGGAGTTATTTTCCCTTTTCTGAAGTTGAGAGGCAATCAAGACCTGCAATTTATTGTGCATCCAGTTATGAAAATCCCCATCTGGGAATGGGTAAGCACAAAATCTTTCAAATCAGAATTCCTAGGTTTGGATCCTGATTCTACCACAACCACCTCAGAAAAGTTCCTTAAGCCCTCAAAGTCTCTGTCTTCATTTCTGCCAACCTCAGATGATTGTGAAGTCTAGAGATGCTTCACATAAAAATGAGTTGGCATGATGACTAAATCAGAGTAAGGACTCTATATGTGTCGGTGATTATATGAATTGTCGTTCAGCATATCTCGGATTATTATCTTGAAGAGCTATTATTCAACCATATTGTTTACATTTTAATGTGTTTGTATTTTTGTTCCCCTATCGGATAACTCCATGAAAGTAAGCATGATAATAATTTTAACAACAAATAACAATAATAATAGCAAAGTGATATAATGAAAGGAGCACTTTTTATTATTTTTTAATTGAAGTTCGATTTGCCAACATATAGTTTAACACCCAGTGCTCATCCCATTGAGTGCGCTCCTTAGTGCCCGTCACCCAGTTACCCCATCCCCCTGCCCGCCTCCCTTTTCACTACCCTTTGTTCATTTTCCAGGGTTAGGTCATGTTTTGTCACCCTCTCTAATTATTCCCACTCATTTTCCCTCCTTTCCCTTATAATCCCTTTCACTATTTCTTATACTCTGTATATATCTTATATTCCCCATATGAGTGAATCCATATGATGATTGTCCTACTCTGATTGACTTACTTCACTCAGCATAATACTCTCCAGTTGGTTTTAGAAGACATTGTTTCAGTTTTACTAGCTCTGCAGTTTACTGGCTGGCTGTCTTACAAGGAAAGAAACTGAATTTCTTCATCTGTAGAATGGGAATAATAATGGTATTTAACTCTTAAAATTGATTTCAGGTTTAGGTAAAATGATCAGTTTAAATCTTAGCACCTAGAATATAGTGAGGGTTGAGTACCTGTTAACCATTACTAATGGTAATCAGTATTTAATTTTCTTGTTAATTGTCTTTACTCTGTAATTAATCTTGATAGTCCTGTTACTTTATATATAGCAATAATATGAGAATGACGGGAAGAAAATTGGCATATGTCTAATATATTGTGCTTTGCCCTCAGATGTGTTGTAGACCATGAGTCCCACAGGCTTTTAGGGCTTGCTGTTGAAGCAGTGCTCAAACTGCAAAAGTGTGTAGGAAACATGTAAAACTTGGCTGCTTTCCTCCCTCCCTCCCTCCTTTCCTCTCTCCCTTTCCTCCTTCCTTCCTCTCCTTCATCTCAGGTGATTGTATGAATAGTTTGGTATTTTAAGTACTTGAATACATTAGATTTTGGAACCACGTTTGCAAAAAAAAAAAAAAAATCTGTGATTCAATACATTGCCATTCATCATTACCTTCCCTTTACAACCCTTCATGCTATTTTAGTGCAGATGAGAGCTCTCCTATCCCAGCTAATTTGAATTCATTTTTCAAAGGAGAGTTCATAAGTGACTATGCTAAAATTAAGGTCTATTACATCTTCTGCACTTCCTTTGTCTGCTAATGTTATAATATGATTTTTAAGTAATTGGGTTTCTTTTGACATGATTTCTTATTTAGAAACTCTGGCTTATTTGCAAGTCTTTTTATCTATACATGTTTATATATTTTATATAGATATTTTCTCCCTGGTTGCCATTTAATTATTTTAGAGAGACTTGGAATTACTGATTTTTATTTAAGCATATAAAATAGCTGCATATCACTAAGCAAATATGATACAAGAAAGCTAGGAAAATTTGTTAGTAAATGTTTTTGTCATTAAAAGCAAGAAGGGAAAATGAAACTAATTCCTATAAAGAAAATATAAGTATATTTACACGTGCTAAATAGATGCCTCAGAACTCATGCTTTGTCACTTATTATTTTTAAAGTGAGGAAAGATTACCTCTTCTTCTTATTCCTTTGGCCACTTTTATTCAAAGATTTACTTTTGTAATTTAGGGGATCAAATTGAAAGGTAACTGGGAATTTCCCCCATGACCTGTGGGATAGTCTATTCTTTGTATAGTCTTCCTAGAATACAAAATGGCATCACAGTGCTTACAGGCCTTCCCTGGCAACCCTTTTTTAATTATCCAGTGCCTTGGAAAATTGTTCATTTTGCCTTAAGGAGATATTCTGACTCTAGAATTACACAAACACACACACACACACACGCACACACACGCACATGGGTGCACCAAGTGAATTTAAAGTGAGAAATGGAGACTTCATCTGACAAAATAGAAAATGTTTGCCCTGTTGAGAGATTTATGGCCCCATTTTCTCCCTGGCCACAATGCATGAGCGCCATGACTAAGAAATGAGAGGCAGTGCTGAACGAAAACCACACTACTTACAGACTTGGTGAGAGTAATTTTACTCATGAATAAGCAACAGCTCGTGCTTGTGCAAAATGTCCATCTGTGTCCTCTCATTGTGGCTCTCTCTCTCATTAAAAAGAAGCATCTGAAGCCAAATAGAAAATATTTTGTTTAATTTACCATTGATTTCAGAGCAGAAATACTAGTTTTGTTTTACCTTATAACATGGTTATATTTAACAAATTTAAACAACTCAATATAATCCTAATGTATCAGTTCATCCATTATGAAATTAACAATTAACTTTAAAAAATATGTTAAATTTGATTTCTTAAATACTAAAATAAGGATGAATTTTTACTTAAAAATTTATCTGGTTTTCCCCTAAGCATAATTTGTTTTAAAAAAATCATCTAACAGAGGATCACCTGATGGGCACAGACTATTAAGTGTCAGACTCTTGGTTTCAGCTCAGGCTGATATCTCAGGGTTGGGGATTAAGCCCTGCCTCTGGCTCTGTGCTCAGTGCACAGTTTGCTTGGGATTCTCTCTCTCCTCCTCTGCTCCTCTGCCCTCCACCCCCCACATGCATGTGCTCTCTCTCACTCTCTCTCTTTCTCATAAATAAATAAATAAATAAATAAATAAATAAATAAATAAATAAATCTTTGAAAAATCATCCAGTATGGCAAATTGAGCACCAATAAAAAATAAATTTATAAAAAAAAAATCATTCAGTAGAGGAACAACAGTGTCTTCTCAAATAGTCTTTTTGATGTAATATCAAATTATATTGTAATCTAGTTGGTGACAACACAACACTGAATTATAATCAACTCTTTATATATAAATATATATTCCAAAAGGTAAAACTTTTAATATATTTAATGAAGTTGAAGTAGCAATCATTTTTCCTATATTTCCTAGAAATGAATTGATCATATTGATTGCTGGTGTGGGGGGATTTCACTGATTAATTTAAAAGTAGTATATATGGTGGGCTTGACTTTTCTTTAATAAGTATAGTAAGAAAAAATAATCTCTGTAAGAATCATTTTTAATTACCAAAGAAGATAGAATAACGTAGTTATTTTTATTCTTAGCAAGAATCCCATTTTAGATTAGAATATTTGAATTTTACAATGAAAATAATTTATAAAATCCAATTTAATTTATTAGACAGTTTACTATATAATAAAAGTGAATATGTCACTGTCATCACTTAGTAGTTTCCAAAAATGCCCTATTTCCAAAGTAATTTGTATGCAGAATGCATGGATCTATTGTATATAAAAGTTTTCATGTTACATAATCTAAAAAAATATGAAATTTGGTAAAAAACTTTTTACTTAATAACATGATCCCTTAAATTTATCAGAGGAAAGGTATTTACAAACTATGGATGAAAATGTTTTTTAATATTGTCATCTTGTCACAAAGATGACTTCTTTTCATAAATTTCATTGTTAAAAATAAACAGCACCTTTTAAAGTTCTTTTTTTTTTTTTTTTTAAAGATTTTATTCATTCAAGAGAGACACAGACAGAGAGACAGAGAGAGAGAGGCAGAGACACAGGCAGAGGGAGAAGCAGGCTCCCTGCAGGGAGCCTGATGTGGGACTCAATCCTGGGATTCCAGGATCACACCCCGGGCTGAAGGCAGGTGCTAAACTGCTGAGCCACCCAGGGATCCCTACCTTTTAAAATTCTTGTCAAAGGTGACTGGCCAATGCAGGGGCTGCAAATAAGGGGAGATAAAAGGGTGATTAAAAAGTAATGGAGAAATATTATGAAATGTTATTAAATATATATGTATATACATATATAAGATACTCTCTTTAATTCTATTTTGTGATTAAAGGAAAGACAAACTAAGGAGGAATAGAATTAAGAGAATGTTATAGACTGACTGTGTTCTCCCAAAATATGTATGGGAGATATTAGAAGGTGGTGATATTAGAAGGTGGGGCCTTTGGGAGGTAATCAGCTATCCAGATGGAACACTCTTGAATGGAATCAGTGTACTTAAGATAAAAACAATGAGAGTTCACTCTGGCTCTCTGCTCTCCACCATATGAGGATACAATGAGAAGATGGCCATCTATGAACAGGCCCTCCAGATGTGCCAGGAGCTTGATCTTGGACTTCTTAGCCTCCGAAACTGTGAAAAATAAATGTCTGTTATGTAAACTACTGACACTATGATAATTTGTCAGGATGCTATAGCAGCCCTGGCTAAGACAGAGATAGGATATGAAAAGAGAGGTCATAATCTCATGGTCCTAGGACCAAGTCCTGCATCCAGCAGCCTGCTCAGTGGGAAGTCTGCTTCTCCCTCTCCCTCTGCTCCTCCTCTTCTGCTCATGCTCTCTCTCTCTTTCTCCCTCAAATAAATAAATAATTTTTTTTTCAAAGAGTAAAGACAGAATAAAAGCCTTAAGTTCTGTGGCATGTTGATTAAAGGTAAGCTATTCAGATCATACTAACTCATGGCATGCAGGAAAAGTAGTTTCTTTTTAAAATATTAACCAGCAGGTTAGCTACTACAACAATTCAGTCCTTATACAGGGAAAAGCTTTCTTGAAATGGGACTGATTTAACCATCAGTATTTAACTGTGACGGATCACGTTCTGTATGTTGCGCAGCAGGGTCTCAGTATGACCTGCCATGGGGGCAGGAGGGATGAGCCATGAGCTGTTCTGAGCAGTAACATGTCACATAGAGTCACTTTTAGCTCATGGGTTGGAGATTTCTACTTTTTCTCTTGATCAAGATTTATGGGGAAATAATAAGTGCAGGAAATGTCAAGCCTATTTCTGAAGTAGTCATTTCCAATTTTTGTTTAAGATTTTCATTTCATTGTATCCAAACTTTGTTCTTAATATTAAATGAAAATATTTTTACATGTAAAGTTAATGATAGCATTTATGTACTCAGTGCCCCCTCCCTCTTAGAGAATATCCCTATCACTTTCTGTGAAGCAGTCAGCTGGTTTCACAATTTTTCTGGATCTTTTTGGACATTTGTAGACATGTACTGAATAGCAATGACTTCCCAACAATTGCCCCTGAAATAAGTTGGAATCAATATCTAGCAACTATTATCCCCTCAATAACTCTTCAGATTCCTGGATTGATATTGATTAGCTGTTAGCTGTTACCACAGTAATACTGGATAACAGATTACCTGATGTGCAGGAGCATTCAGGAAGCATTTATTTCTTCTTCATATATCATTTGGAGCCACTTGAAATTTTGATTATCTAGACTGCCCTCAGCTAAGTTGTGTGTTTTATCTAAGTCACCTGTACCTTTCTTTCATCTTCCTTGGACCAGAAGCTATGTCTTCTCATGGTAAAAGGCAGAGTAAATGTGCCAAAACCTAACCAGGCAAGAGCCTTTTAACTCTCTGCTTATGTACTTCTGCTGTCATTCTACTGGCCAAAGTAAATCACTTGGCCAAGCCTGACATCAATGAAGAAAAAAAAATATGCCTTTGATTCTAGTGGTGGGTTCTGCAGTCACTTGGCATATGGCATAGCTATGGGAAAAGGTGGGGAATTGGGAACAATAATGCAATCTGCCATGCTTCACTTTCTAGATAACAATTAATGCCTTCCACACAAAAAATACTTTAATTCTAATAATCTCCTTTCCCCCAGACATCCCAGAATTATCATTAATTTATGGAATCAGTTTCAAAGTTCAGGATTTTTTTTATGTCAGTTCTAGATGCAGCCTCTCCTCATCTGAAGACTTGTGAATTTAAGAGACAAGTTGTCTCATCTTTTCCCATTACAAACAATCTCTCAATACATAATTATGAAATAGGGACAGAGTAGCCACAGTGAACACTCCATTAAAAAAAGAAAAGGTGACAATGAGAGGCACATCACAGTCACTGGTCCATAATAATTCTGAAATCCCACTGGATAAATATTGCCAGGTGTCTCTACCCTGGAGGAAGGGGATATCCTTTGATTAGGTACTGATTCTGCTCCCTGGGAATTAGCTAAATAGGGAATGAGGCTGTATCAACTCTTGCCTTGGCAAATATATTCGGAAGCATCAAGATTTTTAAGACAAGGAAATAAACTTTCCTTTTTAATTTATTTTTGAGATTTTTTATACTTCTTTAATATGATATCTTCTAGGACATAATTACACAGGTGTCTAGATTTGTAAAGGTCCCAGTGATATGTATACATATTCTTTCCTTTACTTTATGAAAAAAATTATTTAATTTTTTGACTAGATAATATATTTTAATGACTCAAACATCAAAAAATATGTGAGGTATAAAGTAAACCATCTACCTCCCAGTATATTCCCATTTTTCCTCTTTTTTTCACACAAAATTGTAATATACTATAAGTATTGTACAATGTTCTTTTTTTCACTTAACATACCTTACAGATTTTTCCATGTCAGTACACTAAGAACTCCCTCATGATTTTTTAGAGATGTATATTATTTCATTTAATGGATATACCGGTTTTTAATAAGTTTTCCATCAAAGTACAGTTACAGCATGTCAAATGTTTTCCTATTACAGATAACGTTGCAGTAAATAATCTTGTATGCCTGTCTTTATGCACATTGGTTAGTATATTTGTAGGAAAAAAAACCCAAAAGTGGAAATGTAGAGTCCAAGGGTTCATGAGTATTTAAATTTGAAAGAAACTACCAAATTGTCTTTGATGAAATTTCTAACATTATTACTCCCAGTAACAATATGGAGAGGATCTCTTTCTCTATAGCTCTGTCAATAGTGTGTTAGCACACTCTTGGAGTTTGGTCAATTTCCTAAGTGAAAAATGAAGTTGCGTTTCTTTTATTATGAATCAGGAAGAACCTATTTAATGTATTTTGGAGCTATTTATATATTTTTTAAATTTATATTAACTGTTCTTAGACTGTGACCAAGTTTCACTGGGTTGCTGGATTTTTGCTTTATTGCCTTAAGTAGATATTGGATAAATGAGTATTTTGTAGGAGCTGCATGCATACCAAGAAGATTAGTCCTTTTGGGGTTACTTGAATTGTAAATATTTTTCATATTTATTGACTTTATAGTTTTTAAAAATTATTTAGGATTTTATTTGTTTTTCTTTAACAAATGTCCTAATTTATCTATTTTTCTTTTGTGGCTTCTAGATTTTATATAACAGAAAAGCCTTTCTCTACTTTAAGGTTATAAAAAAGAATTCTCATACACTTTTTTTCTAGTACTTTTACTATTTTGTTTCATTACATTTAGTCTGATCTTTAAAAAAATTTTTTTGGTGTATAGGTGAGATAGAGATCCAACTTTTTATCTTTATGGCCATCCAGTTTTCTCATTACCAATTACAGTATAGTCCATCTTTTCTCCATGAATATGAAATGCCACTTTTATCATATACCACAATTCTGGTAAAGAGTCTATTACTGAAGCTTATTTTTTCCTTAAGCTCACATCTCTGTTCATGTAGTTCCATATTGGTTTCATTACTGAGGCCTATGGTATTTTATATTCATCATTCTTTTTTCCAGAATTTTCCTGGATGTTTTTGTTTATTTTTCTATATAAACCTTATAAGAATTGTATTTCATTCTGGAAAATAAATATTGATTTCTTTTGGAGTACCACTACATTTACAAATTAGCTTTGAGAAGATGAATTTCTTTATGGTAAGGTTCCTATCCAAGAATATGGTATGTGTTTCTATTTGTTCAGGTTGCCTTTTATGTCCTTTAGAAACATTTTTAAAACCTCCCTGTGGAAAAAACAAAAAACAAAAAACGTCCCTGTGGTCCCAGTATATTTCTGATTAAGTACTTTTCTTTCTCATCCTATGTATGGCTTAGCATATGTGATGCTGAGAAGGAAGGACTTGCTGGCTGTTTTAATCCTATTTCTATATTCATATTCCTACAGGACTACAAGAAACAGATAATGAAGTAAAAAGGCATATGAAAATTTCAAGTCCAAATGAGGGGACAGGTGGGAAAATGTAGCCTACCTGGTGCTAACTAGCTCTGTCATCCTATTCTATGAAAGCCACCAGATTTGTCTGGCACACAAAGCATGAGAAAATCACAATGTACCTCGAAGGGCCACAGAAGGTAGAACAGTTGTCATTTAGAAGTGGATCTAAGAATTTTTATCAAATAGACTTGGCTGCATATAATAGCTATTCCAAATAACAGTGACTTTAAACTTAAATAGAGATTTATTTTTCTCTCTTATACATGAGTTTTGAGTGTTGGCGCTCAAACTTCAGTGTGGTAATTTCATAAACATCAGTGATACAAACTGTTTATTTTTTTTGTTCTGCTACTATCTTTAGTGTGTGGTTTCTATGTTCCACATTTGCCTCACAGTTCAAGATGGCTGAAGAAGCTCTCACCAAAATGCACATTTCAGGCATGAGGACAAAGAAGGAGGAACAGGACAAATAGTGCCCCACCAAGCTAAGCCAGCCCTCTTTTAAAGCTTTACTCTGTTTACTTCCCTCTCCTTATCTGTACAAGGGGCTACTCCCAAGAATATAGAGACTCTACCGCTAAGGAAGAGGAGGTAATGGATTTCAGGAAAGCAGCTTCCAGTCCCTGCCACAATGAGAGCATTTTTTCATTTTCTCCTCAAAGTGCAGTGAGAAAGGAGAAGGAAAATCCCAGGAGGAAAATAGTGGGGAGGAAAATGAAAAAAGTGAGCATAGTTTGATTATTTTTTATATTTTAAGATCATTTAAAAACAACCTAGTGTTCAGCAAAGTCTGAACTGGAAATCACTGTTTTGGTCTTTTAGTTTTTCACCTCTAAAATGTTTTCAAGAGGAATTGGATCACATGTTGTCTTTTTCTTTTTAAGACTTGAGGAACCTTAGTAAGGAGTTAAAATATAATCCCCAAAGGGCACAGTTTGTACAGGGCTCACAAAGATGATTAAGACATAGTCTCTCCCTTTGGATTCAGAGGGCTTCCAGAAAATAATAGATGACATTTTTTTTTCTTTTTGGAAGCTACTAGACTGATCAGAGTTAGAAGCAGCTTTCTGAGGGGGCCTGAGAGAAAGTGTAGGTAGGCTTTGGAGGGTATTTTTTTATTCCATGGGTCTTGTAGTAGGGCTATAAGAGAGATGAGATGCAAGAAAGGAAGGAGGTAGATGGAGAACATAAAATGTATTATTTACAATCTGGGGGAAAAAGTTTGAAATATTACCTTAGAGGGAAAATATAATCCATCAATGCAAGAGGACTGAGGACACTGACCCTCCAAGCCCTTCAAATTCAAACCAGCCTCTGGCACCTGAAGCCTCACTCACCTGGAGGAGGAATTCTGGGGCTGCTTTCAATTCTCGGAAGCTTTTCTATTATAGAATTCAGAAATTCTTGCGTGTAATATAATTTTATTCTTTAATTGACTATAAATATACCAAAATGTTACATTAAATGTTAGGTTCTCAACTGTAGCCATTTAAGATTTTTCAATATATCCCAAACAGTATGCAAACAAAGTGGTAAGACTTTCGATTCACATATTTCGTAGACTATCTTATTTTCCTTCACTTTTTTTCTTCTTGCCCTTTTATTAGATTTATTATGTTACTTTCCATGGTAAACTTTAAGAACTTGCATGGTAGGGTGGAAGAAATATATTTTTTAAAGATTTTATTTATTTATTCATGAGAGGCACACAGAGAGAGAGGCAGAGACACAGGCAGTGAGAGAAGCAGGTTCCATGCAGGGAGCCCGATGTGGGACTCGATCCTGGGTCTCCAGGATCATGCCCTGGGCCGAAGGCAGGCACTAAACCACTGAGCCACCCAGGGATCCCAGGGAAAAAAAGTCTTTAAAGGAATTAAGGCAACCAAGATGTCGAGTAGGTAGCCAAAATATCCCTCAGATAAATGTAGTGTACATTGCAAACACCAGAATATTATTCACTATTAAAAAGAAATGAGCTATTGAGCCATAAAAAGGCATGGAGGAAAGTTAAGTGCATATTACTAGGTGAAAGAAGCCAATCTGAAAAGGCTACATACTGTATGATTCCAATCATATGACATTTTGGAAAAGGGAAAGCAAAAAGAGACACTAAAGAAATCAGTGGTTACTAGGGGTTGCAGGCAGGGAAGGACAAATAGGTAGAGCAGAAATTTTTAGGACAGTGAAACTTCTATATGTTATTGTAAGAGTGGATACATGGCATTATACATTTATCAAAACCTATTGAATGTACAACACCAAGAGTGAACTTTAATGTAAACTATGGACTTCTGGTGATAATGATTTGTCAGTATAGCTTCATCGATTGCAACCAATGTACCACTGTGGTGGGTGATGTTAATAGTGGGGAGGTTGTACATATGTGGAACAAAGCTTATATAGGAAATCTCTACTTTCTGCTCAGTATTGCTGTAGACCTACAAGTGTTCTAAAAAAATAATAAAGTCTATTTAAACATTTTAAAAAGAAATTAGAGATTAATACAAGAACTGCAAAAGTGTATAATTGCCGAGAATTATAGAAAGCAGTTCTCCATTAGATAATTCCATGGAGTAACTGCTAAAAAAGCCTGACACTAGTTACTCCATCTGAAGGACTGAAGCCACCATTTGTGAGGTGTTATATGGGACTAATAAATAAGACACAAGAGAAAAAAATGTCAACTTTACCACATCCTGTTCTATGAGTGGCCTTGCCACTGCTCATTTTGGTTGGTTTTACTCTGCTTAGTCTGTGCTGCTTCAGAACTTCTTTGATTTCATAACGGAAACTCTGAGTCTTTGCTGCTTTACTAAATTTCATTTTTAAACTTATTCATTCTTAGGAATAATAATATAGACACCAGTCTTACAAACACAACATTTAAAGAAAATCATAGTCCCCTAAATAATTTGTTTCTCTCTCAGAGAAAGCAACAGAGCTACAGATGGTATGTTCAGTGAGCCGAGAACTTAAGGCTGAGAAGCCATTAATTCTCACAGCAGCTCTTCTACTAACGATTTTATGATCCCCGGAATAGATGTCATTCAGAGTCTGCTTCATACACAATAAATCTTTAAAATGAGAAAAATAAAATTAACTCTTGTATTTTAAGAATATTTACAGCACTATAAACCTAAACTATTGTGTTAGTAATCTATTGTATTAGTAATCTATTACAGTGTAACAAATTACCACAAATGTAGTGGCTCAAAACCACCTAAATATATTATCTCATAGTTTGTGTAGGTCAGGTGGTAAGCACAGCTTATCTGGTTGAAATCAAGGTGTGGGCCACCGAAATACTGCAGTACTTACCAGAGAAATAGTCTTTCTAAAGTTTTATTACATATATCCCATAGCCTTCCCATAGCCATCTCAGTAAGTTTCAATGTCTTCCCTGGATAGAGTAGCATCTATAGAGAGCCAACCTAGTTTTTTTATTCCAGTTATCTTCAGTTAAGAAGTATTTTTTGAGTACATTTTATTTGCCAGTTCAAGGCACTAGAAATACTAGATAAAGAAAAGGACCTTATCTTAGGAAATGAATGATCTAGTAGATGGGAGTAGGATGTTAAGGGAGACCCAGCCTGAATCATTTTGAGAAGAGCAAAGAAATTCAGAGTAACTGCCAAGATCAATTGTTTTGATCCTACAACTAGTGAGTAACTGGAAATTCTCTGCAAATGATAGATTTGTCATGGGCAGCTGTTGTCGTCTAAGAAGTAGAATCTATGAATCAGTCTGCAGAGGTCATCTGAGTTGATGAAGACTATTACAGACATAAAGGCTAAAATGAGATTCTGAGTGAAAGACCAAGTATAAGCAGCAGTTTTATGGCAGTGTTTGTAGTTGGGAGATACAGCCATGTTCACCCAGCCCATAAGGGAGATGAAATTCTAAGAGAGGATCAAAGGGCAGATGAAGACTTTCCCAAACACAATTATCCAAATGGAAAGAGTCTAGGAGGTAGAAAAGTATGCTGAAACCTTCAACAAGCTCCTGGTGCCATCTTATACTTTGAACTGTAGGTAGAACCCCAGAGATTTTAGCCGCTAACTCCTGTCAGTTCTTGTGTCCTTGTCTAATCCTTTCTCCTTTCTTCTAATTGTGACTTGATTGATGCTGGAACTGAGCATCTTCAGAAGGGAAACCTAGGAATAGTTTCAGGATTTTTGGTGACGATGGAGGTCATGTTTCAGGGCTTGCGATATAATGAAACTTGTAGCTGAAGTTACACAAAGGGCTTTCTCTTTGGAAGGACTTAAAAATGTGAGGGTAACATTGGTCACCTGTAAGTTTGGGAAGAGAATCTGATGGGAGTTTGAGTGAAGTCATTGATGTACTTGTCTTCTCCCTGAGGGTGGGAGATGGGAGTCTGGATGTACAGGCAAGTTGAGTTGGCAATGAGTTGAACCTTGCCTGGCTTGAACTTGGATGTAAGATTGTCCAGTAAATGGGTTCTCAAAGGGAGCTCGTGGTTAAAGTCTCAAAAATTACATGAGAGCACACAATAATTCCTTTACTGTGGCCTTTCTAATAATAACAGAAAACCAAGAATACTGATTTAATTGAAAGGATGGTGCTTCTTGACCTTTTTACCTCCCTCAGGAGGCAGCTTGCTAGAAAGAGAGTCCCAAGGGTACATGACACTAAGTCTCTCAGCTGCAGAAGCAAGAGTCCAAGTGTCTCTTAGGGTATTGTTTCCCATACATATGTGATCATATGAATCACCTGGGAATCTTAAAATGTAGGTCTCTTATAGTAGGTTAAAGGATGAGTTGGTGAGAATTTGGATTTCTAACAAGTTCCCAAGTGATACTAATGCTTCTGACCCACAAACCTCACATTAAGTAGCAAAACTTTGGAACATTAGAATAAGGAAGACATACCTTTGAAGATGTCATTATGTTCTTCATACATTATAAAGCCACAAAATTAAAGTAAACTTTGTTTATCCCATGCAGCTGAAGTAGGAATTAAAGAACTCTTCAGGAAGACTTACAGATGCGAGGAAAAAGAAAAACAAAACAAAACCCAAACAGATATGTTTGCTGAAGCAAATCTTTAAAGAGTACCAGAAAAGAATGGGGAAAATGGCAGTTGCTAGAGAAGCAGACAAACCCCTTTATTCTCTAACTCTGAAGGATATGATCTTCTGTTTAAGTTTTAAGGTCAACTTAATACCATCTGATTAAAGAGCTGTGCCATGCCCTCACACCCCATCCTTCTCCCACCCCACCTGCTAATGCACTGCCATTTAGCCCATAGCAGCCACTGACTCTCAGCTACTTTTATTTATTTATTTTTGATTTTTTAAATTTATTTATTCATGACAGACACACATACAGAGAGAGAGGCAGAGACACAGGCAAAGGGAGAAGCAGGCTCCATGCAGGGAGCCTGATGTGGGACTCAATCCTGGGTCTCCAGGATCACACCCTGGGCTGAAGGCAGTGCTAAACCGCTGGGCCACCCAGGCTGCCCCTCAGCTACTTTTATACAGTAGGGAAGAACTAGAGGTTCCTGGCCTGTGAGTGAATTTTAGACTTGGTTGTCAAATAATCCAGAGTGATCTGGGTGGGGGTGGGAGGTGAGTAATGAAATCTCCCCAGGCGTGGAGTAATGGTGCAAGGCTGATTAGCAGACAGCTTCAGTGTCCTTCATTGTAATGGGTTATTTGAATATTTAATGCAACACAATTCAAGGATCACCAGAGAATTTGTATTTCTCTTAAAACTCACTGCAGTAAAACTTCCCTGGTAAAATAGATGCTGTTGTAATGCAATCTTGGAAGTAGTTTTCAAGTTCGTAAGGGTTGCAAAAGTTCTACTTGATCTGTTCACATATACAAATGTGACTTTCCCTGCTCCTCTTTCTACTGCTATTTATATCAGCTGTCCTACAGATCAGCTTTCTTTGCAGTATCTGATATAAATAACCACAGTTCTCTGAGTATGATCTGCTCAAGATTTCCAGGTAGTTCAGGGACTGATATCTGGTTATTTATATTTATGATTTAGTGGTGATATGCTTTTGTTACTAATATAAATTAAAACTTTTCCTTTAAATTCAGTAGCTTTTATACCTAAATTCAATGATTTTATTTAAAAACTACTCTTCCTAATGAGCAGGTAAGCTGAGTTTGGACACTTCAGGGACATTTAGAAACAAGTAGCAGTGGTGGTCTTTTGAGGCCATGGCCTTGAGATGGAATTTTCATGAGAGACTTCAAGTGAAATCCAAATGCAGAAATGAACATATCGAACTCAGTGAATTGCAGCTGTCCAATTTGCCCCAAGTCTGCAGATATCTTTCAGAACTAAGGAGTGTGGGCATCTGCTTATTTCCATGCCCCTTAAACTGTAACTAAAAGAAACCTGAAATATTCCTGCTTCTTGAGAAAAATACCAGTCAACAAAAGCTGGAATATAAAACTCTTTTTAGGGTGAAACCAACCAATGATATTTTTATCTTGAAATTGTTCATGTTAAAGGCTGGCTTCTGCACAGAATTCTTCAAAAAATTTGTTCATTATAACAATTTTAGTTATATTTTGATCTGAAATGCGTTCTTGACTTTTAGGTAATGTTGCAGCAGTCATTAGAAGATTTAAAGACCAGGGGCGCCTGGGTTGCTTAGTCAGTTAAGCGTCTGCCTTTGGTTCAGGTTATGATCCTAGGGTCAGGAGATTGAGCCCTGAGTGTGGTTCCCTGCTCAGCTTCTCCCTTTCCCTCTGCGCATCCCCCCACCCCCACTTGTGTGCGCGTTCTCTCTCTCTGTTAAGTAAATAAATAAAATCTTAAAAAAAAAAAAAGATTTAAAGACCTAAGTATGGAAAGAAGTGTAACTGTATACATAAAAACATTAATAAGTAAGCTATAGTTTTCCCCTACTGGTAATAAGTCCAAATATTATTAAATCCAATTATGAAATCTTTAATAATATAAATAATGCATTTTATTAAACATTTTTCATGATTTTAGCTGTTCGAATGTAATTTAATCAAGTTGATAGAATTTTAATGGAATTTAATCTAACACTACCATGCAGATTCATAATTTGAATTTTTAAAAAATGTGTAGTAAATACAAACCCATTTATTTTTAATTTTTCATTATACAATGTAATGGATAAAAACAGAACATAATGGCAGTTTCATAAATTCAGTATTTGTGACCATATCAATATTATGCTGCAATAAACATATGCCCTTTTAAAATCTAGATCCTGTCTTGCTATTAGGACCACACACAACTTATAAAGGGAAGAATGCTGGACTGGATTCAACTCTCTAGTTTGTATTCCTACCCAGATGTCTATAACACTAAGCCTTAGCTTTCTATTTGGTGAGCTGGTAATTCTAATTTAAACCTTGCCTATTTTATGGGAAAGTATTAGCTGAGATGGAAATAGTTATCAGATACAGTGTGAATTTTTATTATTGTATCTCTCATGATACAATAGGTTTTGCTGCAATAACAAAAGAAAAACAAAGCTCCAAATCTCAGTGGCTTGAAACATGGAAGCTTATTTTCCTCTCATGCTTCACATCTACAGGGATTGGGCTCATTGTAATCCCTGTGAGATCAGGCAAGGCATGCTCTATGCTAATACGTGCTTCCACTATCACTAGGTGAGGAGAAAGATGCAGGCAGATTATGCACTGGCGCTTAAAACTTTCTCCCAGAAATGACATGCCAATTCTACTCACATTTCATTGGCCAGAGCAAATCATATGTCCACATCAAACTTCAGAGTCAGGCGAGAGAGGAAACGCAAATATATCTACATCTATATCTATATCTGTATCTATATCTATATCTGTATAATATGAAGTAAGAAGAAAGACAGAGAGACACCACCCCTGCTGAGGAATCCTACAGCTACACTGGTGAAGATTTTTTGGGAAACATGAGTTAAAAACACGATATTGAAAAATGGGAAGGACGAGGATTTATGGAGAGAAAGTGATGAATTATAAAAAACAGAGAAGACAATTTCATCACAGAAATTCTGATTTGGGGGCTGTTCTTATTGAGTACATTTATATTGCTTTTGTGAAAATATCAGGACCTTTTAATCGAATGACTCAGCTTTTCTCTGTTTCTCTTGCACTTTGTCTTATTGCTTTGCCATTTTAAAGTCCAACAATGAGAGAAATTTTGAAAACTATGTGCATTTCCATGCGCTCAATCACTCCTTAAAACTGAAAAAATCAGTTAGGAAATCATTGGATACTCCATATTTCTTTTGTTACCTCTAATCACTTAATTACTTGAATTGTGCTCTCTAGACTTAGCAATTCATTGTAGTATCAGATCAATAAAAGGTTACATGCTTAAATCAAGTAAAAGTATGCAACTTTCAAATTCATTGCAATTTGTAGGAGCCACCACCAAGGTTCAGTATTGTCATTCAATCATGGCACAACCACGGCTAGGGTACTTGTAACTTTTCATTTTCCTAAATTTTAGCCATATATTAATGAGAATATTGCAAGCCAAGCTTTACTTTGGAATTAAAGCAGCTTTTTTGAGACAGAAATTAGGTGTCATCCTGATGCCAATCATAGTGAATTTCCAACTCTTTTTTAAGATTTTATTTATTTATTCATGAGAGACACAGAGAGAGGCAGAGATAGGAGAACCAGGCTTCCATGCAGGAGCTGGATGAGGAGCTTGATCCTGGAATTCCAGAGGCAAAGGCAGACACTCAACTGCTGAGCCACCCAGGTGTCCCAAATTTCCAACTCTTTTTAAAGAAAGTGATTATGTTCATTTCCTAGGGCTGCCATAACTACCACAAACTGGGTGGTTTAAAACAACAGAAGTTTATTCTTTCATAGTTCTGGAGGCCAGAAGTCTGAACTCAAAATGTCAGAAGGTCACATTTCCCCTGATGACTACAAGGAAGAATCCTTTCTTGCCTCTACCTAGCTTCCTGTGATTCCCAGCAACCTTTGGCATTCCTTGGTTTACAGGTGCACCACTACCATCTGCCTCTCATCACATGGCTGTTTCCCCTATGTCTCCCCTGTGTAACTCTGTGTTCCTGTCTCTAGTTTTTCTCTCCTTATAAGGACACCAGTCATTGGATTCAGAGCCCAACTGTAATCCATTGTGATCTCATCTTAACTATATTACATCTCCAAATAATATTTCTAAATAAAGCCACATTCACAGGTACAGTAGGTTAGGATTTCAATATATCTTTGGGAGTGGGGGGATATAATTCAACCTACAACAATGGCATTAATAAACTTTTCTGTAAATCTGTGGCAAAATTCTGTGGCATACTTCCCCTCCCCACCCCAAAATACGTGACATATACTAATTTCACCAAGATCATTCCCTTTGCTTCTGATTGCCACTTTATTTAAAATTCTGCATTATTGTTTACTTGCCCTAAGTCCTGGTTCCTTGATATCATCTCTTCTCTTCCTCTTGATTTTCTCAGTGGGACTTGTCAAACATCTACCTTGTTTCTAAAAGCATTGAGAGGCAGTTCAGATGAACCAGAGTAGACATGCCAGTGATCAAGGGTGAGTCACTGTTTCCCCCCTCTGTCAGGGATCTGCTGACAGATACTAATGGTAGCTGTCATTGAACTAAATATGAAGCAATGGTAAAAGAAAACAAAGGTTTTTTTTTTTTAAGATTTTATTTATTCATGAGAGACACACAGAGAGAAAGGCAGAGACATAGGCAGAGGGAAAAGCAGGCTGCATGTGGGGAGCCCGATGTAGGATTTGATACCGGGACTTCAGGACCATGCGCTGGGCTGAAGGCAGGTGCTCAACCCCTGAGCTACCCAGGCGTCCCTGCACTGCTTTTAATAGAGACACTTAGAATTGTTTCTCCTTGATCTTCAGCAACTACATTGGACACATTTAGCTAAAGGCTTTTTGAAAATCTTAACAGAATCTTAGAGCACCATCTTTTCTTTCAAAGTAATATTAATATAATTTTGAATGCAAGAATAGGGAAAAAGAAATTTCCATTTAGGATAATAAATTGAGATCCAATGCATCATCCTTTATTTTACATTTTATCAAACTAGTAGATACCATATGTTACATATACTTGTAGTAGTAGTCCAAAGTAATAAAACGGGTTGATTCTACCTGACAGAAATACTAATCTTCTTAGTTATAGTAACAAAAGATGATATGCTGTATTGTAAACCTTGCCTAGAAGAAGACAAGGATATGGATTTTGAGGTCTCTTAAGGATATGACTTTGTAATTCTAATATTTACCTATCCCTAGTTCAAGAGTTTATAAGCTAAGGTCCAGAATTTGGATAGAAAAAGACACATCTTTATTTTCGCCAACTCTGATGTTTAATACCTTCTTGATTGTGAATATAAGCAATAAACCATTGTATTATTGACTACAAATAAAAATCATAGATTTTTTTATTTCATTTTATTTATTTTTTAAAATGGTCTCTACACCTACCAGGGCTTGAACTCATGACCTTGAGATCAAGACCTGAGCTGAGATCAAGAATCAGATGCTTAACCAACTGAGACATCCAGGCACTCCCATAGAATATTTTTAAATCATATCACAGTTATTTAAAATATCTCATATAATTTGTACTCATTGCTACTTCAAAATTATGTTAGCTACTAGACATAATGCTAGACCTTGTTATTTACGCATTAATAATTATTTTAATATCTTGTTAACTATTTTTATAATATTTTTATTATTATAGCTTTATTTTATGCATTTTTAAAAATGGCTTTTAAGGCTTCATGGACTGCCAAAATGGCCCATGACACAAAAACAGAACCTCTATGCTGGTTTTAGTACCTTCTATTTCACAAGGGCTGTTAAACAGCAGGCTCAAATGTGAACATTAAATACTACAACTTCATTTCTTTTTTAGTCAACCAATTTATTCATCATCTGAATTTTTTTTAGAATATCATGATACCTAACACTGGACTACATGACTTAAGATACAAAGTTATAAAAATGGAAGTATAACGTAAATCCTATTCTCAGTGACATTATAAATCCAGTTAGCTACATAGCACATGAACTGCCATTTTTGTATATCTTAAAATAATAACATATAAAGCTTTTAAAAATATTTTCCAAATGCTGCCTTACATAATAAGAACTCATTGGACACCATCAATGAGGGTTATTAAATTGGTGGAGTAAGATCATACCAGTTTATAAGGAAAGAAGTGACATTCCCTTAAGCAGAGAGAGATGGAGTAAGAAAAGGGTCAGCTCTTCCAATTCAGTGGGACTACCATTTCATGTTTCCTTGGAAAAATCCTACATTAGAAAATCCTCAGTCTTTTCCAGTGTCTAGTCTACACATTTCTTTAAAGTATAAAATAGCTTATTAGGAATAAAATGGGCTTGAGGACCTCAGAAAAAGCAAAGAGGAAGAAGGGGAATGATGTTGGACTTAGGAAAGTAGTTGCCTCTATGAACTTTGATATGGTTGATGTGGAGTTGTTTTCATTTCAACATTTTTCTAAGTGCAAATTCTCACAAAAACCAGGAAAAAAGATAGAGGTGAGCTGAGATAAACCCAGCCTGGCTTCCACATCATCCCATTGATTAAAACCTTCCTGTATAGAAACTGTCCTAGAATTCTCTTTACTCAAGAGTTGTTTTATAGACTAACAGCTTGTTAGAGCATTACTTGGCAACCTGTTATAAATGAGAATCTTGAGCCCTCACCCCAGACCTATTGAATCAGAATCTTCATTTTAATGAGATCCTTGAGTGGTTTGAATGTACATTAAATTTTGAGAAGCACTGATGACTTTAACTTCAACTATAACAGAGAGTATTAAATTCCTACACTTTACTCTTTCATGGTTTGAGTTTTTAGCTGTTGTTTGTGTCTTCTTCAAGAGATACGAGACCCGGGATTCCTGGGTGGCGCAGCGGTTTAGCGCCTGCCTTTGGCCCAGGGCGCGATCCTGGAGACCCGGGATCGAATCCCACGTCAGGCTCCCGGTGCATGGAGCCTGCTTCTCCCTCTGCCTATGTCTCTGCCTCTCTCTCTCTCTCTCTCTCTCTCTCTGTGTGACTATCATAAATAAATGAAAAAAAAATAAAAAAAAAAAGAGATACGAGACCCATATTAATAAAGAATGCATTTAATAATTACTTTGGGTGAAAATCTCATTAAATCAGGCAAATGTTCCTGAAGAGCTTGTAAACAGATTTTCATAATGGAGAGTACAGTGTATTAGAAAGACCAGCACTGCTGAGACCACAAACTTGCCAGGAAAGCTCAATGAATGTAAGTGGTAAATGTTTAGAGGGAGCAAGAAGGCCCAAGTATTTATTGCATTTAGGCAAGTCATAAGTGCATGGTGTGCCAGGGAAAATTAATGTTTTTCCCGCACCAGGTCTGACATGTTCACACATGAATGTATTTCATTCAGAAAAAGTAAAGTCTCTAGAATGGCACAGTCTAGTTTTATGAGAAACAGATGTGTCATGGTTCACCCACTCCCTGACCACCTGTGGTTTCCCCATGACTCAACTTTCTTGAATAAAGGGAGTTAACTCTTGGATCTTGAACAAATTCTAAATTACATATTTATTTTCGTTCTCCTCATATTTCTCCTCACTGCTCATTGCCATGACAGAACCTTACAATTCAGAGAAGTTTGAATAAACTACTAAAAGAATTCTCAACACTCTAAAGCATGCTCATTTAAAGGCAAGTTCTTGTTTCTGATATTTAGATTGAGGTTCTGTCAAAAGCTCAAACAGAATACTGAGTTATTCAGCCAATTAGAAAGAGTGATTTTTGTTTATAATTTAAAACCACCTGGTTTTGAGTTGTTTTTACTACTAGTTTTTTAGTTGAGGGTAGGAATTATTCTCATTCAGAAATACACTTTACATTGGTCAGTCACTTAATCCTCAGCTACCCTTATTCATGGAATAACGTGGTCAAATTAAAATCATCAATATTCTGTAAACTTTAATACCTGCTATTAATACTTATTCTAAATCACTCTCTCCAATTGCTCACAAGTAGCCAGAAGGAAGGATTTGAACTTCATTACATTTTATTTCTCCTGCCATGCTCTGCTTTCCATGGAAAATGGGCAGGGAAATGGTCCAAACATAGGTAGGTGAATGGAAAAATACAAAATGCAAAAAAACCCACATAGGGAATGGTCACTGACAATATTTTTTTAATATTTTTATTTCCATTTCCATAATCAATTTAGGATTGTTTTTGACACACTATCGAGGCATTTGGTTTTCCTTTTCACAGAATATTTTTTATTTATTTCAGAAAGGGTTATCTAATTAAAAGCATACATGTAAATTAATGTAGCCTATCAAGGAAGTACTCACCATTCAAGGTCAATTATAATTACAATTGACAACACTTCCAAAAAAAGCAAAACTTTTTTTGAAACTTCTAAGTACCTCATTGTTTATCACTTCAAAACTGAAATGCAAAGAACATGGATTTAAATACTGTAAAATTTTGGTCTGTATATCTTTGCTACCCAAAATAGTAAATGGCAAATTTTATGTACTTTTTATAAATGGAGAAACATAAGTGACAAAAAAGCAAATAACCTGAATACAGTGTGAGTCATTCACAAACTTTGAAAAAGACTTTCAAATGCATTTCATTACAGAGTTTTTGGAGTTCAAACGCACAAAACCTCTATATATGTAGAGTGAAAGAATGCCCTGGAAATAAATAATCTATGAAGTCTGGTATGATTAAATATTAATTAGTTAGTAATAAAGATTTACTGGAAATCAAGTTCAGTGCCATTTTGTATTTTCAGAAAATAACCTATTTAAATACAGTAGGTCTGGAAACACAGCACTACTTAGAGTTTACTCAGGTCTGATAACCCTCAATGAATTATCAATGTATTTTGTGATTTATTAATTTTATAAGAAATAAAATCAGATGATGGTAGATTTTGGTCATAGACTGAGCTGTAGAAAAGGGATAACATGACCTTTTTTTGAAGTTGAAGTGATTTTTCATGTTGCCATAGTATGATGCATTTTAAGTCCATTTGATTAAAAAAAAAACACATTTCAGAATGCAAAGTTGTGCTATATGATCAAATATCCTTCAATCTAATACATTAAAATCACTGAATTTGAGGTTAAAATGCTTTGAATTAAATAGATATATAATAAAAATACCTGATCCAAAGGTCACACTTATACTGGTTTTGTATTTTTTACTTATTTAAGTGAGAAAGAGAGCATGTGTGGGGAAGAGGGGCAGAGGGAGAGGGGCTGAGGGAGAGTACCAAGCAGTTCCCTGCACAGGGAGCCAGACATGGGACATGGGGCTCCATCCCAGAACCCTGGGATCATGACCTGAGCCAAAGTCAGATGCTTAACTGAATGAGCCACCCAGGTGCCCCTGATTTTGTATCTTAAAGCAAGACTACAATGATGCCAAAAGGTTGTATCTTGCCCAGGACAAATCCTTTTACCTGATTATAACATCCTAAAAAATAACTTTTTACTGTTCAGTTCTTCCACTTCTAACCTTTCAACATATAATTAGTGGGTTTCATCAGCTTGTGTTACAAAAAAGTATATATCTTCACAGTATTCCATTTGACCAAGATATTATTTTAGATGTTTGCTTGGATACAGCTTAGTAGTGAGATAAAAAAAAAGAAAGAAAGAAAAAAAAGAAAAGAAAAGAAAAGAAAAGAAAGAAAAGAAAAGCTAACATATGGTTTTTAACATTAAGAAGCATACAACTAGCTCAATAGAAAAGCCTGTCTAAAATTAGCTTTAATACAAGAAGGGTTATCCAAAGTCCTGGGCAGGGGGAGGCATAGAGGCAGAGTAAGAAAAAAAACATTTGAACTAGGTCTTAAGAGAAAGACAATGCTTTTAATAGAAATGTTGGAAGGTAGTTCCAAAGGGCAGGGTACAGTGTGAGCCAAGGCATGGCCTCATGAAAGAACAGGGTGCATTTAGGTAATGAATCATCTGATATGACTTGGGCTCAGAGTGGAAAAAGAGATTAGGATATATAAATGAAAATACTGGTTGAAGCTAGATGTGAAGGTTTAAATGACATGCTATATAGAATTAAGACTATTCTTACAAGTCATAAAGGACCAAGAAAGAATGTTCGCTGAGTTTGGTGAGTTTTTCTGTCATCCAGTCACATTCACATTGATTATTAAAAAGAGAAATGTAAAGATAATATACATATTTAGGATACAAAATCATCAAAGAGTTTGAATCACTAAAAATTGCCATTTTTGAAGGCCAGTAACTGTCAAAGGTCACCAGTGTCATATAGTTCACCTTGGTAAATTCATCCTTGACTTGTTTTATGAAAAAAGATTATTAACATGTAACATAATTAAGATTGAGAGAAGCATCACTATGATTTAGTGCCAAAAACAATGGATTGATTCTACAATTTTTCTGACCACCTAAGTACATTGTGAGGCACATTGTATATCTCTAGTCATTAATTGTTACTAGACTCATTTTGAGGATAAATTATGGCCAGAACATTTATATAAATTTCCCCCAAATCATTAACAAGTAAAGAATTCTGTAATTCAAAGGTACATCTTTTTTGCTTTTAGTTTGTTTGGATTTTGATTTGAACTTATATTTGAGTTGGGAGATAGTTTTTAAAAACAAAACAAAATACTAATTACAAACTAATTGCTTCTCTAAAATCAAGCTTTGTGCTACAAGACAGTTCTGGGTAAGTAGGAAGTACATAAGAGGAAGAATCTGATCCCAGGGCAGGATTAATGGCCTCAGGCATTTAAGCTAAAACATAAAGATGAAAAGGAGCTAACAGGTAAAAGAGCTAAGAGGATTTTGGGCAAAAAAAAGCAGCTTTCTTTATTTTTTCCCCTTTTTTATTAGCTATATCTCAAGGCAAATTAGCTTGGAAGTAAAAACCAAGGTGTTAAAAAAACATACTAGTTTCTCTGCGGCTCTGCCCCACCCATTGGTATGGGCACTCATCTTCAAAATCAACTCCACTTTATTTCTGAATCTCCAGATTGTATCTTGCACATTCACAACCACAGTCCATTACAGGTAAAGGATGTCCACACCTTCCTGAATTGATACATCCTAAGGTGCACTGGTTTAAACTGACAAACAGGGACAGCCAGTACATGTAAAATAGAAAGTTAACCTAGGCTATTTCAAAGCTATTTCTGACTCAGTAATCTCTAATATTATGTTTCTAGTTTTTATATTGCTCTTATTTGAAAATGTGGCTTTATTAGAAACATGATATAGCAAACACATGCAGTGGCAAAGGGCAAGAACAAAGAATCAACTGATCTAGATTCTTCTAGATTCTAGAATACTTTCTGAAAAGACAGAAAAACTGTATACCTATTGTGAATGCTTGAATGTTATTTATAAATTAATAATTAGAATTTAGTTCAATTTCTTACTTTCTAAGAAGACAGAAAAATTGCTTTAATTTAAGAAAGATTCTATTTTTTTGTTATTATAACAAACAATGTCAAACATTAATTTAAAATATGTAGGATAATAGGAGAAAACGTTGAGATTTGGAGGAAGAAATAGTGATAGAAACCTAATTTTGGGTTGCTTTTTAATCTTTCTTTTTTCTGGGATGGAATTCATGAATAGAGCAGAGCTTATATTTTACCATCTCTATATGCAGTTAGCTTCATTTAGGGGTCTTTTCCCTCTTAATGTCCTACAAAACACTGTGTCAGGTACTAATGTACTTCAAGGTTTTGGTGATATAAATAAAACTGTATCAAGCATTCTCATATAGGTCTTTGTGGGGTATTTTACTTAGATAAAAGAGGTAAGAGAGGAACTCTGGGTTCTATGGTAAGTATGTTTAACTTTATAAGAAAATGCCAACTACTTTTCTAAAATGACTATATCATTTTGTATTCTAATTAGCAATGTACGAGAGTTATAGTTGCTCAAAATCTAAACCAGCACCTGATAGCAAAGGTTAAAGTTTTTTAGCCTTTCTAACTGTTATATAATGGTATCTTATTGTAGTTTTAATTTGCATTTACCTAAAGATGCATTAACCTAATGATGGTAAACATTTTTGCATGTTATCACCTATTTTAAAAAGTTAGTTCTTTGTTTTCACTACTGAATGTAATAGTTCTTATAAATTTAGAATGAAAGACTTTTTTATTAGGTGTGTGTTTTGCAAATATTTTCTCCAAATCTGTCTTTTCATTTTCTTAGCAAAGTATTTTCTAATTGTGTTGATTCTTTGAGCTTTCCTACATAGGCAATCATATCTGAAGATAAAAAAATTGTTTTATTTATTCCTTTCTAATCTGTATACCTTTTATTTTCTTTTTATACTTTATTGCACTGGCTAGGACAACTACCACAATGTTCCCACTACTCCTATTGGCATCGTAATAGTGAGAGCCAACAATCTTGCTGAGATTCTTGACTTTAAGTGAAAACATTTATTCTTTCACCATGAAGTGAAGTGTGTTAATTGTAGGCTTGCTGTTGAGTGTCCTTTACCAAGTTGAAGAAGTTTCTTTCTATTCTTGGTTCACTGAGGATTTTTATTATGAATGGATCCTGAATTTTGTCAAATGTTTCCATATCTATTGAGATGATTATATTTTTATTAGTATTATTGTTAGCTTGCTGAATCAGTTTTACATTTCTTCAAGACTCACTTTGACCTAAGGTATTATATTTTTTCTATACTACTGAACTTGATTTGCTAAAATTTTGTGTAATGTGAGAACATATTTTATACCAGTGATTCTTAGCTGGGGATAGTTTTGTTACCCAGGAGAGATTTGGCAATGTCTAAAGACGTGTTGTTAGAGCTAGGAGGGCAGAGAGGATTTGCTACTGGCATCTACTTGGTAGAGACTAACAAGGCTGCTAAACTGCATAGGAAATATTCCCCACAACAAAAGAAATTATATGGCTCCAAATGTCAATAGTGGCAAGATTAAGAAATTCTGCTTTATAGGAATTCAGATCTTTTAAATTTGCTCACATTTGTTTTATGGCCTAGAATATGACTATCTTGGTAATGTTCAATGTACAAATAAAAAAAGTACATTCTCTTGATTAAGGAGGACTGTTGTATACATGTCAGTAAAGTAACTTTGGTGTTGTTCCATCTTATATATCCCTATTGAATTTTTATCTACTTTTTCTATAGATTGCTGAGAGAAGAGTGTAGCCATCAGTTAACTGTGAAGTTTTTGCTTCTCCTTTCAGTTCTATCAGTTTTTACTTCATGTATTATGAAACTATATAGTTACGTACATTCAGGTTTTTATAAATTCTTAAACAATGGACCTCTTTATCATACTAATGTTGCTCTTATTCCTTGCAATATTTCTTGTTCTAAAGTTTATTCTTTTTTATATTAATATAGTTATTACAGCTTTCTGTCGATTGATGTTTGTGTGGTGTATTTTTTCATCCTTGAATTTTTAACCTATCTGTGTTTCTGTATTTAAAGTGTACATATTATATAGCTGGAACTTTATTTTTTTAATCCTATTTAAATTCAATTAATTAACATATACTGTATTATTGGTTTCAGAGGTAGAGTTCAGGTGATTCATCAGTCTTATATAATATTGGTAGCTTATTACATCACATGCCCTCCTTAATGTCTGTCACCCAATTACCCCATTCCCCCACTCTCCTCCCCTCCAGCAACCCTTAGTTTGTTTCCTATGATTAAGAGTCTCTTATGGTTTGTCTTTCTCTATGATTTTATCTTGTTTTATTATTTCCTCTCTTCCTCTATGATCCTGTTTTGTTCCTTAAATTCCACATATGAATGAGATCATATGATAATTGTCATTCTCTTATTGACTTATTTCACTTAGCATACTATCCTCTAGTTCCATCCACATTGTTGCAAATGGCAAGATTTCATTTTTTGATGGTTGAGTAGAATTCCATTGTGTACATATATATACCACATCTTCTTTATCCATTCATCTGTTGATGGACATCGGGGCACTTTACATAGCTTTGCTATTGTAGACATTGCTGCTATAAACATTGGGGTGCAGGTGCTGCTTTGGATCACAACATTTGTATCTTTGTAGTAAATACCCAGTAGTGCAATTGCTGAGTCATAGGGTAGCTCTATTTTCAACTTTTTGGGGAACCTCCATACTGTTTTCAGAGTGGCTGCACCGGCTTTCATTCCCACCAACAGTGTGTGAAGCTTAGTTGGGACTTTCTTTAATTCACGTTGACAATTTCTGTTTCTTAATCAATATGTTTAGGGCATTTAATATATTGTTATGATAGATTTAAGCCTACTGTATTAATAATTGTTTTCTGCTGATTGCATGTGTTCTTCATTTCTTTTTCTTCTTTTCCTATCTTTGGATTAATTTTTAAAAATTATGATTCTATTTTATCTCTATTATTGGTCTGTTATTATTGTTCTTTTAAATTGTTTTTAGTAGTTGTTCTGGGATTTGAAGTTTAGATCTTTAACTTAACATTATATACCTTCAGGTGTTTTTATACCATTTCTCCTATAGTGTAAGAACCTTACACACATATTGTATTTACTCCTTCCCATTTATTATGATATTGTTATCATCCATTTTACTTCTATAGATAGCCTCACAATACATTATTTCTATTTTTGCTTTAGGAAGCTATATAATATATATAAATAATTAAAAGTAAGGAAAAAATATTTTATATTTACCTTTTTTTTCCATTTCCAGTGCTGTTTATTTATTTGTATAACTCGAAACTCTATTTCATATCTTAAGCATTCCGTCTAAAGAACTTCCTTTCACTTTTCTTCTGCAACAAGTTTGTTGGCTTCCTGGCTGTCCCCCAGAACCTGGTCACCTCCTGCATGCTCCTGCCACAGCAGAGACCTTTCTCCAGTTTCTACTCCCAGTCTTTCTCATGAGCACCTGATGGAGGCCCATGGACAAAAGTTTATGAGCAAATGTGGACTCCTCTGTGTCTGCAGTTCTATTAGTCCATGCTTGTCTTCTAAAAATTCATTAGAACTTTAGCTAATTTCTTCTTACTTTGTACCAGGACCCCTTCTTTCTGCCATGCTTTGCCCAAGATAAAACACTTGTATGTCCCTCTTAGAAGAACCTGTTATTCTTTGGAATTCAGTTTACTTTGCTCCCTTGCATCAAGGAAAGTTGCAATTTTGTACATCATCTGGCATTTATTTCTTAATAGAGGAGAGCAACACTCTTGAGGTTTTCTACATCCACTACTTCCTCTGTTGACGTGGACCTCCTCTTTTCACCTCTTTTTTTTTTTTAATTTTTTATTTATTTATGATAGTCACAGAGAGAGAGAGAGAGAGGCAGAGACACAGGCAGAGGGAGAAGCCTCTTTTCACCTCTTAAATAAAGGTGGTAACTAGTTTTGGATTTGAAATGGCTCAAAGCATTTTGGAACTCCACTTTATGTATGTTTTAGGACAGATCCAATATTGCTCTTTAGTGTCTTATATTATCTTAGTTGCTTATTATTCAGAAAGAAATGTGTCACTGTCAGTACCTTGGAGTTTTTTATTTTAGAGATTATTTAGTATGACTTCAAAGGGTCTATTTCTACATAAGATTTTATTTCTAGAATCATTTCCCAAAAGCAGTGATTGTGAAAGTGCTATAAATTCCATGGCTAGAGATTAGGAGATGTTTGGAGGTGATAGCATGGGATGAGATTAACCTTGTGATTTGCCTAAATTCCTATCTATTACATTGTACTTTAATACAGAACTAAGTACTAAAATGTAGCATATTTTAATTTGTATAAATTTTATACATCTTATTAATAGCCAAATGATCTGTAGAACAAATTTATCATTCCCTGTTCATATGTACTCAAATAATTTAAATACACATGCTTGATGGAAGTAATTTAAATTCATTAAGAAAAAGCAATAATTATTTTTAATTCCTTCAAACCCAGACTATAAACACAAACCAAAATTTCAAGATTCTTTTAAAATATGTATATGTTATTTATCAGAATTAAAGTCAGCTTCTGTATAATGAAAGCTGCCTTCCAGATATATGGAATGTAATATAGCAATTCAAATACAAAGAATGTTAATGCTGACAAAATAATGTCATCTTCATTTGTGCTAGGATGAAGGTTTTAAAGAAATTCAATACTGTATATGGATTAATACAAAAAGAAACTGGGACATGATAGAGCATTCAAACTGAGTTTTTCATGTAGTGTGCTCATATGCTAGCCCTTAAAAAAATGTGAATCATATTGAATCCTATCAACTGTGAGTGATGAAGTGTGGTTTACCAAGTAATCCACTCCATGGAAATGCTATTCACATAACACTACCTAATCAGTATGCATTCAAGCAACTTTTAAGGAAAATATATGCTTTCTTTATGGACAGATCTTTATTATTTTACTTTTTAAATTTTTCCACCATTAGTTACATTAGTGTCAGGTATATTACCTTTCTATTTTGTTGCTCATATAAATAAGCTTTTAAATTATGGCATTAGAACTATTATTATTTTATTTTGCTGTGTATTTGTTTTATATTATTTTTAAGACATTTTTCCTAGAAGATTTTAGTAATTTTGTGAAAAAAGCATAACTTTATCAAATCTGTAGCCACAGATAACCAAGGGGAGGGTTCAAGGCAACAAGTGTAAACTTTCTCTTTGTGTCCTCAACAGTTAACCTAACTATAAACAGCGTGGGTCACAACAGAATTCAAGCCACAGTAAAAAGCTGAAGCCTGAGCTGAGAGCCAGGATATAGCAGGAAACCTTTGACATTATCAGCTGCCAGTTAGGAAAAGTATAAGAAGTACAAAAACAATAAAGGAATAAAAATATGATTCAAGGCAATTGCAACATATTGATTTAATGCCTGTAGTCATTTTTTAATGTACTCACTTAATTAGATTGTGCACTTTATTTATATTTTATTACTCCATTGGTTTACCATTATAAAAAAATTAGTAAATTATGCATCTATAAGGAGGCATGTCAGAGCTAGGCCCTGTCCAGTGTTCTTACTAATAGGTTGACTAAAGATATAACCAAAGGAATGAAAGTATGTTGGGAAGAAGAGTTTACTAAAGTATGTCACCCAATTATAATAGCATTGTATGGTGACACATGGTAGTTATACTTATGGTGAACAGAGCATAATGTAGAGAAGTTGAATCACTACATTGTATACCTGACACTAATGTAACATTGCATGTCAACTAAACTCAAATAAAAATTTTTAAAAATAATACCTCATCCAGAATGTCCAGAAATTTCAACATTAATAATTAGAAGAGAGAATCCATTGAAACTAGAGGTTTAATAAGTGAGGAAGGGGTATCTTTGGCTTTCAAGAACTTTCTAAGAAGTCAAGGGCTCTACATGATGCTTCTCATCTCAAATAAGCCTGGCTGTCCAGCACACAATCACTACCAACAACAATCAGAACTGCATAAAATCCTTTGGAGATAAATGATCTCTTCATTGAGATTCCTCTCTAGGAATGTGAAAAGATGGGGTCTAAACCCAAAACCAATCCATAAATTTTGGACTTGTAAGTCTGAAGTCAAAAGACATAAATCTTAGCAAACAAATTTCCTTTACTCCAATACTATCTGTGTCTCTCATCCCAGTTATAAGCAAAACATAATTATAGAAGAAGACAGAATCATCAGTTCAAGCTGACTATGGCTGAGGTTAAAGGAGGAGCATATCTAAGTTCAGCTTTATATAATAATAGTTGGCCTTTTTACATTTTTATTTAGTTCCTCAATAGAATGATGATTATGCAGCTGAATATTTTGAAATAATTATTTCTAGTAGAAGCATTGTCCAAGTTTTACCTACACATAAGTGGAAGACTGCTTCCTTATGCCTTCCCAGTTTACCTGGTACAGTGCCAATTTATAGCTCTTCCATTCTCAAAATATAGTGTGGATGAAAATATAAAGCCACAGTCACCCTGCTAATGAGCCACTCCTCAAGAGATAGGGGAAACTACTAGCTAAATATACCACAGATAGTATTAAATACTGCTGAAAATTAAGCTTCATACGTTTTTAAATCACATTAAAAAAAACTAATGCAAAAGAAGCGTGATATAAGTAAAGAGATAAAGCTTCACATGTATATACTCCAATCTTTTTTTCAAATCGAAGTGCCTATAGGACTTAAAAATACAGTGAGATGAAAAGGGAAGGAAGTAGATAAGATGTGCAAATAAGACAACCATTACAAAAAGAGTGAAAGAGCAAGGAGAAGCCTAACGGTTACTGAACAGAGCCGACTGGAATACTCAGCATTCCTGTCCCAGAATGACACAGAACTCTCAGCAAATAATTTCATGAGAAAGGCAAAGGAGTCTTTTTCCAGATGACAGACTCTCTTCACAATGAGGGTATGCTCCTGTTGGACTTTGTCTATACTTGGCAATTTTTATTGATAAACCATGTCCAGTAATTTACGCTGTACCAAGAAAGCTCTTGTTAGAAGAGCATTAGCCTCCAGATTTGGGTCTAATACACAATGTAGCAAGGTCTCTTGGGTAAAGTTTTAAGAGCAATTAGAGCTAATTAAAATGACAGGCTTGTTACCACCTGAACAATGGTGAAAAAAGAGCCAGTGACTTGGCTTTTGATTTTGAGCTTCACCCAAGTTAAAGCTGAATACAATTGTTTTTTTAGGAGTGGGGGGGTGGGCGGGGGAGGTGGTTATGTGAATGGGGTGAGAGGGTTCATAATCATAGACACCAGATCAACTTTGGAATAAAAGTGAAAGGCATTCTTAGTTGCTTTCAAAACCTCTAAAAATAGCCTGATGTCTCCGCCAAAGCTAATATAGACAGGATTCCCATGGAAACCCTCTGGGCTAGAAGGGGAGGAGTATTATTTTTTCACCAGTTATTGGTTGAATACATCTGTCCATTAATGCATCACTCTTCCTCATAATGTAGGACTGTATCTGTTGTCCAAACTGATTGACCAAATCCTAAAGGTACCTACTTTTTCTGATCTTCTTAACTAATGAAGAAAAAAAGTACAGCAGTGACTATGCTTGATAGAAAATTTTCACAAGGAAAGCTAAACAGAAAAAAAAACAAAAACCACGTGCTACCTTGTTCACATTCTCTTTATGCTCTAGTTTTAACAACTAGCTTCTAATTCCTAGTTTGAGTCCATGGTCATGGCTGGATTTTTTTATATTACTCACCCCTCCTTTACATTTTCTCATTTTGGTGGGGAAGGGTCTCATTTCTGGATGTATTTGTCAATTCTGAGAAACTAAGAAGAAGAAAAGGATATAAAATAAGCCTGAATTTGATTGTGAAGTTTGTCCTTGGGCAGACTTATTTTCTTCATTTGCAGATAGAAGGTAAAAATTTAAGAAATTTTTAAGAAATTAAGCCAGGAATGATCAATTTATCTGTTTCTTTTCTCTTAGAATTGTATAGCACCTTTGGGAAAAGAAATTTAACAAAATAACCAGCTATAATCACTATCATTTATAGATACTAAGATCAAAAGAACTTAAATATTTTTAAAGGTTACAAAAAACAAGAGTATAGTAAAATTATAAAGGTATTTTCCACATAGGTTTAATAAATAAAAATTATGACGAATTTAATGACTAATTGACAGTCATTTAAAAAATTCTACAACTTCATACTTTCATCTTTTCCTCTTTAGCCTACTAGGATATATTTTCTAAGCCACATTACAAAAAATAATTAATGTAGGTACATAGTTCTTACTATCCAAAATATATCCATATAAATCAGACTTAATCATCACAAATATAAACATAAAAGGTTATAAAGTCATAATTTTTCGTACTTCTTCCAGAATTATTAAATAATATACATATTCATCATATGTCATTTCATTTCTTTATGTGGTTAATTTGACCTGTAGTTCTAAAAGACATCTTTTCAGTAAGCAATACACATATTTTTTTGCTTAGTATTTATATCTTTAAATAAGGGTGGGGAAAAGGATGTAATAATCTAAAGTATTACAGTTCATTATCCCTAAATATTCAGTAAAGTTTCATTTTAGAATATTAGCTCCAATAATAGTAGTGGCAGTTGGAAGCAAACCTTTAATAAGCAGAAGTCACTGAGATTTCTAGATAGTATCTGGAAGTGACTAAGGCCAGGTGCTAAAAAGGCCTGGTTTTTCCTCCCCTTATCACAGTGGTCCAGATGCTGGTGCAGAGGAATCTGTGGGTTCTACACATACCCTTTTTCATCACTAGAGTGGGTGTGGGGCAGAAAATATTTTCATTATTCCCAGCCCCACCTCCCAGAGATATTCACTATTAGCCAGAGAGAACCCCATTAGAGGGGCCTAATCAATTAAAAATATCTGCTGGCTTTCTATTTAGAGAGAATTCATAAAATCACATTAAATGTTTGGGGGGGGAATATAGAATAGGATATCACAGTCAGGAAAGAATGCTGGTGTGTGTGTGTGTGTGTGTGTGTGTATAACTTTACAGATTTAAAATTTTTAGTGCATGGTTTGTATTTTATGAGAACACATTAGGAGGTGAGGAGAGCACAGTGTAAAAACCATAAGCCCACATCTTTACCATTAAATTGCTGGGTGATCTTAGAATGTTATTTTTTAAAATATGTTTTTGATTTGGACCTTCCACATCTGAAAAGATGACACATTTAATGATGTGATATCAAATCATTTATCATTTTAATCAGACATTAGCTTTCACTGTGGCCAAATAGCCCTTGACACTGAAGGATTTTGAAAATATCAAGAAGAAAAGGCAGTGTAGTTTGGCCAAAAATGTGATACTATTGGAATCTATAAGAAAGTTTATTTAGATTAATATCCACAGTTGTACAGCTTTTCCTAGGCACTAGAATAGACACAAAGTATTGTCTAAATAATAAAAAGCTGGCTTATGATTAAATGAGTAGGTAATACTACACATTATTTGCCACTGTTTGAACAAGTTACATTTACTGCTGTGTCTCAAGAATTAAGTAAATACTACATTCATCCATTTCAGTTAGATTTTCTTTTTTAAGCTTTCTGCTAAATTGGCCTATCATTGTCATTTGAATCTGATTTAAACATTTAATCTTATCTTCCCAAGATATAAACCATTTTAGTAGTGCTTGTAGTAAACACACACACAAAAAAAACCCTACACAATTATATTAAGCTAATATCTAGAATCAGATTCATTTTTATATAACAATAATAAATGGTAGGTTTTAGTTATCTGTGAACTATAAATAACATAATGCATACACCACTTATTTATTACAAACATAGATATCTTTCATATAAAGATATATCTTATTTATTTTTCTGAAAAAGTGCTAGTGCCCAGGGCCCTAGGTATGTCACTTCACAGCACATTGAACTATATTAACAAACATTACATTTATTATTTTTTAAACAGACGTAATAGCCCCAGAGGCAGGATGTATTGGTCTTAAAGGGATGAGTTATCATAAACACTATCTGTGTAGACATTTGAAAGAAACAGCGTGGGAGTTAAAATTACAGGTTCAAAACCTATTTTTCATATTTCTCCCACACATATACTCATCTTCTGTCATATTCTTTCCTAAAAGTTTGCAAATTTCCAGTGTTTCTTAGTAAACCTTTCCTTCAAATAAGTGCATAAAATGTCAACTATAAGTCATGTTTGGTGCCCTTTATTGTCTTACGTAAGAATTCTTTATATCTGTATGCTTATCTTATAAATTCTTACAGTTCTAATGCTTTAGTAAAGAACAAATTATGTTATCAGAGGAAAGGTGTTCATTTCAGGTCTGAGACCTCTGTTGTAATTTCTGTCACAAAAAGAATGCTCTCGCTAGTGTTTTCTCTGAATTCCATGATATTCCACTTAAGGTTTGGGAAGTAAAGAGAGAGAAAGCCTAAAGAGGAGGGAGATGCATGGGGGAACATTTTTAGTGATCCATGTTTCTAAGTAGTCCCTTAAGGGGTAATCATGTGCTATTGTGGCAAGAACAGGACATTTGGAGAAGAAAAAAGAAACCTGACCTGAGTTCTGGCTCCAGCATTTTCTTGTCCTGTGTCTTTGGGAAAATCATGTCTCTTTACACTTTAATCTCCATCTCAATATACAACACTAATGAATATAGGATCTGGGGGCAGATCAAAATTTTTTGTTTTTGTAAAATGACTGTGTAAACTCTAAGTTACTATAGAAATATAAGGTCTAATGGTCATTATTTTGATGATAGCTAACTAGAAGGACGAAAGAAAATCTAAGTAAGCCAAGTCACTAGAAAGGCTGTGTTTGCCAAGGTCATACTCAGAGCACTAAGCAAATGTTGTAAATATGTGACATCTAATCATGAGGAAACACATTGCTAGTTTAGTTGGAAATTTTCTATGAATTAAAAATTGCACTCATTTGGAATGGCAAAACAAAAATAAAAATGAACAAAAAATGTATGACACTTTGTTAAGATATATTCTTCTAGCTAGAAATCAGTGTTTGGTATCAGGTGAGATGAAAAAAATATAAACCACTTGATGTGATAAATACATATGAAGCATCTAGTATATGCCAACTATTCTAGTTGTTAAGGATACTATGGTAAGCAAGACAAACACAATTTCTCATTTCTTCGAGTTCATATTCTAGTTGGAGGGGTGGAGAGGAACACAATCATCAAGAATATCAAGTCAAGATAAGGACTATGGAGAGAACTAAAAACAGAGCAATAAGTGAGAATGACTGGTGTCTGCTTTCCACTAGGTGGTCAAGAAAGTCCCTTCTTGATGAGTGATATTTAAGCTGAAATCTCAATGACCAAAAATAAGCCAGTCCTATGAAGACTTCAGAATGAGTGTTCCATGAAGAAGGACCAGTTAGTATAAAAAAAGCTCTTAAAATTGGAGTAAGATAGTTGTGCTTCAGGGTCAGTGTAGCTGGAATGTACTGGTCAAGGTGGAAGTGTGGACTAAGATACTGATAAGTAGGAGATAGCTCATATCTACCTTCCCATACCACTTGTAAGGAGTTTAGGTTGTATTATATGATTTTATTGTATGCATTGTGTTGTACTTGGATTCTATTATATGACTTACCCTGGAAAGTTTCAAGCAGGATAATGACTTGATATGATTAGCATATAAAAAACATATACTTTACAGATAGTAGACTATAAAAGGAAAAAAATAGAAGCCTGAAAACCCATTAGGAGATTACTGAATTGTCAGTAAGAAATCAGAGTGGCTTGGGGTGCCTGGGAGGCTTAGTTGGCTGAGCGTCCAACTCTTGATTTCAGCTCAGGTCATAATCTTGGCACCGTGAGATGAAGCCTCACAGCAGGCTCCATTCTCAGCATGGAGTCTTCTTGAGATTCTCTCTCTCTCTCTCTCTCCCCCTTCTTGTGCTTACTATAAATAAATAAATAAATAAATAAATAAATAAATAAATAAATAAATAAATTCTTTTAAAATGATTGATCATAATGACTTAAACTAGTATATTAACTAGTAATAAAATCATTTTTTATTCATTTGTTCATTCAACAATATTTATTGATGGTCTATATGTGCCCAATCCTGTTCTAGACATTGGGCTTGCAGCAAAGGCAAAGAATCTGCCCTCCCTTATGTAGTTTATATTCAGTGATGAATATAGACAGTCAAGGGGAATGATGGGTAGTGAGACTATTTTAGACAGGTCAGTCAATGAAGACTTCTGATCAGACATAAATGAAGAGAGGGAGCGAGCATTGCAATTGTCTGGAGAAAGGAGGACTCAGGCAAAGCAGAAGGTAGGCCCTAGAATGGGAATGTGCTTGGAGACTTGGCACAATTGGGTAGGAGGCACGTGGCAACAGTTTTGGTCTGGAGGCTACCTAGGGCAAGATCATGCAGCATTAGCTAGACACGGTAAGGACTTTGGATTTTGTTCTAAATTTTATGAAAATTCAATTGTACTACTAAGTATTTACCCAAAGGATACAAAAATACTGATTTGAGGAGGCACATGTACCCTCATGTTTATAGCAGCATTATCAACAATAGCCAAATTATGGAAGGAGCCCAAATGTCCATTGACTGATGAATGGATAAAGATGCAATGTGTATGTACAATGGGATATTATTCAGCCATCAAAAAGAATGAAATCTTGACATTTGCAATGTCATGGATGGAGGTAGAATGTATTATGCTAAGCAAAATAAGTCAGTCAGAGAAAGACATCTGAGTTGAATGCTGCAAAGAAATTGAATACAAAGAGACCAGGGAATTGACTGTTGAATTTGCCACACAGCAGCAGTTGGGGAAGAGCCTTCTTGAAGGAATTTAGTAGGGAAGGCCAACTGGAACGGATAGAAAAGGGAAGATAACCACTGATAGCTCCTTTGAGAAATTTTGCTTTGGAGGTGAGATGGGACAAGAGCTGGGTTCAAGTAGTGTGATTTTTGTTGTTCTTTATTTGTTGTTTAGTTTTGTTTGGTTGTAGAGCAACTTTGTTTTCTGATGTGATGGTTTTGGTACAGAAGGAAAAATTGATGTACAAAAGAGAGAGGATAATTACTAGAGAAAAGTCTCTTAGAGAAGATGAGATATGTGACCCATGTGGAAAAGGAGTGAACGTTGAAAAGGAGCTGGAACTCTTCATCTAAAATAATTAGAAGACAAGATAAAGTGGGTACAAATGAGTGGCCCCAGTCATCATATCACAATCTAGTTCATGAAATTTGTGGGCTTCTTTGTAGCTGCCTTATTTTTTTAAAAAAGTTGTGTGTGTATGTGTGTGTGCATGTGCGTGTAATTTCTTTCAGTTGTAAAAGCCAACTTTTGGTTCCTTTTCATCATGTCCCAATATGGGACCATCCTGTATGATTTACACTTATAAATATTTCACTGTCTGCTTCACTGCTGGAGCAATGTGTTGGGCTTCAGCCAAAAATCCTTGCAGTGGAGGAGAGGAAAGCATTTCATCATGGAAGGGATGATGAAAAGAGTCACTCCCCAAATAGCCCACCTCCCTATCTTTGGCCCCAGTCAGGAACTCCCAAGATACTCCTTTTTGCCCAAATGCTTTTATCTTCCTATTTCTACTTATGCAGTGACCAGAAAAGAATAAGCTACCAGTAGAAGAGCAGAAGAGAATAAAATAATTTTAAAGTAGGACAGAGATACTATGGCATGCCAACTTATGGATAGAGATCAAAGGCACGTATTGTCAATTTTGTTCATCTTTTCAAAAGTGATTTTGAAGTTTTGAAAATAAGATGGGAAAATACGTATCAATGACATAATGTTTAATACTATGTACATAATAAAAATACAGCCTTAGGGTAACAGTGTGGGTTGTTTGATAGAATTATAAAGTATCAAAATAAATCTAAGCATGATCAAATGCAAAATCATACATGCAATCACAAAATATACAAACTTCTCTGTATTTTTCAGTTCTTGGAATCATGTGGGGAGCTTTTAAATAAAGTGTGTAAGCTTCACTTCAGATCATTAAATAAGAATCTCTGGAAAGATATCTAGGCACTAATTTTTAAAACTTTCTAGATGATTCCATGTGCAATCAAGTTTAGAACCATTAGGCTGATCATTGGGAATGTCTTGTAAAAATGCACTGAACTGTATCATAAACTCCTGTTCTGGTCATTATGAACTGCCTGATACTGTCATGTAGAAGGAAAAAATTCCACTAAAATGCAATGCTACACCTTTAGAAAATTTTTAGTTCATAACATGGACTGAAAATAGTTTATATAAAGGACCAGAAGTGAAAATGATGACTTTTTCTTGATTTGTCTCAAGATGGTGATATAGAATAAAAAGTTCAACAGACTAGAAGATGCAAAGGACTCAACAGCTGTTAATTCAATTGAAGTGGGAATTCAGCAGGACTATTGAAAAACTATTTTTAGGCACTATGCTGATAGGTGATACCTTCTATCACACCCCCCTGTAGAGAGCTTGCCTAGAGTAGACACAAGTTTTAAAAACCTTGTTCAATAAAAGAAACAGAATCCTGTAATTCTATAAACAGAGCCAATAGCATGGAAATCCTTTCAATACCATCTCAAAGAAGAGCTTGAGAAAGATTAAACGGGAGGTATGGTTTAAAAATGGATTGTAATGGCCCATTTGACTGAAATTTCTTTTCAAGAGAAACAAATTCTAGGAAACACTGGTAGCTATATTGGGTGAAATCATTCTATTATCAATAGTCCAAAAATAGAAGCAATGGGAACAGAGAAAGAGGCAGAAGGATGAGTAGTTCTATTCTCCAGATGGCTGAAAGGTATTACCACAGAAGACACCCAGAGACTTCTCACCTACTCTTCTGCTTTTGTATTAAGCATTAAAACATCAGTAGATGATTGTGAGAAGTTTCTATGATGCCTGAGGAAGAAGAATGACAAATAGATTTACTTCAGGGATTTGAAAGGAATGAAATATGAGACTAAGTATTATACTCTGTGAAAGGAATAAAATATAACACTCCATATAATCTGCAGAACGGTTGGTTTTGTTTTTAAAAACCAAGATGACCTGAATTATTTTTAAATCAAGAAGTTTTAGTACGAGGTCAATAATTATTTCAAGTAGAGAGGAACCATTATTCACATGTGTGGATCAGTTCTCTTTTCTTATACTTCTAGGGCACTCTTATTGCATATGAACTTAGATATTACAACTCCTTGTCCATTATTGAGATTCATTTAGTACTTCCATGTGAATATCATAGAATAGACTTTGAAAAACTAAAAATAGATACCTTAGAACTACCTTGTACATGCAATCATAAATAAGTATTATTAGCCCCTAAAGGATCTTTGCACTTATAGTTAACAATACTGTATTGTGGTGGAAGAATTTATTGAGAGAGTAGATGTCATGTTAAATGTTCTTACCACACTACAAATCTTTTTAGGTAAATGTGGAACTACAGAAAATATTCCTTTACTCATTTATTCATCCACAAACTTTTATTGCTTACTAATGTGCCAAATATTGTATTGGACATTCAGACATATAAATAAATATGAAATCCTCATAGCTTTCAAAGGATCCTAAGTGTAGATGTAGGATATGGAAGGGAGATTATATCAAATCAGATGCACTGAAAGAGGTTCTCGCACTTCTAGAATAGAAGCAGATAAAGGAGTGGGCAACCTTTCTGTAATGGTGAGTGGGGATTGAAAGAGTACAAAAAAAAGTGGAAGAAAGCTTTCCTGAGTGAATGCAGGTTTATGTGTAGCCACGACGGAGGGATTATTGGGGGGACCATGACAGGAGCAGATCTCAAAAGGTGAGTAGGATTCAAGACTCAGGCAAGATGGACATGTATTCATTTATTCTAACTCAAAAAATAATAATAATTAATATACTTTCACTTGAATTAAACTTACTTTTTTAAATAAAGGCCTTGAAAAATGGAATATCTAACCCATTAGGAAACCTAAGTAATATTTAGTTTCAATAATGACTGCTTATGGCAATACAATTTATACATAAGGATTTTTTTGTCAGACTTCATTAAAACTGGGTTCTATGACTTTGATAACAGATTTATTTAATAGTTCCTGTGATCTGAGAAGCTGGGGAGGCAGGTATAAAGGAGCAGAGGATAAGATCTATGGAAGGGAATTTATGGATATGGAACAAAGACTTTGAGAATTCCTGAATTATTTGTATGTAAAACCTGTGTGTGTGTGTGTGTGTGTGTGTGTTTCCTGAATAACCTGTAGTTTTCAACAAATTCTAAAATGATTCATAAAAAATAAAAATAAATAAATAAAGATAAATAAATAAAATGATTCATAGCTCTAAAAAATTTAAGATCTTTTGTTTTAACATAAGAAAATTTTTATATATCTGCTGATACAGACTTTTTGTCAATTCAGTATTCTTATTCTGAGTTTATGAAAAATTGCTCTATGAAATTTGGCCCTAAATTAATGAATTGTATATCTTGAGATAGTTTATCTTTGATAAACACATTTCTTTCAAAATGGTGTATATATTTTAGAATACTTACTGCAAAAAATACATTGATGTAAAGATTATACACAAAATTACAATGTAGACCTTAATTTATGGTTGGCCATTGCAGTGGCCTACTGTATTACAGAGTGCAATGAGGAAAGTCTTAAGGCTAATTGTTGAAAAAGATAATAATTTACAAATTTTGGAAAGTAGACACCGGTCTGTAACATTTGTGCATTGTTCATTGTAAATTGTTAAGTGATTCTACATACTAAGTAGTGAAATTCCTTGTTTATCTTAGTAAAATAAATGGGCTTTGTAGAAGTGAAAACTCCTAACATATTAATTGTTGTTTATGGGGTGAGAAGATAGTATTACTATTTTTTTCTTTTTTTTAGAGAGAGAGAGAGGGCGAGCATGAGCAAGGTGAGGGGCAAAGGGAAGGGGAGAGAGAAAATCCCAAGCAGACTCCCCACTGAGCAAGAAACTTACCCCAAGACTCCATCTCATGACCCTGAGATCGCAACCTGAGCTGAAATCAAGAGTTGGACACTTAACTGACTAAGCCACCCAGGCACCCTAAAGACAGTAGTACTTTTAAAACATACTTTACTGAGCTACAGAAATCGGAAAAAACAACAACGATGTGCTCTCTGCCCCACCCCTGGAGAAACACCACTGAGAAATGTTCAGATTGAGCTATCCTAGGAACTCTGAAGCTATATTTACTGAAAATATAACATCTGTACACACCTGAATTGTGGTGGGTTACTTTACAGATATCAAACAAAATTTTAAAATAGAACTGTAATTGTCAAGGGTATCTTTTATTTAGTGTCACAGATAATTTAATTTAGTAAATCAGTGTTGTACTTTATAAAACACAGTATTGAATATATCAATAAACAAAAGTAGCAATGTATAGCCATTAGCAAATCTCAGTACTTTGAAATTTCAAATTAAGATTCTGTTTGAAGCTTTCTTTTAGAGGTGAGAGTTATATATATTTTAAAGGGAAAACAATCAAAATATTTGGCAAAATCAACATCAAACTTTCTACAAGAAGCATATGGAAATGCAAAGGACCAAGAATAGCTAACATCATCTGGTAGGTTTGCATTACAAAAACATAAGACCTATTATAAAATCATAACATTTAAGATAGTACAGTATTGATTGTGAAGACGACCAGCAATAAATCAATGGAATAGAGTAGTGTCCAGAAACAGACCCACACATACAGGTGCCCTAATTTATGACAAAGATAACACTGTGGTGCACAGAAAAAGGATTTTTTTCCAATGACATCTGCAAGGTCAATTGGATAATCTTATGGTAAAAACAAATCTTGACCTTCCCTTATCAAAACATACACAAAAATCAATTCTAGATGAATTGCAATTCTAAGAGTAAAGGTTTAAAAAAAAAAAAACCTTCTAGAATAAGGTTTGGCAAACTTTTCTTAAAGAGCCAGATAGTAAATATTTTAGGCCTTGCAGATCAAATAGTCTTTTTTTGCAACTACTCAATTCTGCCTTTGTCATATGAAAGCAGTCATAGACAACAAGTAAGTGAATAAGCCTCTATTTGTTCCAATAAATGTTTATTTGCAAAAACAGATAGCAGTCTGGATTTAGCTTGCAGGATATATAGTTTTCCAACCCCTATTCTAGAATCTCTCTGACCTTGCAGTAAGCAAGGATTTCTTAAACTGAACACAAAAAAAAAATATATATATATATAGAAAGAAAGAAAGAAAGAAAGAAAGAAAGAAGAAAGAAAGAAAGAAAGAAAGAAAGAAAGAAAGAAAGAAAGAAAGAAAGAGAACACAAAAAGGGGTATCAAAAAATAAAAATTTGATAAATTAGACTACATTAAAATTTTTTAATTTGTTCAACAGATGACAGATGATTTTGAAAATAATAACACAGAGTAGTAGAAAATATTCAAAATACATATATTCAACAAAGGATTTATATCCAAAACATATAAAAGCACACATACACACACACACCCTAGAAATAGATCTTTTTAAAAACAGTCAAGCCAATAGAACAAAGGGCAAGAAATTCTTGAATGAAAATTTTACAAAAGAAACTCCACAAGAGATAAAATCTAAATGACCAATAAACATATGAACAGTTCTCAGGCACATTAGTTATCAGGGAAGTTTTTAAAATAAGGTTTTAATGACTTCCTAATATGTAAACACAAATGAAAAAGATGGGCAATTCTACGTACTGTCAAGGATGTAGAACAAATGGAATTTTCATATGCTGGTAGCAAGAGTATATATAAATGGGTATAACACCTTTGGAAAACTGAAATGTCTACTTGAGGTAATCGTAAGTATATCCTATGATCCAACAATAATATTTTTTGTTATAAAGTCAACATGAATGTGTCCATATGTTCACTAAAAGACCTGAATGTCCCTAGTGGCACTATCCATAATTATCACAAACTAGAAACGACCCAGTCCACATCAACAGAAAAACAAATACAGGTGATATAGTCAGACTGTGAATAGCATTAAGAAAGATTAACAATTACACATGAGGAAGTACATTGTATATTCACACAATATATTTTCACATTATATAACAATAAGAATAATCTACAGCTACATGCAATAACATGGATGAATCTCTCCCCAATTCCACCCTCCAAAAAATATTAAGTGAAAGAAGCCAGACACAAATAGAATACAGATATGATTCCATTTGTATGAAGTTCAAAAACAGGCAAAACTTATCTGTTAGAATTAAAGATCATGGTTACCAGAATTGAGAGGGAAGGTTCCTGGAGGGCCAGTATTGATTCTTGAACTAGTTACAGGTTTTATAGGTTCATTCAGTTTGTGAAAATAAAAACCTTACATTTAAGTACACTGTTCTATATACATTTTATACCACTGTTGTTTACAGTACAGGGGCTGAAATCATTTGAAGCAAATTAGATTAGCATCAGGATAAACATAATGCTTTTTGGTTCCCTGTTCCCTTCTCTGTTTCATGTTTATTTTGTTCTCCTTTAACTTCTACTTAATAATTGATGTTGCAAAAATAAGTCATATTCCATAGGTCCATACTGGTAAAAATAAGTGATTGAATAAATTAATAAATGGGAGAAAGAAGGCAAATCTCCCATGCAGAAGAATTCAAATAATTTATGTAAATACTTGACCCTTAAGGAAGTGGACTATGCCCCCTGCCCCTTAAGGGTAAGGCTAAGCACGGTGGCTTCCTTCCAAAGAGTACAGTATGGAAAGGAAAGAAAAGAGTAACTTTACAGTATAGAAATATGACAAACAATACCTTAGCCAAGTGTTCAAAGTCAACATCATCACTGATAGGTTATACTGATAGTATGTACCATCAATATGATATGCAAAGAATGATACTTTACCTCTATGGTTTTCCTCCAAAAACCTAGAACCTTACTTTAATCATAAAAAAAAAAAAATCAGACAAGCTCAAATTGAGGGACATTCCACAGAATACCTGACAGTACTCCTTAAACCTATCAAGGCCATCAAAAACCAGGCAAGTCAGAATAGTCAGAGCCAGGAAGAGCTTAAAGAGATACAGCATCTAAATGTAATGTTGTGTCCTGAGTGGGATAATGGAAAAGAAAAAATGATATTAAGTAAAAATTAAAGAATTTTGCATGTAATATGGACTTTAATAATAATATGTCCATATTAGTTCATTAATTACGACAAATTTCCTCTAGTAATGTAAGTTGTTAACAGCAGGAGAAACAGTCCAGATTTACTGGAACTCTGTGTATTACCTATGCAACTTTTCTTTAAATCTAAAATTATTTCAAGGTAAACATTTTATTTTAAAAAATAACCCACATAATAAACACTAGGTTAAACTTAAACTGCAGAATCAAGTTATTAACAGTAAGAAAATACAAGAGTAGGAAACGATGACTGGTTTCATAATTTCAATATAGCTAATTTCAACAGCCAGTTATAATGCAGTAATTATTCTATGCCTTCTCTACACATTTGAATGTATATCTAGTGATTAAACTATAGGAATGTGAATTACTTTTGTTTACTTCAATACATTAAGGTGGGAGCTTTATGCACTATAACTTGGATATTTTAAGTTAAACTCTTTATATTAAATTTCAAGCAGAGTAGCCGAGTGATGAAATAGAGAATGTTTTTGTTAGTAATTATAGACTATTAAAAATAAATTTTCACTCCATTACACTCTTTCAACAAACATAATAGAAGCATCATAGAATGTTGGAACTGAAAGGGACATTTAAGAGATTAGTTCAGCTCCTTAACTTTATATGAAATAACTGAGTGCTAGAGAGTCTGGGACTTTCCCAAGGTCAATAATAAATTAGTGGAAGAGTTAGAATTTACTTATTCAGTTGAACAAGCACTTACTGATTATTTATTATGTTTAAAACACTGTAATAGGTGCTAGAAATATAAAAATGAATAATACTTTATCTTTCTGGAGGAGGAGGTAGGGGTGAGGAAAGGCAAGGAAATGAATGGATGAAAACAGTACAATGTGGAAGCGAGCCACTAGACATAGGATAGGGTGCCATGAAAATGAAGGAGCAGGGGTGCCTGGGTGGGTTCAGTTGGTTAAACATCTGCCCTCGGCTAAAGTCATGAATGATCCCAGGGTCCTCGGATTGAGCTCCATGTCAGGCTCCCTGCTCAGCAGAGACCCTGCTTCTCCTTCTCTTCCCTCCTTCTGCTCTCTCTGGCTATCTCTGTTGCTATCTCTGTCTCTCTCTCACTTTCAAATAAATAAATAAAATCTTTTTTTAATTAAAAAATAAAAACTTAAAAAAAAAAAAAAGAACATGAAGGAGCAGATCACCTGACACAGCTAGGAATAACTTGGGCCTTTCAGAGATAGGCCAAGTTTATACAGATGAGGAGGCTGAGAACAGATATTCCAAGCAAAGCTGATCACCTAAGCCAAAGGCAGAAAAGGTAAAATAATGTGTTGTGTAGGAAATTATGCTGTCTGCTGTTACAGAATAGTGCAAGCAAGGAGCAGCAATAGTTAAACTGAAAATACTGGATCATAGAGAAGGTTTTGTGCCATTTAATGAACTAAGTCTTGATCTTGTAAGAAAGAAAAAGTTACTGAAAGACTCTAAATATTAGTTAGGTAACTCAGATGGTTTTGTGAAAGACAGATCTGAAGACAAGACTAATTACTGGGAACTCTGCCAGAGAGGTTACTGTACTACTTGAAAGATGACAGAGGGTAAAGGTCTGGTTTAGGAAGGTGGTGGCTAATATGAAAAGGAGGTGTATTTAAGAAATACTTTAAAAATGTTGGATGATTTTTTTTTAATTTATTTTTTTTATTGATGTTCAATTTACTAACATACAGAATAACCCCCAGTGCCCGTCACCCATTCACTCCCACCCCCCGCCCTCCTCCCCTTCTACCACCCCTAGTTCGTTTCCCAGAGTTAGCAGTCTTTACGTTCTGTCTCCCTTTCTGATATTTCCCACACATTTCTTCTCCCTTCTCTTATATTCCCTTTGACTATTATTTATATTCCCCAAATGAATGAGAACATATAATGTTTGTCCTTCTCCGACTGACTTACTTCACTCAGCATAATACCCTCCAGTTCCATCCACGTTGAAGCAAATGGTGGGTATTTGTCATTTCTAATAGCTGAGTAATATTCCATTGTATACATAAACCACATCTTCTTTATCCATTCCTCTTTCGTTGGACACCGAGGATCCTTCCACAGTTTGGCTATCGTGGCCATTGCTGCTATAAACATCGGGGTGCAGGTGTCCCGGCGTTTCATTGCATTTGTATCTTTGGGGTAAATCCCCAACAGTGCAATTGCTGGGTCGTAGGGCAGGTCTATTTTTAACTCTTTGAGGAACCTCCACACAGTTTTCCAGAGTGGCTGCACCAGTTCACATTCCTACCAACAGTGTATGAGGGTTCCCTTTTCTCCGCATCCTCTCCAACATTTGTTGTTTCCTGCCTTGTTAATTTTCCCCATTCTCACTGGTGTGAGGTGGGATCTCATTGTGGTTTTGATTTGTATTTCCCTGATGGCAAGTGATGCAGAGCATTTTCTCATGTGCATGTTGGCCATGTCTAGGTCTTCCTCTGTGAGATTTCTGTTCATGTCTTTTGCCCATTTCATGATTGGATTGTTTGTTTCTTTGGTGTTGAGTTTAATAAGTTCTTTATAGATCTTGGAAACTAGCCCTTGATCTGATATGTCATTTGCAAATATCTTCTCCCATTCTGTAGGTTGTCTTTTAGTTTTGTTGACTGTATCCTTTGCTGTGCAAAAGCTTCTTATCTTGATGAAGTCCCAATAGTTCCTTTTTGCTTTTGTTTCTTTTGCCTTCGTGGATGTATCTTGCAAGAAGTTACTATGGCCGAGTTCAAAAAGGGTGTTGCCTGTGTTCTTCTCTAGGATTTTGATGGAATCTTGTCTCACATTTAGATCTTTCATCCATTTTGAGTTTATCTTTGTGTATGGTGCAAGAGAGTGGTCTAGTTTCATTCTTCTGCATGTGGATGTCCAATTTTCCCAGCACCATTTATTGAAGAGACTGTCTTTCTTCCAATGGATAGTCTTTCCTCCTTTATCGAATATTAGTTGCCCATAAAGTTCAGGGTCCATTTCTGGATTCTCTATTCTGTTCCACTGATCTATGTGTCTGTTTTTGTGCCAGTACCACACTGTCTTGATGACCACAGCTTTGTAGTACAACCTGAAATCTGGCATTGTGATGCCCCCAGCTATGGTTTTCTTTTTTAAAATTGCCCTGGCTATTCGGGGTCTTTTCTGATTCCACACAAATCTTAAAATAATTTGTTCTAACTCTCTGAAGAAAGTCCATGGTATTTTGATAGGGATTGCATTAAACGTGTATATTGCCCTGGGTAACATTGACATTTTCACTATATTAATTCTGCCAATCCATGAGCATGGAATATTTTTCCATCTCTTTGTGTCTTCCTCAATTTCTTTCAGAAGTGTTCTATAGTTTTGAGGGTATAGATCCTTTACATCTTTGGTTAGGTTTATTCCTAGGTATTATACATTCTTCTCAAGCGCACATGGAACTTTCTCCAGAATAGACCACATATTGGGTCACAAATCGGGTCTGAACCGATACCAAAAGATTGGGATTGTCCCCTGCATATTCTCAGACCATAATGCCTTGAAATTAGAACTAAATCACAACAAGAAGTTTGGAAGGACCTCAAACACGTGGAGGTTAAGGACCATCCTGCTAAAAGATAAAAGGGTCAACCAGGAAATTAAGGAAGAATTAAAAAGATTCATGGAAACTAATGAGAATGAAGATACAACCGTTCAAAATCTTTGGGATGCAGCAAAAGCAGTCCTAAGGGGGAAATACATCGCAATACAAGCATCCATTCAAAAACTGGAAAGAACTCAAATACAAAAGCTAACCTTACACATAAAGGAGCTAGAGAAAAAACAGCAAATAGATCCTACACCCAAGAGAAGAAGGGAGTTAATAAAGATTCGAGCAGAACTCAACGAAATCGAGACCAGAAGAACTGTGGAACAGATCAACAGAACCAGGAGTTGGTTCTTTGAAAGAATTAATAAGATAGATAAACCATTAGCCAGCCTTATTAAAAAGAAGAGAGAGAAGACTCAAATTAATAAAATCATGAATGAGAAAGGAGAGATCACTACCAACACCAAGGAAATACAAACAATTTTAAAAACATATTATGAACAGCTATACGCCAATAAATTAGGCAATCTAGAAGAAATGGACGCATTCCTGGAAAGCCACAAACTACCAAAACTGGAACAGGAAGAAATAGAAAACCTGAACAGGCCAATAACCAGGAGGAAATTGAAGCAGTCATCAAAAACCTCCCAAGACACAAGAGTCCAGGGCCAGATGGCTTCCCAGGGGAATTTTATCAAACGTTTAAAGAAGAAACCATACCTATTCTCCTAAAGCTGTTTGGAAAGATAGAAAGAGATGGAGTACTTCCAAATTCGTTCTATGAGGCCAGCATCACCTTAATTCCAAAACCAGACAAAGACCCCACCAAAAAGGAGAATTACAGACCAATATCCCTGATGAACATGGATGCAAAAATTCTCAACAAGATACTGGCCAATAGGATCCAACACTACATTAAGAAAATTATTCACCATGACCAAGTAGGATTTATCCCTGGGACACAAGGCTGGTTCAACACCCGTAAAACAATCAATGTGATTCATCATATCAGCAAGAGAAAAACCAAGAACCATATGATCCTCTCATTGGATGCAGAGAAAGCATTTGACAAAATACAGCATCCATTCCTGATCAAAACTCTTCAGAGTGTAGGGATAGAGGGAACATTCCTCGACATCTTAAAAGCCATCTATGAAAAGCCCACAGCAAATATCATTCTCAATGGGGAAGCACTGGGAGCCTTTCCCCTAAGATCAGGAACAAGACAGGGATGTCCACTCTCACCACTGCTGTTCAACATAGTACTGGAAGTCCTAGCCTCAGCAATCAGACAACAAAAAGACATTAAAGGCATTCAAATTGGCAAAGAAGAAGTCAAACTCTCCCTCTTCGCCGATGACATGATACTCTACATAGAAAACCCAAAAGTCTCCACCCCAAGATTGCTAGAACTCATACAGCAATTCGGTAGCGTGGCAGGATACAAAATCAATGCCCAGAAGTCAGTGGCATTTCTATACACTAACAATGAGACTGAAGAAAGAGAAATTAAGGAGTCAATCCCATTTACAATTGCACCCAAAAATGTTGGATGATTAATTGGATGGGTTGAGGTGAGGGGAGTGGGTGGATGAAGGTGCTGACCGACCCTAGTCTACAGCACAGGTTTTGGGGATTTCAGATCTCATGGAGTACACATAAGCCCTGGGCTGCATTTATCCATTTTTCCTCCACTCTAGGAAATAGCTCTGAATACCCAAAGTGAAGCAGTTTTTGATAAACATTCAAAAGAAAGTAAATGACAATAAAAATCATCTAGGACAAAAGGTACCTTCTTGCCTTTTATCCACATAATCAAGAGAGACTACTGAGGTGATTCTTTGCAGAGCAAAGAGGATTTGCTTCCAGGGTTTTTGTCTTCCCTCCTAGGCCACAGAGAGCTCACCCTAAATTTTAAGTGTATCCCCAAAAGGGCACGCCTTGAATTCCTGTCCTCATACATCCCATATTAGGCTTGGTGACTTTGGATAATTGAGCTGCCTATAAAGAGAGAGATTATGGGAAGAGAATCAGGACAAAAAAGAACAAGTTCAGCTTTAAACAAGCTAAATTTAAAAATGCCTGTGGAATATTCAGTTAGAAAAATTTAAAAGGCAGTAGGATAATCTATTCTGAAATCTGGGGAAGACATAACAATTTGAGAGTCAAAGGTTATAATACAAAAAAAAATCCTGAAAGTTGATGCCATTTCTCAAGGGTAAGAACAGTGTAAAGGATAGCAGACCAAAGATATAAGGTCACCATTTGGAATAGAAGTGAAGTCTTCAATAAAAGGTTCAACAAAATAGTCAAAACCTACCAGGAAAACTAGAGTGTTGTATCATGAAATTTGGCGATGCAAAGATGCCTGGGTGATTGAGCAGTTGAGCATCTGCCTTCGGGTCAGGGCAAGATCCCAGGGTTCTAGGGATCGAGTCCCACATCGGATTCCCCTTGGGGAGCCTGCTTCTCCCTCTGCCTCTTTCTCTCTGTCTCTTTATAAATTAATTAATTAATTAATTAATTAAATATTTTTTTAAAAATTGGCAATTCAGAGGACATAGGTGACTTCAGTGAGAGTTCTTTCAGTTGAGTAGTTATTAATTGCGGTTAGGTGGGTTAATGAGTACGTGGGTGATGAAAGTGTGGAGATTGCTTTTCTAGACTATTCTTTGGAGGTTTGGATGAAAGTGGAAGAAGAAAGGCAAGAAAACATCTAAAGGCAGAGCCAGTAGAGACTCTTTTGTTGTTTTATTTGGGATGAGATGTGTGGCATATTTGTAAACTGCAAGGAAGATGTGCACTAGCAAGGCAGGTGTTACTGAGGGAGGGTGTAGTGAGGCAGGGTCCTGGAGAAGGCAGAGGAGACTAAGATAAATGACATACAGTGAGAAGAACTGCCATCCAACAGTTGAAGGAGTATTCTCTTCTCTGGAAGGAAGGAAGCCAGCATAAATTAACATATAGTTACATTTGTAGGAGTGTGTGTGTGTGTGTGTCCCAGAGGGGATAGTGGGGCAGTAGGGAGATGAAGATAACGCTTGAAAACTTTGACTATTATTTACTTATTTATTCATATTTATTTTTTTCTAGTAGGAGGTAGAGTCATCTGCTGAGAATGAAGAAGTTTGGTCCTATGAGAACAGTGAGGGTTTGGATGAATTTTAAGGAGTGTAGGCAAGGGAATTACTAAGGATAAAAATAAAAAGATTAAACTGAGCCTAAGAGTGGGAGACTTAATATTTGACAGCAACAAGCTGCAAGCTTGTGTGATTTTTTTCAGTTATGTTCAACTAACAATTTTTAAAGGCATTTATTAAATATCCCTTAATATATTCTTAGCATTGTGCATTGCTAGCATTACCTCAACCCCAGTAGGTGAGTATGTTTATTACCCCAATTTACAAGTTAAATAACATCCCCAAGGTTGCACAGCTAGTAAAAAGGCAGAACGCAAGTGTGTCCAACTCCAAACCACGTGTTATTGGCTAATATGCTGTATTTTCTCCCAAGGAGTTAGCTCTTTAATAATTGATAGAACATTTTGCTTACCTTCAGGGAACTCCTAATCCACAAAAGAAGATATGACAATAAATAATCACAAGCGAATATGAAGGTTCAATATGCTTAGACAGCAAATAAGAGGAGCCCATTGCCCTGAGCTTTTAAGAAGCCTTCTCAGGGGGATCCCTGGGTGGCACAGCGGTTTGGAGCCTGCCTTTGGCCCAGGGCGCGATCCTGGAGACCCGGGATCGAATCCCACATCGGGCTCCCGGTGCATGGAGCCTGCTTCTCCCTCTGCCTGTGTCTCTGCCTCTCTCTCTCTCTCTCTCTCTCTGTGACTATCATAAATAAATAAAAAATTTAAAAAAAAAAAAAAAAAAAGAAGCCTTCTCAGGGAGCTGACACTTGAGCACTGAGCAGATTTGGGTCAGTATTCACCAGGTGAACAAGGAGTCAGGGGTATTCAAGATACAGAGATTATGTGTGCAAAAGCAAGAAGGCATGAGAAGCCATCACATTTTTGCTCAGTGCACCTATTGGTTGAGAGGTGGGGGAAATGGACAAGATAATGAGCAAATATTAAGGGCATCGTAACTACTGAGAGTTCACTGTGTCCGATAATCAGCTCGCTGACATGGAACATGTTTAAAAAAAAAGAATGACATCAGATTTTTTTTATTATTGAAATATAATTGACACACAATGTTATATTGGTTTTGGGATATATTGGTTAGATAATTCTATGTGTTACCCAGTGTTCATACAGTAAGTGTAGTCATCATCTGTCATCATACGATGTTTTACATGAATATTGACTGTATTACCTATGCTGTAGTTATCTCTGTGACTTATATATTTTATAACTGGGATTTTGTACCTCTGAATCCCCTTCATCTATTTCACTCATATTACCACGTACCTCCTCTCTGGCAACCACCAACTTGATCTCTGTATTGTTTTTTGTTTGTTTTGTCTTGTTTTTTATATTCCACATGTATATGAGTGAAATCATATGGTATTTATCTTTCTCTGTCTGACTTACTTCACTTAGCAGCATACCCTGTAGGTTCATCCATGTTGTTGCCAATGGCAAGATTTCATTCTTTTTTATGACTCAGTAATATTCCAATATATATACATCACACCTTCTTTACCCATTCATCTCTCAGTGGTTATTTGTGTTGCTTCCATATCTTGGTGATTGTAAATAATGCAACGATAAACACAGGGACACATATGTCTTTTTAAGTTAATGTTTTCATTTTGGTGGATAAATACCCAGTAGCGGAATTACTGGATCATGTGGTATTTCTATTCTTAAATTTTTTAGGAACTTCAACACAATTTTCTACAGTGGCTGCACCACTTTACATTTCTTGTTCCTTTTTCTCTACATTCTCTTCAGCATTTATTATTTGTCTTTTTGATATATGATGTGGTATCTCATTGTGGTCTTGATTTGATGAGTGATGTTGAACATCTTTTTCATGTGTCTATTGGCCGTCTTTATGTCTTCTTTGGAAAAAATGTCTATTTAGGTCCTCTGCTGATTTTTCAGTGGGATTTTTTGCTTTTTGGTATTAAGTCATATAAGTTCTTTATATATTTTGAGTATTAACTCCTTGTAGGGTAAATCATTTGCAAATATCTAGAAGAGAATGACATCAGATTTTAGGTTTACAAACATAACCCTGCCTATGACAGGCAGAATGGATTATACTAAAGGGATACTAATAATTATGAAAACTATACACTATTATGTACTCTGGATTACAGACTATATAAGTTATTCACACAGATTCAGTGATTTAATCATCATAGAAACCCCATGAAGAAAGTGTAGTTATTCCCATTTCACAGGTGAAGAAACCAAGAACTGATGGTTTAAATTACTTGTCCAAGATCTCAAAGCTAAAAAGTGGCAAAGGCAGAATCTGAACAGAGGCAGACTGGCTAAGGCAAGGATCTTGGTTGGCAGCCTATTGCAATGACTATGGATAAAAGATGCTGAGGATCAGGCCTAAGGCAACAGCAGTGGAAAGAAAGAACCAACCACAGATTCCTAGGTCTGAGATCAGTGTTCTTGCCATTGTTTTCTTTTCTTTTCCTTTCTTTCTTTTTTTTTTTTTTTTTTTTTGGTAGTTTTTCTGTTTATATCTAAACATAAATCAGATGACACCTGTAGTGGGTTTGGTGTGTCCTCCCCACCCCCCCCCCGCCCCAAATTCACATCTGTCCGGAACCTTAGAATGTGATCTTATTTGGAAATAGGCCTTTGTAGACATAACTAGTTACTAAGTTGAGATCATACTAGATTAGATAGGGCCTTAAATCCAATGACTGGTGTCCTTGTGAGAAAAGGAAAGACACATAGTAAAGACAAAGACAAATTGAAATGATGCAGCAATAAACCAGAGAAAGCCATGGATTGCCAGGACCTGCCAGAAGCTAGGAAGAATACATTCTTATAACCTTCAGTGTAAGCATAGTCCTGCTGACACATTGATTTCAGACTTCTGACCTCCAGACTGTGGGACACTACACTGCTATTGTTTTAAGCCCAAAAGTTAATGCTAACTTACTACAGAAGCCCTAGGAAACTAATACAACACCATTCTTTACTCAAGTTAAATCTCCACGTAAAGTTATATTCTCATACATTTATAATTGCTTATGAATAAGTATAGTTTTTGAAGGAAATATCATTCACAGTTGATGAGCTCATGAGCCTACCATTTTTATTGCGTTTCGCTGCTATTTGCCCAATAGACTAACCTTATTTGGATTCCCTGAGGTTATTAGTCTTGCTTTCACCTTCATATTATTATCCATACTTTAAATATATTGAGTTGCAAAATAAGAATTCTCTTTGTACCCTAGTCTGGAAGTACCATGAAGGTAAGACTTATTTTACAATCAAAGCACCAACCTCTATGTTTGAAAAAAGATTATAAAAGTGCACAAACCTGCTTTAGGGTTGGCTTTGCACTGACCCAGGAGTTGAAAGCCCCTCATTTAAGACGGGAAATATCAGGAACTGTTTGCAAAGTGTATGATAAGCAACAAAAGCAATCCAACACAAAGGGAGTCTTTTCACATCTTATTGGAAACTCAGAGTTGCCACAAGATATAATTGTAGAATTTTAGAGCTATTCAGATAAAATAGACATGTAACTCCTTTGTACCAAAAAGGAATTAAAAACATTTTAATTTCTACCGACATAGTGGCATTGACTTAACTTTAACCCTACATCATTTATTCTTTTCTCTGCAAACCATTTTCTTATTGACATACCACTTATATTTGTTACCCATTTTACAAATGCTCCATTTACCATTTATTTTTCAGAGAAAAACTGGACACAAATATAATTGAGGTTTTCTGGGGTTGCTTGCTCAGTCTCATCAGTCACAGAGACACCTACACACACACACCTACACACACACTCCCCCAAGAGCTCGAAGTGCAACCTGATGGAAAGAGGGAGCCTTGGCGACTAGAGCAGTTCTGCTCAGAGCATTTTCTCCATACCTGCTACCCTTATCCTAGGTAATGCAAATCATTTCATACTTTCCAACGAGCAAGAGTATTTTAGTGGTAAGTGCACAAGTAAATGACTACTTTACTCCCCAGAAACACAAACACACCATAACAAAGCAGCTGCCACTTTATTTTTAAAATTCACTCCTGCAAGATTTTTTGGTGGTTGTTTTGATGAATTAATAATGTTAGGAGGCAGGATGCAGGCTTTAGGGTCAGTGATGAGATTCTTGGCATTTATTTCCTATTCAGAGATCTCCCGTTTCTTTAATCATAACACTTACCTGAGTTTTCTTGTTTATTAGTTTGGTGGTTGACCTATTATCTGTCCTTCCAGACTAGCAGACACTTGTCTTCTTTACTCATTCCCTACAGAGCCTAGAACTGCACCAGTTGCTAATCAAATGTGTATTCAATGAATTAAGCAATACATGCAGAGTAAATATCCCAGGAATCATAAGGAGTGAGGATTGAGAGAAAAAAGCCATCACAGAAGTGATAGGTCACTGAAGACACAGGTTCTTTAGCAGAATAGAAGCAGAATAGTTTCTAGTGGAAACCTGAGGCAAAATCTTGGGTAATGTTAGAAAAAGGTTGATGTCACAATCTGCAGAGATAAAGGAGGGAAGCATCCCAAGGATGAGCGCAAAGCAGCTATAGTGCAGAGACAAAAGTGCAATTAATTCCTAAAGTTATGTCCTTTGGACAGGTGTAGAGAGAGGTTATATGGTATATGAAGCTGAATATTTTTGAAGCTTGCCTATAAAATGTGACAGGTAAACCAGACTCTCTGAAAAGAAAATTGATTAATTCCCAAGTGTCATTTCCAGGGCTTTACAACAAAAATATGCATTGTGAAATCCTGTGTTTATGTGTATACTCCATAGTAATGGCATTCTAACATAGCAGTAGTGTGCTGTGAAATAATATGCTGGAAAAACGGTTTAGACTTTGAAATGAAATAATAAATTAAAGTATGCAAAATAGACTCAAGCAAATATTGAGGTAACGTTACCTAGCTCTAGGATGTGCCTTTGCCTGCTTTTTCTATATCTGATCTCACATGGCTTTATATAGGAAACAAGAGAAGCGAATGTCACCCAAAATATCGTAGGTATGTATTGCCAAATGAAGAAAATACAGAAAGCAAGCAGGAGATATCCCTGTGTTGAAAGAAAAGAGAAAACTGTAGGTATATCCACATTACCCCCTTGTCACCTAGTTACATTAAAAAGTTCTGAATAAACAGCTCAAGGGGAAAAAGACATTTTCCTTTTCTGAGTTAATATGTCTCTGTGCTGTTGTCTGGGCATCTTTTCAATTTTCCTTTGTTGACTTGGCTGTTTTTGGACTGGAGGCTTCTTTTTCTTATCTGTGGGGAAGAATGCTTTTCTAACTAGAGCCTGGTGACTTCGCTGGGATGGCTTGTGTGGGTTTACCACAGAACACTAAAGAGACTGTAACCTGTAAGGGACTGAAATATGCCCTTTAGTGCCTGAGTTCATCAAATGGGAAGTAAGATGAACACACCAACATGAGGAGTTGCCACCACCACTCTCCTGCCTCTGTACCTCTGGTGGCAATTTCCCACTCCCTCGAATGCCAAGTCTCTGTGGCCAAGGTTCTGGGTACACATTTGGCAATGTGCTCTGATGGATAACTCTTTGCTTGGGAAGAACAAGACCAAGATGTCAGGGAGGGCTGAGGTCAAGGGCACTGGGGCTGTATTTATTCCTGACCGTAGTTCTAAACCACCATTGCTGTTCAGGCGCTGTGCTTCTCCTTTATGTAACCTTCTTGGGAATTCTAAATCTGATGAGGCAAGCCCTGATAGGGAGGAAAGAAAGGAGGAAGCAGGGGGTGAGACAACTAGAAGGAAAGTGTAGGAGAGGCACAGTCATTGAGAGATTTCCAGGAAGAGGGAAAAGACTTTCATTATGATATTGTTATATATAATAGTTAGTTACCTTATTAATTAAGATTATATTCACTACAGGTAATAGAAAACAGACTAACAGTAGCTTAACAGATTCAGGATTTATTTTTCTCACACAACAAGAAATCTGAAGGGAGTCAAGCCTCCGCAATGTCAGTATGAACTGGGGCTCTCTCTGCCTGCTCTTCTCAGTTTGTCATTGCTGTGTTTGTCCTGTTATGGTCTCAAGGTGGCTTCTCTGCCTCCACCTCACAATTGCATTCCAGTCAAGAGGCAAAGAGACCAGCCCCTGGCAAGGTTTTGCCTTTTCATGACAAAAGATCCTTTTCCAGAGATTTCTGCCCATGTCCCTTTGGCCAGAAATGAGTCTCCTGGCAACCCTTGCCTGTAAGAGAGACTGAGAGTTTAGGGATTTACTTTTCCAGCCTCTGTGGGGGAAGACAGCACCAAGAGAGAAAGTGATGGCTGTAAGGATTTTGAGTGAACCACAAGAGATCAAGGCCAAATTATCAAATAATAAAGGTGCCAAAATATGCAAAGCTGAGCAAGAGTTACCACGACCAAAGGTCACGCAGGTAGGAGCCACGCAACAGCCCATAAAGATGACAATCAAAGGTCATTGACCAATACTACAATGTTTTCGACTTTCTTTGCTTTACTCTTCTATCTCACAAAATGTTTCTCTTCTCCTATTTGTTCTCTATTGAAGAAAAAGCAGGACAACAATGTGTTATAATGTATGTAGGCAGTTTTCTCTGCTAGGAATGTGGAGGGGCACAAGACCCCTTGGAGTTTCCCTGCACCCAGTGCTCCTTTGCTCTGGGTCAAAGATCACAGCAGCAAAGGTTAAAGATGCCAGGGAGCTGAGATAGTGACTAGAAAACATGACAGGCTAGGGAGTTAGTAAAGAAACAGGAGCAGGGCAGAATGTTTGTATTTTTCTTATCCCTCTTCCTCTTTGACTCCTGATTAATTTAACCTTCCAAGCTTAACCAACCTCTTCCTTGGAGTCCACTTGCATCTCATACCTCTCCAGGGGTCTAACAGAATTTCTCCTCTTGTGTGCACACACCACAGCTGGTGTAGGCCTTTATCAGAGTAACATTATTCCCTTCAGCAAAAAATTACTTAGAGCCCACCGTGTTCTGCACTCTACCCAGAACTCTGAGTTTAGAGAGCAGTTCAGCCCCTGCCGTATAGAGCAGCACTGCCCAATAGAAATATAATGCAAACAGCATAGGTAATTTAAAGCTTTCTGTTATCCACATTAAAAAGGATAAAAAGAAACAAGTGACATTAATTTTAATAATACATTTTATTTATTTAAACTAATATACCCAAAATATGGTTTAAATAATATTTATTATTATAGTATCAATATTATATCAAAATAATACCACAATAACATTATCTGGTATGATTGTTATTATTACATATAAAAATTAATAGTAAGATATTTTACTTTTTTCTATGAAATCCTCAAAATCCAGTGTGTACTTGATATTTATAGTACATCTTAATTTATAGTACTAGCCACATTTCGGGTGATCAGTAGCCAGACATGGCAAGTGGTTACCACATTAGACTGCACTATTCTAGAGCTTACAGACCTTAAATAATGATATACTACAAAACTTGTTAATTATGCCTAATAAATATCTAATATACGCAGAGTTCATGGCATGTGGCAAGTAAGGGAAGCAGTTTCATGTGAAGAAAGCCAACTGCCCTTTTTGTCAGCTCCCCAAAAGTGGGCATTTATCCTAGCGACTTTAGTATGGCCCAGAATCTAGATCTCAACCTCATAGATTTAGAAAGATTTGATTTATTTGAAGTCCTAAAGTTGATTTACTTCAGAATCCTGGCTCCTAAGTGACAAGATTGTGAGACTACTGTATAAAAATGAGAATCCAAGTCCATTTGTAATGAAATGTGTCAGGAGATGCGTACATTTGTGTCATGTCCATACATCAGGATTTGGCAATCCTGGCAGGTGCCCAATCTAGCCCCCTACCTGTTTTTGTATAGTCATTAGCTAAGAATTGTTTTTATCCTTTAAAGTTCATAGGAAATCAAAAGAATAAAATTTACTGATACATGAAAACTGCATGAAATTCAACTATCAGTGTCTCTACATGTTTTATTGGAACACAACCACACATTCATTTATTATCTATGACTGCTTTCATGCTACAATAGCAGAGTTTGTAGTTGCAACAGAGACCATATGGCCCAAAAAGCCTAAAATATTTACTATCTGGATTATTACAGAAAATGTTGACCAACTTCTGCCATAGATCAGTGGCTCTCACCCTGTGTTGTGTATGTGAACTACTTGAGGAGCTTTTAACAAAGTATAAATATCTTGCACCCTGCCCCAAGTAATTCTGATTTAATTAGCCTCTGATGAGGACTAAGCATTGGCATTAAAAAAAGTTATCCTAATACTATAGCCAATCTATATAGGAAGCCAAATAACCAGGAAGTTTTGTGTGAAGAACATAGACTCAAGTCAGGAAAGCAACGTGAGTATCCATCTCCAGTCAATCTAGACCTGTCAGCATACAGATCACTTGAGTCAGCGTGCCGAGGCACATTCTTCCAAATCACTGCTCATCCAGCCCCGCCAGTATTCACTTCTGGTGACTATGATGTTCCTCCACTTCCAAACTTAACCAGCCCCTGCTGATTGACACATTCTTCCTGTGCATTCACCAGTTAATCCAGCCTTATCAGCCTGGGGCCATTCTGTCTCTCCAACATGATTTTGTTTGTTCTGATTCGCTATGCATATGCTGCTTTACTAGTTTTCTGAGGACCGATCTTATTTTCCTTCTTTTCTCCCCCCAGGTTATTTCTTGGTTGCCTCAACGCCAATGCCTTTGGCAATGTACATTCCAGTTGTTGCTTTTCTTGGGTATCTTTGCATTTCTAGCCTGATACGTCATTTAAGTGTTTAGTGGATAGGTTCATTGGTAGTCGAATGAATGAATGAAAAGTTAGAATGAAAGAAAGGTTAGGAAAAATACACAGGAATTTTGCAAGCTATGTGTTGTAGTATAAATGTGAGTTTAAAATCAAAGTGTCCACATTCGAATCCTGGTTCTGCTACTTTCCCTGGAGAGCCCCATGGGAGGATCACTTCAAATGTCTAAGAATAAGTCTGTGGATACTGTAAGAAGGGAAGATAATACCTACTTCACAGTGTTGTGTGAGGATGACTTACCAAATATGGTAGCTCTTAGTATAATCCCTGATGCATAATAGCTTCTTAATAGAAAGCTCCCTCATCCTTCCTCTGTATGGCTAATGCATCCTCTTGCATGAAAAGGTCCTGAGGGGTTTGCAGTCTTATTTATTAAATTATGCAACTGATAACACTGTTATTAAAGGCAACTTGGTAACAGTTCTTTTATTACTTGAATAAATATTTTATAATACAATTTTCCAAATAATTCTAGATAACAAAATTCTATGATTGACCTTATAGTTAGTTCCATACCATGGATCTAATGTTAGATTTTTTTCCATGATATAAGCATCACATAGCATCACATAAACCACTTGTAGGACCTGTTCGTTTTTATATAACAATTTTTTCTTCTTAAGCTTTGTGATGGAAAATTACCTCATAGTTTATATACTTCGGGAAAACATGACTGTCCTTTAAATATAGTCCTTTTCTATTTATTAGTTCCAAAATAGTCATAAGATAATGAAGAATCAAAAGTTCATGACCCCTGGCTTCATGCAATAATCACCTGAGGAGATACTTTTAAAATTCCAATGCTCAGCTCCACTCTAGACCAGAGTTTCTAAGGGTGGAACAAGGACATCATCTGTTTTCAGTCTTCAAGATTGGAATCCACTAATCTCTCCCACCCTCTCTTTAATGTATGAGGGGAAATGAAACCCAGAGATTAAATGACTGACCCCTCCACTTTCAGCTGAGCTGGAATTAAAACCCAGTTTTTCTACCTCCAGACCAATGTTTCAAGCTAACCTTATACCTAGAATTTTAGAATGCACAATTTTCTTGATGCATACAAAAGCCTCACTGTAGAGACTATTGCTTAATTTAAATGTATGGATATAAAGGGAGTATCAGTGGTAGAAGAATTAAAGTGTGTATGTTTAATTCATTCTTTAAAATTCAATTAAGCACATCTTATATATTAGGTATGGTGACTTTCATCATTAAGTTTGTTTTATGGGGTAAATATTACAGTTCTCATTTTTACAAAGGGGAAATTGAGGGGTGCCTGAGTGGCTCAATTGGTTAAGTGTCTGATTTTTGTTTTCCACTCAAGTTGTGATCTCAGGGTCATAAGATCAAGCCCCATGTCAGGCTCTGCACTCAGTGGGGAATCTGCTTGGGATTCTCTCTCTCCTCCTCTGCCACTTTCTCTCTCTCTGTCTCTCTCTTTCTAAAAATAAATAAATACTTAAAATAAAATAAAATGAGGAACTTGATACACAAAGAGATCAATAGATTTGCATTTGGTCACATGGCTAGTGAGTGGCAAAGTCATGAAATGAACCCAAATCATAAGACACAATCCTGACTTTCTTTTCTCTCTCTAAAAACAAAATCTTACATTTGTACAATTCTTAATCTTTTGTGATTTTTTTTCCTGCAGACGTTATCTCAATTGATTTGGCCAATAATTTAATTAACTCTGGCAAAATTCTCTTTAGTTAGAAAACCAGAGAAAGATACATGAAAGGGTGAACTTGTAAGTTTTACAGGTTATACCCAATAATTAAAAATCATCTAAGACATCTCAGTAAGATTTTACATGGCTATTTCTCATAAATTTAGTATGGGGGATATCATTTTGTTTGGTTTTGTTTTTTGGGCGAGGTGGAAAAGACCTATTGGGAGTGGTGAGCAGAATGTACTTATGTTTCACAAAGGGCCATTTTATAATGAACTTGGATGGGTCCCAGTTCAAAAGAATAGAAGAACAGTATTGAGATGAGGGGATCCTGCAGTGGCCAAATAGACTCAAAACTAGACTCAGCTTGTCAAGATAAATGGCTGACATAACTTGTCTCTACAGAATTCACTAAAATGTTGATTTAAATATTAACAATTTCTTAAAGCAGTACCTTTAGTAACTAAAAATGTATATACTACCAAGTTTTTTTTTTAATTTTTCCTTAAAGTCTAGATTCTTTTAATCACAAGAGAGGTTCCAAAAATAGTGAGAGTTCCTCTGTGTAAATGAAAGGGTTAGTGAAGATGAGGGAAGCCACAGCCAGTATCTCATAAACTGGAAAGCAGTAAAGGTAGATTTAGTAGCTAATGCAATTTAACATCAATTTGAAGTACAAGAAAAGAACTGGTATACTTGTTTCTTTCTGTGGGAGTTAAAAGCTATTTGGGAATACCAAAGAAGTTTTGAAAGGAAATTAAGAGAATAAAGCACAAAATATTAAATATGTAGATAAAGAACAGAATTTTTAGGTCCTAAGAATTATATATTCTTTGCTTATTCAACAAAGATTGCTTTTTCTATGTGTTTATCTTCTATGTGCCAGAAATTGTTCTGGGTCTGGAAGTAAGAATGATAAGCAAGACAGAAAAGGACCTTGCCCTCCAACAACTTGCATTTTATTTTTTTTTAATTTTTTTATTTATTTATGATAGTCACACAGAGAGAGAGAGAGGCAGAGACATAGGCAGAGGGAGAAGCAGGCTCCATGCACCGGGAGCCCGACGTGGGACTCGATCCCGGGTCTCCAGGATTGCGCCCTGAGCCAAAGGCAGGCGCCAAACCGCTGCGCCACCCAGGGATCCCCCCAGCTTGCATTTTAGTGGAGGGAAGTCATCAGTAAACATTAAGTAAACAAACAAGATCATTTAAGCTTATTAAATGCTCTAAAGGAAAATGAATAGAGCATGGTCTTGGAAACTGACTGGGAGTGAGAACAGTACCTTCCATAGAGACTCAGAAAGGGCTTGTATGAAGAGATAACTTTTGAGATGAGATCTGAAAACTGAGAAAGAGCCACCCACAGGACAAGTTAGGGGCAGGGCTTGTTAGGCAAAGAGAGTGGTTTATGTAAATGTTCATGATAGCTGTTTTGCATATGACAGATAAAAAGGAGGCCACACACACTATGTCTGTGCACTTATGCACAAACACATGCACACACAGACACACACACAGAGAATGATAACAAAGCTCAACATCAGCTAAGAAATCATCATCCAGATATCAGAATGGAAAAATTCCCTTGATTCATATTTTAAAATGTTCAACTCCCTTCTATCCTCCCCCATGTTTTTCCCCCATCTCAAACACACACATATATAGGAAAAGATTTAAAATACTGACTTCCAGAAATGTGCATCTAATCTCTAGTTCAGAGTGCCATAGCCAATGACTCCTGCTTATGCTTGATTGTTGGGTGGTTTTTGAAAATTCAACTATTAGGAAACTGTTAGTTTCCAAATACTAGTGTGCAGAAAAAGAAGGCTCCTATGTTTTCATGGAAAGAAAACTGTTACAATACTGTCTAAATTGAGACTCCCAGAGAATAAACTTCTTTGGATACCATGAGTATAAAACTTTGTTTTGACCTTCATTTCCTATTCATGGTGGAAGTCAAGTTGTTGAACACATTGGTGACTCTGGATAAAGCTAGTATATTATAATTCTAAAAATCTTAAAATATTTCTTTCGTTCTTTTTTTAATGTCTCATTTTGTAGTCTTTTTCATTTACTGCATCCATTTATTTCTCAAAATTACTGTCCACACAACTTTTGCAAAACCTCATTTTAAACTCAAGCTTCCTTTTGCTGTTGTCTCTGCTTCGGTTGGTGTAAGGGAAGATCTTGCCATGTTGTTCTTTTGAAGCACTATGAAACAGACATTAGAGATATCCTCTCGTACCCATATTTTGGAATCAATGTTTTTCTAGGTGTTTTACAAGTACATCAGCTCTTGGATGAAATCGATTTTTTTTTATAAATTTATTTTTTATTGGTGTTCAATTTGCCAACATATAGAATAACACCCAGTGCTCATCCCATCAAGTGCCCCCCTCAGTGCCCATCACCCAGTCACCCCCACCCCCCGCCCACCTCCCTTTCTACCCCTAGTTTCCCAGAGTTAGGAGTCTTTCATGTTCTGTCTCCCTTTTTTATATTTCCCACTCATTTTTTCTCCTTTCCCCTTTATTCCCTTTCACTATTTTTTATATTCCCCAAATGAATGAGACAATATAATGTTTGTCCTTCTCCGATTGACTTAATGAAATCTATTTTTAAGTAAAAATGGCTCTTAAGATGGTTATATTCTGGTAAGCACAAACTCATAAATCAGATCATTTCAATGACAGATCATGGCTTTTTTTTCCCCCTAATTTAGAATTTTCTCAATTGACTCTGAGATGCTATTACAATTCAACCTGCTTTTACTGTTTTATGTGCCTTAAAACATGTTGCTACTGTATAATAACTGGGGAAGCATAACTGCAGGGTTCCAATTACTCTGGCAAAAGAACCTTATTACATTGTCTCCAACTAAGCATGTAATTAATGTCTCTATTTCAAGGCCATTTCAGCAAATTCAAAATCCAGAGACTATCCATACATATTTAGAGATGCATAGAAACACTGGTGATGTCTTCATTGCAGAGGACATCAATGCCAGAAGAATTTGGGAAAGAATTTGAAATACTTTACCATATATTGCAAATATTTTATTGTAACGAATGATGCAGTTTGAAATAAAATGTATCACTCTAAAAAGTCTCTTTTGAGATAGAATCACCTCCTTCAGAGAGAGTTTTTTTAAATGAGGGAGATGTTTTCAGGTTGTCACAATATCTGTGTGGAGGTCAGAAATGCTAAACATCTTGCATTTTGAAATCTTGCTGGACATTTATGTTCATAAAAAGCTTATTTATAGTCATTGAACTTAAACCTACCTCCAATTTGCAAATAAACATAAAGTAACTTTGCACAATTTTAATATTCACTGAATTTTGCAGGAATGCAACTACTACGTAAATCAATAGATGACTGTAGTTAGTTTCATTTGGAACTTTACAAAGATTTGGTTATCGTTTCAAAAAAAATTATGCCATTGGTGGCAGCACAGCTTGTGGTATTCTAGTTGCCAATAAACTGTGCCTGTATTATACATTGGCAGCAGTTACCATCATGGGGATTCTGTGTTTAGATGACACCCTCCAACAAATTAATTACATCTTCTCATCAAGTGTATCATGCCCAAACATTTACCTATTAAAATATATTTTTATTATGTATTACTTTTTGTATGTGTTTCCTTTATATTACAGATTTTTGGGGAATTATGTGTTTAGACAATTATTTTATTTAAAAATTTCATTTCAAGGTATTAGAGGGCCATTATAAAATAATTATGTTTTTAAAGGAGAGCTAGGTGAGATAAGTTTAAGAATGATTCTTCTAAAATGTATCTTTCCTCCAAGGAGAAAGGGGGATGCTGCACAGGTGCATACATGTGCACTTTAGTAAAAAGAAAGGAAAGACAGGAAAAGGGGGATGAGAGAATTGGCCTTGATTTCAGCTCCTACTGTGTCAGGCCCTGTGCCCAGCCCTTCAAATGCATGATATCATTTTTTGTGCATGGTACTGAGAAATGCCATGTGTGCTTTGGATCTCCTGGCCCCAGAGTGCCACATTCGGAGCTGTCTGCTTGACATTTGGAAAGCAAAGGGTGAGAGGAAATGAGTAGATGAATATTCTTGACATTGCTGGAATGTTAAAATTATTTAAAAGTTGTATTAAATAAGTGACAGTCTCAGAGCCTGATTTATGGTAGCTAATGAAATTTTCACAAAGAAGTATTATAATGAAGTTTGAAAAAAATCATAATAGATACACACACGAATTCATATGCATATGAATGTCACTGCACGTTGCTGCGCTCGTGCTTCCTATTTATAGCTTTCGGGACACATCCGCAAGTGATAAATGAACATTGAAATGCTACACATATGTTTATATCCACTTTTAGCTATGGAAGAGTTTCAAAAGTGTATCTCCACTGAGCCAAATCTCAGGCATTTAAAAAGTACAAAAAATTATAAATTTCTAAAATGAACTAAAAAGTAAAATTAAGGAAAAACAGACTGAGAGAAATGGCCATCATAAATCTGACACAAAATTATTTTTTAAAAGTACAGTATGAAAATTAAATCTTATCAGAATTCAGTATTAATCCTTTTCTGGTTGATATTGGTTTTTAAAGAGTGACAAAAGAAGAACTTTCTGATACATAGATACTGTCTACACATTTCAAAGCATGGAAGATAATTTCTACATATGTGTAACATTGTAGAGTTGTTAATTTACACATGTTATAATTTTGAGTGAGGGACAAATTTCTTTCCCTTTAAAGTGCTCAGGTGAGGGGGATCCCTGGGTGGCTCAGCGGTTTAACACCTGCCTTCGGCTCTGGGCGTAATTCTGGAGTCCCCGGATCGAGTCCCCATCGGGCTCCCTGCATGGAGCCTGATCTCCCTCTGCCTGTGTCTCTGCTTCTCTCTCCCTCTCTCTGTGTATCTCATGAGTAAATAAATAAAAATCTTTTAAAAGAATAAATAAATAATAAAATGCCCAGTTAAGGCAAAGGTTAGTGTTTAACAAGAGTATTTGTATATCTCGTTTTTTTTTATTGACCTGAGTATTGCCTTAAGAAGGAATAAAATAATGTTGGAGGAGCCAGTTTGGGAGAAAGGGTACCTATCCTGAAAAGGTGACATATTCCAACCACTGCAATAAAATTGAGGATGACTAGAATCAACCTTTATAAACTTCTTTTCTTAAGTTTCCTTTGGTTGCAAGTTGTAGATAAATAAAATTGATAATAAAATTGGTTTAAATAAAAAGAGAGAATGTACTAGCTCACTTAACTGGAAAGTCCAAAAGATACTTGCTTCAGGCATGGGTAGAGACAAGGATCCAAATGATGTTATTAGATTAGTGTCTGCCTTGCTTTTTTCCCATTTCTTATATTTCACATATGAATGTGAATTAGACTCTCTAGTTTCATTCATATTGTTTCAAATGGCAAGGTTGCATCCTTTCTTAGGCCTGAGTAATATTCGTGTGTGTTTGTGTGTGTGTGTGTACATTTTCTTTTCTATTTATCTGTCAATAGACACTTGGGTTCCTTCCATAACTTGGCTGCTGTAAATAATGTTGCAATAAATATAGGGGTACATTTATCTTTTTGAATTAGTATTTTCATTTTTTTAAGATTTTATTTTATTTACTCATGAGAGATACAGAGCGAGAGCGAGAGCGAGAGAGAGAGAGAGAGAGAGAGAGAGAGAGAGAGGCGGAGACAGGGAGCCCAACGTGGGACGTGGGACTAGATCCCGGATCTCAGGATCACGCCCTGGGCTGCAGGCGGCGCTAAACCGCTGCGCCCCCGGGGCTGCCCAGTATTTTCATTTTCTTTAGATAAATACCAAGTAGTGGAATTACTGGTTCATATGCTATTTCTCTTTTTAAGTTTTTGAGGAACCTCCATACGGTTTTCCACAGTGGCTGCACCAGTTTGCATCCCCACCAACAGTGTATAAGGTTCCTTTTTCTCCACATCCTCACCAACACTTGTTATTTCTTGCATTTTTTATTTTAGCCATTCTGACAGGTGTGAGGTGAAATTTCATTGCGATTCTGATTTGCATTTCCCTGATGATCAGTGATGTTGAGCATCTTTTCATGTGTCTGTTGCCCATTTATATTTCTTCTTTTGGGAAATGTTTTATTAAACCAACTTGGGTCACATGCCCCTGAAACGAATAATGTGGGCTAGGGAACAGTTAGAAGATGCCGATTGGTCAGGCCAAGATCATGTGCCTTACAGGGGGAGGCATGTCTGTTCCACCAGAACCTGAGCCAAGTGCACTAAAATTGTAGGAAATGAGATTGTATATCCTCCAACTGCTTGTGGCCCAACCCAGAGGGAATAGCCAGGTATTGACAAAATCTACTTATATTATAGTTACATAAATCCTAATTTTGTTCATCTTCCTCTTGAGATGTAAGAAAGCATAGTTAGGGAATGACAGAATTTTAGAACTGGAAGAGATTTTGTAAATTATGTCATTGAAAGCCACCAATTTAAGTAACTTTCAAGAATTCACTAATCTTTAAATTGAGTCTCACTAATTGCAGGAGCTGGTTATCTTACAGCAGTACAAAATACTTAAGAAGAGTATTATAAAACATGAATTAGAATTTTATTAAAGACATTCATTGTATATCCCAAAGATATTTTAGAAATGACTCTTAAAGTGGACTTAACAGAGGTTATTACCAAAAGTTTACATAAAAGATTTCCAAATCCCATCTTTTTTTCCCTTTCCAGCTATGCTGTCATTTTAAAGTTTTTATTATTAGAGTAACTTGTTACTCAGTCTAAGATGTTTATTGAAAAGAAATTCTGATTCCTAATTATGGTAGGTAAGCACAATTGATACACTGTCATTTGCTAGCAGAATATAATCCTTCCATAAATGTATATGTATTCATTTCAGAAAACATACACTTGTAAAAGGAATGCAAAATGAACCCCAAATGGACAAATTCTGAAGCCCTGACAGTGACGTGAAGGAGGTGTCATATTTCAAAGCAAGTCAAGACCACAAGGAGCCAAAGAAACTCATTTATGTCTGCATCTGGCTACCTCAGTTCATTAGAGCTGGTGATAAGTAGGCCAGGGTCAGGGATCCGATATCTGGGAGTGCCTCAAGTGCCCGGATATGAGGCTTCAGACCATAGCACTGCTATTGTCATTTGAGGGAATAAGACCTGAAAGATATGGATAGAGTAATGCGGAACATTCCCCTACCCTATAAGCACATCTGCGTAGCATGTTGTCCTGCACTAGTAGCCAGATTCTTCGGAGGCATTTACGTCATAAATGGGAATTATAAGATGATAAAGAAGGTATTAAACTGATTTTTTGTTGACCCTTGAAAGTTTAAAGTTTCAGTATAATTAGATGTCTTTGTCATATTAAAGATAGTGATATTAAATTTTGTAGGAAATACTGATTTTAAAATTTCCAAAGGTCAAAATTGAAATACAAATAGATACTATAATAGGATTAAAAGACAAGAAGAGCTATTGGTGATTCTTTTCATTGACTGTAATGAGATTATTCTGAAGCAGATGACTCCTTAGCTTAAAGAAGAAAATGAGCTGTACAGAGCAGACATGTAATATTGCAACTTCTATAAACTCACTACATTTTTGTGCTTTGTTAATATACCCTAGTCCTGATTTCTTTTTGGAAAACAGAAACATTTATTTTAGTATCTCAGCAAGGCTTCATGGAAGTAACTAAGTTTGTATTTAATCTTAAATTTACCTATATTAACTATGTATTAACTATTCATGTCAGAACAGCATATAACATAAAAACTCATAATGACTCAAACTATGTCAGTTTCTTTCTCTATTAAAATTTTAAGCATAAGTCCTGTTTGTCATAGTTACATTGGCAATTACATTCCCAATAAGCTACAAGAGCTCAGCCAAGTAAGTTAATGATATATTTAATAGGTTATTGTAGTGATATTACTTAGTTTAATTGACATTTTAATTGTGTGAATATGATACATTACATATTAAGAAATAGTATTAGGCTTTTATAGTATAGTGACTTATTAGCTACAACATAGATTATGGTGTGAATAAATAATAAAGTAGAAATCAAATTTTGGCTAGTATTTTTGGCAGGAAAAAATCAATATCAAGTTATAAGGATTCTATTTACAATTTTGAAACTCTCATTAATTCTTTATTGGAATGATACCTTCTTTCCTCATTATTAGTTACTGTTAATCAATTATTGAGTGCTTAAAATAAGAATGTCACCATAGGTAAAACATTAAGCCAGCCCCTGTGGGGAAATAAATAAATACAAAATTTTTTTATCTTCTCTAGGAGTTTATAGCATACATGGGATGCAAAACATAAAATACTAAAATAACAGTTAACAATATATAAGGCATTTTGTGATACCCAGTGAGTGATTTGGAGAGTGAATGCTCTAATAATTCAAAAACAGAGCAAAACTATTATGGGAATTGAGCCAGGTCTTGAGAGATGACTGTGGTTCATATTAATGTAATGTGATTGAAAGTTCACAAGTATGTCCAGATACCTTCTTTATCCCAATATTTCTTTAGATGTGTCAGTCTACATTTTTTAAAATATCTTTTAAGCTGATATTTTTGTTTCAAGCATGAGGTTTCATAAGACAAATTATAATACTTAATATAATTTATAACTATGAATATTCTCAGGTAGGGGCACAGGATGGAATTGAGCAAGCCCACAGATTGAGGCACACAGACATTATTAATCCAAAGATTGCCTTTCTTTTTATATAATATTTAATGTTTAAAATTGTCATCCACTTCATTTCCTATTTTCAGTCCCATTTTCCCACTTAGGTACCTATTCATGTATATTTAATATAAGACCCTCCTCTCTCTCCTATATATATATATATATATATATATATATATAATACACATATCTATGTTTGTATATATAATATGTACACACACATCCACACAGCATGTAATAGTGTGTGAGATATGTTTTTAAATTTGCAGACAATTATTTACATAAATGGAAAAGCATGATGTATTAGTCAGGAATCTCCAAAAAAAACAGAACCAAGAGGATATCAAGAGAGAAACTAGTTTCAATGAATTGACTTATGCAATTGTGGGGACTGGCAAATCTAAAATCTGAAGGGCAGGCTGGTAGCCTGGAGATTATTGTGCAAGAGCTGGTACTGTAGTCTTGAGTTGAGGCAGAATTTCTTTTCTCTCTGGGAAACCTGTTTTTCTTTTGAGGCCTTCAACTGATTGAATGAGGCCCACCCACATTTTATCAAGGTAATCTGTGTCACTTAACTGATTGTAGATGTTACACATCAACAGAATACCCTCATGGCAGCATCTGTTTTGTGTTTGATAACTGATTACTATTGCTTAACCAAGTTGACACATAAAGGTAGCCATCATGCATGGGTTCTGGTGTCCTGCTGAAGAACATCTCCCTCACTCCCATCAAGTAACTTTATTAGCCTAAAATTATACGCATAGCTTCAACAAAGGGAACATACTTGTAAATTTAACTGAGCTACGCACGTCATTTCAACTCATGACGAAAACAATCTGTATTCTCCACAGCCCAGTCTAGTAACATATTCCTTGAGATCAAACATGCAGAATCCAGCACCAGAATGTGAAATGGATATGAGGAAGACATGGAAACTAGCTATTGGCATAATAGCTCTTAACTTTGGGAGTGGCCCAGTGTCTTGTTCTTGAATGAGAATGATAACTAGGCTAGCCTTCATTGAGCACATTCCAGGTGCCAGACCCTGAGCCCAGAACTTTTCATGGCCTTAATACGCTCCTCCCAACAACTTCTAGAACTCTTCCAAACAGCGTAACACGTGTTTCTCTAGGCGATGCTGAATAATATCAATTCTACTTTGAAAAAAAAATACATTTCTAATTTTATTTAATTATCGTATCAAAATTTCCTAATTACCACATTTTAGGGCTATTCAGAATAATTCAGATTAAAGCAGTGAGGGGAAAAACAGTTTACTTTGATTATTAGCCATTAAAATTCAGTGCTTTAGATCACATAATCTTAATAACCAGACTAATAAATAATCACAGGTTTCCCCTGTTATCTGAAAGTAGAGTGTTCCTGTGAAACCTTTTATAAGCCTGAGTGGCATAAAGTGAAGAAACAATCACCGTTAATTTATATGGAAATTTTTTGAGTGTTCCCAGATCCAAAAAGTAAAATCTCTTAGGCTTTTCTGATACCTTAGGACACATCTTGCTAATGGATGCACAAAATAAATCAAGATAAAACACAGATGTTCACAGACACTGTTCAAAGCTGTGGCAGGGTTGAGGCTGAACTGCTGAGTGTAGTTCCCCGGGAAGGAGCTTGGGAGGGCGGCCATGCTCACTGCTGAGGGTTCACACTGCCTCTATAAAGGCTCTCCGCAAAACAAAAGCTGAACGCTATTTTCACTTTTCACCTTTTTCTTTATAAAAATGAAAATTCTCTTCATATTTCCTTTGGTTAGTAAAAGCAGGTACTAATATAGGTCTTTCACAAAAGCAAAGTGATGTAACGTGAACTTTCTGATACATGTATGAAAGCTAGCTGACCTTCATTCCCACCACCATGCCACACTCCCCAAGTTACAGTTTGGGTCACAAGGAGTAAAGCCACACACTTTTTAAGTCTTATTTAACTTATAAGACCTTATGCACCAAAACAGTGATAGAAACTTTACCCAAACATTTTCTCCCCAACAAAATCTTCTTTTTCATATCCTGCTAATAAAATTAACCACTGACTCAGTTCTATTCCTTCATGTAGAAAAGCAAAACTCAACTCCATATCATTGTTTTAACTTACAAAAAATCCCATTTCTGTTAGTTTATAGTCTCATTTCAGGAACAAAGATCAAGATATTTTTTAAATGGGCTTTTTGTGTATTTCTGAATCAAAGCATTTGGTTTCAAAAGAGCCTCAGAGTCCGTATATAAAGTAATCATCTTAAGGTCCAATAGCTCATGTCTATAGCTAGTTAAAAATAAAGCAGAGGCCAGACCCTTCACCACTATCCCAAATGCAACCCAGTCAATTACACTACATTCTGGTCTTATTAGAGCTCACTCTCATCTAACTGCTTTCTCCTTATAAATTACTTCCTCATATAAACCTTCATCTCTGTGTTGAACTTAAGGAATTATAACATGATCATTATATTATAGTGAATGATCCCATTTTCTTGTGATTTTTCCACAGCTCTATCCATCCCTACCTAGGCTGCACCAGTGTTGTTTCCAGAGATAATTAGGGAACTGTTTTAAGAAACTGCGACAGGACAATTGTTCTGGTCTCTAAGAGCAGTACCTGACCTTATTCTCAAGGCAACTGCAGGTCACATCTCAGGCCAACCACACTCAATATTTGTCTTGGACATAATCTTTATTCCTATCATTATACTCCCATTGATCTTCCCTTTTCTTTTTATGTTTTAAGATAGTGGTTTTAAATATGTTTATTTACTTATTTATTTATTTATTTATTTATTTATTTATTTATTTAGGAGAATGAGAGAGAGAGAGCATGAGCCAGGGAAGGGGCAGAGGGAGAGGGAGAAACAGACTCCTCACTGAGCAGGGAGCCTGATGTGGGGCTCGAGCCCAGGACCCCCGGACCATGACCTGAGTTGAAGGCAGACTCAACTGACTGAGCCACCCAGGTGCTCCGATCTCACCTCTTTCAAAGAAATTTAATTTTAGGAGCGGAGGGGGTGTAGAATATCATCATGTATAGGTTCATTCTCAACATTTTAGTTTTTGCACATACAAATCTGTGTAATGACTCAATATAAACTCTGGGCCAGGAACAGACACTTGCTGGAGAAAAAGTTACCACACTGTCTCCTTGCTTAGTCTTAAAAGCCATGCCCCTCTATGTCTCGTATGGAACCTGTCAAGCGTATACATTTCTCCACGGATCTTAATTCTCATAGGCTTTTCCAAGAGTTTATGCTTAATGGTTTCAGTTTCCAAAAGTAGAGTTTGCTATCTGTACCAGCTAGGTCTGCCCAATGTGTCCACAACAGAATATCCCTATAAACGTTAGATCTTTCCTATATATTAATCACGTATTATATTTCCCCCCCCAGAATTCTGGAGCTTTGACTGCATTGTGCTAATGCTTTAAATGTTTTATATTCTTGCTAAAAAGAGAAAATATATTCCTAGTATGTTCACACACAGTAGTCACTGGGAAGTATGGGTCCTACTTGTCATCAGATACTTTCTACTTGATTCTTTGACTAAATGCTTAATTCTAGAGTCTTTCTCATCCCTTTTATTTTCCTGAAGTCTTTTTTCAAAGAACCCTCATGAAAGAATCTTCTTTATTCTTAGAAATAATAGTTTTGTTTGTGAGAAATATAAGCCCAGTAATCTTCCCTTTCGTATCTACAAATAGATGCATTTTAGGGGAGGAGTAAAGCATAACATAGTATAAAACTTAGAGTCTTAAATACAAGCAAAAGCATTTGTAACCCACATTTATACGACCTTACATTTTACTGTTCTGGATTTGTGAGAGGTGTTTCATAGTCTATGTTATTTCATCCTCATGGCTAACCTGTACTGAAAGGCAGGTGGTGATAGAGACCTTAAGAAAGAGGCAAGGTAGAAGTGGAGCCCAAAAATATCTTAATATCTTGTACTTGGACATATCTTTTTTTTTTTTTGATGATCTACCACAGTTGTCTTTTATTTATTTTTTTAAAAGATTTTATTTATTCATGAGAGACACAGAGAGAGAGAGGCAGAGACAGAGGCAGAGGGAGAAGCAGGCTCCATGCAGGGAGCCTGACATGGGACTCAGAGGGAGAAGCAGGCTCCATGCAGGGAGCCTGACATGGGACTCGATCCTGGGTCTCCAGGATCATGCCCTGGGCTGAAGGCGGCACTAAACCACTGAGCCACCAGGGCTGCCCCCATGGTCGTCTTTTATTGACTCCCATGATGCTAAACTAGTTTCATGTACCTAGACAGAAACTATAGCTTCCAAGAGTGTTTTCTCTCTTACTTAACACAGATTGAGATCCTTGCCAAGTAGTGCTAATTTCCTAAGTATGTTTAGAACCATAAGAGGGGATGGAGGCATCATTCCATTCCCAACAACATTGGTAGAGTCCATTGGTACAAGAAATAAGACAGGCAAAAATGCAAAAGATGACAAAACTTGCACACCATAAGAAAAGGGTTAGTCACCATCTAGAAATGCTCTTAAAAATGTTTGCCGCTTTATTTTATCTTACCAGTTGAAGTAATATACATTTACTAAAATTAGAAAACTAAGAAAAATGAAAAGAACAAACTCTACAAATAATCCCACTACTTAAGCACCAGTACTTTTAATATGTTGCTGTTTTTCCTTCTGATCCTTTTAGAATATATGTGTTTTGACCATTTTTATCATAATATATATTCCATTTATGTTCACTGACCTTTGCAACATCATTTAATCTGTGTTCTTGGGAATTCTTTACGAAACTTACTGTAATGACTTAGTAATAATCCATCATGTGGAATTTCCCAATTGATTAACATCTTGTTTATTTCCAATTTTTCACTATTACAAATAGGGAACACCTTTGTACTAAAACTGTGTGTGTGTGTGTGTGTGTGTGTGTGTGTCTCAGATTATTTCTGTGGGAAAGATTTTGAGAGTTGGAATTACTGGTTGAGAAGTCTATCTATATACATATAAAATTGATTTGTCAAAGTGTTGTAGCAACTTATAGTTTACACTTTCACTACCCCTTTTATGGAAGTCTTTATTATAAAACCTATCTATGCAGCAAGGTAGGGGTAGATTTTGAAGTAACATAAATATGAATTTTGAAAACGAGACAGTTTTATATAAGAGCTCTTTGGTGATGTGAAACTTACCTGGCATGCCATTTCAGAGTGACATAACATTAAATATGGAAATGTTAATATTAAAAGAAGCACTTAATTGCCAAGTACCACTGATTATCATTAATGAATTACATCATTATATTCATGGATATAAGCACTCAGAATCTAAAGGAATTTAGTACAGGCTACTGAAAAACAATCCTCTTTTATCCTGTTGGTTGCTTTATGGTTATATGGCTTTTTCTAACGGTCTTAAAGAAAAGAACCAGAGTATGTGTCTTTTTTCTCTTTTTATGTTCATCCATGCTTTTAATTGTTTTTCACATGCTGCTTTTGCCTCTTAAAAGCTTCAAATGGACCAGGTGAAAGATTATGAACTCCGGTGCAGTGGTTTATAATGCAAGAGCGGAAGTGGGACTGGCTTGAGGAAGTAGGAGTGGGAGCCCATTAATAAACTTATAGGCCAAATAGAATGGGGAATATAGAATGGACATTTAATTCCCTAGTTATAGCTACACTGGCCAAACAACTTGGAGTCTTAAATTTTTCAAAGTTCTATTCCTCATACAAGCCATTCTAAAATGACCTCTTGCGGTTGTCTAAGTATTTTTAGTTTCTTCTTTCCGCCTTACTTTATCTGCTGCTATTTTTTTTTTCTTTCCAGTTTTGGTCCTTAGGGCTTTTGCTGAGTATTCTAATGCCTTACCTTATCTTTTTAAGGATTAATCATTTTTTTCCTTTTTTTTTCTGTATGGGAATAAGATATATAGGTGGCTTTACAATTTGAAAATCTCTTTTTTTAAAAGATTGATTTATTTGGGGCATCTGAGTGGCTCAGTGGTTGAGCATCTGACTTTGGCTCTGGTCATGATCCCGGGGTCCTGGGATCCCACGGGGGGCCTGCTTCTTCTCTCCTATGTCTATGTCTCTGACTCTCTCATGAATAACCCTTTTCTTAAAAGATTTTATTTATTATTACAGAGAGAAAGAGAGGGAGAGGGAGAGCATGAGCAAGCATGAGTCGGGGGAGGGGCAAAGGGAGAGGGAGAAGCAGACTTCCCGCTGAGCAGGAAGCCAGAGCAAGGCTTGATCCCAGGAGCCTGGGATCATGACCTGAACAGAAGACAGATGCTTAACCAACTGAGACATCTAGGCATCCCAAAAATCTCTTTTCTATACATAACAAACATCCAGTAGTATAAGCAGACTTTGTCTCTCATTTATTATATGTATCATTTCTCTTGGAGATTTATCAATGAGAATTCCTTCAATCTGTGTAGTTAAGTGCTTTATTCCAATTATTTATTTATTTTTGTATTTGTTCATTTTTGATGTCCGAAAATCCTATAGTTGGATTATTTAAATCTAACAACAGAGCAGCACTGAAACAGTGCAGGTTTTGATATCAGAATATCTGGGTTCAAGTACCAGCCACCTCTTGTTAATACATACAATATTCATACCATAGGAGGCTTATAGTAAGTACTCAATAAATTTTTATTTTTAACTCAGCATGTTTATTTAGTATTTATTATGTGTATAGCAAGGCATAGATGTTTCAAAGGTATAACTGATTTATACAATAGTCATCTTTTCTCTCAGTAGGAGATTGAATCTATTAAATTATAAATTATCATTGAAGATCAATATCTTTTGTACTTGGAAATTATTTCTCTACTGATCTTCTATCCTGATTAATTTTGAACTGAATCACTGGTTCTCAAAATTTTGGGGGAGCTTGACAAATAAATAGATGTCCAGGATGCACCCAAATCTATTGAATTGCCTGGGGCTCAGACAATTGTGAGGCTCACTGGAGCTTACAAACCATGGAGGTAAATCATTATTGTTTAACACTCCTACAAGGGTTAGTGAGAGATGTGTCCAATATACCTCTTCTTTGGCCCCCACCAAAACCAGCCTCCTAGAAGAAGTGACATCTGAGGTAGAATTTGAATAGGAAGGATTTGTTCTATGAAAGAAGCTGGGACAGAATGCAGGCAGAGAGAGCTGAAAGTTGAAAGGCCTGCAGAATAAGAGAACACATTTTTTTTTTTTAGAGTAACTAGCAGAAGTTTGTTAAGGCTGTTGTGTAGAAGGGGAAGTAGAAAGGAAATAGTGGGGCAGCCCCAGTGGCGCAGTGGTTTAGCACCGCCTTCAGCCCAGGGCCTGATCCTGGAGACCTGGGATCAAGTCCCACGTTGGGGTCCCTGCATGGAACCTGCTTCTCCCTCTGCCTGTGTCTCTGCCCCTCTGTGTGTGTGTGTGTCTCTCATGAATAAATAAATAAAATATTTTTTTAAAAAAAGGAAGTAGTGTTAATAATTTAGACTTTATCCTAAAGGCAGTAAGTACCACAGAAGAATTAGCAGGAGACAGGTTTGATCAAATGGTCGTTTTACAAACAAAATCTTCTGGCAGCAGTGTGGAGAGTTGATTGGGAACAGAAATCGAAAGAGTCAGTGGTGACTTATCCAGGGTAATGGCAAAGAAAATAGAGAGAAATGGGCTGATTTGAACGATGATTAGGAATTTTTATGGAAGAAGCTATAGAATTTGAGTTCTCAACTTCAAATGACCAAATGCCCAGTTTAGACAGGAAACTGAAAGAGCATCCACCATGGAGTTGGGAAAGCAATGGGATGCAGTATAAAGAAACATCAACTGAGTTATTTCTTTTTGTTTGTTCTGGAATATTTAGTTAAGTCTCCATTTCTCTGGGTGAGGTGTAACCTTAGCAAAGTTGTGTTACCTTTAGATCAACCATAACTTCACTTCTACTCCTTGTTTAACCATCCTAATGATCCACTGTATCTTTTTAAAACAAATTGATTTATAGCTTTAAAAAAATGAAAGGCTCATTTTATTTGTTATTTTTATGTCTTGTGCCTTGGAACTGACAAAGGAGCCTTTCCCAAGCCAGGTGGTGAATGAAAATGACTGAGAAAGTGACACCACAATTTTGAGTCATATCCATGTTGACAAGGCAAAACCTTGCACACAGAAGAACACATGTAAAAGTAATAATCCATGTGGGCTAGATGCTGACCACATGCAGTAGAAATTTGGACATAGAGCACTTCCCTACAATTTGATTCTCATAATGTCAAGACAAAGGAGTGCTTAGTGACAGCCAATCTGCTCCGATAACAGATATATGCTGCTCTCTACTTTCACTTTTTTTCTAAAGTTCACAGATGTGCTCTTGATGTGGTCTGAGTATTTTTGTGAACTGCTGGAAAATTTCACTCACACACTAATGGTTCCAATGAACACAAAATACCTCTTCCAGAGAGCAGTTGCCAATAAGCAGTATTTTTAGAGACACATGTCACAGTTTCTGTTTGCCTCTGTTGTGACTGTTAATGGGCCCTGAATGATTAAGAAACAGCCTCTGATAAAAGGCATTACCCCACCACTTCATTATATACTATGGGCAGTAAATGTTTACTACACTTGGAGCTCAAACTAACATGTCATTAAACCGTGTTCCTATTAAATAAGCTCCCAGTACATAGCTGCTACTCCCTTGAACATGTTTGTCATTTCCCTGTGTCTGAAATAGCAAATAATTCCTTTTGGGTTCTTACAGCTAAATGCTTCTTAACGATGATGTCATATCATTTATGCATGCTTCCTCGGGGAAATATTTTAGCTTTCTGAATTCTTTGGCTGACTTTGCCACTCACTATCCCTGTTTCCAATAATATTCTCTGACCTGTTGAGTAAAGGAATCCTTTTCAAAGAACTGGGAGTGAAAAGTGCAGCCCAAAGATATAAATACTAGAGTTGGCATGACATTTACAGCATAAAATGCATATCCTATGATATTCTCATATGTTGGGGGTAGCTTCCCTTTGGGAATTGGAAAACCAGGATTTCTGGTCTGACCAGAGTAGAAATCTATTTTCCTTTCCCATCATAGAAGTAGTGAGAGTATCTAACTTTCTCGCCTTCCAGCTCTGCAGGAAACCTATTTCTTTTGCTGTGTGTGAAAATGAAAAAGGAACTGCTTGCTATTGAAAACAGTCCCAGATACTATAATGTGAGTGTTAGAAATTATGACTGTAAGCAATTAAAGGGGAAAAGTCATTCAGGTGCCATTTTGGCTTTCTGTAAGTATGGCTATAAAAATAAAGTGCCTCTTTGGGCATGCTTAGTCATTACTTTGGGGTTAAGATTGAAGACAGAGAAAAAAGTCTGAAACAAACATGTGTTTTTCATTCTGACATATAGAGTTAACATTATTTTCCACAGCAACAACTATGAAGGGTAAGTATCTTTTCGTCTATTTTCTAAAACAACATGGTAATATTTTTATGCTGGCTAACCTGGAGGTGCTAAGAATATCATGTGTCTGGTTATCCTTGGTACAGAGTATTTATTCACTTCTTTAAAATGGTGAAGTTCATTTCCATGTGTTTACACAAGGGCAAGAAAATGTCTTCTTGCCTAAAGCGTAGGCATGGCATCACTGCACGAGGCATTGCTCAAGCACAGACCTTGCCAGGTGGCTTCAAAATCCAGGAGGAGCAGGGAGTTGCCAGGGTCAAAGCCTCTGTGCAAAATAGGCTGCCACGGTTGGCATCGAACTGCCACAATGATTCCCTGTGCTAAGTTTGAAGCAGAGGAAAATTCTGTTGACGGTCAGTTCTGAAAAGTATACTTTTGGTAGAAAGGAAGAAAGGTGGGAGGAGATTTTTTTTTCTTTACTCCTCTTCCCAGAAGAATCCTTTACTTATGCTTCCTGAATCCAAAGAAGTCTAATAAACTCTGAATTCTAGAGAAGATCATGAAGGCACATTTGAATATCATCAGTTAGTCGAGTTCTATGCAACTTCTCTTCGTAAAAGATCAGAATTTATTATTCTTATATTTGTGGATAGAGGATAAATGATACAAGTAAGCATCTCTTTCTTACTAAAAAAGAACACTCTATTCCACCAGCACTTTTCTTAAGACAGGTTCCTCTCAGAATTAATCTTCTGTACTCCCACAGCTCTGCAGCAGTAACAGCACATCTCATGGTCGGCATGTATTACAGTTATTTCTGCCTCACTGGATTGTGAGCCTGTGGGTGTGAAGTTCCAAGGCCCACTCTTCATACAATGCAGAGGCAATACTTTGTCCAAAGTGGGTGCTAAAATTTTGTTTACTGAGTGAAATCATATAGAAAAGGAGCCCACAGGGAATGCCATTGTTTATACAATGCTGAAAAGCATTTGGTGTCAGAATTCATTTAATGGCAAAACCTCTATGTACTTCTTCATGGACTTAGTGCTAAAATTGTGTACACAGAGCCACTTGGAACTGATAAAAATCAAGAAGAAAGAGCCAAAGAGCCGCTTTGTATGAGGAATATTACTGGACAGAATGGAGGCAGGGCGACTTATTAACTCTTCCTAGGATGGAGCTAAGATGATTAGACTGACCTCAAAGGTGAGATCTGATGAGAAGCCAGTCAGTGAGTAGCACATTATATGCACCCAAGCTACCTTATTCTTGATTATGACCTGAGCTGAAATCAAGAGTCAGATACTTAACTGACTGAGCCACTCAAGCACCCTCTGAAAAATGTAATTCTATGTCATTAGGGGATGGGATTGTTCCTGGTGTGTGCATGGAGGGAGAACGAGTAGCACAGTGTTTAGAAAATAAAAATATTATCATGGACCCATAATTTATACCACAGATGATCCGAAATCTTTTTCCTCTACTCTTCATTTCCAGAACTAACAAATACTGAAGGCTGATGCTATGCAGTAACCATTAGTATTGTTCACCGCAAATTTCTGATTCTCTTCTCAAGCCCATAGTAAAGCAATAGTTCTCAGTCTCCTTAAAGTTAAAAGCACCTATGTGACTCACTTTGTTCAATAAACTGTAAAAAAAAAAAAAAAAAAAACAGAACATGTCATATATGAGAAGAGGTTTTATGAACCAATGGCTTAACCAACTGAGCCACCCAGGCGCACCCCCCCACCTCCGCCAAGTTTCATCTCTATCTGTAAAGAAACATTGCAAAGTTTTAGGAACAACTGAGAACAAATTTAAAAATAAACAGCAAGCTGGGGTTTACCTCAGTACCTACTGTCATGAGAATTACTGAATTAAAGGAGGGGCATTTTTAATTAGAAACTTTTTTTTAATGGACTGAAATACAAATTTCCCTGGATGATTTATAATCTATTGAGAATTTATTTATAAGATAGTATGGATATCTTACTTATGGATAATGTTCACTATTTGGGAAATATAAATGTTATTGCTTTCCTGGTGAAATCAAGCATTCTTTTTCTTTTTTATCCCTTATCTAGAGATGCTATTTATTCATTGTAAGGAGCTATAGTGTTTCATCTGCTTGATATTTGCAATTCACTGCATTTGTTTTTATCAGCTACCTATTAACATGAACAGTCTGAGAAATATATATTTAAGCCTAACAAAACTTTTAAAATACCCTTCTCTTCAAAAGCTTGTTTCTAGGATTCTCCCAGCATGAAGGTCTCACCCTGAGAATATGTTAGGCCAGCTGGGGAAACAGTTAATTTTTAAGCCTACTTAGGTATAGCCTATTGCTGGGTAACAGTAATAGGAATTTACCAGGTTTTTTGGTGGTTTATTAGCATGTGACACATACTTACGAATAAAGAAATACCTTTTTATCCAAATGAGCCTCTTCCTCTACTTCCCATAATTAATATTACTTTAACTCACACCCACTTCATTGTACCACCTTTTCAAGTGAAAGTTTTCATTTAAATCCCCGTATTGTATTCCTTACACCAGATAATCAGTAGCAGTTGCTGGGTTATCCATGGGTAATCCTGGGCTTAGTAACTGTATTGAGTCCTGCTTCATTCCATGTCACCCCATGCTTTTGGGCCAGGCTGGATAAGAGCAAGAAAGAGAACAGGCAGGGTTGCTACCAGAACAAGAACATGGCCCAGGGATCCCTGGGTGGCGCAGCGGTTTGGCGCCTGCCTTTGGCCCAGGGCGCGATCCTGGAGACCCAGGATCAAATCCCACGTCGGGCTCCCGGTGCGTGGAGCCTGCTTCTCCCTCTGCCTATGTCTCTGCCTCTCTCTCTCTCTCTGTGACTATCATAAAAAAAAAATTAATTAATTAAAATAAATAAATAAATAAAAAAGAACATGGCCCAGCACAATGCCAGCCCCAAGGTCATTAATGCACAGCACTTAGCGGTGAGGAACAGAGTAGAAGGAAATTTCAGGGAACAGAGTCCAAGAATGGTACAGCAAAATGAACAGAGATAGGTTGAATTAATGGAGAGTGGCAGAGCCAGCATGTCCCCTAGAAAGAATGTACCTGTGGGGAACGTGAACCCTCTGAGTCTAGGATGAATTATCTACCTTCCATTGTACTCCTTCGCTGCAGTGTGACATAGCAGTTCACTCCTCAGACTGCATTCAGGCTGCCTGGCTTCAAATCCTTCCTCTGCTACTTACTAATTGTGCCACCTTAGGGAGATGACTCAAGCTCTCCTTGCCCCTGTTTCTTCATCTGTAAAATAGTCTATAAAACCATTACCAACCTTATAGATTCCTGGGATGATTACTTAGATAATATAAAATACTCCGACTCATTTCTATAAAGAGCAACATGAGGAATTAAGTATTTTTGCATTTTATAGTGGGTCACAACTCCAAAGGCATACTTTTGAACTCTTTAATTTCTGGATGGCTTTCTTTCACCAGTAGTACTTGCAAGAGTATTTGTTTCCTTATCAAATCCTTTGCAATACATTGAGTTTCACATTAAATCCACATTGAGGTTTATTCATGTGAAACACCTACATGTGGAAGCATAGTTCCAGTTTCTCCTTTTTCATCTTGTTAATTGACAAAGATACTAGGGATGCTATTGATCCAGATCACAGTGACAGTAAGAAGAGTAACTTTTCCTTGGCTGCTTTTGTACACATTTCTTTTTCAGCAGAATAGAGCCCTTGTTTAGCATTTTAAGTAGGAAACAATTTAACAGAAAAGAACCCTTGTTTAGAGAGTTAAGTAGGAAACAATTTGGTATAATATTCATAATTTCCATGAATTTTCACATGGAATCTTGTCAACTGAATTCAAAAACAGAGGTAAATATCAAGCAGAGGAGAGCATGAGAAGGAAGTGGACTTCATGTGGAGGAATGGACCACAGTCTGGAAGTGTGGGATGCAGATCTTCCATTTTAAATTATGTATGTATGGGTGGAGTTCCCGTGCTTGCTGTTTTAGAAGATGTAACGGAGCCAGACATGTCTTTTTATTCTCAAGGAGCTTATAAAGTCAGGTAAATGACATACAGCATGTACACAGGAACTTTACATTCCCCATGACCTAACACATACCTGATACATAGGAACTATGAATTGCTCACTCTTTGTCCTCAGAAAACAGCAAAATGAGAAAATACAGTAAAAGGTTAAAAGCAGGTTTTTATAAATGCACTGTGAGGAATATAAAATTCCATGAAGAGACAGGGAAAGATGTAAATTTGTAGGCACTTGAGCCGGGTCTATTGATATGCAAGATATGTGGCTTTGTGGGTAGAGAGGACAAAAGCAAAGGTAGTGAAGTTAGAAAATTCGGGAGATGTGGGAGTGATTGTGAGTAGTTTAGTTCAACTAAGGAAGTAGTGAGAAGTGAGCTTGAAAAGTTGATTGGATCCAGACCAATTCCAATAGGCTTGGTATTTGAACTTGATTCCATAGGCAGTGAGGACCCATGGAAGACTTTAGAGCAAGATAGTAGCATGATCAGAGTTGAGCTTAGGAGGACGAATCATTTCAATGGATCAGTAAATTTCCAATGATGAATACAATGGGAATGAGTACTGAACCATCTGACAAGTATAGAGAAGTGTGAGACCAGTGCAAGAGGCACTTAGACGTTGAAATTGATTTAAAAAAAAAAAAGTTGAAATTGATATGACTCATTTTGAGCCTCCTAGTGACAGATGATGGTGTCATTAGCAGAGCTAGGCAGCCCAAAAGGAAGAGCTAGCTTGACAGGGAGATGATGAGTTTAACTAGGGACGCATTAAGTTGAAGCTGCTGGCAGGACATTCAACACCGGAACTCATGAGAGAGATTTTCAGTGGAAAGATCATTCACATACAGAAGATAATTGAAGTCTTCGAATTAATTACAAAGTGAGAAAGCCCTGAGGACAGAAGACTAAGGACAGATCCTTAAGGAATACTCCCATTTACAGAGTAGTAACACACCCAAGAGGGAATGGCAAAAAAATGAAGTGAACACCTTGGACTGTCCAGGAAGTCACAGAGGGAGAAAGTTTCAGAAAGGAAAGGACAAACAAGAATTTTAGTGTTGCGAATAAATATGGAACCTGAGAAGAGATGCTGAATTTGGTGACTAAGAGGAATCTCGTGACCTTTCATGAGAGCAAAAGAGTAGTTGAAGGCCATGGTGTCAAAGATTAAGGAAAGAATGTGTGGTGAAAAAGTGGAAGCAATAGGTAGAGATGATTTTTTTCAAGATGTTTGGTAGTAAAAGGAAAGAGATCTTGTAATTATCTTAATTCTAGAACTCTCTTAAAAGTCACCAACTTCACTTGGCAATTTGAGGTAACCAGTTATAAACTGAGAGGAAGCCCGCCCTCACCCTACATACACCGTAAGGGAAACTTATGGTGAAAACTAATAGTAGATGTGAAAGATCTCAAAGAAAGTGGTAACATATGGGACCAAGAACATAGTTAATATGTTCCAATTTTGTGAAACCCATTATGCATGTGAGTTACCATAACATTAAGAATATAGGTTATTGTAAAAACTAATGTGGTATCTCAGATAGCTCAGAACTGGCCATGAGGAGAATCCCAGTGATAGATGAGCCATTTCATGATCCAGCTATGTAGTTGCCTATAGATGTAGCCTGTCTTCCCATAGGAGAGAAACAAACCATTACCACTGTCATATCCCATAGTAATATCTGTGAAATAGATTGAGTAAACTCTTCACAAAAGAGTTCCTCAAGATGGAAAAGGAAACCAAACTCTCAATAATGCATTCAGGAGGAGTAGAGAGAAATAGTCCTCCTAAAACCTGCCTTGGATATGAAAGACAGGATCAGGACAAGTATTTTACGGCCTAAAATATGGAAAGATATTTGGGGTATTGTCTAGGAACTACTGAGATGCACTTACTGTCAATGCTGAGTAGAAATTGCTTCAGATTAAATTAAGTTTAAATACTAAAATGTGATTACTATTATTAATATTATTATCAGCACTAATAGAAATGGTGAAAATATATCTCCCCACTTACTACTATATATCTAGTTGAGAAATGGCAAGAATAAGGTGCAATTTATCCTGTTCAACAATGATTCTGTTTATATGAGAAAAATGATTATAGCAAGTTCATTGTAAATACCCAAAACCCCCAAATTCAAATACTGATTTCAGATACATTACTCAAAATTAGATTCAAAATTAGATTCAAAATATGAAACAAATATGTTACTACAGCACAAGTGCAAAGGCCACTAATAATACAGCATAGAAATAGGGATTATATTCTAGGGAAAATAGCATTAAGATTGAGCACAAAGTTAAGGAAGTATGACTCAGCACAGTGGTAAAACCAGAATTAAAGCTGGGCAGGACCTGAGAGGTTCCTCTGGAAGCCTCCTGGTTTTAGAACTGAGGAAATTGAGGCCTTTGGTATCCAAGAGATTCATTAAATGAATACTAAGATAAATCAAACAAAACCCCTTCAATAAATCAGTAGGGCACATTAAACTATGACAGATTTTTTATTTGTATATTCATCAGTTGGTTTTTAAAAATATCTAGGCTCAGTTTGGAGTTTTTGTTTCTTTTAGTATTTTTTTTTAAAGATTTTATTTATATGAGAGAGATCACTAGCAGAAGGGAGGGGGGAGAGGGAGAGAAGGAGGGGGAAGGAAGAAGCAGACTCCCCGCTGAGCAAGGAGCCCAACATGGAGTTTGATCCCAGGACTTGAGCAGAAGGCAGATGCTTAACCTACTTAGCCACCCAGGCACCCCTTGAAGCTCAGTTTGAATGAAGCTAAACCTACAAGAATTAGCCCTTTTATATCAGGAGTTAGAAAAATTTGTAAATAAGCATTCACACACATACTTATTTAAACTATTATTGAGTGCAAAAAAATGATGATTAGTAAAAAAGTTCCATCGAGAATTCATGTTACTTTCAGCATAGTTTTAAAAAATTAACCTGTTTTCTCTTTATTAAAACCACAGATCTCCAAATTTAATAATTTTATGGACACTAATTAATACAGACTGCATTGTTGTGAATACCATTAAGAGATTTTTATAATTTTAAGAATCGGCATTTGTGTATTACACAAAGGAAGCATATTGCAGGAGAAAACAGCTAGGAAGGATATTTTTCTGAGTACTGTACGTTTTAGTTATATTCATAGTGCCTATGTGACTATTTTAATTACTGGTTTAATGAAAGCTAAGTTCAGCTAATTTGAAATTCACATAAACATTGCCATTAATATTTAACTAAAATCTATACTTACTTAAAATGAATGTGTTGTATTTGACTTATACTTTAAAAAAGTATAATTACATCATATGTGTGATTCTCTTGACCCCTATGTGTTAAGAAGTATTTTAGAGAGGGGGACCTGGGTGGCTTAGGGATAGAGTGTCTGCCTTCAGCTCAGGGCATGATCCCAAGGTCCTGGGATCAGGTTCCCCATCGGGCTCCTTACGGGGAGCCTGTTTCTCCCTCTGCCTGTGTCTCTGCCTCTCTCTCTGTGTCTCTCATGAATAAATAAATAAAATATTAAAAAATAATTTTAGAAATATTTTAGAATTTTTAATAACAGATTTAGTTGACTTACATAGTTTCCAGTTTCACAGTACCATTTCAGATACATGTATATGGTTTGTTAGACATGATACACACTCTGAAGGAGGTGTTAATGTCTGTTCATTAATTCATTATGGAATAGAAAGCTCTTACTGCTATTATTGTCCTTTATTTCATGATTTGAAAACTTGAGAAGTTAGTAACATGTATAATAGATACAGGGAATCAATATTTACCCAGGAATAAAGCTATGAAATAAAAAGTAAATCTGTGAATAAGAATACCAAGAATTTTAAAAAATGATATCACATAACTTGATTCACATTTCTTCATAATTTGAAGTTCTTTTTTACAAAATCACCACTAAAATCAAAGCTGTTTGGGGTTTCTTCCCAAAGTATTCTAAAATAAGAATTACCTAATATTCCAAAAGCAACCTAAGTTGAATACTCAGGATTAATACTCAGTAAAACTTTTAAGGCCTTGTAGGTGGGTAGTTTTGTTCCAGGAAAGACACCTCTCTTCATTGCCCACCTTCTAGTCCGGTGTCTGGGGGATTCTGTGGTTACTCAGCTGAGATGAGCCATCATGCAGGTTGGCATGGCTCACTCAGTGGAGTAAATTCTCACCTATCATGTTTTGCCAGCTCAGCTTTGGCCTAGTCCTCTTGAGCTTCTCTGAAGGTGCTCTAAGCCTCCTGTTTGTCTGCTTGTTGGAATAGCACCTGATTGCCACTTCCTGGGCAGCTTGACTTGAGAAGATAGCCTCACACTTGGTTTCTGTCTTGGATCCTTTCTGTATTTCCTTTCTGATCTTTGCTCCCTTCCTTCCTCTGCCTGGTGCTTTACAGATCCCTTTAACAGATTCTCCTCCAGCCAGGCATTGTACTACCTATCCACCTTCCTTACTCTCCCTGTCTAGGGTATCAGAGCCCATCTTCCTTCTACCAATATGAGCCCATTAGGCTCAGGTACTTCCACTCTCTGCTGAAATAGTTGTGCTTTGGTCTGTATTTTTCTTAAAGGACGCCTATCAGCTCCTCTTATCATAGTGTGTGGAAGTTCAGGTCGACCAAATAGAGGACCTTGTGGTTCTCATTTGACGGCTAAAATACTATTATTGCAAACTGTGTAGATGGGAGAACCAACACACAGAGAGGTTAAGTCACTTGGACAGACCACCCAGGTGGTGAGAATTATAGCTGGGATGCCCACCCAGAGACTTGGAGTGCCTGAGTTTGTGTTCTTAAACACTTACCTAGGAAATATGAGGGTCAGCGGGAGGGGTCAAATAGAGTAGAGGAGACTACTCTACTAACAAGTCTGCTAACCCATTACAAGTCACCAGCAAGCCCTTAATCTTCCTTTTTTTTTGTAAGTAGGTTTAAAAGGTTGTGAATTTATGTATAAGTTCCAAAAAGTAGGTGTGTTCTTTAATAAGGAATATATATAAATATCTCACTTTCCTGTAGTAGGGAGAATAAAATGCATTAAAAACAGAACAATGGAGTAGGCCTGGGGAGAAACTTCAGAAAAATGGCAGTTTTTTGCTCTCCCTGGCGTCAAGTCAAAGACAGACTTAGAAAAAACACATAGGCAACCCTAGATGTATCAATGAAATGTGTCATTGCCTTCCGCTATGACGATCTGCCTCTGAGCACTAGAGGAGCCTTGGAGCTATGCACATATGAATGTAGATTTGCACGCATTCATCTTGTGATTGCTGGGCTATTTTATTACTACATTTATAATAAATGTGGAGAAGCTTCATTAAATGATCCCACTGGACTTTTAGCTGCACTTCTAGGATAGAGAAGCTGCTCTATTGACAATAAATATGCATGCTGTGACAGCAATGGAAAGAGAAAGAAAGAAAAGTGACAGGTATCACAGTGTGAAGACTGATGGAACAGTGAAGATAATAATGTGGGGATGTTGAAATAAAAAGACTGATAAGGCCTCTAATAACTGTGTGGGACCGATGTTACAGATGTGACAAGAGTTGTAACTGTATTCTGTAAAAAGTGGTGGAATATTCCACACTGTTACCTAATAACATCAGTGTTCTAAGTAATTCAAATCTGTTCAGGAAAAGTGCACTCTACTAAAATTCTTGTTCCACACACCCTCCCAGCCACCCCACCCCCAGTAAAGAGTCACTCAAAAAAAAAAAAAAAAAAGAAAAGAAAGAAAGAAACAAAGAAAGAAAGAAAAGAAAGAGCCACTCCAAGGAAGGAATACCAAAGATTAGTTCTGGATTCTAATTCTCTTCTCTCTAACATTTGGACATGTATAGACATATCCTTTTCCTTGAACTCAACTGTAACATGTATATAAATGAGAGACAAATTTACTGGTCTTCCTCCCAAATTGCCTTTCATTGAGTTTCATATATTATGTCCTGTCAATGTAGAAGACATTTGGAACTAAATATTCCATCACAACTGAAATGCCACAGCCATTTATCTCTCCTTCCAAATAATGTTTGTTATACAGAGTGGCCACTCGTGAAGTTTCAAGGGATTTTTTAAAAAATATATTACAATTTTCTCCACATCTCTAGTCAGTTTGTAATTTCTGACATTTCTCTTAAATCACCTCCCCATCTCCTTTTCTTCCACTTTTATTAAAAATCAGTTATTTCCTATCTAGACTATTATGCTTCTCTTTTATTCTGTTTTTTTGGGGTCCAGGAACCTAGTGCCCTCTCACCAAAGCGCCTTAGAGTTGCTGCCAAAACTGCTCTCACAGAACAATCAGTCTTATCCCCAAGAACCTAGGCTCATAGCATGCTTCACGCCACCCTCCTTTTTCCTTCAGGGAATCTTGGAAAATCTATCCTTTGTATGTACCCTTTCCTGACCAACTTCAAGAGACTATCACATTCCTGAACTGAGTAGGTGAAGTCTGCTCTACAAGGTCAATTTGAACTGTCCTCTTAGGAAACATTGTCATTGCCTAGTATCTTAGTCAGCTCAGGCTGCTGTAACAAAATGCCATAGACTGAGGGACTTAAGCAACAGCTATTTATTTTTCACAGTTCTGCAAGCTGGGAAGTCCAAGATCAAGGTGCCAGCAGGCTCAGTTCCTGAGAGCTCTCTTCCTGGCTTGCAGACTGCTGCATTTTCATTGTATCTTCTGTTGGCAGAGAGAGAGCTCTGGTTTCTTCTTCTTATAAGGACACTAATCCCATCATGGAGGTCTCATTCTCATCATCTCATCTAAACCCACTTACCATCCACAGACTCCATCTCCAAATAACATACCATTTGAAGTCAGAGCTTCAACATATGAATTTGAGGGAACACAAACATTCAGTCCATAATACCCATCAGCTTCTGCTTGTATGCAGGGTGATTTGGGTGATGACATTTTCACAAACTCTCCACTAGCCACAAAGGATATTTGTAAGAACCACTTAGGGATTTACTGCTTGATAGAGTCATAGAATTACATACCATGTTTTCCTCAGAACTTTCTCCATTCACCTTTCCCTGTGTATGTGCTGAGCTTTGTTCATAACAATAGTCTGCACCATGATGACCAGGAGTTAAATTGCAAAGTGTGACAATTGGAGAGAGTGCACAGATGCTCCTCCATAAAGTGTGCTTCTTAAACTACACATTTTGGTAATTACTTCTATTTCTTTGGGGTTTTTTTTCTTAAATAAGTTTTATTTTCTGTTTTTACTGAGCTTCTAGCATCTATTGGAGAATGGGAGGACAAATCAATTTATAAACCCTATGCATTAATTTCCTAATGCTGCTGCAATAAATTCCCACAAATTTAGTGGCTTGAAACACCACAAATGTATTACTTGACAATTCTGAAGGTCAGAAGTCCAAAATGGATTAGGACTAAAATCAAGATACAGGCAGAACAGCATTCCTTCAGGGGCTCCAGGAAAGAATCCATTTCCTTCCCTTTTCCAAATTCCAGGGCCACTTGCATTCCTTGGCTCATGACCCCAAATCACTCAGATCTCTACTTCCATTGCCACTTCTCTGACTCTGACCCACCTGCCTCCCTTCTGTAAGGAACTTCATGATCACATTGGGTGTACTCTGATAATTCAGGATAATCTACCCATCTCTAGGTCCTTAACTTAATCGTATCTCCAAAGTCCTTTTGCCATGAAAGGTAACATATCCATAAGTTCTAGAGATTAACATATGAACATCTTTAAGAGGGCATTATTCTGCCTCCCCCACTCTATTTAGTTATCAGTTTGAACTTGTATATAATTCTTTTCACATACTAAACTGAAAATAAACATATTAATATTCAAATGAAGACAGCAAAGTTGTTTTTAAGATTATAGTGAGCACATGCATTATATTGTGCTTTTTTAATGGAAGAATATTTGTCACATATTCTTGGTATACCGTTGGTGGTTATATATCAAAGTATCATTATATATTTATGCAGCATACACATATTCATAGTATGTAGCATTGAAAATGAACAGAACCATGGGGCGCCTGGATGGCACAGTAGGTTAGGTGTCCAACTCTTGATTTCAGTTCAGGTTGTGATCTCAAGGTTGTGAGATCAAGCACAGCATCAGGCTCTGTGCTGGGCCTGGAACCTGCTTAAGATTCTCTCTCCCTCTCCGTCGGCCCCTCTCCATGTTTGCATTCTCTCTAGCTCTCTCTCTCTCTCTCTCAAAAAACAAACAAGAAAAAAGGAAGGAAGGAAGGAAGGAAGGAAGGAAGGAAGGAAGGAAGGAAGGGAGGGAGGGAGGGAGGGAGGGAGGGAGGGAGGGAGGGAGGGAGGAAGGAAGGAAGGGAAAAGAAAGTGAATAAGGCCTAAAAAAATTCCAGACTTCCATTCAATACAAGTACATGTATTATAGGAATCTTCTAGAATTCTCAAATGTAAGAACATGTCACATTTCTGAAAAATTCTCCCACTGACACTTTTTCTTACCCTGACTGAGGTTTTTTTCCAGCATTTGTTTTGGACACAAACACTTTCCCCTGTAACAACCTTTGAGCCAATGACAGCTGCAGAAGGAAACCCTGCATGTTGTTGGCAGGCACTAGGGCTCACTTCGGTCCCTGACCCCAGTCTGTTCCGAGCTTGCCAGATGCTTCACAGTTTCCTCACGTCCTCTTCTGCCACACCACTAAGGTTGCTCTTTGTGGGCCAAACCATATGCTAGCTCAAGGATTCAAAAATGAACATTGAAGTGAAAAAAAAAAAAAAAACATCTAATTAACTTTGTAAAACATACATGGGTAGATTGTGGATTGTGAAGACAACACTTATTCAAATATATTTCATATAGTGAAGTCTGGCCAACTTCAATCATTATTTTGATCTATTTCATCCACTATATTTGTCTTTGATTACTTCTCATAGTACACAGTATATAGAATAGTTTCATGTGTTTTTGTTAGATTCATTTTAATTTTTCCCAATCATTTCTATCAATAAGTACCATTTTGAATGTTCTTCCCTCTAATTTTTGTTTAAAACAGGATCACTGTATTCCAGTGAGACAAAAATTAAACACGAGAGATTAGGCTCCTATGTTTCAGAAAATTAGTTTCCTTTTTTAAATAATTACTAATATTTGAAAATTATAAATCATAAACTATAAGTAAGCTCCCTACCTACTATTTTAGAAGTAATTAAGCCATAGAAATGGTCTTCAAATAGTCTTCATTTCTTGATCGCCAGTAAATTTAGGAGTGAGGGTAGGTTCTGTGATATAATGAAGAAAAAAATAAATTTTTTAAAACAGAACAAATGTGATAACTAAATTAGGAAATTGTTCATTTTCTTTCCTGTATCAAGATATTCATTAATTTTGACATTTCTTGTGTGTTCTTAAAGGATTTATTTCTCTCATCTTTGTTCCTCCTTTTCTACTTGGCAACTATTGTTATTTGCTATTACCAGAGTAATTTAAGACACTGCAAAATTAGCCTGCCTTTTAATTTACCCATTTACTTATTAGGGTAAAGCCAATATTTTTTTACCCCAGAATTGAGCTTGTGCTTTTTTTGTGAGTCTAATGGTAAGGAGAACAATCTCAGTGGTGTGGCAGAATCAGGCATAAAGCTGTGCCAGCCAACAGCAGTGACTTGTAGGTGAGGAAAGAAAGATGTCACCTCACCTGGATTAAACAGTCAGCTAATAGCTTGATGTATATGTTTACAAACTAAGCCCATATTAAATCTTTTCTTCTTTCTCCCTCTCTCTCAGTATCTCCCCTCATTCTCTCTCTCATCTTTATGTTACAATTAATAATATTTAGATACAAGAACAGTTGCCCCACTATTTCTAACACAATTTCACAATAATAATGTCTTGCCAGTGTGGGGAGCTTTCACTGTTTTCAAAGCACTTTTATAGCCATTCTCTCCTTTGATCCTCACAACTCTGAGATGTGGGCAAGAGAGATAGTAATATTCCCATTTTGACACACGAAGAGACGTCTTCAAACCTCAGCATGTTTGAGGACCCCTGGGCAATGTTGTCATCTATAACTCCCAGGTGAACTTTGCTGTAAGAGCAGCCTGGGGAGAAACAAAAAGCAAAACAACAACAACAACAAACCCATCGGCCTGGTGTGCCTCCCGTGTTCCCTGACACTTTTTGTCCCTATTTCCCCTAGTATAAAGTTCACCTCCACCTTGAAGTGTTCCATGCTGTTACACAGTCTTTTTCCTTATCATCCCTCCAAATGTACTCTGCAAACAGAATATGACATCTGCCACAGTCCCACTTCTGTTTTTCCTACTTCCTGTTTTTCCCATCACACTTACTACTTTTGGACTTACTATATATTTAACTTGTTTACCTAATGTATTTGTTGTCTGGCTCCCCACTGGAATGTAAGATTCTTGAGGGTAAGGACTTTTGTCTATTTTGCACATATCTCCCCAGCACCTGAAATAATGCTGGCAAAGGCCATGACCAGATGGCAACATGAGGCACTGGGTGCAGACTGGAACTGAGGGCCAGAATGTTCAGCTGTTGCTCCACTGGGGGAGTTCTCTCTTTTCAGAGACAAAGATGAGAACAGTCCTATAAGCAAGACAAATACAGCTTTACATTAGAGTAACAAACAATCTGACCTTAGGGATTAGCCCTTTATGGAAGCTTATGGGGCCTCCAGTTTCTAACATGTGGAACCTTGAGGGCCCATGATAAGCTCCCCTCTCTTGCTTAGAGGAGATGAATCCCTCAGTCCAGGTACCTCAATTCCTAGGACACCTGGAAGTAGTTGTTAGGGTCATTCCTGTTTATCTACCCACACTGGCACATAGTAAGCACTGCATTTATTGAATGAATTAATGAATGAATGATAAATGAAACCCATCATTTTATATTAAAGTAAATTAATGTTATGGAATGCTTTATTCTTGGTTGTATAGAGAAAGCCTCAATTGGACAAAAGTCAAAAAATAAAGGAGGAATATTTGGGGTCTGAGGCCAACTCAGTTGTCCATTTACATCTGCCTTTATGGGGTCAAACTTAGATACTTCAGTCAACTAGTCATTCTTCCTCTGAGATTAGTCATTAAACCCTCTGATTAGCCTCATTAATGCCTTGGGAAAAACAAGATAATTATAATGAGCTAAATTTAGAAACAACAGTCATTTTTTTTGTGGATTAGAAATAGTGAAAGTCAGTTTCTCTCTATCAATCCTTTCACTTCCCAAACTATAAGAACATTGTAGGAAATAGTGAATTAAAAGAGGTATGTTGTGCTTCTAATTGAAAAAAAAGGCTATTATTTCATCAATCTTGCAAATCTGTCCACTTAAATATAAGCATATTTGTATATACTATCATATACACTATCTCCTAAGTGTATCTCCTATGTGTTCCTACTATGATCCTAAATTTTTTAAAAAGTATTTCTGTTTTTAATACAACCCACAAAATAAACTTACATATGTGTATACACACATATCACCCTACTTAATGCCAATTTAGCTGATGAAAATTTTCATTAGGAAAACTCTGCTTTTGAATAGCTAGGGAAACCTGTAAATGAATTATGGATTATTGGATATAGTAAAGGTATAAAAATATAGATGGCAAGATACATACCTAATTGCTATAGCAATTGTATCTGGTGAGGGAAAAATGAAGAATAGGCTAGGAAGAAAAGAGAAACTGAACGAAAAGTTTTACAGTTCTTATATAAAACCTCCTAACTTTGGGAAACAAACAAGGGGTAGTGGTAGGGGAGGCGGATGGGGTGATTGGGTGACAGGCACTGAGAGGGGCACTTGACAGGATGAGCACTGGGTGTTATACTATATGTTGGCAACTCGAACTCCAATAAAAAAATATACAAAAAAAAAAATAGAAAAAGAAGGAAATCCCTCCATGTCTCAGCAACAGCTCACTAAGCACTGCTTGTGGCCAATGAGAAACCACCGCAATCTGAAACACTTGTCTTGTTCTGGTGAACTTTTGTTCAAAATAACCCTTCCTTATTTCCCCCTAAAACCTAATGAAAGCTGACCTTCTTTTTGTCTTTTCGGACTTTCCTATGGTTCACCATATTGTGCATGTCCCGAGTTGTGATTCCTCTGCTATCCCAAATAAACTTACTTTGCTAGGAAAAAAAAAAAAAAGTGAATATATAAGAAGCAAAATGACAAAATATGAACATTTGTAAATTTGGGGGTTAGATACATGGATGTTTGTTGCATTATTCTCTATACTTTCCTGCATTTTTTAAGCTTTAAAAAAAGAAAGAAAAAATATTTCATTAAATGGAGATTAAGCATAGAAAAAATTATTAAACTGACTGCAAAGTAACTACCCCTAAATTAGGACAATTTACAAAGGACCATACTGTTCAAAAGAAGTAATACCTATTTCCATTCTTGTAAGAGGTTCAGTATTGAATATTACGGGTATTCATCTGACCTGAAGTATGAAGCTAAGTAGAATAAATATTTTGTTCTTTGAGTAAAGACTCTGAGGATAATACCCTAGAAGAGGCTTGAAAAATATAGAAATTGATTTTTATAATTTAAGAAACCTGATTCTAGATAGTATAATACATTTCAAGGATTTTACACAAAATCATCCCACAGAACATAAGCTCCTCTTGATAAAAAGGCCAAGACAATTAAATTGAATGCTGTTCACTTAAGGAAACTTTAGAACTGGCCTTTTCCTGCAGGGCCTGTAATCTTTTCTTAAAATGCACGTGTAACTTCCATTAGCACATATCCTAAATAATATTCTAGCCTCGCTATTTTTGTTGTATGGCTCTCAAATGGACTATGGAAGAATAGCCAGGAATGTTGATTGTTCTTTTGATTCCAAGTCCCATTTACTTTACATCATTTTCCAACTATCCCTCCCCCCCAAAAAAGTACTGAACTGAACCACTTTTATTTTCTTGCTCTAACTCTGACCATAAATTATGTAAAATTTTTATAGGGTCATCGCAATATTTTAGTCCACCTCCATTTCAAATGTGCAGTACTCTCCAAACTCAGGAACATGTTGAGTAGTATTTCTTTTTCTTTTCAGGCAAGCTACAACATAAATTATCTACAAACATTGTAGGCATAGACCTAGATCAAGGATGTTAGACGCATATCATGGTTTCTTTCCTCCTCATTATTAACCATAATGACTATTGCTTACATATTAAAGTGCTTTTTACCACCAAGCCTAGAAGCAGCTTCAGAATCCTTTTTAGCATTCAACTTCTGTCTGATGCTCAATCACAATTAATATCTAAGGTGAAAACTCTTACTGCAGATATAATCCAGAATGTATAGAATCATTTTCTGCTACAATCCAGCTAATAAAAAACATTGCTTCAAGTCATATTGCTTAAGACTCTTTTTCCCCTTTGAGTTCCTGGTAGTAGATTACTATTTGTTGTGTAGGTAGCAAGATTGAATTCCTCTTGGTAGATCACAAAACATGTATTTTTCATCAATAAAATTTCACTCATTTTTTTTCAGCAGAGAGTAATTTTATCAACAATATATTATGGTGGTAACAATTTATAATAATACATTGAGTAAATTATTGTTTCAGACACTGTGCTGAGTATCATACAAATATTTTGTTTTTGCCACAACTCTATTAGGTAGGTACTGTAATTTTATAGATGAGAACACTGAGGTATAAGGAAAGTAGATTATTTGACAAGTAATAGCTAAAAGTGGCTACAATCAGTTTTGAATCCATGTGCCATGCCCTTTAACCATTATACTACACTTTGTGTGCTGGAGCCTGCTTGTGCTGGCTCCCAACAGCCAACCAAAAAACAAAGGTTAAAAAAAGGTAGTAAATAATATTCAGTCCATCACTTCCTAATTATTTACTACACTTTACTATTTTAACTCTTGAGGCTATTGGCATCCATTGTGTCTTTAGGGTGGGAGGACTATTAACTAGGATATGACTGCACTTGTCTTCCCACCTCTACATTTAGTGGCCTCACACTGGTAGCTTGAAATCAGCCATGAATGGAGAATGTATGCCACAGTAATTGGCAAATGCTACACATCGGGGTTTTGTTTTGTTTGAGAGACAGTTATTAAATACGTATCAGCACAGCACTGACTGTATTGGTGGTGGCGTTCTTGTTTTTGTTTATTGTTATTTTCATAGTTGTTTTGGCCTTCATTTTGGATTCTTCACTACTAACATGATTTGGGGTGAGTTGAGATTTTGGTGAATGTGTCTAATCAAAGAGTGAAAAGAATGATGAGCCTCATTAGATTGTCTAGCCAAGCTCTAGGTTACTAACAACACAGGCCTGAATTTTAAGAACAGGAATATTTATTAGATGATAAATAAGAAAGTAAAAAATTGTGCTTCTAGGCATAAACTAATGACTATGTGACCTCAGTTAAGTATCTGAAATTTAGATTGTACTTGTTAGAGGAAAACTAAAAATTTTCAAATTTGTAATTTATACTTACCCATTTCTATATAAGCAAGATGATTGATTTTATAATCTCCAGTTACCTGCACTGTCTATAACCACTGTCCATACTAGATAATCTATTGTTTCAATTTCTAAACAAAAGTTATGAGTTTTTGAAAACGGTGTTATGTCTTTTTATCTTTGTATTTCCATTCTTCATTCTACCCTTTGTCTTTGGATAATATGTTATACGGTTTGTAGGTACTGATAAATAATTGTAGAATTCATCTGGTCATAAGATTCATAGCCAGTATTCTTTTTACAAGTGTTATTATATATTGTATTCCCTGGAAGCCTGTTAGAATTTGGAACTGAGTGGAAAATTTGCATATTTCTGTTCTCACCTAGGATTGCCAAATAGTGTTTTAGTTAACTTTTATATGAACCTTCAATGAGCATTTAGCACCTCTTTGGAGAACAGCAGTATGAGGTAAAAATTTCATTACTCACTCATTTGTTCATTCAATGAATTTTTTTTACCGAGTGCAATAATAATATAAGCACAATATGCACTTTTTTAGTACATTATGTGTTCAAGGTTCTAATATATGCACTTTATGCTCTAACTTACACAAAACATGCAATAACTCATTGAGGTAGCTGTTATTATTATTACCATTTAAAAGGTGAGGAAATTATTGTTTGGAGAGTTCAAGTTACTTGTCCCAATGTAATCCTAGATAAGTGTCTCCTACTTCTGAGTTTCTAAATTTAACACCTGTGCTAATGCTATGCAAAATGTCAGGGAATGTAACATATTTATGAATATTGAAGAACTCTAAACCTCATTGGAGAAAAGATACATGGGAATAGTTGCATAAAAAGGATCAGTGTATTTCCATTGAGCCACATACACACACATGCAAAATACCAAATATAAAAGGCAGAAATAAACAGCTTGCCTCTCAGTTTGTAATACTGTATTTCCGCACTCTGCAGTCTCTTTTTGCCAGTCTAAAACCTTCATATCATCAATCCTGATAAAGTAAATTTGAGAAATCATTATAAATGTGTGTTGCTACCCATAATATTTGGAGAATACACTACAGGTTGAATTAATGGGCTGAAGAGAAACTTGGTAATATATCTCATGGACACCAACTTTTTTGATAGCTCTTGCAGTTTCTTCAAACAACTCTCCAAATAAGGTATCACTATCCAATACCTCAGTAACTCTCCTCTGCAAACACTAATCGATTAATTCCTTTGCTTTTTATGCTTCTTATGTGGTATCCTAGAAAATTCTAATCAAAGTAGTTTACAAAATAGACCTCTATATTCCTTGAAGAAATAAACAAAATATTACTTTGTAAAAGGAAATCAGTAAATGAAATTCAGTGATCATTCACACATATTCTCTGTCATCTTTGCTGTGATTAATATATGCACGCCATTATTTACTTATAACATTGCTCAAAAATATCACTTTCATTTTTCATGAATTATGTTTTTTATATATTTTGTATCATACCTAAAAGAAACACCAGCATTTTAAAAGTAATTCCAAAAAAAAGACAAGAAAGAAAAATTTACAGACCAAATATTTGTGAGGACTTAACTTTGTATTGTGATTCATATATAATATATATGAATCATATGCATATATGTATATATGTGTGTGTATGTATATATATATATATATATATATATGAATGGTATTCTCTTTGTAAATATTCTTATATATTATATTTCCTGGAAGCCTGTTAACATATAGAATTTAAGGGAAATTTGCATATTTTACTTCTCACATAGCATTGCTAAATTTGTTTTAGCTCACTTTTTATATAGGCTTGATTCCAAGTATTTAAAAATAATTTTTCCTGGGTTAATTTTAATTATTTTCTAGCCTTCCAAATGCAGTAGGATTTAGGTATTTTCCAGGATAGCGTATTTGACTGATAGTCCATACAGTGCCTTTGTGCAAATCAGAAAATGACACTCTTTTCTCCAGATACTTTTTTCCCAATTCTTTAGAAATTGTTGTAATATATTAGTTTATTTTTAAATTTTCTTTACTGAGATTCTATATAATTTTCTTCTCTACATGTACATTTTGTTTTGTCAATTTAAGCTTATTATATAATAGCCTCTTTAAAATCATTGTCTTATAATTCCAACATTTAAGGGTCATCTTGGGGTTGCCATCTGTTGGTTGTTTTTCCCTTGAAAATGGGCCATGGTTTCCTTACTTTCTGTCAAATAATTTGGAATTATATCCTGAACATTGTGAATGTTATGTTGTAGAGACTCTAGATTCTATTATATTACTCAAAAAGGCACTGATGTGTTTGTTTTAACAGGCAGTTGTCTTAGACTCAAACTGTCAACCATCTCACCTGCAGTAGTTGGCAGCTTAGATCACCATTCAGATTGCTTTGAAGGTGTCCTGCACAGGAGTGTGCTTCAGGGACTTGGGTAGAATTTTCAGGGACTTTGGATCTCCACTTCCTAGACCCTCTCCTTTCTGAAATTTACCCCTCACCTCCTTGTGGCTCCTTTCTTTGGTAGCCCCAGCTAAAGTCAGGGAAAACTGGAAAAATCTGAAACTCAACTTCTGTTAGTTGATTCCTGCAAATGTTTACTCCCCTTCCGAGTTTTCCTACTTTTGTTCACTCTCCAGAGTCTTCTTGTATTTTGACTGAAATTTGTAGTACTTTGCAAGAGGTTTGGTTAGGAGCTTGTTTTCCACACCAGAAATGGAAACTCCTGTATTGATTTTATAGAACAAAACATTTTACTATCATTTGCCAAAACCACACTGTAATACATATAAATTTATGAAGCCTGTGATTTTAATGGCTCCCTTGAGGGTTAGGCAATTTACAATTCTCTGTGTGTATGCAGCAGCCCTGGTAGTGTATACATATTATGCAGATTTTGTTGCAAACACACAGTTACTTTGATACAGTCATCATTAAACCTGTAGGTGATAATTTTTCTTAAAATGTAAAGCCATGTTTTACTTTTGCCCCTTGTCCTCACCTTCACTGAAACAGTCACCTAAAGCATCCAGATTGTTGAGATTTAATCCTCTCAAGTATCTAGAGAGAATTTTTCCATTACTTTTTGGGTAATCTATTGTTAATACTTAATACAGGATTGCCAAGAAAAATCTTACTAAAATCTAGCCAACCACCTGTCACTGCCATAACTTGCAAGTTAGATTCCATACCTCTTCGTGTTCCCTCTTTCCAGTCATACTGGATATTGTTCACTGGTTGCTTTTTATAAAACTATCATAATTCAGGATCCCTGGGTGGCGCAGCGGTTTGGCGCCTGCCTTTGGCCCAGGGCGCAATCCTGGAGACCCGGGATCGAATCCCACGTCGGGCTCCCGGTGCATGGAGCCTGCTTCTCCCTCTATGTCTCTGCCTGTCTCTCTCTCTCTGTGACTATCATAAATAAATAAAATTTTTTAAAAAAAGCCTGTTTAAAAATAAACTATCATAATTCTCTCTAGTTTTGTAAAAATGCTGTTTTTTATTGTAAACCAGGCCAGTATTTATTACTTAAATTGAGTAAGAACTTCTTTCTACCTTGAAAAGAAGTTCTTAAACTGAAGTTATATATTATTTTTTTAAAAGATTTTATTTATTTATTCATGAAAGAGAGAGAGAGAGAGAGAGAGGCAGAGACATAGAGGGAGAAGCAAGCTCCATACAGGGAGCCTGATGTGGAACTCGATCCCAGGTCTCCAGGATCACACCCTGAGCTGAAGGCAGTCACTAAACTGCTGAGCATCCCTGAACTTATCTATTCTTTCAACTTTCTCTTCTACTAGGTTATGAATATATACCGCCATCCATATTCTGTCATGGATAGGCTAAGTCAGGCACTCCTTATCCAGACCTTTGTTACAAAATGTTTAGGATATTGGAAGAAATACTTCTAGACTTCTACGTTCTTTCTTCTTTTTATTCCTCCCAGAACTGTAATTGTTAGAGACTGTAGTCCCATATTTCTTACATGCTGTGTTTATTCACCATAAACCCTTAGCTCTTTCCCTGCCAATATTACACCTGATTATTCCTTAGGAACCATATGCTGCTTCTTTCATTTAAAAACATAATGGCTATTAAACATTGAATCCCAGTACTTATTTCTTAAAAGATGTAGAACTCATATGTCTACTTGTATCAATAACGGATTCACTCTATAAATTACCGCAATTATTTTGAAACCTTTAAGGAATATTGAATTCAAGTTAAATATAGTATCAAACAACTGTAGAAAAAATGATGAAGTGAAATAACTTTTAGAAAGTTGGTTTGGGACCTCAAGGGGTCTCTAATTGCTATATTCATATTGGCTTTTGAATAATGTACATAAAATACAAAAATAATTTCAATCAAAACTACCTAAAGAACAGAATAAGTAAGAACTTATAAGATCCCATTAAGTAGAGATTCCCACAAATCATAAAACATTAGAGATCAGACCAAAAAATCTCCTTGTGAGAGAGGGTCAACTCCAAGAAATAACTTTTGGAAAATAACAGGATAAGGAAATAAGCATACCAATACATTGACATCATTTGTTAAAATGATTTCTGGAAAGAATGAAACACCTTTCTCTCTCATTAAGTCCAGTGTCAAGCCTCCAATGTCTGTTCCACTTTGGCTCTGTCTTTAAGGAATAACTGGAAAGTATTTACCTGTATGGCTAGATAGCAGTAGCAATGATAACAAGAAGAATTGATGACTGTGATTCATTGAGTGAGTACCATGTGCATACAACCAATTATGTAGACAATCTGTAAAGCAGTGACCATAATCCCCATTTTTCGAGGAGGAACCTGACAGTCAAAGACATTATGTAGTTTATTCAGGTCACACTGAGGGAAACGGCAAAAAGGGGACTATAACCTACATCTATCTAACTCTGAAGCCTGAACTTGTGACCACTACATGACACAGGGAAAGAGCTAATAAGAACACACCTTGTAAGCTCTCTCTGGAAAGGTTGCAATCATAGATGTGAAAATGCTTTGAAAGCCAAAGAGTGCTATAGAGATGCAAGGCATTGTTCCTTCTTGTTTGCTCATTTTTCTTTGTTTTTACCCTTTTCTCTCATCACTTTTGGTAAATAGATGAGTCATCTTGAAAATGTGTGCTTCTCTTCAGTTTATTCATCTCTAAATCTATTCCATAATAAAACATACTCTTCAAAAACTGAAGACAGTGTAAAAATAATGGAATTCAGATAGAATAAACTGCCATAACTCAAACTATACATTACTGTATATTTTCTATTAATCTAATTTTTGTAACAACTAGCTATAATACAAGAAATACAGGAATCAAACAAATAAACTTTACTCAAACCTTCCCTTTAAAGTATTGTATAAAAGCAAAATTATAATGGCATAACTGAAAGTCCTACATCAAAATCCTGCAAAGTACACAACTTAAAAAGAAAATAAAACACATTGTAAAGCAATCGGTTCTATAGCAATAACATCCCTAACCTTTCCCTAAATTACATGAAGGTTGTGACATTTCATGGCCACTGGCACAGCTAAATATAAACAGATTATTCTGTGCCTGCTCCCTGTGCTTTTGCTGACTGACACAACAATTAAGGAAACAAGTTTCCTTTGTAAATTACAGCTCCTTGCAGCTTTGAGTAAGCAGAGTGTACATTAGAAATATTTTTAGCTTGACATGAAACTTTTCAAAGGATCCTAATTAAGCATTTAAGCCCAAGAAACTATAATTGCAACTGCCAAAATAACTGGGAAATCATACCTTTGGTGGGATCAATCTTAAACTAAAACTATTGTTTGGAAAACCTCATGAAAAGGCTTTATTATTCCTCAACATTGTCTACTTCTAATACTGCCCACTTTATGAGACATTCAGGTGCATTTTTTATATGCAGAGGATACATACAGTAAATGTGTAAGCATGTACAAGTGAAAAAAATACTATAAAAATCAGCCTTTTGTGACTAAAATAGAAGGTTCCCAAGTCTTGTCCTACTGAACTCTAAAGCAGAGTATCACATGCCCATGGGTCAACTGTGGATTCTGGCTATTGAAGTTCACCCATCAGAATCACCAGAAGAAGTCTTATTAGAACATCATCTCACTTATAATTTGATCCAAAAGTGATTTAATCTTTGTAAATGTGCAGCATTTACCAAAGAATAGGTGTGGAGTTTTATGAGGAGTATTTCTATACAGCTCATATTTCAACTATTGTTATATGAAGGTAATATGCTTTTTTTATTGTTTAAATGCTAAGAACTTTCAGATTAAAATATCAGTTGCTTTTAATGAGGATTTTTCAGGGATATTAGCATATATATGAATTTAAAATAATTTCATCTATCTCCTATTGTCATAATAGGCCATGTTTTGGTCACATGCATTTACCTAGATAAATCTTCTGTGGATATTTTTAGAAGATTTTAATCCTTGCAATTTGAAATAAATAATCTATGAAAATGATGTTATTTATTTAATTATTGCCTTTATATGCATCTATTTAAATTATTAATTATTATGATGATTCATTTTAGTCCCAAACCAAGAATTTTGGCAGCACAGTGAGTGGCACAAAATGGGCTGTCAGTAAAACTTTAGTAACAGCTGACATTTGTGAAAAACTTACTGTGAGCATCAAACAATTCATGCATTTACTCACTGAATCTCCCAACAACACTAATGTGATACCCATTTACTCAGATGTGGAGACTAAGAAAGAAGTTAGGTAACCACATTCAAGGTGATGCAATACAAAGCATCATAGCTGGATTTGAACACAGCAGTATGACTCAGGGTCCTTCTCTTAATATGAATATTATGTTGATAGGCAAATCCTTATTAAATTGACCATATGAATAAATGAATGATACTCCAACTTAGAGGAAGACATCAAGCTATAATAGAATATGATAGTAAAGTAATGAAGATTGTTTTCAAACAAATACATCACATTGGTTTCATGTGTAGATAGTTTCAGAGTATGCCTCTTGAGACATTCTCACATTATTATACTAATGGTACCACCATTTCTCAAAACGCTTCTGGAGCTATCCTTGAGAATTGACTTTAAAGCCAATTTATAATAAGCAAATGTACACAACTTAACCTAATGGCTTTGTAGTCACCCCATTTTTTTAACCAAAGAGGATTATCCTGCATGATTATGCACATTCCTCTCTAGAGTTGGCTCTGAATGACACTTGGCTGTTAAAAGACTCAAATCCACCGTCAGAGGGTGAAAATGTGCCAAGTGTTAAAGTGTTCAAAGAGATCTGTCACAGTTTTTTTAATCAGTTCCAAAATTGTTTTGAGTTATAAAGCCATTGCTATAAAGTCTACTAAGTTGGAAGCTCAGGTGGGGATCCTATTCATTTAGATTAAATGAATTATTCAAAAGACCCAAAACTAGCTCAGTTCCTTTAAAATCCAAGTGTGAAAACCTCAGCCTTGCTCTCTGTTCCATTCTAGAAAATAAGGGATGGAGTAGAGAATAAAGAGGATTATCTACTGATAAGGTAGTAAGATTGAGGTCCCTGGGAAAAATTCCTTGCCATCCACCTGAGTCTTTTAATTATGATGGTGATAATAGATGGTGATGGTAGTCAACAATGACTTACTAACAGTAGAAGAGGAAAGGATTTTTAGTAACAGTTTTAGAGACTCTGTTTTTTGAACCCCTATTCATGTCCTTCCCCTAGCCTCTATTTCCTCTCCTAATGCGATTTCACTCTCTAATCTTTTCTTCCTCCTCCTCCCCCCGGCTTTTCAATTCCTGTCTTATGCTGGATGTCAGGAAAGCACTAGCTAGTGGTAGTTTGCTCTGTGACCAGTAGCTAATAATTGCATTATGCAAAGAAACTTTTAAAGAAAGAAAAAGCAGTCTAACTCTACCACAAAAGAGTGCCTCTATTCTCTGCACCCATTTCTCCTCACTAGAGGGTGAGGAGACATGCACACCATCTCAACCTCAAAAAGAATGTCAGCCCCTTCCGTAAAGAGAAAAAGCCAAATAGCTTAGAAATTTGAATTAACTTGTTTGTATAACCAGAATAAAATAACACAAGCGGTAAATCCCTAAAGAGAAACTTGAGTTTCTGGTGGTGTATTTCTATCTCATAAAGCTAGGACTGACAACCCCCAATGAAAACCATCTAGTTTCAGAGGAAATATCTGAAACTAGTCTAGCCCATGTCCCAGAAGAGGCAAGGATAACTAGAGCTGTGATATTTGCTGGGCAGTTGAAGGGCCAGTAGTGGCCTCCTCGTGTGATATCTTTATGAAAACTTTACAGATAGCCTTTAGTATTGCTAAGGCTTACTGTTCACAAGAGTATAATATTAATATCACAAGATATTAATAGTGGTCAAGGCTGATTCACTAATAACAACTGTACTCAGCAAAATTAAAATTAAAGTTTTCTTGTTGGATTTGGAATGAAGATAGGGGTATTCTGACCTGGTTTTATAACTCAATAACTCTTTACTCATCCCCAAAATTCTGTCTAACACAAAAGGAAAGTGGCTAGGAAGCAACTTTTGAAAACATCATTCCAGCCTTCTGATAGCTGATAGATGAGGTTAAACATATTTATCTAAATTTGCTTCACTGTAAGACAGTCAACTCTGTATTGGTTGAAAGAAAAAAGAAGCATAAGGCAATTTAACTAGTCAGATCCAACAGAATTTGACATTTGAATTATTAAATCTAAGTGTTCCCAAGCAATCATTAAATATTCAAGTAAATGGAGGAGAACCAAAGCAATGTACCAGTATCAGTGCTGTTAAAATACATAAGAAGATGAAGCAGATACTTCTGAATTCTCCAGAGGCACTGGTTTTAAGCAGGTCTATGAGAATTATAGGTAAGTCATGAGCTGCTACTATAAGGCTCCATATTGGCATGTGAAAAATCAATAGTGTGGCAGGGACTATCCCTAAATGCCCAACCAAACATATTCTGAGGGAAGGGGATAAGAAAAGACTGAAAGATTCCAACAATTTAAAACAAAAATAGTGTGGTCATGTTTCTTTTTACTTGACCCTTCATGATTATAGAGAGAGGAGTCTTCTTCAAGAGTGTTGCATCAAGAGTGGGAGAGTCCATGAACCATTGACCCTATCCTTTCTTCACGCCCTAGTCCTGAATGCTCTCCATCCCCACTCCATGGTATAATAATTTCCAGTAATCCACAAATAGCCTTAGAATTTAGAATAAGCACTCAGAAGTAAATCTTAAATACTTGAATGTTTAAAAACACTTTTCTGCAAACAAACATATTCCTTACCTAATATATGGGTCTACTGAGTATGTATCTTGAAGATACACATTTTTGCTGGTTTTCCATGTAAACATAATCAATCTATGATATTTTTAAAGGCAAGAGATTTTGTGACATCAGGTTTTTGTTTTTTCAAGGAAGAAAGTACTTATTAAGAACAGTTCTGATTTCTAGTGAGGTTTATTATCATGTAAGAGATATAAAGCTCATTCAGTCTTGTTTCAACCATTCATAGAGAGAACAGAATTACTGTCCAGTCCAATGGAAGATTATTCAGTGTTGGCCTTTACTTTGGATCTAAAAGTTAACTTATTTGAGTTGATCAGCACAGCTGGCATGATCCACAATGATATTTATTTCAGAAGTGCTCCATATCTGCTTTCCATTGCAAAGAAGTTATCAATGAGAAAGCTGAAGGATGATAAGGTTGTTTAACTCAAGAAAAGTGCAGTTGCACTATGGGACATCCAGAAGGACCTAAAAAATCTGTGACTTCTGAGTTCTAGGCTGTGGACATTTAAAAACTACAATGTGATTAACCATGAGCCTTTAGTTTTCATCCATGTACACATATCACAGTACTTTTATCTTTCTCAATATGTGAATCTGGAATCACAGAATCAAAGCCCAGTTTTGGTTTAATTCTTTCAATATGAGCCATTGAACAAATAAAATTAGGCTCTGGTGGTATGAAATAAGAAGGAAAGAACAGAGAGGGAGGAAGGGATAGAGAAAGGAAGGACAAAGAAGCAGAGCTGTGGCAACTTAACTCAGGCTGATGCAGCTCCATTCGATAGTATTTTTTGAGAGCCTACTATACACACAGCAGAAGCACTCTATCAATTTCATTATGACTCCTGGAAAACACGCCTCCTGTATGACACTTACCCAACTCCCCTGTGAGAATAATAATCTTTCACACTATCTGGTTCCTGGAGATGCTGTGAAAATTGACAAGTGAATGTTTGTGAAGTACATGAAATCCTCAGATGAACGTGTTATATAAACATGGAAGAATGCTGTCTTTCCAGGCCACAGCCTGTGTCTAGAGCTTCTTTAACAAACTAGCTTTTCCTGATTGGATGCTATTTGCTTGGGGCTATGGTATTCTGAAATAACTGATGTACCTTATATTAATGTGTGGCCATGATTCATGGCACAGTTGAGGATAAGGTTATAAAGATCAAATTCTATTTTACATGGACTGAATGTCACCTAATCTCTCATTTCTTTTAAGTAGATTGCTTCAAGTCTTCCTGGTTCATTATACATACAAAGGAGAAAAAGAGAGGGAAAAAAAGAAAGGCAAAAAAAATCTTGCTTCTTAACTAACAAATATTCCTTGTGTTCAGGAAGATTCTTCAAAGATGTTTAAAATCCAGAACTAAGAAGTCAGTTCATATATAATCAAAACTAATTTCTTGTTGTTGTTCTTTAAGATAGTAGTTGGATTCTCTTTTTTTGAGGTATAATTATCATTTAATGTAATATTAGGTTCAGGTGTACAATGATTCAATAATCTATTACAATACTCAGTACTCACCACAATAAATGATCACCAACTGTCACCGAATGTTATTACCATCTTATTGACTGTATTCTTGATATGTGCTTTTTATCACTGTGGCTTATTTACTTTGTAACTGGAAGTTTGTACCTCTTAGTCCGTTTATCTCTTTCATCCATCTCCCCATCCACCTCCCCTCTGATAACCACCAGTTTCTTCTCTGTATTTAAGAGTCCAATTTTTTGTTTTTCTCTTTTCTTTGTTTATTTGTTTCTTAAATTCCACAGATGAGTGAAATCACATGGTATTTGTCTTTCTCAGACTGATTTATTTCACTTAGCACCAATATCCTCTAGGCTCATCCATATTGTGGCAAATGGCAAGATTTCATTCTTTTTTACGTGTGACTAAGTAATATTCATATATATGTATATATATATAATTTGTGTGTTTATGTACACAAATCTTTATCCATTCATTTATTGGTGGATCCTTGAGTTACTTCCGTAATATTGTAAACAATGCTGCAATAAACTTAGAGGCACATGTGTCTTTTTGAATTGGTGCTTTTTTTTCTTTGGATAAATACCCAGTAGTAGAATAACTGGATCATATTTCCATTCTTAATGTTTTTGAGGACCTCCATATGGTTTTCCACCACGGCTGCACAAGTTTGCATTCTCATCAAACAGTGCACAAGGCTTCCCTTTCTGCCACATCCTTATGAACACGTGTTATTTGTCTTTTTTATTTTAGCCATTCTCACTTGTGTAAGGTGATATCTCATTATGTTTTAATTTACATTTCCTGATGATGAGTGATGTTGAGTAGATTTTCATGTGTCTGTTGGCCTTCTGTATGTCTTCTTTGGAAAAATATCTATTCAGGTCTTCTGACCATTTTTAATTGGATTATTGAGAGTTATTTGGTGTTAAGTTGTATGAAGTCTTTGTGTATTTTGGATACTAACCCTTTATTGGGTACATCATTTGCAAATATTTTCTCCCATTCAGTGGGTTGCCTTTGCTGATTTGTTGATGGGTTCCTTTGCCATGCAAAAACTTTTTATTTTAGTGTGGCTCCAATAGTTTAATTTTGCTTTCATTGTGCTTGCCTGAGGAGACATATCTAGGAAAGTGTTTCTACAGCAATGTCGAAGAAATTACTACCTATATTTCTTTCTAGGACTTCTATGATTTCAGGTATCATATTTAGGTCTTTAATCCATTTTGAGTTTATTTTCACATATGGTGTAAGAAAGTGGTCCAGTTTCATTCTTTTGCATGTAATAGTCCAGTTTTCCCAGCCATTTGTTGAAGAGACTGTCTTTTCCTCATTGGATATTCTCGTCTTCTCAAAGTGAATATTTTTAAAGTCCTATTGAATTCCAAAACAATTTAAATTATCGCATTAAAATGATGTATTATCACACTAAGGATCATATTGCTACCACCTTTTCAAGTAGTTCGAACATTAGAAAGCAATTCATATGCAAGGTTTTTTTGTAGACTTGCTGAACATTTAGCAATTTATTTTCTAAGTTGCCGAAAATCTCTACTACATAAAGTTGTCAACATACATCTGAAATTATTAGTTCAATGACACTTTTTGAAAAATACAATTTTGTGCCTCTTGTAATGTGTGTCGACAGTTAGCAGCATTAATTAGCACTCAGCAGTCAGGAACTGAGCTCATTTCCAGCTGTTAATCTGGGACCAACTCAACAAAGACTCCTGTGATCTAAACAAGTCTGGCTACTGGTCCTTCAGTTCATAATATGTCATGCTTTGGGGGAAAGCTTTATTCCCATTTAGTTTTTTATTACCTATACCTTTATTGTCACTGCTTGCAATTTATTGAAAAAGTTATTTTTTGAAGAAATTAGCACATATATGGCAAAATACAAAATCAGGTTGTTTAGATTTTTGTTAAATATTCAATCAAATTGAAGCTAACTTTTCTCTACCCACTACAGTTGTTTGCATAAAATCTAAATTATTCTGGGGAATCCCTGGGTGGCTCAGCTGTTTAGTGCCTGCCTTTGGCCCAGGGTGTAATCCTGGAGTCCTGGGATCAAGTCCCACATCAGGCTCCCTGCATAGAGCCTGCTTCTCCCTCTGACTGTGTCTTTGCCTCTCTCTCTCTCTCTGTGTGTGTGTGTGTGTGTGTCTCATGAATAAATAAATAAAATCTTTTTAAAAATCTAAATTATTCTGAAAACACTGTAAGGGAAAATTAATACTTTAAAAAATGATCTATATACAAGTTGATAAAGTTAAGAATAGTTATGATTAGATTTGTGAGATTATATTTTGAAGAGCTAATTTTCCTGGAAATAATTGAGATGCCTTTTCCAAAATATGGTTTATATCACATGTAGATCAATATAGATAGATTTTACCATATTAATCTAGATAGATAGATAGATAGATAGATAGATAGATAGATGACCAACTATAAATATAGATAGAGATGGGGATATTTCACTATCTATATAAATACGCATGTACATAGCCTTAGTGTATAATAAACTATCTTTTTCATTTCTCATTTTTCTTCCAGAAAAAAATAATTATTAAACAAGTTCCTCTATGGCATATCTAATAATATATAGAATGAACTCTGTAACAATATTAAAGAAAACACAAACAGTAATTTAAGCTTAGGTAGAACATATTCTTGTATTTATAGGAACATTAATCTACCTAGCTCAGCAGTGTGTTGGAAGTGGTTTACACCAGCTTATGAAGGCTGAATTTTACATTTTCAGGAATTTTGTGAGCCAGTTGCTAAATATACATTATTAGAATTTTTTAAAGATTCATTTGAGAGAGACAGTGTACGTGTGAGCGAGCAGGGGGAAGGACAGAGGGAAAGAATCTCAAGCAGACTCCCCACTGAGTGTAGAGCCCACTGAGGGGCTCAGTCTCAAGACCCTGTGATCATGACCTGAGCTGAAATCAAGAGCTAGTTACTTAACTGAGTGAGCCACCCAGGCACCCCACCTCATTAAATTTTTGATTATATAAATTTATAAATAATAAAAGTACACTTAAAGCAAAATAAACACTCAAAACTCATCAATCCCTCATTTTTTAATCTATGCTTTTGAAGTCATTTACTGTATCTGAATGAAGAAATATTGTATAATAATGAGCTACTGGACATCTCTTCCCAACTTCACATTCAGTGTTATCACATCGGTAGCTTGATATTGGCCATGTTGGGAGAATTTACACCTCAGGAATCAGCAAATCCTATAGATGAGAGGGGTTTTTTCACTATAGAGTTGGCTGTTAAAACATTTATTGACATACTACTGACCTATCCTAATTAAATTATTGCATCTAAATATCTAAATCTACTGATTCTTTATGCCAATGTATCCTTCTTCACGTGGGCTTTTATGAAAATGAGGAAAGGATAATATTATATATTACAGTCTGTAAAAAGTGCTTTGATATTTTATGATTCTAAGCCCTTTTTCTAAATTTGAAAATTATGGGTGATCTTAGACAACGTTGAAAAATTTACTTCAAGTGTAGATTGGCAAATGATCTTTGCACATGTCTGTAGCACAGCCCTGGCTTAATGCGCAGCCAAGTTTTACAGCTTGACCTTGCATCCAGTAGCAGGAATGAAGTTCAGTTAACATTCTCTGAAAAGAGCAACGTTAGGCAAAGGTAGGGGTTCTCAGTCTAAATGTGGCTTATGAAAATAATTCATAGTAGTACCCTTCCCAACAATGGCCCAAGAGCTGACAATTCAGCTTCCATTCATTTTTATTTTATAGTATATTATCATTATCATATTTCTTACAAATGTTTATAGGAATGGGTAATTGCAATATTAATATATATATTGAAACCTTAAAGTGAAATTTTATTACTTACTGTACAGTTTCTGGATGGAGTCGATTTGTCTGTTTGTGTAAACCATTTCTAAGAGGAATTGTAGCAGATAAGATCATTCCAGTGCCCACTTTGTAGTGAAGTGTCTGTGCAGCGAGGTTACAATGACCTAATAAATGCAAATACAATGAAAATACTTTTAAAAAATCTGCATGCAGCATTACATTCAGAGTTGAAATTTGATTCTTAAGTGAGTCCTCCTCCTAAAATATAATATAGATCTTTACAACTTGTTGGGAAAACATGCTTGTCCCAATTAGTAAAGTTAGAAGAAGTAGGGGCAAAAGGTATATGAATGTCAATAAGTCATCTCTATACAATCTGTCTGCATTTAAATTTCAAATTAACTAATGTTACATACACAACACTTATAATCACACTTTACTGAGACAATACTAAATATGGGAGGATCAGAGTGTTATCCATGGTGGCAAAATTGTTAGGAGATTATATAGCTTTAATTGATGAAAATTCTTTTTCACTTTATTTATTTATCTTAAAAAAATCCAATATTATTCTAAAACTTTGTCATAGTTTTTTAAGAAATCCCCCCCCCCCAAAAAAAAAAGGGATACCTGGGTGGCTCAGTGGTTGAGTGTCTGCCTTTGGCTCAGGTCATGATCCCGGGGTCCTGGGATCAAGTACAGCAGCAGGCTTACTGTGCGGAGCTGCCTATATCTCTGCCTCTCTCTGTGTCTTTCATGAATAAATAAATAAAATAAAACAAAAAAGAAATCCAAAAAAAGTTTATCAATCCAAACAGATATCAAGATCTATAGATACACACACACTTGCATACACATACAATACCATGTTACATGGGTGATCAGGGAAAGTATATTAATTTTATCATGCCAGATGAGAAGTGTCATTTATGGATTCACAATTTCCCTATTGTAATTACATGGCCTTGTCGAAGAAAGACATAATTATCATTTTCAGTGTCCCTGGCCTCTCTGAGCAAATGGCTCTTGATATTGACATTTTGTACCATGGATAATGATACTCTTCCTTCATTCAGAGGAACAAGAAGTGCTATATAAGCACTCACTCATCAATGGCCATTGTTTTATCATCAATTATCACACATTAGAAATGAAACAGCACCAAGCCTCACCCAGTGCAAATTATTATGTTCTCACTAAGCTTCACCAATGTTAAACATTCAAATTAAGTGCGTGCTTTCGATAGGAAGATAAGAAACTATACTGTGATAGACCAAAATATTTTTTATCAGGTCTAGCATTTTAAATAAGATAAATTAAAACTATTTGAAATTTAAAAGTTTATCCTTAAGTAACATGAACATGCTGATAAAAATTAACTAGAAACTAGAAAAATGCTCATCAAATCTTAAAGTAAATTCATTTTTTTTTTTTTTTTTACTTAAATGGAGAGTTTGGGGGGGGGGTTAGAGCAAAACGATTTAATTATTATTTTTTTTAATTGAAGTTCAATTTGCCAACATATAGTATAACACCCAGTGCTCATCCCATCAAGTGCCCTCCTCAGTGCCTGTCACCCAGTTACCCCATCCCTCCGCCCATCTTTTTAAAAAGCAATTATTAGGGATGCCTGGGTGGCTCAGCAGTTTTGCATCTGCCTTTTGGCTCAGGGCATGATCCCAGAGTCCTGGAGTCCCAGGGATTGAGTCTCACATAGGGCTTCCTGCAGGGAGCCTGCTTCTCCCTCTGCCTGTATCTCTGCCTCTTTCTCTCTCTGTTTCTCATGAATAAATAAATAATTTTTTTTAAAAAAGCAATTGTTAAAACAACTAGCCATTCAAATGAAGAAAGGCAAACTTTATTTCTGATTATGTGAGTATGCACACATATACATACAAAACAATAATTTCAGCAAAAGGTCTTAATTTTGTATACCACTGCCCATTATATTGGTAGACATTCTAGAATACAAATATTTCATTCAGTTTGGTTAAGTATTTTCAGTTATTCTGACAAGACACCAAGGAATGATACTCATATGACTTAATGCAGTTTGGAAGACACTCTGGTAAAATTTTAGCTGTTACACTGGGGGAAAAAAGTACTGTTACGGAAACCAAAGTCTTGGAAGTAAGTGGTTTATGAGTCAGGAATATATTAGGCCATAGAATTAATGAGTGCTGTCAACTGAGATATAAAATTCACCAGGAAAATTTCACCCTCTGCTATGGGTGAGATTTTATTTTTCTTTTTGGGGGGGTGAGATTTTAAATTAAATATAGCTAAAGGTCTGTCTCCTGATAATCTTAAACTAAAACTGTTGGTTTGAATTTGTCAGTATATCTGAGTTTATCTGGAGATTTAATTAACCAAGAAGTTGAATATGGGATCCTGTATAAAATCATTGTAAATCATATTCATATCTCTCTTAAAAATACATTAAATGAGAGGTTTTATTCCATTTGAATTGAGGAAAGCATACACTCTTACTATTTAAATTTTGAATGAACATTTATAAATATGTTTATTAGACACAGCTACATACAAATAGTGTTTCTATTTTGGCTACGTTCTGTTAGAAATTAAATCATTTCTGTCATTGACCGTTTTCCTCAACTTCTTCAAGCATTCTAAAAAGAAGTCTTCTGAGATGTCAATACACATGAAACTGGTTTAAATCAGCCTGACTGACATGTATTTACTTGCTGAATATTTTTATTACAATAATACTTGTAGTTGATAGTGACATCATTTGGAGCAAGTCTCTTCTCTTAAAAGGTTCAAAGATTCCCTATGTGAATTTTAATCTCTTAGATAACAGTTTTTACATAGTTGGAAAATGTATGATTTAATAAGAATTTGATAATAGAAGTAGGCCAATTGTAATCTTACCAAATCCTAGATAACAATATATATAATGTATATGTATGTATGTATAATATATACACACACAAAAGTGAACAATGAGGGATACCTGGGTGGCTCAGTGGTTGGGCGCCTGCCTTTGGCCCAGGGCGTGATCCTGGAGACCCGGGATTGAGTCCGACGTCAGGCTCTCTGCATGGAGCCTGCTTCTCCTTCTGCCTGTGTCTCTGCCCCTCTCTCTCTGTGACTCTCATGAATAAATAAATAAAATCTTTTTTTAAAAAAAGTGAACAATGAAAATAAAATGCCAACAAAAGTGAAACTGCAACAAAGAAAAAGTAATAATGTTGGAAGTGAAATTCAAATCAAATGTAAATAGAGTTATGGAAATAATAGCTGACTAAGAATGCTGGCACTGCCCCTATTCAACAGACAGTAGATAATCTGCCAAAGGAATTTCGTGAAGGCAAACCTATTGGTATACCTGAGGAACGTGGTGACAATAACAAGGTTGAAAATGTCCCAGATAAGGTGACGCCAGGAAAAAAAAAATCACATTAAGGAAATTCTCAGATATATAAAAGTGCAAAGGACAAAATATTGGAAGCTAATCCAAACCTAGAAAGGAGTATGACAATTTTCCAAGCCATAGAAAAGATGTTTTCCTATATCGTAAGTGTTGCACTCTTCACTGGGTAGCCAGGCTGTGCGGCTACAGTTAAAAGGCAGGTAAGTGCCACCCAGCAGAAAGACCAGTGCATGATTCAAGGTCGCTGAGAACAAACAACAGACACACAGGCGAAAGTGATGTGACATTTCTTGCAGCAACAGAAGAGAGAAAGTGCCCAAGATCCAGCCCCTTCCAACACAGCAGTCCTCCGTAGACAGCAGAACCACTCCACAGCCAACTGGGGCAATGTAGCTGCACACTTCGTGCTGGAGTAGAAGGACCATGACCCCTCCCCGTGGGTCTGAAATACAGAAAGCTGGGTGTGTGCTTGAGGGTCATTGATACACATGCTTAGAAAAGAACTAAAGAGTCTACATCGAGCCCAGAACAAAGATACTCCCTCTAAAGATGAGCCAGTACAAACTTATCTCCGCATAAAAAAAATGTTTAGGGCCCAAAGCCACCCTTTTTTAAAATGACTTTTTTAGCTTTGTTGAGTAGATCTTAAGCATTCTCACCACATACATGCATAAAAAGCTACCCATGTTAACTATATGAGGTGAAAGGTCACTCCTGAGACCATGCGTGGGGGAAGAAGCTATACATGGCTGCCTTACCCAATGGTAAATTGCGTGACAAGAAGAAAGAAAATGCTATTCGAACTATAAATGTTTTTTTTTTTTTAACAAAGAAGTAAAGCACTTTAATCCACAGCGTTTCTAAGGTTTCAGTTACAGTATAGTAACAAAAAAAGTATTTGACCCTCTTCATTTTCCTATAACTTTATAACTGACAGGAGACTTTAATATTTTGACAAAGAATTTTAAAGTAAATTTTAAGTTTTGCATTGATTATTAAGATCACTTTACATGGTTTCTGTTTGCAGTCATTTTCATAGTCCCACACTACTATGAAAAGCAAAGACTGCCTGTATACTTCTAATGTTGGCACATTCCACAGGAAAAACAGATTTAAGTACCAAGCAGATTTGCTAGATGAACCCTTTGCAGTTGTCTCCATATTGACCTTCATATTCTGCCTTTTGGATAAGCATAAAACTAAATGACTTGATGGGGCCTAGCACACTCACACTGTGTGACTCTGCTCTAAATGACTTAGAGTATAAATGAGCATTTGCCCAGTGAAATAATTTTGGTTATTGAATATTTACAAGTCAAAGGAGAAACAACTAGTGAACTTATTGACTCAAGACACTTGTGACCTGAAATAATGGAATTCTCTCAGTATGCATTATATTCTCCAATCTGTTTAATTATTTACTAGTAGCCCACTATGTATATAGGAGAGGATACAGAATTACATGGCATAGATCCCACTCTCAAAGAGTTCATAATTTAATTAGAGAATAAAAATATATTTATTAATTTTTCAATAAACATTTTAATGGCTACCACATGCCAGGCATCAGGCAGTCTCTTGGAATTAAATAAGAGCACAAAATGCACAAAGAACTCTGCCTCAGAGAACTTGCATTCTTATTCCACAGCAGTAAATAAGGAAAGTATAATTTAGTGAAAAATTATTTGGATCAAAAAGGAGAACAAATAGTAAGGGGTGGGAACATTGGAATAGTAGAATTTTAGCTGTATCACAACCACTAGAATTGTATATGGATTATACATCAGAATAAAATTTTTCAAAAACTTTCTCATGGCATTTAGCTTTAAAATCTTTTTTTTTTTTTGCTCTGAAAAATTTGTAAATATAGAGAAAAAGTTTTCAGATACTGATCTATGCTTTAAAATTGTTTCTGGGTTTCTACTAAAATATACACATGGCAGCATTGCAAGGGAAACAGCCATCATGAAGTTCTTTGTGCTTATTAAATGCATGAAAGCCATTGAACAAAGTAATTTCTATTCATTAAGTTCTTTCCCTTCATATTATGCTGAGTGAAATAAGTCAATCGGAGAAAGACAATCATCACATGGTTTCACTAGTATGTGGAATATAAGAAATAGTGAAAGGGACTGTAAGAGAAAGGAAGGAAACTGATTGGGGGAAAAAATAAAGAGGAAGACAAACCACAAGAGACTCCTAACTCTGGGAAACAAATAAAGGGTTCCAGAAGGGGAGGAGGATGGGGAGATGGGGTGACTAGGTGACAGGCACTAGGTAGAGCACTTCATGGGATGAACACTGGATGTTATACTATATGTTGGCAAATTGAATTTAATTTTTTTTTAAAAAGTTCTTCCCCTTCAAAGGCCATAATCTAAACTTAATGGCCTTAAGCCACCCTTTCTCAATTTGAACACTCAACTTCTTTCTCCAGGTAAGTCCAAACTTTTGGTAAAACTAAGGGAATAGTATTCCTAGAGAGAACAAACATCGTTCATCCAAACTTAGTTATTTTCTTGTATTTACAGAATTTCTTGTCCTCTTTTTCTCCTTTCAGGGGAGGGAAAACATTGCAGACCCACATAATATGTATGTATGTGTATAGATATATATGCAGCATGCAGACTGAATCATTCATAATCATAAAGCCAAAAAATAGTCTTTTTTTGCCAAAAAAGAGCTAATCTCTAAGATTTCCCAGGTTCTAGAGATACAAAATATATTTAGTTATTGAATATACTTACAAAGGAGTAGTCCTAAAATGCACATTTACATTTTTCTTCTTTATTACTTTATTTTTTTTCTTCTTTATTACTTTAGTTCTCTTTTTATATCTGCCTTCAACAAAAACACCCCCCAAAATCCTAAATTCCTTGATGTGAAAGAAAAAAATGCTTATGGATTCTTTTCCATCTGCAAAATAAAACTCATTCTTTGGCTTATTCTTGGCTTGTTGGTCATTTCTATTATATATATCATAGATAATTCATTGGAAGAGATAGGTAAAGGGCCTAGTGTCATGCCTGGCACCCGGTAGGTACTTAGTAAGTGACTACTTCAGTAGCACATGATTTTTATTTGAATCAATCACTTGTTTTGGCCTCAAGTAACAGAGTCTGGACATACTTGACTGAATAATAGGATCTTATTTGATCACATAACAAGAAGTCTAGGGCACAAGATATATCCAAAATTAGTTCAATGGATGGAACTATGGTTCAGCTTCTTTGTGACTCTTGTCTTCACCTCCCGGTTACAAGATGGCTCTGCAAATCCAAGCAGCTTGTCCTCACAGAGCATCAATAGCAGGAAAGGAGACAAGGAATATGTCTCTTTTTTCCCTTTCTTAATCTCTTTCTCACTTTCTTCCTTTAATCCATGAATAAAATTCTTTCCTGGAATGGTTTCTAGCATGCTTTCCTCAAACTTCTATCAGCCAGAGTTGGATAGTATATCCATGTCCCTATTGCAAAGGAGGTTAAGAAATCAAGTTCAACCTCTGTGGCAGGAGGTAGGTAGGTAGTTGAAAAGAAAGAAATGTGGGAAAATGGATATTGTTTGCAGCATTGGCATAAGCATTTTCCTCAACTATGAAAATGTATAATTCCATAAGGTTTTTGTATCACCCATTTGTTTTGATTTGAGTAATGCCCTTATTTATAACATTTTTCTTAATATCTATAGCTCTATGTCCATAGAAATTTATTTCAAAAATTCTTTTACATTTTTACAGTGAGACCAGATATTTCTGTTTCTATCACTTCATACCCATTTTTTTAGGAAAAAAAGGCTGTTTTGCTGACACATGTAAATTTTTACTGGGTTTGGACATTCTCTCATTGTACAACATGTCACATATAAATTTATATTTCTCAAGTCTTCTTAAGGTTGTAACCTTCAAAATGTGCTTTTTACATCATTGCTCTTCAACCTTCATGTAAATATTTTCAGTTTATTACATTTCTTTCCTTTATATTTAATTTTTTTAAGATTTTATTTATTTATTCATGAAAGACCCAGAGAGAGAAAGAGAGAGAGAGAGAGAGGAAGAGACACAGGAAGAGGGAGAAGCAGGCTCCATGCAGGGAGCCCGACATGGGACTCGATCCCAGATCTCCAGGATCATGCCCTGGGCCAAAGGCAACGCTAAACCGCTGAGCCACCCAGGCTGCCCTATATTTAATTTTTCTAAATTTTTCTTTTAAACCTTCTGGCCTTGTGCCACATTTACTTGTCTTTCTTAAAATAGCTTTCTTATATATGACATCTCTCTATTATTGGGATCCCTCATTTAAAAAATATTTTTTAAGATTTTATTTATTTATTTGAGAGAGAAAGTGAGAGAGAGCACACACAAGCAGGGGCAGGGGGAGAGGGAGAAGCAGACTCCCCTGCTAAGCTGGGAGACTATGCAGAGCTGGATCCCAGGGCCCTGGGGATCATGACTTGAGCCAAAGGCAGACACTCAACCAACTGAGCCACCCAGGCACCCCTAGTATCCCTCATTTTAAAGGGTACCGTATCTTGATTGTGTTGGTGGTAGCACAAATCTCTAAATGCAGTAAAATATCATAAAATTGTACATACACATTCAAACAAGCATAAAAACATGAGTAACGTCTGTAGTTTAATTATATTGTACCAACTTCAGTTTCTTGACTTTGATAAAGTATTACAGTTATTTAAGATGATACCATTGGGAGAAGCTTGGTAAAGTGTATATAGGACCTCTCAATACTGTTTTTGCAATTTCTGTCAGTCTATACTTATTTCAAAAAAAACCTTCTAAGGTGTTCTCTAATTCCCATCTTTCTTTAAATTGTGCATGTTTATGCCACACAAACTTAATAGGTTTATATACTAAAAGAGTGTATAAACTCTCTCATTAAAAAATTCCAAGGCTCTTTCCTATGATAATAAAGTTTTATTATAATAGAGTCTATAATAATAATAAAGTTTTCCTTTTAACTGCATATGCCCTCCTATTACATAGTGCTGTAAGAAAAAATTCTTATCAATGGCATTTTAAAAATCTACGGATAGTAATAATACATTTTTTAAAAACATGGTAACATTTGTTTGATTAACTCTACAGCAGTGTATAGAAATGGCTGACAAATAATTTGTAATTGTTCCCCCCACATTTTTTCAGTTTTTCTTTCAGATTGACCACATTGTATATCACATCTTCCAATAATATTTTATCTTTGTTTCTCCAAAAATATTTAAGCTCTGTACTAGTTTGGTTTTTATTTTTTCTTTTGTTTTTTTGTTTTGTTTTGTTTTGTTCTGTATCTTTCGGCCTGCCTCCCTCACTTACTCATGATTTTTAAATGCTTATTTGTCCTACTCTTCTGTTATTTCTTTGTAATTTTGTAGTCTTATTGATCAGAAAATCTCATTTTCCTTTTGCTGTCTCTGCACTCAACTGTTAATCTTTTCTGTGTAAGATACTGGACAAGACCCCAAAGGGAAGACAGTGCCCTTTTCTGAAAGTTGAGGCCCAGTGGAGAGATAAGAAAGACAAGTACTCAAATATAAATGAAATGAGGTTCATAATGGTAAGTGTCACATGTGTGGTGACACTTCCCCAGCTCTACCACATGTTTACTCTAACAGATATGGTCTTCCTCTGGAATTTCACCTGCAAGGTAGCAGAACATAACAAACACCTGCACCCTAATCCTGTTTAAACTATAGTCTAATCTGATCATCTCAGCAGGAACTTTACAAAGTACTCAGTCTTCATTGGGGGGAAATGTTTTTTAAAAGCCCTGACATGAGCCCTGGCTTTACCTTTATGAAGAGTGTGAGTTTGGCTTACTCACTTAACCTTCTTTAAGCTTCAATTTCCTCATCTGTCAAATAATGGAGACAATAATACAGAGCTGTTCTGAGGATTATGTGGAACAATTCATGGAAAGCACTTAATACCAAAAAGTTAACACATCCCTGTGTGTATTACTTTTTGTTTTTATTTTTAATTTTCAGGATCAATGGAATTTAGAGAATCAGTTTATTCATTTTCTACTGTCACAATGTTAATGAAGCAATACCCACTTTCCCTGGAAAAAATCCATTCATTTCAAGTATAATTTTTCCTTCAAAAAGGAAGAATTTGTGCTCGCTTCGGCAGCACATATACAAAAAGGAAGAATTGTATTTCATACATTGGGATATGAATGTAATTCCTGTGATCTTTTTGGAGGGGCCTTAGTGTTTTGTTCTGTTTTGTTTTTAAGATTTTATTTATTTATTCATGAGAGACACAGAGAGAGAGGCAGAGACATAGGCAGAAGGATCAGCAGACTCCCTACAGGAAACCCGATGCTGGGGTCTTAGTGTTAATGTATTTCTGGTTCACTGTACTTTATGGCTCTCCAATCTCTGTGTGTGTCTGTGTCTGTGTGCGTTTTGGGGAATAGAGTAGGGGAAAAGAGGTTACCCTCCACTCTAAGTATTTCCCTTTGGTTGTATTTTTTGCCCATTTCATGGATGTTAGTACTGACATAGGCAGGAATAGAAGTTTAGCAGAAATGTCCTATGTAGATTGAGGTTAATAGCTCACATTTTTAGATAGCAACATGAGTATTGTTACTCAGTCTCCCAAAGTATTCTCAGGCTTGTAGAATTACAAGAGTGGCCATGAATCCATTTGAAATCCTTCTAGGATGTGACTAGAATGAAGTCCAGCCAAACAGGGAAACAGCATGTGCCTCATGAATTTTCTTTTTATTAATAATGACTCAAGAAGAAAGCAGATGGTTTTAACTATGCAGACCAACCAGCAAAATTCCAAATACAGAAAATAAGCATCACAGATCCCTTTAAAGGATAATTTAAAACACAAGTAAATTCCCAGAGGGTCAACGGCAAAACTGAAATAGTAGAAGGACCAGTGAGATGTGTGGGGAGTTAGAGGATGAATTAGTGGTTGTTGCCCTCAGAATCCCAGGAGCATATATGCTTTCTAAGATGGAATGGCCAGAAGAAAGGATTCACAGAATTAGGGGTCCCTAATTAGGGACCTCTAGAAAGATTCCCTTAAAAATCAGTCCTGATTACTTCTGACCTTCTGCAGAAAATCCCCCTTAATGTGATTTTGGATATCTTCCTTAGAAATCACCTGATTGTGAGCAGAGATGAAGGTAAAGTAATTGAGCTTAAGTTTCAGCGCCTCTCACTTAAGCTTCCTGGGCCTCTATACTAAATTCTCACCTGTAATTGTGACATCTTCTGAAAGAAGACTCCCCAAAATGGCATATGTTTCAGGCCCCATAAAATGTGGATTCACCCCCGGCTGTCAGGTATAAAACTCATATAAACTAACAACTCCAGGAATTCCTCTTTCATGGAGACTTTATATCTTGTTTCTGCTCCTCTCATTCTGTCTACTGCACACTCCTCCCCTCTGCAAAACAGTTTTGCTGCCCTGCTCGTGACTTCCCAGCCCTATGAGGTCTCTGGATTGGGTGGAGTTTTGGCTTGCAGTGGTGCTAAGTTTGGCTCCGACCCTACATGAACTTCAAAACCAAACCCCTGCAAGCAAGGAACTGACTCTTGTCCTTATGCTCCAATTCTAAATTTCTCAGAGAGTGTCCCCACTTCCTTAGCTCAGGTCAACTATCTCCTCCATCCAATCAGCTATGACTAGGCTAGTTGGAGAAAGTCCTGTCCTGAGCTAGAACTGTTTTGAGGGGAGTAGGAAGTCAAATTCTCTAAGGAGGAGCGAGGGGGTTAGCATGAATGTCATGTCTACTGTATTTAAAAAGGAAGTTGACTCAGTGTTTTTAATCTGCTTAAGATATACTAATAACTGAACAAGGAAGGGCGATAGCAAATGGCTTGCTTTCTCACTGTGATTCACATAGTACTTGGAAACTCTCTTTTCCTGCAGTCTTTCTTATATTTTTTTATGATTTTCAAATCTCTAAGCAAATAGCTTTCAGAAAAGATTTTTACTAATTTCCAGAATACCTTATAAGTTCAGTCTAGTGTTCTTCCTTAAAAGAACCCATCCAGTGACTCTGTTAGGCTAGGGAGAAAACCTAACCAGTATCTTTTTTATATCTAAAGATAGTAATACTTATTTTTTTTCTCCAAGCTAAATACTTTTGCATTGTTATTCATAGGAACAGAGCCAAAGAAGAGAAATGGTGTTATCTTCTGGCCAACACAGGCTAAAAACCTGGAAGTGGCTTATGGCAGACTAATTTGACTCCATTGATTTTGTGTGTGTAAACATACTCTGTGATGTGTAGAGGATATATTTCTTAGCAAGCAAATATTTCTTAAATGGGTTAGATGGGAATCCAGGAAGGCCTGATCCTAGACTCCTAGGAAAATCAGCCTTTTTCTGATCTTGTTTGTATGCCCATACTGTATGGCCACAAAAAGACTACCATTTTTTCCAGCCCCTCCCTTACATGTTAATTCTTATGAGCAAGTACCATTTACCTCAACACAAACAAGGCCAAACAAGTCTGTTTTCAGAGGCAAGATATATCATTCTAACAGATAGATCAATTGTACCCACTGTAGAAATAAATATTGTTTTGATCCAGTCTTTTCTCTTAATGCATTCCTAAAATTTACATTTTTAGATTCCTGTTTTGCATATGATTGCACAAAATTTTTCTCATTTAAACCCAATGTATTTTATTGAAGAGTCTAGAGGGCTTAAGGAAAGGCAAATTTAGCTGCTAATAAGCTGCTAAACTATTTTTTAAATAACTCAATGGAATAGGTGGACCCAAAGAAGACTGGCCAATTTCTACCTGGACAACAAAGTAGGTCATTAGTTCCCTCCAGATATAGGTATTTTTGCAACAAATACTTCTTTAGAATATCGTTTTAAAAAAATTTAGGGTGTTTTGCTTATTCAAAAAAAATAAATTTCTATAAAACTACAGTTGGATATGGGTAACAAGAAAACTTAGCTGAAAATACAAAATATTTCACTTTATATTGCACAAATGACTGTAAGTGTTGTGTGTTATAAGTAAACAATAGAAGCAAGAACTTTCTTTTGACCTCCACTGTCTCTTCCCAGGGAGTTTCAGGCCTCTTCATCCCCTTCTGATAGCCTTGCAGGGGCCCAGTGTTTTTACTGTAAGTAGCTTTGCCTTAGGCATCTTTGCCACAAGCATTTTCACCATATAACTAATTGGCTGTAAGGCAAGTTTGCTGTAAAAGATTAAAAAACAAATAGTTGACAGTTTGGTTTGGAAGTTTGTTGGTTTCATCAGCTGGTTGACAGTGTGGTGTCATTTCTCCACTGATGAGATACTCCCATTTTTAATGTTATATAAATCTTAGCTCTCATTATGGTCTATTCAGTGGCTTGGAGTTTGGAACCCATATTTCCCAGAGAACTTTGGAATGTCTGTCACCATTCCAATGTGACAATATGCCAAGAACAAACAACAGTAGAAGGCTTTCACAACACAATACAAAGCTTAATTACAAATATACATCCTAGAATATGAAAAACTAATAACTTTCTTAATAAGGAAAAAATGTTAGTGAAAAAAGAACAAGTGTGATGCCAAACAACTTGATGAATTAACAAACAAAAAAAATGTTTAAAAATGTGCAATATGAGAACAAAAGACTTTGAAGACAAGCGCTTAGTAGGTACAATTCACAAAATAGAATCAGATATTTATGAAGTACTACCATGAATCCACACACATTTATAAGGTATTCAAATATTTTGTGTTTTGCAATAAGCCTTTTTAATTTTATTATTCATTTTTCATGTTTCATTATGTCTTTCTAAATGCATGTCCCTCTTTTTTTGTGATTTTATCTTTTACGGCAAAATTACCTTGCCCCCAATTAGTTATGAGGCAAAAATTTTGGCGACAAAAGTACTGGCAGCAAAGATGCTTATGGCCAAACTACCTAGAATCAGCATTGCAGAGGGATTGCAGTCCCCCATAAGCTCAGTACCCCAAAATTGTGTCTACACCTTACTGTCCATGTCATAAATTTTTGTATCTCAATGTATCATTCTCCTATATGCTTTTCTTTTACTTACACTTTCCTTATTCCTATTTCCTTTCCCTGTACTCTAGTCATGTCTCAGAAATGCAACACACGTGCTGACCTTGTCTATGTCCCATGAATGCTACTTTCAATGCTACCTGACTCTCTGCTGCTGCTTTTCTTTTTATAATCAATAAAGTATTAATGGATGATCAGTACTATTCAGAACACAAAGCTACTTAGTATGCATATGTTATATATTACTAAATACTATCTTAGTAGACTTAATAACTTAATGCCAATCCTAGGATACCAAACTCTTTCCTTAAAAGCAATTATTTGCTTACTGAAAAAATCTGGGTCAGTACCTGACCTTAGTTAAGCTGCTTGTCTCTTTATATCAAGTTTTTTTCCTGCAATACTAGCTTGGTTTAATTTGCAAAATAACCTGATATTCTCATAAGGTAATATTTATTAAGCATTACAATGTTAACAGTAGCCAAAGCCTGAATGAATTTGACATATGGGCCATGTGGAATTATTTGAAAATGCTAGTTTCTATCATTACTACCATGAATATATAATATAATTTCCCCCTCCCTCTCTCTCTCTCTTTGTAACACACACACACACACACACACACACACACACACACACACACCAAGTTCCAAAAGTCTTAGCGAGGTTTTAGGCTTAAATAACTTAGAAATATAAATGCTACAATCCAACAAACTTATAGAAAACATCATTTGAAAGTTTAGATTTCTTTTTTATTTACCTATTTTTGTAATTTTTTAATAATAAAGGTTTAGTTTTGATTTTTTTTTTTAGATATTTGATACCTTCATTCAGAGGGACTAATATGTACTTCATGGAAATGGAAAAGCTAGAGTCCTAAGAATTACACAGAGCTTTTCACATCTGAGTCGACATTTTAACATGGTTTTAATTAGCAGCTGATAAAGTTTCTGCTATTTGGAGAACCACTCCACAAGCAATATTTCATGTCTTTGATTCAGGAAACACTTGTTGAGAACCTTCTACCTTTAGAGTCTATAATATTATATTACTTATATACTTATATTCTTTCACTTAATCATAGAGTATCTTTGGAGGTAGACATCTTCATCCTTATCTTGTTGATGAGGACCTGAAGTCTGAGATAGTGACTTTACCGTGATACTTAAATGTTGTAATGTGAAAACTGAGACCTGAATCCCAAATCTTCTAGAACTGAATCTCAACTTCTCTTCATGACATAGTGTTGCCATTCTTCTTTTGATGTTATTCATACAGACTGTTGTCATTCAAGTGTGGATGTGTCTAAAAGTTATTATGAAAATGTATGCTCAAAGACAGTCTTGGTCAAAATACAAAAATTAATAAACTATCTGATAGATATAATCTCCTTCATCCACCATAATTAGAGGAACTGAGTGGAATTAGTGAATTTACTACATAGTACCCTGACTCAGGGTCATGTCACAGTCCTATTCTCTGTAAGATTCCGTGCATTATCTCTTTGACAGGATAATCTCATGCTGAGTTCTTTTGATCATAAGAGATCCTGAACAGGATGTTTTGCCATCCAGAAAACCAGCACTACTGGGATGCCAGCTGGAGAAATGTCAGGAAAATTTGGCCTCAATTCCAAAGCCAATAGTGTGTTGAAATTGGGATATATCATTTACTTAGTTCCTGGCTACATACTTAACAACTGACGACTGGAGATTATTAATAATGTCTTCTATGCATATGTGCCCTCATCCAGAAGGTCTCTAAGTTATCATATCAATGTGTTGCAGTCCTTTAACTTTCTGACTATGGGGAGCTTTTAAGTCCCCAGACTCCTTAATATGGGACAATGAGAAGAGAAATATTGTTTTTCTGCTGATGAGGGCTGGTGTACACAGCTACTCTGTGTCAATGGAGACTGCAAAGAACACCCATTTAAAGTGAAAGAATGCAGGTTGATGTTTCTAACCAGCATTGGAATCAAATAAAATTACAAATTAAAGATCTAAACCCAGCTATCCACTCCTTTAATCACTCTTAGTACCATATTGCCCTTACTGATAAACAGATAATAACAAATATTTTATTGAACACATACTATATCTACCCAGAGAGCTTTACATAATATAATCTTAATTCTTCCAAAAATACTTCAAAATAGCTATCATTAACCCCATTTCAGATGTAGGAATACTGAGACTCAGATAAATTGGATAATTTGACCAGATGTCACATAGCATAAAATGACAGAGTCAAGACTGAAACCATGTCTGTCTAGAGTCTCTGTGCTTATCATTTTATTATGCTACTTCAATCATCGTGCTGATTCTTATTCCCTCCCTTTTAATTTCAGCCATCTCCCTCTTTGTTCTCCTTTATGAGGATCTTAGTCTGATCTACCAAAAAACAAAAACAAAAACAAAAACAAAAAAGGTGATACTGATATATTAGTTCTGCCTCCAAACCACATTTTAGTCAGGCCCTTTAGTTCAATTCAGTACTTGCCATGCATCTAAATCATCAAACAATTGATTAATTTAAAAGCACAGAAACAGTTTTCGGAATTCAGTCTGGCCATAATTTAACCATCTCGCCTAAGGACCTTGAAGTTCATGACCTCTATCATCAATATTTTCAATACCACTCAAAGCATAATTAGAAGATTCTTCCTTGATATGGAAAACTGTATAAACTTCTTCATTTTTACCATCCCCCCTTGTCTGCCTGAGCTCAAATTATCTGTGCCCAAAATATATATGAATGTTTTTCTGTCTAGCCTTTATGAGATTATTCTAACCCATTAAGCTCTGACACTGCTACAACTGATACAAGGCACAGATTGCATATTATCTTAATAATTTAATGATAAATATATGTGAGTACATAGACTTGAAGGAAGATATTTTGAAAATATGCATGTAAATCATCATCTGCTTTATGGAAGCAAATAAGTTACTGAACCTTAATCTAATTAGATATATTACACAAAATCCGCTCAGCTTTTGCCTCCTCAGAGTAACTCACAACTTTCTCTATAGTCCTTTTTAAAAAATGATCTTAAGAAAATAAAGCTTTGGTTTTGTTCTGATAGTTATTTAATTTAGAATACTTGCTATTTAAAGCTCAGAGTCTCTCCTGCCAGCCTGTTCCAACTCTCTGCAGTCTTAGATTAACTTAAAAGAAGAACAGAATGTTGTAGAACAAGAGGAATTAGAACCCTACTCCACCTTGGTAAAACCAACCTGGAGTTTTGCTGGGTTTGGTTTAGAGTGTGCTGAAAGAAAAACATATAAATGGGAGCATGTTCCAGAGAGCCACCAAAGAGATGAAGGGATTTGAAAACATTTGTGATGAGGAATAATAGAAGGAAACTGGATGTTTAACCCAAAGAAAAGAAACTACAGAGGGAATACTGTAGCTGTTACCAAATAATTGGAGAATTCTTTTGTGAAAGAGCCATTTTGACCTATTTTTGAGACTCAGTAGAGCAGAACCAGGCTCAAAAGCACTGTGTGTTATGTAGGCACCGATGTCAAATTCACATAATAAAGATATTTCTATTAGCTATTAGTTTTCATTGATAAAATAGACTTCCTCAAAAACTAGTGGGTCCTTGGACTTCTACATCTCAAGCAATGAAGTAGATGACCACTTAATAGAAATTACATCCTAATCATGACAGAGAGGCAAATTAATCAGAGATAGTCTGGGAAGGACAGGACTTGAGCCTCTATTCGAACACTGGCAGAGGCTTTTGGAGAGAGTGGGCCTAACTGGAATGAAAGAAAACAGACTCAGGCAGGTGCCACATTCAGTGAGTATTGAAAGAAGCAGCAGTTGCAGCTAGTATTAAGAAGGATCAGCAAAAAGTAACAAGACAGTTGGAGTATGGTCATGAGGAAGACTGGAACAAGGAAAGCCTAGAGATAAAGCCAAATGGATGGTAGTCTACATCAGAAAGATAACATCTGGAGGTAACAGGGTTCCCATTAAAAGGGGATATTCTCATGCTGGCAAAGATGTGGAGAAAAGGGAACCCTTATGTACTGTTGGCAGTAATGCAATAGAGTTTCCTCAAGAAATTAAAAATAGAACTACCATATGATCCAGGAATCTCACTTCTGGGCATATATCCAAAGGAAATGAAATCAAGATCTTGAAGCAACATCTACATTCCCATGTTCATTGCAGCATTATTTGCAATCATCAAGATATGGAAACAAGCTAAGTGTCCATCTATAGATGAATGTATAAAGAAAGTATGATATATATGATATATCACAGTCCTATTATATATATATCATATATATGTGATAAAAAGGAAATCCATAAAAAAGTAAATCCTGCCATTTGCAATGTGGATAAAACTTGAGGACATTATACTATGTGAAATAAGTCAGAAAGAGAAAGACAAATATTGTATAATATCACTTACACATGCATCTGAAAAAAGCTGGAAGCAGAGTAGAACAGTGGTTGCCAGGGGCTAGGGTTTGAGGGAATTGGGACAATATTGGTCAAATGGTACAAACTTCCAGTTATGAGAAGAATAAGTTGGGATGTACAGCACTGTGACTATAGTTAATGATACCATATTGTATACTTGGAAGTTGTAAGAGAGTAAATCACTATAACAACAACAAAATGGTAATTATGTTAGGCAAAGAATGTGCTAACTAAATAAATAAAATATAAAAATTAATGTAAAATAAAAATGTTTTGGGACACCTGGGTGGGTCAGCAGTTGAGCATCTGCCTTCAGCTCAGGGTGTGATCCCAGGGTCATGGGTTGAAGTCCCACATAGGGCTTCCTGCAGGGAGCCTGCTTTTCCCTCTGCCTATGTCTCTGCCTCTTTCTGTGTGTCTCTCATGAATAAATAAATAAAATCTTTAAAAATAATAAATTTTTTTTTGAAAAAGGTGGTGTTCTGAGGGAACTGAGGAGAGTGAGGTAGCCCCCATTCCTAAGAAAGATGTTAAAAATAGAGATGCATGCTCAAGAAGCAGTTTTAAGAACTAAGATCAGGTCAAGACTAGTCTCAGATAAAAGAAAAATACCCAGTTCAAAGTAGTGCCCACCTATAGAGCAGGATTGGTGATGAGGCCAAGTCTTCTTGAGTGTTGAACCAGTGTTGAAGCTTTTATCCTCACCATCTGGGAAGCTCAGCTCAGGGCAGGCTGACATCACAGGGGAAGGTCAAGTATCTTGCCTAGAGAGTGGCCTAGTGAGAGCAGGGAGAGGAATGTCTGGGAGAGGAAACGTGCAGATAATTCAAGTATCTGCTCAGTGTTTAGACTACACGCTCTTTTAGGTATTCTCCAGTCCTTAAAATCTCTGGTACTATAATAAAATATGGACTTTTTTGCAGTTAGTTTTTCCATTTTTACATGTACTTGAGGTAAATGCCTTTTCTTCTGTAGGTTTCCTTACTCATCTTTTACAAGCATAATACTTGTAAAGAGCAGAACATTTTGACACAGCCTTGTTGAAATTCAGTCACTTCAAGATGTAAAATGTTTTTTAAGTATATTGATGGAGATAGTGTTTTCAAGTAATGAGCTTAAGAGTTGTTCTCCATTCTGTGCCATCCTTCATGATATCCTCCACAAAGTGAGACCCAGCATCAGGTCAAGGCCAGGCATGTGTTCCAGTGCCACTTCAGGACCATTGCACACACAGGGTGTGATGAATGTCTGGGAGAGGATGTGGATGGCTTTGTGCAAAGAACTTGACATTTTTTAAGAAGTTAACAATGTAATGGTTTGTTTGCTCTTTAGATCATATCAAAATGTTCCTTTGCCAAAATTTCTGCATTGAAAAGTCCACAGCATCAAAATGGCCATATCAAAATTTCACCTGCTTGTGCTCATACTTTAAGGTACAACTATTGCTGAGTTACTGGCATTCTGGTTATAATATTATTTGATTACTTTTTAAATATTAAAGAGTGGAATCATGGTATAATTATTACATTATGTAATCAGATAACTGGATTTTTTTTTTTGCTGTGATTACAGTGACATCAGGATACCCATGCTACTCCAGTAACATATTTTATGACTCTTAATATTCCATGCTGATACACCCTATAAACTTGGCAAAAAATACAATAAATTCCTCATCTTTATTATAATGCATCCAAATACTTAAAGACATCACTCATTTAGCTCATGTTAAAGTTATCCAACATGTAACCAGATAGAAATTTTACATCCAAAGAAAAAAAAGTAACAATGTACAAATAAGCCAGTAATGCAGGGGCGCCTGGGTGGCTCAGCCAGTTGAGCATTGGACTCTTGATTTTGGCTGGGGTCATAATCTCGTGAGGTCATGGAATTGAGCCCCACATCAGGCTCCACACTCAGAGGGGAGTCTGCCAGGGATTCTTTCCCTTTCCCTCTCTCTCTCTCTGCCTCTCCTCCTGCTGGTTCCCTCTCTCTTTCTCTCTCTCAAATAAATCTTTAAAAAAATAATACAGTGATGTAGATTTCATATGTATAGCATCACAATGACTATAATTTATTCTATGTATAATATGTAGATTTTTAAGTCAAATACTCAAAAGCTGGTTGCTATTTCTCTGCTGCAGTTTTCTCTTGTTAATTTTTCCTTCAATGTTTTAACTATTTGAGAGCAATACTGTTGAAAAGAACAGGTTTTGCAGCTTCCAGTAAATGCCCGAAGGCTTCATATACAATGGCCCAAGTTTGGTCTGACTAATGCTTTACATACAATAGTAAGCACTGTTGGTGAGTGTCCCCTGGACTAATTAGGACTAAGTGCAGAGACCTAATTAGTCTACTAACTATATCCTTAATTATCACCATACATTTTTTTTTTTTTTTTTTTTTTTTTTTTTTTTTTTTTTTTTTTTTTTTTTTTTTATCACCATACATTTTTGAGAAAAGAACTAGCATCCTCATTTAGAAGAAAACTGCAACACCAAGAAGAGGATTTCTTAATTATTATTTTTTTAATTTGGAACAAGAAGTAATTAAATATACATTCTATAATTTGGCTTCTAATTTTTTATTTGAGCATGTAACATACTGTTACTGATTATATAAAACCTAGTAGGAAATTCTGGGAAACAAATAGAAGTATGCTGCTAGCATTTCCATTTTCTGTTATATCTCATTCTATGTAATGGTACATATTTATATTATTAAATACTGTGATAAATCATCATTTAATCAACTAAATAAACAAATCTGTGCTAGAATCATTAAAGAAGTAGCTATCCACTAAATTTATAGGTTTGTTTTGAGTATAATGACTCCCCTGTAGCAGGAATAAGCAAAATTAAACAAAAATATTCTAAATTATACTTACCATATTAACCCCAAAAGAACAATATTTAACCAAAATTTAATCTAAAAGCCACCTTGCTGGTTCACTAAATACACAATAATAAAAGCCAGAGAAAAATCAGAGAAACTGCCACAAGTTCCATGAAACATACTCTGATTCTGTACTTAAAGATATGTCTCCCTCTTTGGATAATGGTCCAAGGATACCATCATCTAGAAGAATCTGGGATTGGACAGGTATTCATCTGCAACCTCAGATTTTTCTCAAACAGAGCATTGAAGAGATGAATGCTCATTCTGAGAGTAGTAAGAGAAATTTTACTTCCTCCTCTCTTCTGCTAGGATGAGAAGTTTCCCTAAAGAGCAAAAACCAAAGCCAAAGAATAGATAAAGAACAACGCCAAAACAAACAAACTTAGGGTGCCAGGGAAGTATTTCAGTATTATACCAACCATAAATAGACTTTCTATAAATATTTGATGAATAGAAGGATGGTTGGATAGATAGGTGAATGAGCTGTTGAACAGATGGATGGATGATGAATGGAAAAGGAACTGATTTTATTTTAATTTAATAACCTTATCCAAAACTCTCACCTCTGTTTTACCATGTATCTCTCTCCCTTCCCTTTACTTTCTAAAAGAACTCTTCTCAGCTCGACTGTGTCATAATAAACTGTGACATGTGTTGTTATTAACCTGCTACTAAAATTAAGTACTGAGGCTTTTAATTATTTCTTATTTTAAGTTAGAACAGATTCAGAGTTATCTTTATAATAATGTCACTGTTGCTAATTTGCATTCCAGTATCTTTTTCATGAAAGATTATGGAAGGCTGTTCTGTAGGAACTGGACCAACAGGATATTGCATCTGTGTACATCTGTCTTGTGAGTCTTGAGTCTTAGCAAAAACAAAATGTTGGGGATTATTGCTCTGAAATCACAATAATCGCTAATATTTATTGAATAATTTCTATTTGCCAGCCATTTTTCCAAGAGCTTCACATATATTCTTTCACTTAATACTCTCAAGAATGCTTTTAGGCAGTTATCGTTATCCCTATTTTACAGCCTAGTGTGGTTACATTACTAAACCAAGGGCACACAATTAGTAAATGATAGGCTCAGGATTTGAACCCAGGATGTCTATCACCAAAGCCTTTGCTTTGCTACTCTACAGAGGAACACTTATTCTTTTTCCAATTTGTAGAAACATGGAGGGGGGTGTCTATATTCAAAACTGCCCTTATGAAATATTCTTCATTACTGCCATCGGTGGACAGTATTCAACATGTTTATCTTATGACGAAGCTTAGAAAAAAAAATCTTGAGAGAATTTAAATAGTGCTGAAGCCTTCAGAGGTGTTATGTGTGAAAAAATATAATAGCCATAGCTTACAAGATAGTTCTTTGGATCAAATTTATTGGAAATTTGACTACTTAATCTGTTATAGTATTTTTAAAGATTTATTTATTTATTCATGAGACACAGAGAGAGAGAGACAGAGACACAGGCACAGGGAGAAGCAGGCCCCTGCAGGGAGCCCAATGCAGAACTCGATCCTAGAACCGGGGATCACGCCCTGAGCTGAAGGCAGATGTTCAACTGCTGAGCCACCCAGGCATCCCTGTTATAGTATTTTTTAAAGCAATTGTATGGCTGGAGGATAAAAATTTATGTGAATTTTCACTCTATTTTATTGTTTTCTCCCCCCAAAATCTTGAAATTGGTGTTTATATTTTACAATTATTTGTATATAGAATCATTCGTTTATACAGGTATTCAAAAACCTGTATAATCCTTGTAGACTTAACAAATAGCTTTTCTGCTAGAACCATTCTGAAAGATATGCATAATTTTTCTGCTCTAAAATTCTCCGGAAATGAGAGTACTCCCATTTTTCTTAGAGATCCTTACATGCTTCCAGAAAGAATCTCCTTTCCTTTTAACCTAAACTCTTCTAGAATTAATATAGCTTTCAATTTATTTTCAATGAGACCAGATTTTCATTCTCTGTAGATTGTTCATATTTAGATTTTCCTATGCATCTTTTCATCTTTTCTCTCTGGCATTAATATTACTAAAGCTAAAATAAAATGTACCAATTGAAGGTAACATGCATATTTATGGGGGGGTGGTTTGTAAAGAATGGAATTTGTAATATATGCTCAGTTTGAGTAATTTAAAAACAATCATTGAAGTTTACAGTTCTGTATTATATCCACTGCAAACATGATAATGCTCTTCTTGAAGTACACCATTGATTTGGCAAAACAACCTCAAACCCCACTAAAAAAAGCAGTTCAGCAGGTACTTAGAGCCTGAGAGAGACTTCATTTGACCCTATCAGAAATCCTATTCTAATCCAATCTTCCAAACTTTTATGGACGGGAAAAGAAAAAAAAAATATGCTTACATGGTATTTCTGCTTCCAGATATCAGATGTGATTTATTACTGAGTGAGGCAGCTGGCACAATAGCTTCAACTGGCTTAGAAAAGCCTAGCTGTACTTTCTCCCTAATGGTATTAGTAGCCATCTCAGTATTTAATTATATTTCCAAGGCATCTCAATAGAAGTAGTGAATACTACGTTAAAAATTATTCAGGAAAAACTCCAGTTTTACTTCGAAGCTTGAGATGAGCTAAGGTTCATCAACCAGAAACATTCTAAGGTAGTTGTTTTATTAAGTACACATGTATATTTTGAAGTGCTTTCCCAGTGTATCTATGTATATACCCTTTACAAAACTTTAATGACAGTCAGCAAGTATATTGATAGCATGAGTTGAGAAAGGACTGTATAAACCATGACACTCCATAATATATAGACTGAAAATGTATCTTTGGATTAATGCTTCTCATTTTACATGTGAGTAAACCTAAATCTAGCTGGTATTCTATTTAATGTCTTCATTATGATAATCATTTAAGCATTAAAAATCAGTTATTTAACCCACATGAGAAAACTTCTCTCAACCTAAAAGGACAAATATTTTAATAATATAAAACATAATTCATCCTTGGCTATATTCAAAGTGGAAAAATAAGCAAATATCATAGTTTTAGTTTTCTGGAAAACACTCTATCAATAATTTTATCAAATTTGTCAGATAAGTACAGGCTTGGTGGTGGTTATTTTTAGGAAAAATGTTGTGAAGTGGACACATTCATTCACCTGCAAGAAATAAATATAATCATCACACTGAACATCTTAGAACAAGTAAGGCAGAAAAGTTGTAGAAGTGGTGGGAAATACAGCTCTGAGACTTAACTGGTCTGTCAGCATAATCATTTATTGCAAATAGCTCAACAGCTGTACAATGAGATTTTTCGTGGAAATTTATTTTCACTTTAATCACTGAAATAACTAAAACAAAAACACTTATTATTTCTCAAGTCCAATGGGAGTAATTTAATGAGAAGAAAAAAGTTCACATGCCTTTGTCAAATGCATAATATATCATAAAATATAACAATCATAATCACAGTAGCTACGTATTATTGAGTATCTGCCATGAACACTATGACAGGTACTTCACATCATGTTATGCCTCAGCCCACTGAAGCCCTCTCAGCCCCATTTTACAGATAAAGAAATTCGAGTCTAATGTACTACTTATAGGAAAGACATGAATTCAAGCCCTGGCTGAATTCATAATCCATGTATTTCATTAAGTTATATACCCCCCTGAAATACTTGTTTTTGAAAGTAACGAAAGAAACATAAAATCAATTTATACAAAATAAACTCCTGCAAATTTGGAATTGCCTGCAAATCCCATAGCACATTCCCTTTAACTGTCTTTGCCAATGAAAATTTTTGCCCATTAGAGATGATCTTGTTTTTAGAAGTAGCCTGAAAATATTTAGAACCTTGTTTTATGCATTAAATGGGTGATTAAGGCAATTAATATGATACCTGCTCAAAAACTCTTTTATGAATTCACTGACATCATCATCCTAATGAAGTCCAGCCATGGCTCCTCAATCCCTTGGCTCTGTTTATGTGGAATCTCTCAAATGCATCATGACTTCTTCACGATAAATTTGAGTATTTCACCCAATAATATGAATTTTCTGTGAATAGTGTCATTGTAATATCACAGAACTAAATCATCTTTTATTTCACTTAGATTTTAGCAAATAAATTTTCTCCATTTTGGAGTTTCCACTGCAGACTTTTACTTCCATGTTTCTTTTTTTTTTTTTTTTTTTTTTAATTTATTTATTCAGAGAGAGAGACTGAGAAGCAGAGACACAGGCAGAGGGAGAAGCGGGCTCCATGCAGGGAGCCTGACGCGGGACTCGATCCTGGCAGGATCAGACCCTGGGCTGCAGGCAGCGCTAAACCGCTGCGCCACCGGGGGTGCCCTACTTCCATGTTTCATTGGAAAAGAACATATTTCATCACCAGTTACTATTTTTCCTCAAATACACATCATTTTGTCCACTTGAGAGAACACAGCAAATCTCAGATTGTCACTGTGTTGGTTCATCAGTCATAATGTGTTACATCTTGACATTTCTTTCATTCTTTTTTCTTCCAGTTTTACTTCTTTCATTCTTAAGTTACTTTGTTTTAAATGAAAATGTTTTGTTATTTAATTTTAATTACTTAGTCATTATCCTCACAATTTATTCATTTAAATAGCCCAAGTTTATGTCCAGTTCACCATTTTTACTGGTCCCTTGGGTTCTTCCTGTATTATTATTTGAGTCTTCACAATACAGATATGTTAATTGAGAAAAATTGAAAACACAATGGATAATATAATAATCGACAATGTACCTGCCATCAATAAACAAATATTTTGTTGTGATTATTTCACATTTATTGATGAATTAAATATTTCATACAAAATTTGATGTCTGCTATATTGCCCTCCTCAGTTCACATTTTTATATTATTATTGCTATCTTTATGATACTCCATCTACAATATATGGAGTTGTGTTGTTTTTGAAAGAGATTTAATTTTAAACCTCAGCTTTCATAAAATTTCAAAGTAAATTTATTAATCTTATTTTTTTAAGAGAGAGTGTGAGCCTGAGAGAGAGGGTGGGGGAGGGGCAGAGGGAGAGAGAGAAGCTTAAGCAGGGCCCCATGCAGGTCTCAATCTCAGGACCCTGAGATCATGACCTGAGCCAAAATCAAGAGCCAGACACTTAACCAACTGAGCCACCCAGCCACCCCAAATCTTATTTTTTAAAACAACAATTTTGTGAATACATTAAAATACTAATTTTTATTTGTCCTTGAATTAATATTCATTTATTTGTGCATTTAGTAGATGAAAATCCTCCAAATGCTTAAAAAGATTTAAAGAAAAGTTAAGTAGACTGTCCTAAGCATTTTTAAATAAAACAAATTTGATAGATCTGATTCTTTCAAGCACTTCAAACAGCCAGAAGGCAGACTTTCAAATACAAGGAAAACAAAAAAAAATCTTACTAAGCACTCAAACATTGCTTATACATTTGATAAATCTAAATGTATGGTTCTAAGAAATTAGATTGCCTTGAGCATCTAAACATTGACCACAAAGTTAAGTTAAATCTTTCTAAGTATTTCAATTAGAATCTCAAATCCTTTATGTCAGATTTCTTTAAACACTTTGTAAAAAGCAGATAGCACAAATACAGATTAGCAAAGTTATTACAAATCATTACTATACTTGCTCTTAACACAAAAGTATTAATACTAAGAATGTGGTATCAGTTCCATCATTTGTCAGACCATCTCATGTCAAAATTATTTGTCATGGAAATAAAATAACCATCTCAAGATGGCTGTTTTTAATTAGAGATCAAGTTTACATATGTTAGCATTAGGACTTTGATATGTTTATAGATTTAGATTATTAGCCAGAGTTTTGAGACCAAAACATAGGACCTGAGTGTGCTTTCCTAAGTGATACCACAGAGCCAGTGATTATTGGGATCAGGTTCTTGTAATACACCTGCAACTAGATGTCAATTGGTCTATTGCTAAGAAATGGTTTCCCATTTTCCTTTTAGCATCTCATACATAACTTTTTAGCATAGCTTCCTCCTTAAATTTTTGCCTTCTGAATTTTTCCTAATAGAACTGATGAAAATAAAATACAACATACTTACATAGTTCCATTGATATATGTATTTTCTATAGACTGTACTGGAAATGGGTAGATGCTATTGTTTTTTTATAATCATATGATTTACCTGTTTTAAGTAATATTATAAACTCATGGCCTTTGACAGGATTGTTATTTTCTCTTATGGTGCTCTGATTGTCACAACCCCTGGAGACATATTTTTTCCAAATAGAAATTGGCTTCAGACATCTTTAAAAGCATTCTCACTTTCAATGCTTTGAAAGCATTTCTCACTACACGTTTCAAGTACAACTTTATTTTCTCTACTTTGTAAGAGGGAATCAACTACTTTTTAGGGAGTCTTGTCTCCTTTTATGGAACAAAGAGACCAAAATCTAGGTACCATGGGTGCATGTCCCATTATGGTTCTTGAAAATTGAAGATAGACATGGTGGCATTTTTTGAGACTACTTCATAACAGAGCAAGGAGAGATATATTTTGAAATTTATGTGAACTTCATGAAGTTTATTACATCTTTAAATTCAATTTTATCAAGTTCTGATTTTAAAATCTTGATCTGATAAAAATGTTTTTATGTCACTTTTTACTTTCAGATGGTCATCTTTTCACCAGTCTAACTGTGTCATGGAATAAGATATATCAAATTATGTGTTAAATTATGAAAATGTCTAACCTTTATGTAATTAGATGTGATTCACTTAGACCCTATATTCACTTCAGATACAACTGAGTATTCACCTCATATAAATCACCATTTTGCATTTATTTTTTAGATATATATTATGTTTTCAAGATCTTTCCATGTTTATGTGTATACAGTAGTCCTTCATATAACTATATCATTATTGATCCATGAGATTTAGAGTATAACTTCTTGACTATTAAAAATGTGCTATAAGCAAATATCCTTAAATATATCTCTGTCACCAAGTATGGGAGTATCTTTAGGATATATATCTAGAAGTATAATTATTAGGATATAGGTTTTGCTCATTTTTAACTTTACTAAATATTGATAAATTGTACTTCAGACTGGGTTGACAATTTTCACTCAAGAGCATATAAGACTTCCAATTTGTCCTAATCTTACCGATACTTGACGTTGTCAGATATGTACTTAATTTTAAAATTAAAATTAAGATTAATTTTTGCTACTTCTAATAACATGGTATGACATCTCTTCATTGTTTTACTTTTCACTGCTTATTACAAATGAGATTTGAGGATCTTTTCATACATTTATCTGCCATTTGGGATTCCTATTTAGTAAATTTCATAGCCTCTTCCTTGCCCATTTCTTTTTCATGTCTTTTTCTAAATGATATTATATATTCTAAATACCAGTTGTTTTATATGTTAGCATATATATCTTTCAAGCACTTTACTTCTAAGCATTATGTCTTTCACTGTAGAGAAGTTTTGTATTTTGATATATTGAATTAATCCATTTTTTAATCATCTTGTGTGTTATATAATAATTTTTTTTGCTCTGTTGTAATAAGGGCATTCTACAGTGTCAAGATTTTTTTAGGTTCTTTTTTCAAAAAGAAAAGTTCTTCACTTTTAGGTCTTTAAACCATTTGGAGTTTATTTTTATGTATGCTATAAAAAAGCAAATCTAAGATTTTTGTTTTCATTTCCAAAGGCAATTGTTCCAATATTACCATTAGTCCATTTTCCTGTTTTCTCTGATTTGTAATGTCTCCTCATGACATACCAAAATCTATGTATACTGGGCAGCCCGGGTGGCTCAGTTGTTTAGCGCCATCTTTAGCCCAGGGTATGATCCTGGAGACCTGGGATCAAGTCCCATGTCGGGCTCCCTGCATGGAGCTTGCTTCTCCCTCTGCCTATGTCTGCCGCTCTGTGTTTGTGTGTGTGTGTGTGTGTCTCGTGGATAAATAAATAAAATCTTAAAAAAAAAATCCATGTATACTTAAATAGGCTATGGGCTCTCAAGTTTTTTGCACAGATCTACTTTTTGTCTGTACCTGTGCCCATTAATATTCTTAATTATGATATATTTAAAACATTTTGTAGAGTGTCTTTTCCTCCTTATTTTCTTTTTTCTAGTTGTTCTGTCCAATGTTGGACCTTTACTCTTACATATGGTAATAAAATTACTGCTAGTTTGTCCTCTCCCAAAAACATCCTAGTTTGCTTGATAGAATTTACCAAAAAAATTTGAAAGAAGTGATACCTGAATAATATAATATCTTTCTATGTATTCATTCATCCTAGCTTGCAGTTCATTCTGGTCTTCTGTAAATAACGATAAATATCACAGAAACATGTACATCTTTGTTATTTTTATGCCAAGGAACCTTAAAGATGTTGTCATCATTATGAATAATATCTTTTTTTCTATTTCATTTTCTGTTTTGCTCTTGCTGTTGTACAGAGATACTACTGGTATTTCTATGTTTCTACCTTGCTGAATTGCCTAACTAGTTTTAATAGATACTTTTTTATTATCTCAGATTTTGTTATGTGGATTATCCAGTCCATCAATTATGCCAGCTATTCTTTCTACCTTCCAAACTCAGTTTTTGTCTTATTGCTTTGGCTACGATCTCTAGTGTAATATTAGAGAGTAGTACTGAGAGGATCTGGGTGGTTCAGTTGACTAAGCGTCTGACTTTTGGTTTAGGATCAGGTCATGATCTTGCAGTTGTGAGATCAAGCCCCACATTGGATTCTGCACTCAGCATGGAGTCTGCATTAGATTCTCTCTCCTTCTTCTTCCCATTTATTCTCTCTCATTAAATAAATATTGAAATCTTTTTAAAAATCAAATAACCAATAACATTCAAAAAGTAAATGGAAAAAGCAAAAAAAAATGGACAGTTGGATTTTTTCAAAGTTTATGGAATAGATAGCAATGAAGGAATTAAAGATTACATTTTAAACTATTAACTATGGTAATCCAGCAGGATGATGGTGATAATGATAATGATGATAGCTAACATTTAATGAATTAGTGTCACTACATCTCAGAAATTATACTAAATATTTTATGTTTGTATTATATTTAATCCTTAGGAAAACCATCTGAGGAAGGTAACTGTTATAACTATCTTAGGAATGAGAAAATGAGTTCTAGAGAAGTTTAGTGACTTGCTCATGGTCATACAACTAAGGATTTATGAATCCTTAGTTCATACAGGACACAAATCCAGTCTATCTCCCTTAAAAGCCTCAACATTAGACCATTAGCTAATTTCTTTAGTTCTGTGAAGGACAGAAATAGAAGTAATGACCTTAACTCCAGCTTAAATCATTTTAAGCTCATGTTAACTTTTTTCTGAAATATATCTCTGATTATTTTCTCTGAAGGTTTTAAAAAAAAAAGAATAAAAATTCATGTTTCTTAGGTTCCACTTAAATAATTATTGAACACTTATTATGTGATAAGCATGATGATGCATTGAAAGGTAGCTAAGATGTCTTTAAAGAGATTTCAATGTACTAAATCAAACAAATGGGGATATGATCAACCATAATTTCAGACAGAATAAAAGAAATGTTATAAGTAAAAGTATAAACAAAATGCTACTTGGGATAAAAGCCAAAGAATAGATTAAATTACCTTTTGAGACTCTTCCCAACTGGTAATCCTGCAATTCAGTCTTTATTTTTCAACTTTTTGAAAGTTTACTCACCAATAAAAGAAATAAAAGGATAAGAGATAGATGGACTTCTGTGGAGCCTTGCTCATGCATATGAGTATTTTAATGAATAGAAGAGGAGGTAAAAAGCAATATACCATTCCAGTAGGTAATAATTTTGTAAAATATATGATTGCCACTCCAAAAGCCAAAATATCCCAATTTAAATTTTTAAAGTTCAGCACAATTATGGATATATTTAATCTCTGAATTTTAGTCCTACTGTACAGAGGGAGCTTCATGTTACAAGTGGACGTGGGTGGTTCTAAGATTCATTTGCATAATTGTTAGTAATGCAGAACAGGGTACAGGCATCAACTGGGAAATACTCTTTTTTAAAAAGCCTGAATTTGCACAAGCAAATCTTGGTAAACTTCTTCAAAATACATAATATGTCATAAAAATAAAGAAAAATGCCACCAAATGTGTGGAATAAAATGAGAGAATCCATCAATAATGTCTTTAAGGAAAGCAAAGGCATTGACATTGCATAAAGTTGTTATGAGAACCAGAGAACATCAAAAATGTTAATACTTTTAGTTGGCTTGTCTTTAACTTTCAGAAACGTATTTTTCTAAATATTACTTTTTAAATTTACTATTGAGAATTTTTTGTTATGAATATCAGATATATTACTATTATTCTTCACTCCTTATTAGTACACTTCACAAACATTCAAGGGATAGTCTAACTAATTTATCTGCATTCTGTTGGGTTTGTGTTGATTGTGAGATGTTTCCCTGAAGAACTGAGGGAAGTTTGACAACAGTGTATGCATAATTGTAAGGGCGTTATGGTCTTTAAGGTTGGGAGCCACTTTTCTTTTTTTATGTAGGAAAAATAGATCTATATTTTATTTTCAACTTGTTTTAGGTAGAGAGTTTTAATGTGACTAACAAGTTATGACTCAAGCAGTTGTTGGTCTGTAATTAATTACAGGCCTAAGATCCATTAAAAACCCACTCTTCTGTGAGATTTCTAGCACTTGAGTCTTAGACTCACCAATCTTCTTTCTCTACCCTTAAGGTGTACCAAGTATAATCATTGTCTAATTAGAGCTGGTGAAAATGAGAATAGCATCTATACTGTCTGCACTTTTTGAAATGTTAAACAGTTGATTTTTCCTCTGACAATATTTTCATCGATTACTTATACCACCGTTACTTCTAAAACAGTTGATGCTTCCCATACTCAAATGAACAATGTGGTTTTTTTCTGGATGTACCGCATTCATAAAACAAAGTTGAAACTATAATGTGAAAAATTCTGATAAGATTTTTTTTTCCTGCTGAGCTCATGCTCTATTAAAAATCCCTGAAGTACCCACTGTTGAATTTTATAGACTCCTTTTGAAGATTCAGAGCCAAAACCTTTTAAATGATTTAGAAAAAGAAAAAAGAAGGAGGAATCCAATATGAAACAAACACACTTTGAATGGAGCTGACTCAGAAGAAAAAAGAAGCCATCAGAATAGAGTATTTGCAAACAAGGGGGAGAGATAACATCAAAAAGAGAGCATTGTATTTGCGTGGAGGCCAGGGGTACAGGAAAACTGACAGGAAAAGTTCCCATTGCTACCTGCAGGAAAATCTCATGCTACAACTCATCACACAGCAGGCGATGAGTGAGAATAAGAGATCAGGCAGCTGCCTGGGCTGCCACAGAAGATAGGGAAGTGGAGAGAACAAAGAATGCCAGAGACTAGAACCTACAATAAGGCAGATTAAAATGACCAGGGGCTGGGGCGGGGGCGGCTTCCAATGTCAAGTACAAGTGAGGCTGAATACAGTACAAGTTTCCACAGAAAGGATGTCATTAATAAAACAATATTCAACTATATATTACATAGCAGATGACTATTGTCATTGCTTGATATATTTTAGGAATCAGTAACTTTAAGGGCATATACAATATGTCTTCTTCATTTTCTTAGAACCTAAATGATAAATTAAATCTCTGCCACATCAAGTAGGTGTTCAAAGATATGACTCAGTTAAAAATTCTGATACATGTAAAATAACCAAGGTTTGAATTCCTTTAGCAAAAGGTTCCATGCTATGATTACAATGGTGTTCTTGCCTGAAGATACTCTTGATGCTGGATGTAACCTAGAGTTTATGACTGGGTCCATTCTTAGGGATATTTTCCTACATTCGTTTACGTATGTTCAAGTGAATCTTTGAAACTGTGTGTAATGTTGAGTCTATAGCAATAGGCAACATTAGGAGAATTCAATAGGAAGAGATTATTTACATGTTTTAAAACTAAGCCATGGCTAGCTTACAATAATTATCACACTCTTCTCTTGCCACATATAAGTCACCTCTCTCAGCTTCAATCTCATCATCTTTAAGTGAAATAATAACAATGGCAAACTCATAGGGTAATTGTGAAAATTTATATAAGACAAAAAATATAAAGCATTTATCGGAATAGCTGACCACTTAATAACTAGAAATGAATCAACAAATGTAAGTTTTTATTATTTTTAATTGTCAGTATGTTAAGTATAGAGGCCATTTCAATTTAGACCACCTCTGTATAAACAGCGAACTCAGCATATTGGTGCATAGCAAGTAACAGAAACTGAATATTAACTGAATAAATATTTTTAATATTTCTTAAATTAATACATATTAAGAAATAGTTCCTGCCCCCAGAATGAACACAATCAACTGGAACAAATAGAAAATTTAACTGACAATTATAAAAGAATATATTAAATGCTATCAAATGGTTAACTGAGAATACTGAAAGAAGGACTTACCTTTCTAACTGTATGATAGGGCAGACATCCTGAAAATTCCTTTTAAAACATCACCTAAAAAATGCATAGCTGAATTGGCAGGAAAGTAAGAAAGGTCCTCAAAGGCCAAATAAGAAGAAATCATGAATCCAAATAGAAGGCAGTTGGCATCTACCATGTGCTTCTCCCAGTGTCTAGTGGCCTCATGCTTGATCACACATAAACAGGGGAAAGGAGAAAAAGCCTAGGAGGGCTGCAGAAGTGTCTCAAGGAAAGCAAAATCTGTTTAAGGGTAACTATCACAGAGAAATAGTAAAAAAGGGTAGGAAAACTACTTTGCAAAGCAAGAGACTAATGAAATTAATTTGTCTCAACAGTAGCTCTTGCTAGAGGGAGGAAAAAAGTTTCCACTGAGAACTACAAACCAACTCTTACATGAAGTCTGTACTTTAGTTTATACAACTTGTGTGTTCTCCCAAAATCTAAGTTTACACCAGACACAAATAAAAGAAAATATTCTCTGGAGGAATACACTTTAACTCAGGACTTCAAGAATTCTCACTTTATATACCCATGAGCTAATATGAGTGAAGGTCAGCAAAAGAAACAAATGCCAGGATCAGACCCTCAAAGATTGAACATGTTGTATTTTTGCCACTTCAGAATATAAAATAGACATGTTAAAATTGTGTAAGGAAATAAAAAGGATTCCACAAGTGTGACTAAGGAACAAAGGAACATTAGAAATAACTAGGCACCATAGTTGAAAAAAGGAATGAGCAAAACTTCTAGATATATATATAGGATGTATGTGTATGTGTGTAATAAATGTTAGCTAGCATTGTAGATACAGCTGAAAAGAGAATTAGTGAAGTAGAAATTAAATGTGAAGAAATTACCTAGAATGCAATATAAAGAAGAAAAATATAAAAATTTTTGAAAGAGGAACATTTAATTAGAATTCAGAGAGAATAAAGAATATGGGGAAGAGAAACATTCCAGAACATGATTGTAAGAAATTTCTAGAATTGAAGAAAGATGCCAACTATCAGTCAAGCAACCAAATTTATCTTAAGTGGATTAATGCAAAGAAATCCATACACATCATATACAAACCATAGAACACAGAAGATTCTTACAAAAAGCCAGAGGGAAAAGCAAATAACCTAAGAAAGAGTGACAATTAGACTACCACTGATTTCTCAGCAGCAACAATGTAATAAAGAAGATAGTAGGATAATTTTAAAGTTCCAAAAGATAAATAAATTACTGGCAAGTAAAATTGTATGTCTTTCAAGAACAAAGACAAAATTATTTTTAGTTATTTAAAAAATAAATATAAAAACCTAAACTAAAGAATTTATTATGAAGAAACTCTCACATTTTTTTTTGGAAAGATTTATTTTTTTTAAGATATTTATGATAGAGAGAGAGAAGCAGAGACACAGGCAGAGGGAGAAGCAGGCTCCATGCAGGGAGCCTGATATGGGACTCGATCCTGGAACTCCATCACACCCCGGGCCAAAGGCAGGTGCTGAACCGCTGAGCCACTCGGATCCCTGAAAGATTTACTTAAATTTAAAAAATCAAATTATCCCAGAAAGGGTATCTCTTCTGAAAGATAATAAATAATGGTGAGCAAAATTATATAAATATAAACAAATGAATCTTAAAAACTAATTGTCATAGTGTTTAAAAAAAAAAAAAAACACTGAAAAACAATAGCAAATAGATTTGGAAGAGATTATCAGAATGGAAGTATTCCAAGAAAGGAAAATTTTCCTCAAAGGAAGATCTGAGATGCAAGAAAGAATGGTGGGGGGGGGGGGGGGAGAATGGTGGGCAAATAAAAAAAGTAAACACATAGATAAATCTAAGTAAACACTGACAATAAGTAATTAAAAAATAGTATTTCATTTTCACAATAAACAAAACAACTAAAACCTAGGCAACAGCATGTAGTTGGTGGGGTAGTAATCAGGGTTAAAATGTTCAAAGGCTCTTGTATTATTCCAGTAAAGGGTAAATATATTGATTAAATATAAACTTTAAGCTAAATATGCATATTAGAAATTAGAGTGAGCACTAAATTAATAGAATTCAAGAGTATAATTCCAAAACTAGTAAACTGGAAAACTTATAAAAATAAGCCAATTAATCCAAAAAGGCTAAAAGGAAAAAAATTAGAAAAAGCTTAAATATACTGCTAACCTAATAAGTAAAAATAAACTAAATGCTTGAATTAAAGGACAAAGATTGACAGATTTTTTTTTAAAAACTAACTATATTGTGATTATAAGAAGCACACTTAAAAATACAACACAAAAATATTAAAAATAAAATCATGAGAAAATATGTACCAAGAAAAGTAACCAAAAAGAAGTTGGCATTGCTATATTAAAAGCAGAAAAATAGGGGTGCCTGGGTGGCTCATTTAAGTGTCTGCCTTCAGCTCAGGTCATGATCTCAGGGTCCTGGGATCAGCCTTGCATCAGACTCCTTGCTCAATGGGGAGTCTACTTCTCCCTCTCCCGCTGCCCCTCCCCCTGCTTGTGCTCTTCTCTCTCTCTCAAATAAATAAATAAAATCTTTTTAAAAATAAGCATAAAAGCAGAAAAATAAAACTTTAAAACAAAAAAATTATGAGAGATAAGGAGGGCTAATACATAAAATAAAACATTAAAAATTGGCAGAGCTTTAAGAAGAAACAGACAGACCCAGTATGCTAAGTATAGGGCAACAATGCATTCTCAGCAATCCAGGGTAGGCGCTGGGGAAGGAAGATGATACTAGGGCTAAGATTCAAAAGATCCCAGGTGTCAGCCAGATAAACAGGATAGAACTGCTAAAGGAAAACAAGTGCACAGACCCAGAGAACATAGCACTTCTGGAAAACTGAAAGTACTTTGATATGACTCTGTACATAGAGGGCAGGCAATGAAGAGGAAAAAATGAACTACAAGTAGGAGTTTTATACATTTTGTTAGACTTCATCTTGAAGACGTGGAGAGTCAGTGAAGACTGTTAAGCAGATGAACGTCATGATCAAATTTTGACTTGAGACCAATAATTCTGGTGGTGTTGGGCTTAGTGACTTAGATGGAGTCCAGACTGGGTCTGTGAGGAACCTTCTGGTCTCAGAATGAGGGGATGATGCAGTAGTGACAGCAACTCCAAACCAACTATGTCAATCCACATTTTGCGAGTCTTAACTTCTCTCTAGAGTGCCAAGATAATGAGTTTCCTGCTTCATCTAGCCTTGGTGAATATCCATCCTTTGGTCATATGTAGGGATATCCTATTTTCCCACCACATTGCATTACAGGATAGTCCTTCATTCACCCATCAATTTATTCATTTATTCATTCAATATTTTTTGAGCAAATTACTATTACAAAGTACCCTTTCATAGGATTAAGGGTACAGCAGCAAGCAAAAGGGGAAAAATATCCCCTGCCTTCCTTGAGTCCACATTCTGAGTATCTGTATGTATGTGTAGAAAGATAGAGACAATAAACATAATATATAAGTAAATTATAAGTGGTTAAGGAGTGTTAGAAAGTGACAAGTATTACAGAAAAATAAAAGAGGGTAGAGAGATAGTGCTTGAGCAAACAAGGAATTAAATTTTAAGTAAGTGCTCACAGGGAGAACTTGCTAGAAGGAAATATCTGAACTAAGACTTGAAGGTGGTGAGGAAGTAAGCTGTGGAAACATCTGAAGGAAGTGTTCCAGGCAGAAGCAGGGTCCCTTTAACATTTATCACATCTATTGACTCAAATTACTTAAAGCAATTATTCTGACAATTGAAATTTTACTTTTGATGCTTCCTAGGAAACATATCTTATATACAGCCCTACTTCTCCCATGGGATTGGAATATTACATTTAAAGAGGAAGTGATTTAGAAAACAGCCATGAATACACAGAATTACCCAGTGCCTTGAAGTTTTTCTTTTTCTTTTCTGGTATTCAACCCAGCAGCTCTCACTGTTACCTCTGTAGAGATTTGGCTTTTGTATAGCAATTTGAGTGGCATTGAGCTTTGATAGATGGTCATAACATCTTTGTTAGACATGATATACAAATTGTTCCAGAAGATTATGCTGCAAATTTTTATTCTGAAAGCAAGAAAGGCTAAAAAAAAACCCCCACAAATTTCTTTGTAAATCAAATATTAAGAGATGGTGAAAATGAATTTCCCTCCAGCTTTGTCTCAGTTGACAATTCTTTGGGATAAGGTTGATTATTTTCGTGATTCCTCATGGAACTGTCAGAGCTGCGTGATTAAGTGAAAACTAGCAGAAGGAGATTGTATAAAGAATATTATTCACACAAAACTGTTTCTTTTGGAGGCTAAAGAAGAACATTTGTCTTACATAGAGGGAAATTTAGGCACTTTACTTTGGTTGTCTTATTTTAATGATCAAAAATAGAGTTTTTAATTTGGTATGATAAGAGGAGAAATTAATCTCAGAGAGAGTAAATAATATGGTCACACAAGTATCATGTAGTGAGACAAGGATTTTAATTAGATCCTTCCCTGGAAACTAAAGTCCTGGACGTAGACTCTTAGCCATCAGTGGTTTCCTTCTTAATGAAAAAGATTCTCACTTGAAGATGCTCATGAGAACACATACATAGGCCTCAGGTCCATACACTCATATACAGGTTCAATGTGGGGTCTGGGAGTTTGTAATTTTTAAAAAGCTCTACAAGGATATAGATGCTCATCCCCAGTTGAAAACCACCACACCATGCTACTTTAATTTCAGCTGAGGTGCAAAATGACAAAATTGCTGGCCATAGATATGAAGAACAATTCAGAAGCATACCATTAAGAGTGCGATTATTTTTTTTAATAAGATCTTTGAAGAGAAAAAAAAAAGCATGCAGTTTTAAAGGATTATTTAAGAGATATAGCACCAAAGAAAATTAGGGTTAAGAAGAACATTAACTAAAGAAAAGAAAAAAAAAGAACACTAACTGATACTTTAAATTATTCATTACCATTTACAATATAATATAGTCAGTTTACATGTTATTCAACCACTGGTGATATATTCATAACTTACCTGTAATAGTTCTAAACATTTACTTAATATTTACCTAGATATATATTGAAACTTTTTAAAAAATGGAAAAATGACCTTTTCCCAAGACGTATTTTTCTTACATTGATAATATCTGATATTAATTATCAAAGATTTATAAAGAAGTACAGCTCAGAAGATTTTTATATCCATTCCAGAGAATAAATCTACTAGAAAATCAAGTGAGATCCTTACTAGGTGAACTAGGCATATTCTAAACTCCAGAAGTTGGACATTACAGAAAATTTTCTTTCATTTTAAAACAGTATGCTTGAGTCACAAAACTTAATACTATCAATATAAACATGACTTGAGTTCCAAAAGTTTCTTAGGAAGTCTATTAAATTATAATGAGATTATTTGTAAATTACAATAAAATGCCCAATAAGAGTTTGCACCATTGTAATTGAAATGTTATATAATTGCCCTGAAAAATAGTAGAAAACAATGCATCTACAATTATAGTATTTTAATCAAGTCTTTAAGTTGATTTCTATAGTGAATATAAATGCATCATTGGAAATGTCATACAGAAAGCAAATTTTAACTTTGTATGTATACTGTGCCCTAAAGGCACCCTCTGTAATTGTTTACTCAGTAAAATGTATTGATGATGATCTCCATTATATGTTAGAGGAAGATTATGGAGGAAAATCACATATACCTGGATGTTTAAAAGATATTTTAGAGTAGTAGTTCTCAAACTTCAATTACTAAGCAACCAAGGAGCCTATTTAAAGTGCAGATTTAGGCTTGAATTACAGAAATTCATATTCAGAAGATCAGAAATCTAGGAGTCTATATTTTTAACAAATACAAAGTAAGAGGCTGTAAAAGTTTGTCCATAAATGTTTTGCTTTTCACTCTTTGTCCTGGTATAATTCTTAATAACAACTTCTATTCTCAGTGTACTCATTTGAATGATAAATTATGGTCAGCTGAAGTTTCGAGTCCCTGGTACTTCCCAAAGTCTCTGAAGTGGTAGAAAGTAATGCTCCTAGAATTCCTAGACACCCACACATACAAACACCATAGTCACTGATGCCTTCAGCTGTGTGATGGTCACTGAGCTATCTCTCAAAAATTCACAGAAAACTCTAGTACTATAGAAACTACTCCAAAGGAAGTCTCCTTTGTTATTCTCTTCCTGGGGAATCCTCAGAAATCTTTCTTTTTCTAGTAAGTTCTTAACTTCCACATGCTAGTATTATAGTCATTCTGAGGAAAATGAATAACAAGAATTAAAAAATAAACACAAATATGTAGAAAGCAAAGCATATTTTGGTAATGGTGAGAACAGAATACTCCAGGAACAGAAGAGGATGAAACTGTAGATTGGCCCACTTGGGGCTCAAAATAATGGAGAGTTTTACTGTCTCTGATGACAATTATTGAAGATTTTTTTATAAGAAAATGAGGGCCAAGGGACACCGGTGTGGCACAAGTGGTTAAATGACCAACTCTTGATTTCAGCTCAGGTCATGGTCTCAGAGTCATGAGATCCAGCCCTCTATGGGCTCCATGCTCAGCATCAAGTCTACTTAGGATTCTCTCTCCCTCTCTCTGCCCCTCCTGCTTCTGCATTCATCATTCATTCTCTCTCTCTCTCTCTCTCTCTAATAAATAAATCTTTAAAAAAAAACAGAAAACAAAAAGAAAAAGATAACGAGGGCCAGTCAGCTGAAATTGTTTCTTTTTTTTTTTTTTTTGGTATATATGAAAATACCTGGTAAACAATAAAGGCTACGAACCATTATCAGGGTCATTGGGGGTTCAAAAATATAGAACCAAGAGAATAGACAGAGAAAGAAAAGTGGGAAAAAAAGAAAGAAAGTACCAAATGGTTGAGAGCAAGCCATGGCTACATCAGGACATCCTGGAAGTGTGAGGAGGTTAAGGACCACAGACTAAAATTCATGGCTCTGTTGGTGTAGTGGAGGAGAATGGAGTAGAAACTTTTCTAAGACTAATTTCAAGATTAAAGAACTTTCAAAAAATATTTTTACCTGACAATTCCCAATGCCTTTATAAAAAACAAGGCTGTGTCTTTCCTGTCTACCAAAAACCTGTCTCTCCTGTCCATACTACCAATATAGACCAAGGAATTTTTTCCTTGAATATTTTGTTTATCTTCAGCAATAAATTTAAAAGTACTAACAATCTGCTATTTAGCATCATATGTGTGCAAAGTATTTTTTATTAATGAGTAATGAATGACACATGAGGGAAAATGTCTGTCTACTTATGTATATATTATCAAGAAAATAATTTCATGTTCTAATTTTTCAGTTAAACATTTTAACAAAAACATTTTTCCTGATATTACATATTCTTCTCAAAAGTCATTTTTAATAACCATATGCTATTCCAACTTGCCCAAGTACCAAAATTTCTCAACAAACATCATTCTTCTTTGATACACTTAAGATTCTTTTTCTTAGGGCACCTGGGTGGTTCAATTCGTTAAACGTCTACCCTCAGCTTGGGTCATGATCTCAGAGTCCTGGGATTGAGCCCCATATCAGCCCCCTGCTCAGCTGAGAGTCTCCTTTCCTCATCCCTGCTTGTGCTCTTTCTCAAATAAATAAATAAAATCTTTTTTAAAAGAAGATTCATTTCTTGTACATATATTATTGAAATGAATCTCTCTATACATAATGTTTTTCCTTATCTCCTATTATTTTCTGGGGATTCATTCATAATAGTAAAATTATTGGGTCAAGCAGTATGAGTATTTTTGAGATAAATGATACATATTTCCAAATTACTTTGAAAATAGAGTTGTACTCTGCAGTATGTTAAATTTATCATTTTATTATTTTGATAATAAATTATGTTTATTTTTCTTAATTTGAATCACTTTGATTACTGGTTGAGTCTATCTATTTACTCATAAATTTTACTTTGTTGTAAGTTTTCTATTTGTATTACTTATTATTTGTGGTCATAATGTTCTTCTTAAAGATTTCGAAGAATTTTATAGCCCATGGTTATCATCATATTATTGACAATACTATATTTTTTCCAACAAGATTGTTATCTACCTGTTGAAGATTTCTGTATATTCTTTTTGATCACATAGACATTTAAATTTTTATTACTTTTACTCTGTTATTTTGTACATTCTTTTAAAAGTATACCCTTATATTGATTTTTTAATTAAGCATTTATATTTAAATAAGTTTAAGAATAAGTTTATTTGGGATTTTATTATTTACAGCTATCCCCAGTATATATCACCTTTCTTCTTGTTGGTAAATGGTATAAAAGAAAGACTCCAGATCTTTTCTTATCAATAGCCAGATACTTGTCTTACAACAATTTATTAGTCCTTTCCTTCTCCACTAACTGTGGCATTTCTTTCAGTATAAGTAGAATGAACTTTGTGTATACTTCATTCTAGGCTCTTTTACTTCTTTGATATATCTATTCTTATGAAATTGCATACCATTTTAACTATTATACTTTATATTTTGATTAAAAAGAAACTATCAAAACAGTTTATAGCAAGTCAGGATAATTTTACTTCATCTGGACTAGAAATTCTGAGTTCCAACCATCATGTGTAAGATAGATTAGTTCAGAATGCTAAGTAATCGAGTAAAAACTTTTCATAAAAATTGAGTTTTAGGTACTTTTCTTTCTTTCAAGAGCAGGAGGTCACTTAAGAGATGGAAAGTTCCAAACCCACATCATTAAGAGAATAAAGGATTAGTAGTGTCTTTTTCTGTTAATTATTTCCAACCACCTTTCAAGCTGTGACACCAAAGGAGATGTAAGCTTTTTCTTTTCCTAAATGATTAGTACACATAATGAACCATGACAAGTAATTATCATGACCCTTGAAATTCTAATATGTAGGAACATTGCCACAGTGTTATTTTTAAACAGATCCCCTAAATTGTTTTCTGCTTAATCTTTTAAATAACATAGCCTGAAAATGCTTAGCTTTCAAATTAGTTCTAAACCTGCCCAAATGCCAGCTTTTTATCTTACCACTGTAGGATGAAGTCCTCTGCTGCACCATTTCCATCTTCACTGAGAAGAATCCCAATGAGAAATGGTGTCAAATGTACAAAGCCAATACTGACTAAGCTAGAGTTTGAGTCCACACCCTCCTGAACACCATTTTATTACTCTTTCAACCTTGCCCTCACAACTTCCGTATCTTTCCATGCCATTGTTTCATTGCCTCATTGAGACATAGTAGATCATTCCCATCCAGGAGAGGTATGCATATTTTCTTGCATTATAAAACAATGTACAATATAGCTGAGTCTGAACCAGTAATATTAATAGAAAAGTGTTGACAGGAAAAGGCATTTTCTTCCTCAAGTGCCTTTACCTACTTATATACATTTGTTCAACATTTCTATCATCAAGAATTCAGATGTCTTATCTTTATTTTTCCTCTAGACATTTAAAAATATGTGAAAGAATATACTTTACCCACAAGCAGATTTTCTATATCCATTTAATTATGGCTCCAGAGAGCATTTATCAACAGAAGCTAAACATATGGACTTTCTAAAATTAAGAAAACCTTTTTGGAACTTTAAGAGACTTTTGAATAGTGTTGGATGCAACAAGCTGTAGTGAATTATTCAAAAACAGGATATCAAAGGAATAGAGAAAACTATTTTGTGCTATAGAACCAAAACTCTGTAAACTAATATGTAATGATATTCAGGATTGTTTAATTTGGTGGCATGGAAGAAAATCAAATGAATTGAAGGAATTTTTATAAATCTTTCTTTTTTTTAATTAAAGATATCTGCTAAATTGAATATGCCATCTCTGCTTTACTCCATGTTCAACAGTTTCTTCATATAAATTGAGAAAATGCATTTCATTTCATAAATGTTCCTCATTCTCTGCAATGAAAAAATAACACATAGTTTAATATTCTTATGAAATTAAAAAATAAGAAAGAAAAATCCTCAACAGACCTTTCTATTTTAGCATCCTGGTGATATTTTAAATCTTCAAATATTTCAAAAATGGAATAATAACATTTCAATGGGAAAGCTTTCAAACAAAAGGTAAAGCTATAGAGGCATAGTTAGATCTTAAATCACTTGAAAGAAAAGTGTAAGTGTAAGGGAAAAAGTTACAGGTAATAAGATTTAATAGTTGTGAGAAATATCAGACAAAAACAGATAGTGTTCTCTAGAGAAAATAGCTTTGGGGCGTGATACAGAGTGAGGTTTTAGAAATAAAACAGAAACAGTAATAGCAGAAAAAGAACAAGAATTAGAAGATTAAATCAGAAGATAGTACATAAGAAATCCCAGCACTTACTCCTTGGTCAATCTGATAGAACTTTAAAGCACTAAGAATAAATTTTCCCAAAGTAAGAATGATAACCTTTGTCAACATCAGACTGTTTCTATGAATGGGAGCTAAGGAAAGGTGATGATTGTGGCCCCTTAACTGGGAAAACAATCAATGTACACCATGGCTTGAGTCCAGAACTCATGCCATAGCAATGAAAATAGGGCCATGATGAGGGCCAGTGCTCCTATTTGGAGATCACCATTTTTCTTTTTGCAGTTTACTTAGTTAGCTTCCTTAATATAAAATATAGGCAATTTCAAGCAAAGATACCTAAAAAAAAAAAAAAAAAAAAAAAACCTAGAAATTTCTAAATAGACTGCGACTAATGCAGAAAAGAAAAAGTTCCAAACGGATAATCAGTCATGGACAATTTTACATGAAGTAAAATCAAAGATTTAGGACATCCCATCAGGACTTCAGACATCAAACTCGTGTTCAGTGGATAAAGTAAAAGTTGATTATCAGTGAAAACAATTGCAGAATTTTCCTTACTGTTAAATGTTCCTCAATGTCTTTAATGCAGTTATATCTTCCATAATAAAATGTAAGAAGATAGATGTAATCCTTTATCAAATACAACTCAGTTTTTTACTGGAATCACATGATACACGCACATTACTACCACCTAATGGTGATACATTCAAATTGCAGAAATAGTATTTTACTATACTGCTAATCTGATCATTATTTCTTACATTAAGCTGTGGGATTCATTATGTTTTTATTGATAACACGTTTCTTTCCTTTTTAAAATATTTTATTTATTTATTCATGAGAGACACAGAGAGAGAGGCAGAGACATGGGCAGAGGGAGCCTGATACAGAACTTGATCCCAGGACCCTGGGATCATGACCTGAGCCAAAGGCAGATGCTCAACCACTGAGCCACCCAGGCATCCCTGATAACACGTTTCTAATAAAATGCCAATAAAGCTATTGAATCTAGAGCTAGATATGAACTTAAAGTCCATTTCTTTTAAAACTATAAAGGTTAAGTCTGTTGTTACACACATTTAGTGATAGAAATAAGTCATCTACCAGTCTATATAAATGCTTATATTGAATAATATGAGAATTACATTTTTATTACTATCACATGTGAAGCATTCTCTTCGCTATCATTCTTCACCTGATTAGTTGACTACCATGTAGACACCGATAAATTTTAAACCTTTTCATTTATAATCATTCTTAGAGAATGGCAAGGACTTTTTGTGTGTTGAGGCCACTAAATTATTGCCCAGTGTACCATTCTCCTGCACATACTTCTTTAACCCATGCCAGAATCTCCTACTCTTCTTACTCAAATACCCTTGGACTCTAAATTTGGTTGATTGGAGTCTCTGAACTACTTTGTAAATGAGAAGCTGAACGGGAATAAAAATGAACATGAATTCATTGTAACAGTGTTGTATGGTGACAGAAGGCAGCTATACTTGTGGTGAGCACAGCATAATGTAATCAGTTGTCAAATCACTATGTTCTACACCTGAAACTAATACAATATTGTGTGCCAACTACAATTTTAAAAATGTAAAAGTTTAAAAGGACATGAGGTGGCTGGGTGGCTCAGTTGGTTAAGCATCTGACTCTTAATTTTGGCTCAGGTCATGACCCCAGGTTTATGAGATCAAGCCCCAAGTGGAGAGAAAGATTCTTTACCTCTGCTTCTCTCTCTCTCTCTCTCTCTCTCTCTCCCCCTCCCTCCCTCCCTCTCTAAAAAAAGAAAATAGGACAGTTCAGCCCCAATTTATGTCTTCCTGGATTATTTATTTTTTTAAAAATTAACTTATTCGAGAGAGAGAGAGCATGCATATAAGTGGGGGGTGGGGAGGGCAGAGGGAGAGAATCTTCAAGTGGACTCCTTAATGAGCATAGAACCCGATAGGGGCTCAGTCACAGGACCCATGAGATCACAACCAGAGCGGAAACCAAGAGTTGGATGCTTAACCATCTGAGCCACCCGGCAGCCCCAGGATTATTTAAATAAATTACAATTTCTTATTTAAAATAATGAACATGAATAAGAATATATAAAAAGTGGCAAACACAAATGTGACTTAGTACTCTGTTATGAATTGCACTGAGCAAGTATAGAGATTCATCAACTTTACATCAGCTGATCACCTCAGGCAGCAAATTGGAAATGTGTGATGGAAAACACAGATTTCCTTAGATATCTGCAAGGGAGGATGGGTGAGAAGGACCTAAGAAAGGTCACACACAAAGGCTCCATGACTCCAGCTGGGGCCAATATTGGATTGTGAACAGCTTTGTTAGCTGCACTAAAAAGCTTCAGACTTTATCCCAAGAGCAATGGGAAGTCCATAAGGAGCTTATACCAGGAAGATAACATAATGAGATTTGTTTTAGAAATCTCCTGTGGTTTTAATGTGAAGAATGGAGAAAGAGCACTCAGAGGGGTGAATGCCGAGACACGTAGATCCCTAGAATGGTGCCTGGCAAATAAGAGGGACTGATAAACAATAGGTGAGTGTGTGTGATAGCAGAGAGACCAATTGTGATGCTGTTGCAGAAATCCAGGCAGGAGAGAGGTTTACTGGGCCAGCATGGTAGCTTGTCATCAAATGTGCATTAGGATTAAGTGTTCAATACAAGTCTGCAAAGCTAAGGACATCTTATGTATTTATATTGTGTGCCTTGATCCAAAGAAAAAGTTCTCAATTTTGTTAGACGAGATAGCATTTGCTTTTTAGCAGTTTCCTTTCTTTAAAGATGTTGTCTTTTACCACTAAGTTGCAGTTCTTCTGAGCTGGCAGTTTTGCTGATGACCTCCATGCTTTGGAAGGCTTGCCCATACATTTTTTTCTTTCTCGTTTGGCCGTGTACATAATTCTCTCTTCTTCACAGCAAAGTTCAAACACATACGCTTTCTAATCATTAACATAGAGGGTAGGAAGAGATTGAAGAACATTCGGGAGTAAGCAGATGCACATCTGGTGCGTTATTGTAGAGAATCTCTATCAATTGATGGCATTATCATTCTGAATGTTGACAGATCAATCTTAGGTAGAATTCAGAATACTCACCAAAAATAGTTCATTACTCATGGAGGATCATCATATGTTGCTGGCAACACAGGGACGTGCACATAGAAGGGAAATGGAAGAGATTTGCTGGGTTTATTAATCTGTAAGTTTTCCATAATGAACACTAATGGATTAATTAGATATGTTTCTTAAACTTATGGGTGCTTTCCCTAGACAATAAAGCTTCCCACCTCCTTTTAATCTAGGATCCTTGCTTAGTTTCAGACCTGTTTGTGATTTCTCAGGACTGGCAACAACCGTTTTCCTTTTTGCTGAAGTAATCAAAGTTTGTAGCCTTATATAATGCAAAATGCTCAGTCTTCGTCATCAGATTGATTTAGGTCTTGGGACACTTCACTTGGCAGCCATGTGGGAATTGTCAAACTTTTCTGAGCCTTTTCTCTGTCTTATAAGCAATAATAATCACAGTCTCAGATACTCAAATAAGTGCTTGAGGAGTTTAGATTATGTTAAAAAGTCTACCACGCTGCCAGGCACATAAAAGGAAGTTAATAAAAGTTATATAATATATGCCTTTATGACCATTCTACCTATAAAAAAGTTCTGCAAAGATATCTTTGTCATATTTAAAACACTAGATGGGCTAAAAATATTTTTAAATAGAAGAAGAAATATTTTTAATAAATTTATTTATTTTAAATAAATGGTGTTATTTGAATTATATATTTCTATTCAGAAGATTTCATTAAATTCTTTAAAAATGGCATGCACTCTGCATTCTTCTTTCATTATATAAGCATTAATCTTAATTTAATTTAGATAAAAATACTAACTTGAAGTGTTTGGAGTGTTAACTGCAATCAGATGTGTTTTCCACTATCTCTTTTCTTAGCACCAGTAGATGTCAGTCAGATTTTAACCAGTGGTATTGGTGATACTAAACAAGCTTGGGAAACTCTCAAGTTAGCCTTTACAGTAAGATTATACAAATTTGAATAAATTTGATCATCAAGGCTACCAGATAATCATGAGAGTTTAGAATAATAAGTGGGACTGTGTCACCCTATATCCTCTTGAACAGTGATTCCCATTTTGTATCCTGAGGACCACTGAGAGAGTTGTGGCTAGAGGTGTGCGAGTCCATGGGTTCTGTTAAGCATTGTCTGCAGAAAATCAGCATTACATATCCCATGTATGTGCACAGCTGTTTTACAAAGGTATACAGATTCTAATTGGATTAGAAAAATTCATTCGAAGGCTTCACTGAGTTTGAGTAGTGTTTCATTATGTGCTTTCTCAACTAATAGTTGCATAAAGTACAACTGCTCTCATGCGGAACCTTTGAACATTTTAAACAGAGTCCTTGTGCTTGAATTGAAGGTCAAGGACTTGGAGTATAGCAACTTGGAACAGAAAAATTATGGCATGTCCAGATGGCATTTGGAGAGGTTACTAACTGTCCAAGCTGAGGAATAATGTCATGGGGAACTTCATAAAATAGAATACTAAAGATACCACAGAAAAGCTAGGAAGGATGCCATGGGCTTGTTTATTGATGAGGGAAAGGGAAGCAAGATAATTTTTAGTCTGCAAATTTATAAATTTGTTTTAATACCAGATGTAGGTCCCTCAAGGGTGGGATTATCAAGTCAGCAGAGAGGCTGTCTTTCAGGAACAGGCTGCCCTGTGAGTTCAACCTTCTTCAGCGCTGATTAGAGGGGGAATGTGAGAGCTGGTCACACATTTTGAGACCCAGCTTCCCACTGACACATCTGCCATTCCACAGGGCTCTCTCTTCCCCCATTTTAAGTGTGAAAACATGAATATAAAGCCCAGTAAAAGCAGGTTTTAAAAAAGTAAAATAAAACAGGAAAACTTATGTTGCTATGATAAAAGAACCACCGAGATCCTAAAGAGCTGAGGGAGTGAATCTCGGTTTCTTTACCGTAAAGGGCATTCTATGAAAATAAGAAGTTGTGGGGAGTGGGGGGGGGCAAGGAGGATGAGGTAGCTTTGCAGCCAGTGGTGGCCATAGGAGAGTCATTGGTTGAATCCCTACACTCAAGCCTCAAGCCAGGGACTTAGGCAGTTGTGTATTTATATACCTGGGTTGGAGGTGGTAGCAGAGAGCCTTTGGAAGAATGCAAGCTCAGCATGTCTCCTGGTCAAAGGAAACATGCAAAACGTAAACCAACTAAACACTCAGCTGTCTCTGGCTTGTTCTCCCCACTCAGTAGAGAAACGTTGCTTTTTCTATGGCTCTGCATTTTCAAAAAAGATGTGGAGAGAAAAGTTAGATCAGTGGTATTTTGATACTAAACAAGCATGAGAAACTCTCAAGCTAGACCCTGTGGTAAGATTATAGAAATTAGAAAGAATAATACAAGCACCAGAAAATAGAAACCATTAATTTAAAAAAAGGTCAAGGAGTTGGGGCTATTTAGTTAAACATAAGAAATGCCAGAGGAAAGACTTAATAATGGCTTTTAGCAAAAACAAATATGTTGCAGTGAAAATGTAAATTATTTTTTTTAACCACTGAGGTAAAAAAAGAAGTAGCCAGAGATGGCAGCAAGGTATATTTAGGCTAGACATGTTGAAGACTTCTAGGTTATAAGGGATGTCTATTATAAATAAGGAGAGTATGGTTTTGCTGCTTATGATGTAGTTTGGCTTCAAAGATATTTTGCATTTTCTTTCTAAAAGATTAAATAGGGATGCCTGGGTGGCTCAGCGGTTGAGAGTCTGCCTTTGGCTCAGGGTGTGATCCTGGGATCTGGAATCGAGTCCCACATCAGACTCCTTGCAGGGAGCCTGCTTCTCCCTCTGCCTATGTCTCTGCCTCTCTCTGTGTCTCTCATGAATAAATAAAATAAAATCTTTAAAATTAAATAACTATGGGTTCTTTGCTTCCAAATAAAAAGTTCACATTTTTTGCTTTTGCTTGTCTGAAAAAATGACCCCAAAGAATGAGAAAAAAATTAATCAAATGGCTTCCATATTAAGTAATTTGTTTTAATTCATCCCAAATATTCATTCCTTAAATCGCCCTGAAAATAGAAAATTCTATCTTAAGTATTTAAAGTTTTGGAAAACATTATCTCTTTAAAATAAGACATGTATGTGTCTATACTAAGAACTTGAAAATTTTGTAGGACAACAGACTTTTTCCTGTGTAATGAGATTCACTTGTGTATACACACACACACACACACACACAGGCACAGTGACTAAATTTTAAGTGATGTCAAAAATTTTCAACCATTAGAAAAATGACAAATTTATTCACTGTACTTCTGTTTACACATCTAACTTTGTGTAATTATTTACATAAGATCCTGCTTGAATATTAACACACAAAAACAAATCAGGCTGGAAACAGAATATTTGAAATTCATAGACACTACTAAAAATCATGATTAATACCAAGATGATCACCTAAACCAGAATTTGCACAGAAATTCAAGTGCAAACAGAGCCTCACACATTGAATTTGCTTGTTGAATTCTTCCCTAGACTATGGATATTAAGTGGCTTTGGCTTTATCCCTGGTAGATAATCTTGGAGAATTGAGACATACCTCTAGAATCAATCTTTTGAAAAAAATATTAAATTATTAAAATTGAGCTCTTTTACATAACCCCAAAAACTACAGTGGCAGAGCAAAATCATCAGCAGTTTCTATGGCAGCAATTTCTCATTTTATGTCTTCTTCCCAGTCACTTTATTCTACAGGATTAGTAGTGGGTATTAATTCCTAAACAAAATAAAAACATCATGTTTAACCTCGGCATTACATGGCCATAACCCAATAATTTCCAGATATTGTGCTTGTCTGGAAATATTTAATATGAAACTGATATTAGCATGCTCTCTTAGATCTTTCAAGGGAAATAGGTAGGGGAGAAAATCTAAGTGAGCCAAAGGGGAATAAAATATAGGAATTGTACTGATAACAAGGAGGAAGAAGATTACTATAACAAGAGCCAGTGCACACAGTCAAGGTACTCCTCCTTAGGAATAGTTGTGCAGAGACCACTGCTTCCTGAGCAATGGAGGACAGGAGACTGCTTTGTTTAGCTTGATTTTTCCAGCTATAGTTCTTAATAGTAAACTTTCTCAGATCTGAAAGGGAAAACATTTTCCCCGTTGTCAATTCCTTTGAGGTGGAAGTGAATTCTTCCCTTCTGTACCTAACTCTTAAGTAAATCTGTGATTTTCTGACACAACTGCAGTCTTCTGCAATATTTGATTTAGTGATTTTGCCTTTATTTATAAACAAAAAAGTGATTAATCTTGATTTATCAACAGTGACATATTAAGGAGCAGACTGAAAGAATATTCTAGCTTTATTTCATTTAAGCTTGAAAAAAATGGGAGGAAAAAAGTCTAACCTTTCAATACTTAATATATCTAACTTCTCAGTACCTCTCGATAGTTGTCTGGTCTGTGGGGACACAGTTTTTCTATAGACAATTGGCCCGTTCTAGTGACCAATCAGTGGCTCTCAGAGGCTGGGAGAGACAGGCAGCAGTGTTACATTGGGCAGGGGCCTGCTGCACCCCGGTAAGGGTTCCTTTCCCAAGAGTGTTACCATTCCATGACAAACCAGGGAACCTCCCTGGAGGTTGAGAGGACTGGTGATCTAGAGGAGGGGGCAATAAGGAGTGTCTGAATATGCCTCCCTGGGAACAAGGAGAAAATCCACATCCCTGTGCTTTCTGGGCCATTTCTACCTTTGGCAGTGATGTTTCCTATGAGATGGATAATGCCTCTGAGGTGTACCCTCAGTCAGAAGTTGCAACTTACACAGTCACCTGCAGGCTGTCCTTTAAGAGGTGCTAGGCAGACCCTGCATTGAAATACACATATGCCTAATACTTTTTTGAGAATTTTCACTTCCTTGTTCTCTTCTCACACCATGAACTTATACTCTGGCCCTGAAGGAGTGAGGCATTAATGTTCTTGTACACTCACAGGAGTGAGTTGTCTGTCCAAGAAGAGGGTCAGGGCAACTCCAGAGGAGTTGCTCAGGGCACTGAAGGAAGAGCTGATGCAGAAAGAAGGTAGAGAAGCAACAGTCTTCAAAATTGCCTTGCTGTCATAACCACGGACACCTCTGCTGCTGCTTATCTCCCACGGCATGTGGTAGAAATAAATTAGCCTGAGTAAATCTTGAGAAAGCAGGAGGCTAGAAAAAAAAATACCAATACTTATTTCACCCTTACTTTCCCTTTTATGTTGTAAATTTGAAATATTCTTAAAAGAATGAATATAATAGGGCTGAGAAATGTGAAAAAGCTTTTGTTGAACTAGGAACATCAGGGACCTGCAGAGAACTTACTCTGGGACAGATTCTAGATTTCAGAGATTTTCACAAGGTGTTTTTGCCCTGAAAAGTAAGGCTGAGCTCAGGAAGACTGCCGCCCACCCCTTCTCACCCTATATCTCAAGTTTCTGTTAATATTACTGAATCAAGCTGCTACGATCTACATCAGGATTTCTCAATCTCAGAACTGAGGACATTTGGGGCCAGATAATGGTCTGCGTAGGCAGCTATCCCATGTATTATAGGATGTTGGCCTCTGCCCACTAGATCCAGTAGCAGCTCCCCACTCCCTCAAGTTGTGACAACCAAAAATGTCTCCCAGCATTGCCAGGCATTCCCATGGAAGGTTGGGGAAGGAGAATAGACAAAACCATCTCTGATTGAGAACCATCCATCTAGAGTAAATATACCAAACTGGGTTCTCTATTTCACTATGTTCCGTAACAAAGTGGTGTCTCCAGGACTGGTATGTGCTGTCTCTTCTTAATGTCCTCCTGCACATTAGCATTTTAAAATCTCTCAGAAGTCTGGCCTAATTTCGTTTAAACCAAGACCAAATATATGTAAGTACAATATCCCTGTTTTCCACTAGCATCCATCAGTATTTTGCAACTCTTTGTCCTTGAAATACACTTTGGTTGGGTTTTGGCTGATAGAGCCTCATGTAGTGAATAATTTATCTTATTATTTTAATACTTCATGTGATCAAACATCTCTGAACATAGACATAACCATTTTTGTGAACATGCTTCAAGGTTATGAAAGAGGGGTCTTTTTATAAGGAGAGACACATTTTGTTTTTTCCTTGAACATTTGTGGAAAAGTCAGAGCAACAGAGGAGACACAAGGATGGAACTGAGAGCAAAGGTCCTAATCAGAACTTCAAAGAAAATTGCATGCCTCCTTTCCCCTCTAGAATATCAGACAAAACCAAACCGAATAACACAATGAGAGAAAGATTAACAACAGTAGCTGGTCTAAATAGCTACCCAGGGAAAGTTACATACATCTATGATATTGTAATATATTATAATGAAAGAACAAAAATTCATGTAAGTAAGCTCAAGAGAACAAATGACAAGTTGAAAAGCTGCATGAAGTCCAGAAAGGATTCATAGAAACCACAGCTAGAAACTGGAAACATTTGAGGGGCCAAATAGCTCTCTCTCATCCTGTTCTACTTGCTTTGCCTTGCCTTCCTTTCTCTTTCTTATTTTGTTCTCTTCATAGCTTTTCTTCTCTCCCAGTCCAGCCTCCCTTTCTCGGTCAGGCTTCTGCTTTCCCAATGTCCCAGCCTTTGCAACCTCACTTGGCACATGACTTTATACTGTCCTGGGACTGACTTTGGCTCTGGTTCTATATGACCTTTTCAAAAATGACTTGAGAGTCCATGGCCATCCAATGGGCTGGTTAGTTCTTAATCAGCTAGCTGTTTGCCTCTGGTCTGGTAATCTGCAGCCAAAGAAAGAGGGTTCAGGCACAAATTATTTATAGGGTCGTCCTGACCTGCCCATTCAGCAGACCATAAGGGCCAAGGCAGTTCTTAAATAGGTTACAAATGACACAAAAACCCCTACCTAACACAGCTGTTATGATACACTATTCTGTTTAGTTTACAACAATGTACTTACAGAAACCATAATAATAATAATACAACTAGCATTTGTCGTGCAGTTAAGTGCTAACTGTATGTATGGCAGGTGCTTTTCTAAATGTTTTTTGGTAGTTCACTCGTGTTTTCTCATAACAAACCTATAAGATAGAAACAATTATTTTTCCTATTTTATAGATGAGGAAACACAGAACCAGAGAAGTTAAGTTCCCTAAATCAGGCAGCTGATAAATAATGGAACCAAGATTGAAACCTAGGCATCTGGTTCAGTCTATGCTTTGTTACCCTGGTGAACTCCTTCTCTCAGAAAAAAAACAATACAAAATGGAAAGAGGGGCTCCTTGGTAGTTAAGCATCTGACTCTTGGGTTCGGCTCAGGTCCTGATCTCAGAGTCATGAGATCAAGCCTTGGATCTGGCTCCCCACTCAGCATAGAGTCTGCTTGAGATTCTCTCTCTCACTGCCGCTCTCCTGCTCTCTCTCTAATAAATAACTAATTTTTTAAAAATAAGAAAGAAAAATTATAACTTTAGGCTATTGGATGCCTGGATTTCAGCAAACTGTCTGGGGTGGACAGGTATTTCAGGAAAAGCATCAGCCGATATTAAAGGAAACCTGCCTGTGTTATAGATCAGTCATGTAGTTTGTGTCAGAATTTCCATGCCCAAATAGATGTGTTCTATGTGAGCTCACTAGTAATTTCCAGCGTTAGAGTGTGCCTACTGCTTGGAGCCCAAAAGCCTCCAGCCCAGGGACTGTTCGCCACAATCCCGGCTGAGTCCCAGCTGCTCGCTGAAGCTGTCTTGCAGCAGCATTACCTCCACCTCCACCTCCACCTCCACCTCACTGAGAGAGGGAATCCTGACTCTCCCCTCTCCTTCCAGCCTGCCTGTCTGCCTGTATCATGATCTGTGTCTTTCTTCTTCCTTGGATAACCAGAATAATAATGTGATCCCTTTAAATATAATGAAGCATTCTGAACCCGGGTGTGGGAACCCACACCTAAGAAAATCTGTGACCTTATGCAGATCATTTATACTCCCCCTAACTTCTATTATTAATAGGGTAGCCATTAGAGTTACTTCCTGAAGACTTCTGCCACTCAGATGTTATTTCAGAATCAGGAAACTCTAACCTTTAACATTTTCCTGACATTAATTTCAGTGAAGAAAAAGCTCATTGCCCTTTTCTTTTTCAATGTTCTACATTTTCTAGCAGAATAATGTTAATAGTTCCGGTCCTTTGCCCAATTCCAGTCTGTGTTTCAGAAATACTTGCCTAACTAAATCTTAGCCAGTCCTTTTTATGTTTATATTTAGTCTGATTTTTTACAAATATAGTAGTTTTGCTACACACTAGGATTTGGATCAATTAGCCATCTTCCTTAGCCAGTGGTCAAATATATGAACAAAGACATGGGAATAAGAATGCACATGGCAAGGTCAGAGAATGGTGTGCAGGTGCATTGGGCTCAATAGAACATTAAGTGTGGGAGAAGAGTAGGAGATGAGCCAAAAATAATTGACCAAGGGTACTTTTGGAAAACCTGGATATGTCATGAGTGGCAAAGAGCAAGATAGTGGAGCCAGGAATATTGGAGTTTGTGTCCTGGCTCTGCTATTTACTGATTATTGTACGACCTCACTTGCACATAAGAAACTCTCTGAGCTTCAATTTCTTCCTCTGTAAAACGGGGAAAATAAAATGATCTATTTCAGTAGGTTATAGTAATAATTACAAGATCTAAATCTTATGTTAAGATGTTAAATTCTTAATAAGTATTCAGTAAATACTTATTAGTAAGAACTCTAAGACTTGAAATTTGTTAGCTAATCTTTTATCCTAGAGAGACTTGAACATTTTGACAGTAAATTTTCCAATGGACCAAATCAAAACTGAGTATCAATAATTCATTATTGATTGAATCACTGAACCCAAATCTAAGTTGGCTTTGTGACCCTAACATAGTAACTTTGTCGGTTAAGGACGTAAAGAAAAATTTAGGACATGGCTCCCTCAGCTTGAAAATCTTGATATTGTCAAAGGCTGTCACTCCAAAAGTGGGGGAAGAGAGATTTGCCAGGAAACAATACAGAAAAATCCATCTACTTATAGCCTACTGAACAATGACAATAGTGCATAACTAGCAGCTCACTCAAAAGATATCAGAGGTACCAGCCCCAGATCTGTATTAAGACTGACTTCATACATAAAAAAAAAAAAAAGACTGACTTCATGTTTGTGGTTGTGTTTTATGTATAAGCTTCCTAACAACTCTAAGCATATAGCAAATGTTCAGTCAATACTAGTGGATTATTTAATAGAAGAACATACAAAAATTCTTCTACCTGTGCTTTGGTTACTCTACTTCTTTCTATGATCTTTAAATTAAAAAAAAAAAACTATAAACACAGCTTTTGTCTTCAGGGACGATTTTAAACATAGTGGTTTCCTTTGCCAGTCAAGATGAGTTTGGAAAAAGGTATTAAAATAATTCAGTCATGCTTTACTAAATGAGAACATTCCAAAAAAAAAAAAAAAAAGAACATTCCTTGATATTTCATGGATAACATCAATAACATTCAACTTGGGAGATATTTATACTATTTTCCATTTTAATTCCTTTTTCCAAAGAACCTTTAATGTGAAAAGAAGTTTTCTTGCTGTTCATCTTCTAATGATTACATGCCATAACATGCTCATCTGCAATTTGCCATTTTCAAAATAACTTCCAGTGTAGCTGAAAGGTGAACTCATGACATTTTCCTGAAACTATACAGCAGAAATAGCAATTCTTTTCTGAACATAAATTAATTAATTAATTAATTAATATCAGAACTACCAAGTTATAGAATTACTGTTCTATAAAAAGTTAAGGAATGCCTAGGTGGCTCAGTCAGTTAAGCATCTGACTTTTGGTTTCAGCTCAGGTCATGATCTCAGGGTTGTGAAATGGAGCTCCATGTTGGGGCTAAACAAAACAAAAACATAATAATTTATTTTTTTAGAGTTTTATTTATGTTTTTATTTGAGAGAGAGAGTGCACGGGCTGAGGCAAAAGGTGGGATAAGTAGGCTCCCCTGCTGAGTGAGAAGCCCAATGCAGGACTTGACCCCAGGACCCCGGGATCATGACCTGAGCCAAAGGCAGATGCTCAATCATCTAAACCACCCAGGTGCCCACTAATTTATTTAATGTAAGTTTTATGTGACATGAGATCCTTCATTAGGAATGAATTCTCAAAGAAACAGTTCAACCTGTATATTTTTATGGGTAATTGTAGTAAGCTGAAAGAAACTTAGCAAGTCCTGTTAGGATTCAGAAGAATCCTAGGTCCCTTTGTCTTTGAACATAAAGATACTCCTTTCTTCCAGGTATAAGGAGGGCACCTCTTACATGAGGGTTTTATGACGAAGGGGTAGGATGAGCAGAGTGACCTTCCTGCTTCTGTCTTCTTCTTAGACTCTTTCAGCTTAAAATATTCAATATGCCACAGTGCCATATTTGCATTTTTGTGTCTATACCCCCGTTAATCCCATTCCCATTTTGGCTATGGATACCATCCTGTCCTTCCAGACCCCCTAGTCTGATTAACATCCACAGCACATTTCCCATTTTGGCTATGGATACCATCTTGTCCTTCCAGACCCCCTAGTCTGATTATCATCCACAGCACATTTACCAGCTCTGTGTTGAGCTCACTGTGTTATTTTGAAATCAAGCTCAAAGCTTTCCCTCAAGTAGCAAATCCCTCCCTTCCCATCCCAGAGCTGTGAAGAATTCTTCTCTCATTCTCCCTTCTCCCTTCAGGACAGCTGGTACCATAGGTGAAGAATGATAAAAAAAAATAAAAATAAAAAAATAAAAATAATAAAAAAATAAAAAAAAAGTAGTAAAAGGTCTCTGGAAGTCCCTCATCTTTCTTCTTCTTCCAAATCTCACACACCTGTGCTCATGATCAGAGCCAAGTTTTAATTATTTTTGTTCCTCAGAGTATTTGAAAAAGAAAGGGTACTTTCATTCAATTATTTCTTCTCATAATTTATCATTTTAGAGCATAATCCTCTTGATCCATTTTATAAACATGAATGAATGAAATGAAAATGTTTGCTTTTATTTGATAATATGTGACAGAACCTGCCATTGAAAATTGTTTTTCAGTAAAATGTTAACAACCCTTAATAAAGAGAAGAATACTTTTAATGATTTTCTTTCAGAAAGGTTTATAAATAAGTATGTCCAACATTCTGGATAAGGATGTTCTCATGCAGTTTCCTGTGGATGAGGGATAATGGGAAAGTGGCAAAATATCAGTGTACATAAAGCTTTGGAAATCTAGATGAGTTCCCAAGTAGAGATCTTAAATCCAAAATCTGTCAACTCAGTAAAGATATTTATAAAAATCAGTCAAAACAACTATCTAGCATCTAAATCAATCAATTAAATGCTTTATTAACACAGCTAGTTCTTTTGTATCTTATAATTATATCCCTAAGAGACCCACATCATCAGAATAGATCTGCAAATAATCATTCATTTATGCATCTAGACATTTTCAAATTGAGCATCTACTATGTGCCAGGTGCTCTTCTAGGCATGGTCCAGGCAAATCTCAGTACTTGGCCTCATGGAGCTTATATAATACATGGAAGGTATAGAACCAAAAAAAAAAAAAAAAAGATTCCAACAGGTATATAATTAAAACTCATGATATGGGCTTTGGAAGAAAAATAAATGGTTACAACAGAAGGAAGAAAAAACAAGGTGACCTTTTTGAAATCTGAAGGTTGCCATCATCCAGCAGGGGTAAAAGAGAATTCTGGGGAGCAGAACAGTTTGTGTGAGAGAGGAGCTCACTTAGTAGTTCAAGGAACCTGAGGGAGACACCCCAACTGCAGCCTTGCAGGCAAAGGAGAGATACTGCCAAAGGATAATCACTGATTGCCTGATAACCTTGTCAGCTAAGGCAAAGGATTTGCATTTTATATGATATGTAATGAGATGCCATCTAAGGGTTTTACACTTAGATGCGTGGTCCAGTTAATGTTGTAACAAGATTACTCTATTACCCCTGGTGAAAACAGATATGGAAAGGCAAGAGAAATAGCAGAGAGCCCAAAAAGGCTGCTTCTTCGCAACATGATGGACCTGGGAACGGTCCTTTGCAGGCAGGAGATGAAGATTGAAAGCAGAGATAGAGTGTTTGCTTGCTTGCTCTTTTGCCTTCAGGGATCCACCTTCATTCATTCCATTCACTGCCAGGGAAGATGATAAACAGCTCTGCCTCACAGAATTTTATTGGTTTGGGGGACAAAACTGGGTAGAGAAAGATTAATTAATATTACTGCTGCAAGAAATTATCAGCTCATGAAAAGCTGCACTGTGTTAAAAACTAACATGCTTACTTTGTTTATGGGAAACATCTGGTCCTAGTGTCTGCTGAGGCATCATTTCTTTCCACTTTGCTCTATTTTCTCTGGCATTATATTCTGGTTTCTAAAAGTCCGTATATTTTTAACTATAATTATTACTACTGATCACATAGTCAGTTAGTTATGTAAGCAATGGTACCTAATGACTCTCTAAGCCTCAAATTATATTAAAAGATAATAAGCAATATCTAAGAGGTGCCAACAACCCTAACGTTCCTTAGAATTTTCAATTTAATTATTTGGGAAGAGGGGAGGAATGCCTCTAATTGTAAAAATTCAAAATCCTCTTCATATTACATTTTTAAGGGAAATATAAGCCTTGTGTTTTTATTAAAAACACGTAGGGACAAATGATATGCTCCAACAAGTTTCTCATTATCATAACAACTTCTTATCTTTTAAGTTCAACAAATCATTTTTACTACTTGGTAAATGTTTAGATAGAGTCGAGACTCAGAGGCTTCATTTAAAAAATAAAAATCGAAGCCTCACAAAACATTGACACAAGGAATTAAATTTGACAAAACTGGCTAACTTTGGTCTCACAGCAGGAAATTTTATAGTAGTTTCAGTAGTACTTAGTGGTTCTTTATTAGCCATGTGGAAATGCTAAAACTTTTACAACCTAGAATTCTGTAGTTTTAATATGTGGCAAATGTCCCTGGCCTAAGTCCTACCAAGCTTCTCAAATATTTCAGCTATGACAAGCTTAATTTTTTTTCAGAAAATATGACTTGTTCAAATCTCATTTTGGAAAATTGTTTGTTTATAGTACAAGTCAGAAGCAAGTCATCTCATATTTTATAACTTATGTTTTCATGTGTCTCCTATGACTCAAACTCCTAGAGATTTCTACGATGGTTTTAAGCCCAATGTAGGTGACAATGAAACTAACACAGTAAGAATTTCAAATAAATTCAGTGTCATTTCAATATTCAGAAGTGAGAAAATAGGAAGAGAGGGAGGATAATCTGGGTAATTTCTATCAGGAAAGAAAATATTTAAAGATCATGTGTTAAAAGAATGAATGCCAACTCAGTCATATTCTGTACTTTTCTTTAACATTGCATATTTTATTGCTACCATTAACTGAATTTTCTATGTAGGATTGCATTGCATTTATCAATTTGTATTGTTATAATTAAGTATATCAACATTTATCAACTTGTATTGTTATAATTAAGTATATCAACATTTATTTATAGGTGATCAATGCAAGTGAGGTTTTTTTTTCTATTTATTTTTGCAAATGGTAGTTCTGGGTTTACAACTCTCTAGAGACTGTTCCTGGCCCCAACAGGTATTCAACAAACATTTGTTCCCATTCCTGTATCTGAGAACTTCAAGGTTGGAAGAAGAAAAAATACGACCTTTGAAAAATATAGTCCAGAGAATAAATATATGAATAGAAGGAAGGATAGAAAAATTACATGTTAAAAAAATGTATATCATTTAGAACTCTTTAAAAAACAAATTTTTTGTTTCTATTAAATACAAACAGGTAAGGTTACCTGAGAAGAAAACAAATCCTTAGGAAATATCAGAAAGGGAGACAGAACATGAGGACTCCTAACTCTGGGAAACGAACTAGGGGTGGTGGAAAGGGAGGAGGGCAGGGAGTGGGGGTGAATGGGTGACGGGCACTGAGGGGGACACTTGACAGGATGAGCACTGGGTGTTATTCTGTATGTTGGCAAATTGAACACCAATTAAAAAATAAATTTATTATTAAAAAAACAAATCCTTCATGTTAATCTCTTAAACGTGTCAAATCCTTAGGTATACAACAGATTGCAAAGTTCTTAGTTTGTGATTTTTTTTTATTTTATTATTTATTCATGAGAGACAGAGAGAAAGAGAGAGGGGCCGAGACACAGGCAGAGGGAGAAGCAGGCTCCATGCAGGGAGCCAGATGTTGGACTCGATCCCGGGACTCCAGGATCATGCCCTGGCCCATGGCAGGCGCTAAACCGCTGAGCCACCCAGGGCCCCCCAGTTTGTGATATTTTAATTTAACTGGATAAATAAGAAATATAACTGCCCTTTTAGAATGTTATATAGGCAAAGATTTTATTGGATGCTTCCTAGAATTTAGGAAAGAGGATGTTCCAAAATAGGCCTGAACACCTATTGGTGTGAGAACTATATGCAACTGAAAGAACCTATTCCAAAAAACTGTGAGAAATCTTGGAGATTTCACATAGTGTGCTTCATAATTGTTCTGTGGGCTATATTTATATCAATATCCTTTCTACAAAAGAAGAATCTTAGTATTAATTTTCTATTAGCTTTTAACTATTTCATTCCATAAATTTAGGAAAAAACTTCCCTTAATTTTATAAGAGAAAGTAAACTAAAGGCCCCATATATTTCAGATCTGTGGTAGCATAAAAAATTTTCATTTTATTTTCAAATAAGCCTTAATTTAGAAAAAAGAAATTCATAGATAGATAATACAGATATAGATAGAGATATAGAATATTCTCCAGTATATGTCTACATATGTGTCTATGAAGAAAAATAATTCTAACTGTATGGAAATTAGACATTAAAATAAACTGCTAATTCCCCCAACACAGTTCTCTACTCTTCAAATGTTAATATTTAATATGCTTTTGATTTCTCATCCATTAATTTCTTCATTCTATCAACCAATGCTTTGTATGTGTTGGAAACATAAACATAAATGAGACTTGGTCATTGTATTCTAAGACTCACAAAACATCCTAAGGCTACCTCCCAATCCTGAATCATGTTTATGTGAGTGTAGGAAGATCATGTGTATGAGTTTAGGAGGATCATTATGATTATATAATTAATCAGTTATGCAAGTGATATTTTAAAACTCTCACCTCATAAGTGCTGACTCATAACTGAGGCTAATTAACTAGTTGTAAAGCCACAAACAAGTTCTTTAACCTCCCAATGAATTGATGTATTTGAATTGTAAAACACTGTGCTGAACCTAAGATTTCTTCTGTATTTATAAAATTGAGATGAGAGTGATCATTAATCAAATGCCTCATTGATGCGGATGAGGTGCAGAGGGCTGAAAGTTGTGTCAGTTGACTAAAGGAAAGAGAAAATAAAGTGGAGTAAAACCAAATGGGCAGTGTGAACTACCCACTTCTCCTAAGCAGGTAAATAAAGGGACTGCCAGAAAATGCACTTTCACTTATCTGGTACAAGGAAATATGTGGCATAGTCTCTTATTTATTGTTTTCTGAAACCTATTAATTAAGAATCTTATCTTTTGGAATTACAAAATCAACTCCATATGTTTTACAAGATTTTAAACTGCAAAGTTGCCCATTTACAAACCTTTGGTTGTACTGAATGGAATGTATAGAATACAGTAGATTGAAAAAAATACAATATATTGTAACAGATATTTAATAGAGTAGAGGAAAATGGCCCAAGACCAGAATATGCACCACCCAGAACATTAAAAACATTCATTTATCCAGGATAATTTGAAATCTGTGCAATTTGTCAAATATAAATGTTAATAAAATTAAAATAGAACATCAAGAAAATCATTTGGTAGATGTTAATATTAGACACAGCCCTGTGAGAGGAAATACCAAGAGCAGGGACTACATTTTACTTATTTTTATTTAGATGAAGTCTGTATAATTTAACTTGTTTTGGGGGTTTTTTCCCCCACAAATGTTAGAAAATTTGGTGTAGATTTGATGCACATTTATAGTAATCTGTAACTACTTGGGCTTTCCTCCGGGTCTTACATTTGATTTTGTTATTCTATGCTAACCTCCTTAGATGAACATTCTTATAAGCAAGCTATCTTAAGTTATCTTTGCAAAGAGGTGATATGTAATAAGAAAAAAAATTTCCTTGTTATCATAGAGTTGAATAGAAGTAGCAGCTAAACACACATTTGCTACATTGAGCATAAATTTATTGAGTCTTTCATAAACAAAGTAAATAAAGAGAAAAAGACATCAGTTTGCTCAAGGCAACTCAAGTTCCGAGAGGAGTAGCTATGGTATGTTTTATAACCTTAAAATTTTCAAAGGGAAGGTTTTTTTTAAAATATAGAATATGTAAGTTATTTACAGAAAAACTGATATTTGATTTGACTTTAGTGTATCTTAGCCTGTCTTGACTTTCTACATCATTTTGAAAACAAACAGGGCATTTAAGCCATGTTTACTATTAACTAAGTAATAAATCACAAGGCTTCCACTAATTTTTTTAGGTCATTAATATAATGCTGTTAATCACCTTAGTTAAGGCATATGGACATTTTGCAAAAAAAAACCTTTGTCAATGATCCTTGAAATAAGGTTAAATAGATCTAATTTACGTTAAACTTTAATTAACCATATGCACTACTACGTAATAGTAGTGTTCATACATATGTTGCTTACATTAATTGCTTTTATAAGTTAATTATTGCAACACACTTTGGCTTCTGTTCATTGGAAACTTAACAAATGTTCACACCAGCTGTGGAAGTGATTGAAGGCAATAAATGAATAGACCATTGGTTTACTTGTTTAAATCAAATTTGCTGTCTCAAGCTGTCCTGTGTCTTAATACATTAGAAAAGGAACTTGAGAAGTGATGCTCGTGTAATTCCATTTTAATCACTCTTGAGTCATCCTCAGTTAAGTAATAGAGTCGTGAACCTTTATGTTTGTTTCCATCTTCTACCGTGTGTAGTTAATTGAGTCATCATTGACTGTGCTTTATTTTTACTGTGAAAGAATCTATACTTTCATATGATCAGACATGTACCTGGTCCTTATACAGAAACATACAGACTGTGTCATGCTTGATGTCCTTTATGACCACTTTTAATTGAATACTTATGTTTGTGCTTAGAGAGATGAATCTTATTGATAAATAACACTTTTTAAATAATTTAACTCAAAATAACTTTTTTTAAGACAAAAGTTTACTTTTTGAATTTTAGCACTTCGTTTCCCAAATCTATACCATGTTGGTGAATATAATGTGAGAATGAGCTACTACTACACTATCTCCCTTTAAAAAACACTATTTTTCTTAAATGCCATTTAAATCACTTTTGTTAAGAGTCAAATTTCAGAATCTCTGAATAAAGATGGTGAATTGTAGCACAGATTAGCAACAGATTCCTTTCTGAAATCCCAATAAAATGACTTTAAAGAGTTTTGTGGGGTTTTTTGGGTTTTTTGTTTGTTTGTTTGTTTTTTGTTTTTTGGATCCTACCTCACTAGGACACAGGAAATAAAATCAAGAACACAAACAGTAACCCTGGACAGCATATGGACAAGTGGTAATTGATTTAGCAGAACCTAGAAAGTTAAATTCTAAGTTAGCAGCTAGGAAAGCCAAGAAGGCACCTGATTTATTCTACAATAGGCTCAGGACTCTCAGCACTAGGTACATCTGGAAGTAGAAGTGAAATCAGGACTAAAACAAGGCTTCTTTTTCTTGTAAGTTTGTCAAAGAGGCAGTTAGAACCCAGAACTCCTCCCCAATTCCTCACAACCAGGGAATTAACCCTCCCAAACCCGGGTAAAAACAGGAGGTGTATTCTTTAGAGACACTGCAACAGAGAGCCTCAAGACTGTTGTCCCCAGGCACAGTTGAGGGTGGAATACTGTACTGAGAACAGGCAGGTAAAATGAAAATTAACATATTATGAGTAGCTGTCTCCCACCTGACATGTAAAACATTGACAAAAGGATTACACTCCTCAGGCACTGGAAGAGCTATTCTCTGAGGAATTTCTATAGCCAAGAACAAAGGAATTTCTATATCCAAGAACCCCTTAGAAATGAGGGGGACAAAGATGGGGGCAGTTCCTCCTGAAAAGCCTCAGCTGGATCACCAGCTAAAACCTACCCAGCTCAACAGAACTCCATCAGTTTTTACTTTCCTCACTGAGATCAGCTGAGGATAGGGATTATATGGTCTTAATAATAGAAACACTGAACATGGATCCTACCAAAAATATATACCAACTCACTTGGGAGAGTGAAAACTTGGGCACAGAAAAAAGTGTGTGTGTGTGTGTGTGTGTGTGTGTGTGTGTGTGTGTGTGTGGCGAGGATGGCAGAGAGATGAAGAGAAAGAAAGCCATGTCTTTATCTTCCTAAGTGGAAGTCAATAGATAATGCCTAAATGACCAAGAAGCGGCAAATAGACATCTTATTTAGATATTTTTTTAAATCAGTTAAATTTGAAAGCAGTTGGCTTGGGAGGAAGAAACTGACTCAATTATATGCACATATCACTTTGATAAAAATAAAAACTACATTTAAAACTATAATAGATGCTTACATAGTTCTCATTTAAAGACAAATTTTAAAGAGAGTAAGAGAAAGCTGGTATTCTTTCTTTACCAATTTCCCAGTTTGACTTTTATAACTTATTTTCATGTATGCCTCATGATTGTCATCTTAAGACCTATATAGACATAGGAATTATACCCTGTTTGGATGCCCCCATCCTACATCATATCAAATAGCTTAGAACACATCTGTCTATATCCTGCATAAAATATAAATTACAGGTGGTAAAAAATTTAATAGGATTTTTTGTTTTTTATATTATTATTGCTTTAAGGAATCCATTTCCTTTGTGATTTATTTGTTAGCAATACCAGCCTTTCTGTACTTTATTTTGCACTACAACTGTTCTTAAAATGTCTGGAAGACGTTTCTTGAAAATTCTCAAGAACTAATGTATAAGGTTTTTTGTAACGAAGAATATATGTCTGTCAATTCACTAAGCTGTATATGAAACACAAATTAATTATATTGCTCTAAAACAGGTTTAAGCATGAAAAAACAAAAGCAGTCCTCACTCCTGAGTGTCATTAATTCTCAATAAAGCAGCAGGAAGGGGAAAAAAAATCTAAATTTTTAAAGGCCAATATATTTTGGAGCATGTTAAATGAAAATCACCTTTAGACACTCAGATTGGAGAGAATTCTGAACAAAAGGTATTATGTTAAAATTTTTTAAATTTTAAATTAAGAGTCTTCATTAAATTAAGATTTACCTTAAAAGTATTATGAAAGCAGTAAATGAGAGGCAGATTAAGCTATTAAATTATTCTTTCCTGGACAGATGTTTCACCTTTCCATATCAGGCTAGTTTCTGTCACTTGCGGAAGGATGATGGCTTTGCTTCTAGTCAGATCCCATCCATAATTCTTACAGGATGAGCATCCCACCCGGTCTCTGTGTGTTGAGAATATGGGTGTGGGCGTGGCAGGTAGCATACTTATTTATCCCCATGTCTTTCTGGAATTTGCACCTTGCCTCTGACCACATCATATTAGCTCAGTCTCTGCCATGAGTACCAACTCATGATCTTCTGTCATCTGTCACAAGTAATTAATTCTACCTAATTATTTCAAATCAGCTTTAGTGAACTGACCAGTGCTTGTCTTCCATTCCAATAAGGCTGTCTAGAGAGTTTTTAAAAATAAATAACAATCATGCTTGAAAAATACAACATACAAATTAAGTATATTCTCTTCAAATTACAAACTGCTGCATTCTCTATTTAGAATGATTGTAATCTCCTAATAACAACAGTAACCATAAAGGATTTTACAGTTTACCTTTTCATGCATCATTACTATGAGCTAGTCCTTGTCCTAATCTTTAGACAAGGTCCCTGATCTCATAGAATTCTTTCTTGAAAGAGGCAATACAAACAATAAAGTATGCAAATAAGTATAAGTAAGCATGTAAATAAATGTATAACATTTCCCATTAAAAAGATAATTCCAGGGCAGCCCAGGTAGCTCAGTGGTTTAGCGCTGCCTTGGGCTAAGGGCGTGATTCCAGAGTTCCAGGATCAAGTTCCACGTCGGGCTCCCTGCATGGAGCCTGCTTCTCCCTCTGCCTGTGTCTCTGTCTCTCTCTCTCCCTCTCTCTCTCTCTCTCTCTGTCTCTAATAAATAAATAAAATCTTTAAAAAAAAAAAAAAGATAATTCCAGATAGTCATACGTGCAATAAGGAATAAAACAGGGTGTTTTAGGAATGGAGACTGTCAGAAGCAGGGGAGGGCCTTCCTTTAGTTTGAGTGATTGGGCTTCCCGGAGGAGGTGATGTTTGTTTGTTTGTTTTTTATCAAGGTAAATTTGACATCTCATATATTATTCATATATTATATTGTATTATATATTATAATATACCTCATAATTATATTACTAGTTATCATCTGTCACCAGTCACCATACAATGTTATTTCTATATTATTGACTATATTCCCCATATGGTATTTTTCATCCTGTGACTTTTTTATTTTATTTTATTTTTTATTTATTTATTTTTTTTTTTTTTTCTGAAAGAGAGAGTGCACACAAGCAGGAAAGGGGCAGAGAGAGAGAATCCTAAGCAGACTTCACAACCAGCACAGAGCCTGATACAGGGCTCAATCTCACAACTCTGAGATCATGACCTGAGCTGAAATCAAGAGTCAGCCCCTTAACTGACTGAGCCACACAAGCACCCTATGACTTAATTATTTTATAATTGGAAATTTATATCTCTTAATCCCTTTCACCTATTTTGTGCATCCCCTCAATTCTCTCCCCCTCTGGCAACCACCAGTTTGCTTTCCATATTTATGATTCTGTTTCTTTGCTTCTTTGCTTATTTGTTCACTTATTCTTTTTTCTTTCTTTTTTTTTTTTAGATTCCACATATAAATGAAAGCATGTGGTATTTGTCTTTCTCTGTTTGACTTACTTCACTTAGCATAATACCCTGTAGTCTATCCATGTTACTGCAAATGGCAAGATTGCATTTTTGTGACTAATCAATCCATTGTGTATATATGCCATATCTTCTTTATTCATTCATCTGTCATTGCACACTTGGGTTGCTTCCATATCTTAGCTATTGTAAATAATGCTGCAATAAGTATAGGGGTGCATATATCTTTTTAAAGTAGTATTTTCATTTTCTTTGGGTGACCTGAACTTTGGCCTTTTAGCTGTTATATCAGAGGTGATCTTAGAGAACTGGCTTATCCAATCCAGTGATCCTAACACTTTGCACTACCCATCACCACCCTTATGTGCCTGCTTCCTGCTTTTCCCTAGTATAGATCCCCTATATCTTCACTATGATTCTCCCTTGCAATCCCCTCTCTCAATAAAACTCCAACCTTGACTAAACTCAAGTTTCAGTCTCTTTCTCTCCTTATCTGAGAAAATTACACACCATACTCACAGATCTCCCTCAAATTCTTGACCATTTATCTTAAATGAGTCCTCACACCACTGCTAAGTATACATCTCAACATTCAGGGATAGCTGCATCAAACCTTCTCTCCTTTGCATTAGTTTTTTCCTTTCAATTCCATCATTTTTAGCAGCTGTTAAACATGATTTAGTATCTCTCATTTAAAACCAGAAAAAGTAGAACAAAGCAAACATCTCAGATCTCAGATTCCCATCCAGTTTTTGCCTGTACTGTTCCTCTTCACGGCCATTTCCTTAACTTCCTGGTCACTCTAATTCATTCCCATTGAGCTTCCATCTTTGCTTTTGCCAAATTCAAAATCATCACGATGCCAAATTCAGTGGCATCACCTTTGTCCTCTCACTCTACCTCCTAGCAGCATTCCTGCAGATGATCAGCTTCCTTCTAGAGACTTCTCTCTTTTGCATTCTGTGACTCTATGCTCTTCTGGTTTTCTCCTCTCTCCCGGAAGAACCCGTTTCTACCTCTTTAATGGCTTCTCTTCTCTAACCTACCTCTATACTTGGGATTGTCCCAGGACTCAGCACTGAGCCTCCTTTATTTTGAATTTTTTCTTTGATGTTGTGTCTTCAAATCTCATCTCTAGGTTGATAATGCCCTTCTTTTCTTTGCTGTCTTAATCTCTCTTCTGAACTCCAGGCTCACACAACTAGCAGTCTCCTTGACATTTCCACTTATTTGTCTGAGAGTCATCTTAAACTTAGCACAGCCAAAAAAAGAACTCTTAATGTCACATACACACAAAATATTATTCCTTTTCTAATGATGCACATCTCAGTAACTGGCACCTTCCACTTGGTTGTTTATACTGACTACAAATATTCTTGATTCTTTCCTTCTCCTTGCTGTACAGCCAGTCCATCAACAAATCCTATCAATTCTGTGTCTAAAATATTTTGAAACTGTCCATATCTCTCTCTTTGCCTGGGTTATCGTAATAGCATACTAACTATCCCCTTGCTTCTACATTGCCCCCGTATCCAAACAGCGCCAAGATAACCTGTAAAAGTGTAAATCAGATTATGACTCTGTTTTACTTGAAATCCTCTTGACTTTCTTTTACTCTTAAAATAAAACACCAACTCCTTATCATGGATTGCAAAAAAATGTATGATCTGGTCCCTATTTCTTCATGTGCTTCTACACTTTCCCCCTCCTTCACTCATTTCCAGACCCTTTCATTCCTCAAACTCATTAAGCTTGTTTCTGCTTCAAGGTCTTTGTACTTGAAGATAATTCCACATAGAAGGCCTTTCACACCTTGCACTTTTTTTCTCACTTCTATAATATTCTTTTTTTACTATTAAGATATAATTGACCTATAACATTATATTAATTTCAGGTATACAATATAATGATTTGATATGCTGCAAGATGATCACCACAATAAGTCTAGTTAACATCATTACTATACATCATTACAATTTTTTCTTGCCATGAGTACTTTTAAGATCTACTCTCTTTGCAACTTTCAAATGTACAGTATTGTATTACTAACAATAACAACCATACTGACATTAAATCTCTCAGATTTATTTATTTTAAGCTGGAAATTTGTACCTTTTGACCCCTTCACCCAGTTTACCCACCTCCCATGCCTTGCTTTTCTTAGAACAGTCTTCTACATTCAGTTCTCAACTCAGATGTACCCTCCACACAAAAGACTTCCCTGGCCACCTTTATCTAAAATAGCTTCTCCGGTCACTCACTATCCCACTGCCCTTTTTTTTTTTCTTTTCATTGTACATGTCACTCTCAGAAATTCTTACTCATAGTTATAAGATGAATAAGATCAGGAGAGGTAATGTATAACATGTTGACTGTAGTTGATAACGCTGTAATGTATAATTGAAAATTACTAAAAGAATAGAACTGAAATGTCTTCACAAAAAAAAAAAGTAGATACATGAGGTGATGGATGTGTTAATAACTTGATGGGGGAAATTTTTTCACAGTGTTTACAATCATCATGTTGTACTTAAATATCTACAACCTTATTTGTCAATTACAGTTCAAAAAAGCAAATAAATAAATAAATAAATAAATAAATAAATAAATAAATAAAAGCTCTACCGAAAGAAAGAGATAGAGAAAGAGAGGAAGGGAGGGAGAGAAAGGAAGGAAAGAAGGAATGAAGGAAGGAAGGAAAGAAATTGTTATTCATTTATTGATTTTCTTGTGTATGATACGCCTGCCTACTAGAATATGAACTCCATGAGGGCAGGGAGGTCATCTGACTTACTCTGGCTTTAGTCCAGAAGCACAGAACAATATTTGGTTCATAGTAGACATTCAGTAGATATTTAGGGTAGAATGAATGAATGAATGAATGAATGAATGAAAACTTAAACACTTCAACTTTAATCTTAAATTTAACTCAATCTACATGAAGGGTTTTCCTACAATGAGGGAAAGTAGCATAGAATTAGATGTTGTCTTAAAAGGAGTAACATCCAAAGCTCTGAACTAATAAATTTATCATTTTTTCAACCTCCTACAACTGAAATTTCAACCATAGCAAATATTTTCATAAAATATAAAATATATTTTTATACTTCAGTCCAAATTTTACATGTAAATTAAAATTAATCTATTTTTATAAATTAATGCATTTACTTATTAAAATCTGAATTCTACAGTAAATTCTTGGCATTTGCCAAAACCTTCTTCTTGCCTCTCTCTTCCTCAGCTTAAATTCCTAGACATTGTTTAATCTCTCTAGACCTTAGTTTTCTCATCCTTGGACTTGGTGACTTCCAGTTTTCAAATTCCCTGACCCCACCTTAACATTACATCTTACAAATGTGTTCATGTGTTTTTATGTCTCTGTAATTACCCCACAATTTTGATTGTGCATTTTGCATAATTAGGACAGAACCATAGCTGTAACAGTAAGTGGAGCTATAAGAGTCCCCAGGGAGTTGAGAGCATAAACAAAACAAACTACTCATAAAAACTATTCATGCTGATAAACTATACATGTAAGTTGGAATTGTAAAGAAGTAAAGGAAAATTTTATTGTAGTAATTTATAATAATGCTCTATAAAAAGGAATTACAGCATTAGTTGCCCAGAGAAGCTTATATCCCTCACTCTTTGGATACTCAAGGGCAACAGAACCTGAAGGTTCTTTGTGATATTCTGTAAGCCAAGGACTAATTCAGCTGCAGACTGAAGCCCAAGTCACTTCAGGCAAGGACCTGTGTCATCTTTTGCTTGAACCATCAAGAATCTGCACAAAGGAATGGGATAACAAATTTCCTAGGGCATGTACCAGTCACTACCACTTTTAAAGGAAATTTATTCTTCTACCACAGAATCATATATCTGTAAAATATAGCACAAGGAAAATTAAGATAATTGTGATCAAAAAAGGATCACTGTGATCAAGTTGAAATATATTTAAGTTTAAAAAGTAGTTTCTTTTTCTTTTGTACACCTTTTAATAATTCTTTCCCTTACCACTTTGGTTATATTAAAGTAGGTAAATCATACTTCCTTACCCAAAACCAAGGGCAAGATTGAGGAACCAGCCACACAAAGGGGTTCTCAGAGGTTTGCATGCTCTTGAATTAGCCAAATAACAGGATTAATGTGTGTTTTTAGAAATAGTATAATTTATTCAGTTCTCATTTATTTTGCATTTGTAAAATATTTGTAACACTGTGGTTTTTGTCATACTCAAATGAATTCAGGATTAAATATAGTGGGAGATATTAGGTTATATGTAAAGTTCCAGATATATTTATGTAGACCACAAGTTTTCTCAATTTTCTGTCATCTCTATTTAACCACAATGAAGAGAATTCTGGCTATGTAGTCAAAAAGCATAGCTCTGCCACTGGCTGTTGGGTGACTTGAGCATATCATTTGTCTTCTCTAGAACTATTTTATCATTTTCAAAAAGCATCATCTTGCCCTGACTACCTCACAATTTGCTCTGATGAACAGAGATTTCACATTAAAGTATGTGCTATACAAACGAAAGGTTAGATTTTGTTAGCAGAAAATGTTGTGTCTCTAGTACTCAATTAATTAATTAATTAAGACATTAAGAACAAATTTTTTTGGGCTACTAGGTGCCCAGCATGTCCTGAGGGAATAAGGCTTCATAAATGAATAGAGCAGAAAGAACTAGTAGTTGCCCAGAACAGTGGTGGAGGAGGGATGAAGGTAAATGAGTATGAGATTTCTATTTGGAGTAATAAAGATGATCTAAAATAAGATGTGATAATGGTTGTACAATTCTATAAATTTGGATATCAAGGGCAATAGGACTTGAAGGTCCTGTGTGATATTCTGTAAGCCCAGAACAAATTCAACTGCCAGCTGAAGCCCAAGTCACTTCAGGAAAGGACCTGTGTCATCCTTTGCTTGAACCAGCAAGAATCTGCCCAAAGGGATGGGATAGCAAATCATCATAGAATGATACAGTTTAAAAGGGTCAGTTTTATGGTATGTGTATTATACCTCAGGAAAGCTTTTAAAAAATAAATAAGACATAGTCTCTACCCTCAAGAAGCTTATAGTCTAATGAGAAAACCTTACATATAAACAAAAAAGTACTGTAATATGCTGAAGAATCATGGATGCTGTTGGCCTACAGTTGTATAGAATTGAAACTTTAAATGATTTAGTATTTAAAAATAAGTTTTATCATAATCCTAGGATTAGAAATGCCAGTTCAAACCCAGAACAGATTTTATGCTTTATTGAGAGACATACAATATCTAAAATTTGGAAAAACTCATTAACCCTTGTACTGAACTTGGTATGTATGAGATTTTAGTTTAAGAAACAAGGCCTTGACATGTCTGGAACTGTTGCCAATGTTGTCAATTTGACGTTCATTGAGCATAACAGAACCCTTAGTGTGGTTTGGAGAGCTGGTGGAAGCCAGGCTGAGGAGAAACAGCCGAGCCCTGGCCCACCGTTTGCTTGAACCCAGCCCCTCAGGGATGCTGCCTGGCAAGGCTCCCAGATCATCACTGAACTAGCAGAATGGAAGGGGGTGGGTAGAGTGGTGACCTTAGACCCTCCACAGCTGGGAGCTCTGTTTCCATTTGGAAGGAATGAGTCTGTGATTCCAGTCCATGCTTTCTATTTCCAGAGACACTTTTCTGCTTTAGGAAAGTATAAAGGACTCCCTTTCTCTGGGTTTGAAATTGGATCTCAACTCTTCTAAGTTTTCTTGTATTTCCAGCAACTGTCCTAGTTTAAATCCTACACCCCAAACCACTTTTTAACTTACAGACAAGTCCTCCTTAGAGAGATGTCTCTCCACAAAGTGTCTGCCTCCCTGAATGGGTTCTGAATATTATTTTATTCCAGCTTTATCTGTACACCTCAAATAAGAGGAGACCCACATAAGCTTACTGATTAATTCATATATTCTTTCATTCACTTGACTTATTATCTATTTAAAAGTTATCCAAGCCTATAAAATCAGGTAATGTCTCTGGTACCAAACCCTGTAACTGACGTGGACATTTCCTAACTGAGACCCGTATCTGGCCCCTGACAACCTCATAGGCCTTATTCTCTTAGCAGAGAGAGGTCAGCCTTGCTTTATATTCTCTTCTGTGAAAGATGAATAAATTATGAAAATGAGTAAAAAGGTCACTAGCAACAATGATAATTTACTGGTTTTCTCAGTTTTGTAACTAAATGTAAGGGCAGCATATGAAAAATGTTTATTCTCTATGGTGTCTTTCTCTCTAAGCCATTTTAAAGTTTGAAAGAAATATTCATTCTTCTTAAATTGTCTCTCTGAATCTTAATTTTTTCTATTATAAAATATGGGGGTTGGATTCCTGACCCCCACAGACTCTTTAAGCTTAAACATTCTTCAATACCCAAATCCAGGGATCCCTGGGTGGCGCAGCGGTTTGGCGCCTGCCTTTGGCCCAGGGCGCGATCCTGGAGACCCGGGATCGAATCCCACATCGGGCTCCCGGTGCATGGAGCCTGCTTCTCCCTCTGCCTGTGTCTCTGCCTCTCTCTCTCTCTCTCTCTCTCTCTCTGTGACTATCATAAATAAATAAAAAAATTAAAAAAAAAAAAGAAAAAAGAAAAAAGAAAACTTATAAAAAAAAAAAAAATACCCAAATCCAGCCCATAGCTTCAGAGCAAGTGAAGGTTTACAAAGAACAAAATGGGACTGACTATTCCCCAAAACAAGACTTAATAACTTGAGCATGTCTACCAGGGGAAACATAATATATTGTTATAATTTATCAAGCTGAATTATTTATACATTATTAATGAAATGGCTATCATTTCAGTCAAGTTATTAAAGTTTCAGCAGGAAAAACCTTTTTGCTCTGGTCTGTTTCTTCACATGCATACAATGGCTATCACCTAATCTGGTCTGAGTCTTGTCTGATTAGAGTGTGTCTTCATACCTCTTCACACTGCTAGAACTGCAGTATTCATGTCTAATGACTGGTAGCTTCCTTAGGCCAGTGAGAAGACAAGCCACGTGTGACCAGACTCTGTGCTGCTTCCTGTTGTTAGTCAACACTGCTGGATAGGGGCACAGATGGCATTAGTGTGTATGTCTGGTAAACCATTCTGGCCAGAAAAATCTCTTATGTATTCCACAATCTGTTCATTCTACACAAAGAGACAGTACAAAATAGTGATCAAACACATGGGCTCTGAATCTGGAATACCTGGGTTCTGATCATGACTTCGGCACATGTCTACTCTGTGACTTGTAGCTTTGGTGTTCCCTATTGGTAAAATGGGAATAATGATAGGGCTATTTTATGGATTATATGATAGTATATGTAAGGTATTTAGAAAAGTACTTGGCACATAATAAACACTCTGTATTAGTTTTTGGTATGTTATACCTCCAGGTGGAAAAAAATTAAAATTCAGCCACAAGGAAAGAAAACATTTAGATGGGCAAGGTAAATGTGGTATAACATGAAGGGCATTGTTGTTGGGTAGGGTCTTCTGGAATATGGATTCACAAATTTCTGTTCTATGGGGATCCCTGGGTGGCTCAGTGGTTTAGCGCCTGCCTTCGTCCCAGGGTGTGATCCTGGAAACCCAGGATCAAGTCCCACATCAGGGTCCCTGCATGGACCCTGCTTCTCCCTCTGTCTGTGTCTCTGCTTTTGTATGTGTGTGTGTGTGTCTCATGAATAAATAAATAAAATCTTTTTTAAAAAAACTATTCTATAAGATTGTCATGAGGCCAAAATGAGAGGATTATAAAGTACCTAGAGTAAGATGTAAGTCTCAATAGCTACTCCCTTCCCCTTCCCAGTGTTCTTTTACTTTCCTTTTACTTTCCTTTCTGTATTTATTTTCCTTTTTTTATGTCTCCTCTTCTATCTCTTCCTTCTTTCCTTCTTTCTCCTCCCCTTTCCTCCTTCTTCTCTCCTCCTCCTCTTTCTCCTCCTCCTTCTCCTCCTACTCCTTCCTCTTCCTCCTTCTATTTCGTCCTTTCTCTTTCAACTAATGATCACTGGTTTTCTCCTCCATGCCAGGCAGTCTGGGGACTCTGGGGATGAAATTGGGGAATGAATCAACATGGTTCTGGTTCTCTTATAGTCTCTTATAGTCTGGTTCTCTAAGAGACTCTTATAGTCTCTTAGAGTCTCTTATAGTCTCTTAGAGTCTGGTTCTCTTATAGGAGAAAGGTTTTCATCAGATTACCTCACTAATGAAGGCCTAATTTCAAACTTCAGCTAAGTGTCCTGAGCAACAGAACATTGTTTTGTAAGAGCATATGTCAGAAGCACTTGACCTGTAAGAGAATGATGGGAGTATTACCTAGATCTGAAGGCTGTGAAGGACTTCACCAGACCCACAGGAAAGGATAGCATTCTCTGTGGAAGCAGTAGCTCACACAGAGACCAGGTGGCCATTTTTAGAACAAGACCGGGGCTCCAGGAGAGAGGCAACTGTGGTAACAAGGCAGAAGAGAGATGCACTGGAGAGATTGGGGGTAGTATGGCATTATCTAACAAAAAGTTGCTCTGCCCTACAGATAACCAAACAGTAGCTTGTGATTTATTCCTAAAAAAGAGTTTCTTTTTCATTTACACTATCATGCATTTTTAAAATATATAATTATTCATTGACCTGGAGTATTAAAATTAAACCTATTTCTCTTGTTCTACATAAATTTGTGTTAACATAATTATCAATAATTGCCCCACATGTAACTAAATATTCATCAAAGATTTTATGATTACTCCATACAAATCAAGAAGTAGAATCATTCTTGACACCTCAACTGTGTAACTCTCAGGTAGGCATCCAGAATAGGCTCGAAAATATATTTTACAGATAAAAAATTAAAGAGATTGACAGATAAAAGAATTAAATCATAATTTCAGTTGCAGAAAAGTTCTGCTTTCAATACATTATTTGCCTTGTAACTTTTCAGATTATTTGGGGAAATTTTTAATATTATTGGGGGAAGTTTGAAGCTTTAAAAGTGTAACTGAATTTTCCAAAATAGCAATATAGGTTTCTTTGAATTACTCTTTTTCAAATGTTCACTGTGGTGCTATAGGGATTCTAAGGTGACATGGAATTGCTACAGTAGAGACCGTGTCTAGTGCTAAAATGACAAATTAAATTAGTCGAGAAGTCAATAACTTCAGCCTTGGCCAGGATCTATGTGTATAAACCTATTTGACTGATTTCAGGAAAGAAAATGGTTGTAATTTTTAATGGAAAATAACCTTTCTGAAGTTTCAGTCTTTTACTTTATAAATAGTGTATTTGACACACTTGGCCAAGTTTCATAGGCTATTTAAATTTTTTAAGTTAAAATAATTTGAGGGGATATTTGGAAGTTAGGTTTCTTTTTTATCCTCCATGATCCTACCATTGAAGCCCCTAAAGAGTCTATTTGACATTTAAACCAACATAATTTCTTCTCATTTACTATTTAAATATAGTCTGCACTGTTGGTAATACGTGTCATTGTACCACATTATTTTTTTTAATTAAATATATGGTTCAACTGCTCTTCAAATGCACCAGCCTCTTAGACAGTCACTGAAAAATAATCTTGCCCTTCCTTACATGGCACAGAATCTGCATGGAGGGATCCTAGGGGGCAGCTATCACTGAGGATCCGTTCCCTCCAATGGGAATTGAACAGTAGGAATTTGTTAGTGTCAAATGAATGCAAAGCTGGTTTCTCAGCGATTAGGTTTATTTTTAGTTACTAACAGTTTTTGAAGACTAAATTACAGAAAATAGCAATCATTTTCTAGTGTGTTGATTCTTAAAATTAATCAGGCAACTTGGTTAATAATAGCATATTTTTATTAATAACAGAAGTACAGAAACACCTGGACTTATTCATCCAATGTCTTCAAAATGATATGCTAGTCAAAGAATGTCAAATTATCATTTGAAAAATATTTAATAAATTCTGGGAGTAGTTTATTACTGAGTGAATTAACTACATTTTCAGTACATTCATTTGGGGAGAGAGGGTGGCACGGAGGTTAAGAGCACAAGCTCTAGAGTTAAACTACCTGGATTCCAACTTTTGTTTCAATACCTACTGGTTGTATGATCCTAAGCAAATTACTTCGGTGTGCCTCAGTTTCCTGATCTGGGGATGATAATAATAATACACAATGGTTACTAACATTTACTCCTGCTTTTCTTCCAGTGCTGGTTTAAGCAGGTGAGAGACAGACAGACAGAGACAGAGATATAGAGACATAATAGATATTGTATGCCTGAATCAATTATATCTTTAATCTTCACAACAACCATATGGGGTAGGCACTGTTATTTTCTCTTCTCACAGGTAAGGACACCAAAAAAACAAAACAATTTTCCCAGAGGCAGCTAAGTATGAGAGTCTGAATTGAAAACCAGGCTGTCTGGCCCCAAAGTCTATCCTCAACCTACCCTACAATGCCTGATGCACCCATTAATGAGATTATATACATAAACCACTTAGGCCATTGCAAGTTTCTAGTAAATATTCAACGAGCATTAATTACTATTACTGGTTTATAAAAGTTATAAATCATATTTTATTATATGTTATCTCTTTATTTGCATTAAATATTTAACATTCCACTAAAATTTTCTCTTTTTATACCATCTTTAGCTGTTTTGCAGGATTTGGCAAGGATATTTTGGGGTCGACATATACTAAAAGACATCACACATTTTATTTCTATTACTTCATACAGCAGAGTATAGAAACAATCAAGGTCAATTTTTTTTAAATCGTTCATTCATTTTTTTTCTACAAATACTTATTTGCAGAGTAAAGTACCTACTACATGCCTGGCATTATTCCAGAACATATTCTAGGGCATTCACCAAAGAACAAGACAGACAAAGTCCTGGCTGTCACAGAGCTTACCTCCTAGTAAATCATTTTTCATTGACTCAATTCCAACTTGAGCCTTTAATCCTGGGAAACAGTGCCACAACTAAAATTGAAATCTTCCATCATTAAACACTTGGGACATTAGGAGGGTGATGCATTGCACAGGCCACAGTACTCTATGTCACTGGCTTTTCACCCATGCACTTAAGAGAAAGCATTCCAGGATCTCTGAGAACTGCAATCATAAACGAAGCCCATTGGGAAAGAATGCACTGGCCATGTTTTTCTCTACTGGCACATGACTGGATGTCTCAAAAGTTAACCCACTCCCTCATAACAGCATGGAGAAAAACCATCAGAGTTCCAAAATAGAAGCTGAGGATTTCAGACTCCTGAATACAGAATCTGACTGTTTATCTTATTTTCTTATTCTGTTGTCTCTTGCACTTACTCCTTTTTAAAAAATTTTTCCCATACCCTGCCACTATCAATATCGTCTGAAATAATTAATTATATTAGTGAAGGCTTTTTGTACCAGATTATGTCCTTTGACTACACAAAGAAAAACAACTCATTATTATAACACTATTTATTCAAGATACTTTTTTCAGTCATTTTATTATTTGAAAGGAAATTATTGAGTTTCTAGAAAAGTTAATCTCTTAGAAATTTAAGGGGAGAGAACATTTATTTCTTTTTTCTGCAATTCTGGCGATCTATTCTTAAGATATGAAGGAGAAAGGAAACTTACATATTTGGGCCACTCATAAATTTAATATACACTATCTCATTTAATTCTCACACTCTCAAAACAAGTACATTTAACTCTCATTTAACCACATGAAAATAGAGATTCTGAAAAGCCCAAGTTCCTGAAGGCAGAGTCCAGGCAGAGCCAGGACTAGACCAGTTGTGTCCATAGTTCATGGACATGTCTTTTTCTTTGAAACCATAGCATTTGACTTGAACAGAGATCATGCAGGTGATTATAAGATCACTGCTGTTTAAAAAAGAAAAAGTCTTTTATGGACTCTGTTGCTACATATATCACATTAACATAAGCATGAAGAACCCTCTCAAAATGCTTTTATGTAATTTATCCCAAAACCATTGAATTAATAGCCATCTGCAATAAGTGTAAATCAATTATACTTCACAGATGAAGTGCTACATTTTTAACAAATTACTTGATCCATTGAAAGGAATAAAAATAAGGTAATTGGAGTAGATGAGATTAGCACCTTTTCCATTTATTTTATGATATACCTTTTAAACTCATCATTATCATCAAATAATACTACACACTATAATACCTAGAAGACCAGGGTTTGGACTGTATAACTAAGATACAGGCAAAGCAAGATTTATTGCTTATTTAACAGTTCATGAGACATTTTAACTACAATAGAAATGTATATACTAATTTGAAGTATTTTTTTATCCATTTGTATAAAGAGTGGAAACAAATCAAAACCCACCTATATTTTGTATGCCTTTCAATTACACTATGCCTTCCAGGAAACCAAACACATTTATTTCTTCCTTATCTAAGTATCTATTAAATCTAATTGGGAAAGCAAAGAAAAAAAGAAATAAATATGGACTTTGATTGGTAAAGTGATTGATCTTGCTGCTAGTTATATTTTGACTAGAGAAAAACTTGGATACAGAAATTTTAAAGTATTTAAAATATTTATCTCACATGCAACATATGAGGAAGAAAATTCTCTTATTTTCTCCATGTGAAAATGAACAGGACATGGTGATGTGCAGTGTTGCCGTGCCCAGTCCCTAAGACTTTGAGTCTGATGGCCTTCCAGTCAGGCAGAGTTTCACAATTCTTCCTATTCCTAGGTTATGCAGCCAGTCTTCCACCAGTGATTATTTTACCCACATCCCTCGATGACTAACACCCACAAGGCCTTTAAATCTCGATACTAACTTTCAACTGTATTAGTGAGCTATCAGGGCCTTGTACGTAGGTTGTCATGGATCATAATTAATAAAAGAAAGGTTCAAAGAAAAAGGGTAAAATTTTGTTCTAACATTGAAATTAATGAATACACTCCTTGACCTGTTATTTCTCCTGAGTTCTGAACATGAAATAAGCATTGTTTTATACTGCAAATCTGCCAGGCAGTTTTTATTTACTCTTTGACTCTAAGTCAGGAAGGAAAGTTTAGAGCATCTAAATCATCATCATCATCATCATCATCAAATAATATTTATTACGCTGAAGAAGGGCAAGGTTTGGACCATTAAATGTAGCTGAGATATAAGACTTTCTGTGTACTTAATAGGTCATGAGCCACTTGTGTACTGACTTGGGATATCTCAAGGCCAGTGGAGTATCTCTAACAAAACACCACTAGAAGTGTTAAAGGTGTCTCACTTTAGTATAAAATCCTAATAGGTATAATTGTGCCACTTCCAGAAACATGGTCTGTTTACCCTTCTGTACTTCAAAAAGCAAAAAATGTGATTTATCTTATCTTATAAAGGGGCCCCATGACATATGTCACCTAAGTCTATCTTTAATGACCACATGTATTCTGCCAAATATTAAATAATGAAACATTAGTACAGCCACAGAGGACAGATCTACTTGGAAAGTTATACAGATAAGTTATATATGAAGATTCTTTTAGTTAATTTTGTTTTATAAGATAATACTTTAACTAGGACTTTGGCTCCTGTACAACTTAGATACAGTAAAACTATAAACAACCACTTAACAAAGAGCTTCATATAAGACCTAGGGGTCCAATTATATAATGTTATGAAGAGATACCAAATGCTGGGGTTTTCCCAGAACACAGGGGGAAAAAAATCAATTGATGTAGCACCACATCAGTTTAAAAGAAATCAGCTTTTGCCATTATCTCAGGGTCAAAATTTTTAGTGGTCAGATTATTAATTTAAAATAATTGCTGGACTGAACTTTGATTTACAATACCACAAACTTGAAGGAAACATGTAAGAGGTTCCTTGAGGTCATTCTTATGAAATTAAAAAAAAAATGGTTGGACTTCACAAACAGCCGAGACCTTTCTAAAACCAGCTGGCTTACAAATTCAACTGACCTGTTGTTACCATACTATAGTTAAGAATCATGAGAACAACTTGTTCTGAATCTTCTGGCCAAGTCCCCATGCACAGTGAGCGTCGAGCATCTTCTATGATTAACATATAAACAGTGTTTTATTAGGTTTGGCTTCCTTTCTCACACGGAATGAATAATTCTTTTTCATAGATTTATAGTCAGTACCAATTTTTCCCCTCAAAGTATGTATCAGGAGAAAAAAAAAGTGGGTATTGATTCTATGCTATCTTTACCCTTGCCAGTTACTAAAGTTGCCATTTATCTTGAGGTTGAACCTACCCTAAGTAATGTATGTTTCTATGTTTAGGAAAAATATTCCCTTAAGTTATTGTCTGTATTTCAGTTTTTAGGTTACTTGTCATATTAATAGATTAACACAGACCAACAGTTCATTTTAGTTTTCCTTAAATAGATTCAGAAAGGAAGTCCTGAACAGCTTGACTTTTATAAAGAGAAGATGAAGATTCTGTATATGATTACTCTAATAATCAATGTTAACATTATCTTTTTGAAATTCCATAGGAGAGGGTGATAGCAAATATGTGGACCAATGGAAGTTTTACAAGTGCAAGTATATAATCTTGCTACCTCCCCTCAATACTTTTTTTTTTACAATTTTTTTCACTCTCTTCTGCCTAGTGTTGTTATTAGATCAAAATTGCCTTTTGATTGGTGGTGTTCATATTTACTTATGTTGACTCAGGAAAAAGCATTTCAATTCATTAAAATTAAAACAGTGACACAAAATCTTGGCCCTCTCAAATGGACACTCCAGGTTGGAAAGTTAAGCCCTGGCTTGCATTGAATATTTATTCTCTACTACATTATACAAATCATCTGCCTGTGCTGTCCCATAGGAAATAGGAATAGTAGAAGTATTGTTTCCTCTCTTGGAGATATTGTGGCACTTGTTTTTCATGGACTGGAGTCCAAGGGCACAGAATAGAATTACATGTGGCAAATAGCATTTCCAACCATGTAAAGTGGAGCAGGACACTTGGATCCTCTGTTCACTGTTGGAACAGAGCCTCCTGGTATAGTGATGGGCAAAGACAGCTGTGAATACCCTTGTACTTTTATGTCTCACCCATTGCTTTAAAATTGATTATGAAACATCAACATTAGTCAGTGTGAGACTTTCCTGAGTTTATATGCTACATGCTTATTATAATATCAACTTTACAAACTGTACTGAAATTTTTTAACTACGTTGGTATAGCTTTAAAAGTGTTTTTTTTTAAGATTTTATTTATTTATTATTTATTTATTCATGAGAGACACAGAGAGAAAGAGAGAGGCGGAGACATAGGCAGAGGGAGAAGCAGGCTCCATGCAGGGAGCCTGATGTGGGACTCCAACCCCAGACTCAAGGATCACGCCTGGGCCGAAGGCAGACGCTAAACCACTGAGCCACCCAGGGATCCCCCAAAAGTGTTCTTATTGCACTAATTTTCACATGTACTTCAGTAAATATTTTATCACATTTAATTTCATCAGTTTTGCTCGATAGACTATGACCAGTCTTTTCTGCAATGCTTAATAAACCATTCTTACTATTGTATTTCATAAATCATAATAGGAATAAGTCTAGCTGCCAGTCTCACCAAAGTTAAATTGGGAAGCAAAAATAATGTTTGCCTTTCCCTTTCCCCTCCCCTAGTAAACTAAATTTATTTAGAAAAATGGTTATCAACTTAATGCTATATTTAATCATGAAGAAAAAAACAAGACTTTTTTTTCAAAATGCTCTACTTTTTCAAATTAATTTTTACTCAAAATTGTCTTGCATTTTTACAAAACTGTCTTGCATAATCTTTTTATTCAAAACTTTCTATCTTTTTAATATTCCCAAAGGAGATGCAAGAAATTTGCTTTTGTTCTTTCAGGAACAGAAGTAGTATAAGAATATCACAGAAAGAAAAAAAAAAGAATATCACAGAAATGTCTCATGAATATTTTTTTCAGCAACTCTCCTGTTAAGACAGATCACTAAAACTCAAATAGCTAAGAAAACAAAATTGTGCTCTCAAGGACCAATAAAAATTTGGTCCTTTATTACTTTTTTTTTTTTTTAAAGATCTTGATAGTCATTTGTATTTTAAAAAAACTAGTAGGGTATCCAATGTCACTTTTGTCTGTCTGATAGTCATTTGTATTTTAAAAAAAGTAGTAGGGTATCCAATGTCACTTTTTCACAACAGCCCCTACCAGCCAGTTTTGGTAAACAAACTGATTAGAAGATTATCTGTCACCCAGAATTTCCTCTTCCTCTACACTAATTCATGTGTTCAGGGTCAAGGTACAGTCTAGTGTCACTGAAGGGAGGCGATGAGGCTATTGCTTCACAAAAAGGAAAACTAAAATTGTCCAAAAATCAGGCAGAAAATCCTCACTGATTATTCCCAATTTGTATGATGCAGGGAAGAAAAGCTCACCTGCTTAGTAAGACTAACTATATGCATGGTCTGCATTCATGGTCACAGAAACCACAGACTGCTCACTCTCAGCTGTCTTGCTGCCTCGTGCCCTGTATTCATCTAGTGGCAATGATTATTAAGATGCTCATGGCTGCTGCAGCAGTGGCCACACCAGTGAGGGCAGTTGGTTCACAGCTGTGTATGTGTTAGGAGGAGGGGTAAATTCCAAGGGCTGGGGCAATAGAACAATCTTGTCTGCATGGCCAATCTTGAATTCTAAGGATATGTTTTCATAACTTGGAAGAAGGCCATATCAAGAAAGGGGGAAACCCAAATATTGACTCTTTGCGTATGATGATATCACAAGGATTAATCAGCTAAGTTTAAGTTTCTGTGCCTCTACAAAAGATCATGTGAAATCAGGTTTCTACTAATGATTAGATTAAATGTCCGATCTGAACACATTAAAATAATCTTCAACCTTTTCTGCTGCAGCTTTTTAAATCTGAGAATGTAAACTGTTCTCTGAAAACTATGAGCCTGATTTCTGGTTCCCTCTGCTGCTCCCCAAATCCTGAAAAACCAATGTTGAGAATTTGAATATTTTCATATGCAGAAGAAGCATTTGAACATGGAGCAAGAGTGGAGATACTCTCCCCATGATCAGAATTTTCTTGGGTTGTGTGTGTGTGTGTGTGTGTGTGTGTGTGTGTGTGTGTGTTTTGTTTGTTTGTTTAGAATTTTCAACCATCTTCTTCCCAGATTCTGTTTTCCCAAAATTATTCTTCCTTAATTTTCTCCTTAGTTGTACTTCTAGCATAGAAACCTATATCCTTCTCTAAGATATGTAACTTGTCAGTAATCATGAAAATATATATATGTGTTCACTGTTTATTTGATGATGGTGTTTTTATTTTATCCTAATTCACAGCCATTTCCCATAGAACATCCTAGAGAACAAATACATTTTAGGGATGAGAATAATGTACCTAGAACAAAGGATAAAGTTTAGTTCTTAATACATGACAAAGCTGATCTTATTTCTGAAGAGTGTAGAGAAATATACTTTTAGAACTTCATATTCTATCCAAATACATTAAATTAAAAGAGAGATTGAAGGAACTGGGTATAAAAGTAGTTAACATTTCACCAAATAAAATGGGGGTGGTGTCTCTGAAATTAAATAGTTTGGCTTATAACTGTGGTTAGATATGAAAAGATAATGTTTGTGCCTGACAACTTAAGTCATTACTTAAGAACGATTTGTCCATGTGGGGGGAAAAATGGCCATTGTAAGTTTGCCAAGTTGAAATAAGTTAGAAGGATGAAATGGAAGCAAAAGGAAAAGGTTCAGTGACATTATTAAGGCATTTTTGAATGAGGACACTGTTGTATCACATAAATTAACTTCAAATTGCAACTTCAAAGAAAACTTTGCAGGAAAAAAACACAGATGTACACATGCATATACACACAAAGCAAACACAAAGTCCAGTACTCTCTTCCACTTATGCCAACAACTTTACTCTTCATTTGGCCTAGGACTTTCTTTTTTAATTGAGCTGCCTCATCATTTGCACCATTGAAAAGAAATTTTATTGATGTCAGTTTCAGTTTAGGACCTTGTATTGAACATTTCTTAACATACATAGCTCAGAACTTCTCCTTGTAGACCACAGTACTCTAAAATCTGTGTCTTGAAACTGTTTCAAAAAGCACTACAAAATGTTAGAGAGAAAATAGTCTTATAGTAGTGTGAAAAAACTTTAGTGAAATTGGAAACTTGACAAAAATATTTTTGCCTTGTAAGGGAGGAAAATAATTTTCCCTCTACCCATCTTAGTTCTTGGCTAAGATACTCCCTGTAATAAAAGACAGATTAAGAAGAGAAAAATAAATGGAAGTTTAATAGCATGTATACCTCCCATATACATAACAGATACCCAGGAAAACTAACTCCTTGAAATGCTCAAGCCACCACTCTGAATACCATTTCCAGCTAAAGACAAAAGAAATGTTCTAGAAGAGGAGGAGGCCAGTTAAAGAAGGTCACCAGGAAAATAGTTTCTAGAGATTTAGAGGCATCCTTTTCTTCCTGATACAGAGAGGGAGACACCCTTACAAATAGAGAGTTCCTTTATAAATGTACATTTCCTTTACAAAAGGTAACTTCCACTTGGTTTTGGAACTTTTCCTGTGTCTGCTGTTTCTTAAAAATAATCAGCCGAGAATAATTCTTATGCCAAAGAGGCATATTTTGGGGGTGACAATTCTGCTCCTTGAAGCCTCCTACACCTATGCTGAATTCTAAACCTATTTTATAAATTATTTTCCAGCTTGAACTGAGTTTAGACATTGTGAAACTCAAAGTCAAAATATCAGATTCTACTGCCTTTGAAATTACTTTTTCTACTTTGATAATACTTCCTTCCTTCCTTAGTAATTTTCTGATTAGTAAAGCTCTTGAAGACCTTCATCAGGAATCTTCTCTGCCATTCATTCCCTCTTTTATCATCTTGCCAAAATCATTCCTTAGCTGAAGCTTTGTTTTTCTTTAAATAGCCCAATTTTATTTGTTTAAGTCAAGGGTCATGAATTTGTATGCTACAGCTAGATTGTAAAGTCCAGAAACAGTCATCTGTTCTATTTCTTGCTTTTTCTTTTTCTTCTGAGGACTCAGTAATGTGCTCCTGAATGTTAAATACTTGCTAACAACTTTCCAATAGGCTGGTTCCATACAATTCTATGATTCATTCATTCATTGATTTTTTTTTTTTTGAGTACCTAGTGTGCTCCAGGCATAGTATTAGGATCTAGATATACTAGATAAGTGAAACAGACTTGGTCCCCAGTTCACAGATCTTACAGTCTGGTGATGAAGCATATAAAATAAAAACTTCTCCTGACATGCATCTTATTCAAACACATTTATTTATATAAAAAGTTTGATTAATTAACATTTTCCCAAGTGGACTTCAGCCTAAGTTGCAGTCAGCTAGTTTTAAACCAAGATTTCTTCTATAACAATTCCCATTGGCAAATTGTGAATCACAAGACTCTGCCAGCCCTCAAAATAAGAGCTGGTAATTTATTCTTTGGTTCTAATAGGGGGGATTATTAACTCAATGTTACCAAGACATTTGGTATTGGACTCACGTGTTTTGGTTGCAGAATATCTTTCTCATACTGTAGGAAATGACATCAACAAATTGTAAAATATCTAATAACACTGAAACAACCATTACACTTAAATCCACGTTCAAATCCAGTAAATCATACTAACCTGTCGTCTGTCTCCTCTTCCTCCCCACCAAGCAAGAGTCCTCTTAAGACAGCTCTATCCCTGCTGCCCCTGATAAGGAAGGAGAAAATCCTTTTCCTTGTGCCCTTCTATTTTTTTTTTAAGATTTTATTTATTTATTAGAGACAGAGAGAGAGAGAGGCAGAGACACAGGCAGAGGGAGAAGCAGGCTCCACACAGGGAGCCTGATGTGGGACTCAATCCTGGGTCTCCAGAATCACGCCCTGGGCTGAAGGCGGCGCTAAACCGCTAAGCCACCGGAGCTGCCCTCCATGTGCCCTTCTAAATTCTCATCTGGGGCCCCTATATGGGGACAGATTAACAAGAAAAACGGTTTGTTTGGGTTTTTTTAAGATTTTATTTATTTACCCATGAAAGACACAGAGAGAGAGGCAGAGACATAGGCAGAGGGAGAAGCAGGCTCCCTGCAGGAAGCTTAATGCGGGACTCAATCCCAGAACCAACCCCCCCTCACACCAAGTCGAAGGCAGACGCTCAAACACTGGGCCACCCAGGTGCCGCCAGTTTATTAATATGTATATTCATATATGGGAGAAATTCAAAAATGAATAAACTCAAATATGTGGCTTAGATTTGGGGTTTAAATATCTTCTTTAGCTAAAACAAAGAAAGAAGGATGTGGAGAAGACAAGTTACAGGAAGGTAACCAGGAAAAAGACTTAACAAGAGTAATGTTTATCTTACGGATTTAAGTGGATGCCTTCTCCATTGATGAGTCTCTTGTGATTTAGAGTCATCTTTCTTTCCTGGTATAGAGAAGGAGACACCCTCGCAAATGGAGATTCCTTACCAAAAAAACAACTTCTACTCTGTTTTCCAAGCTTCTCCCGTGTCTGCTGCTTTTCAAAATAATCAGCTCAAAATAGTCCTTATGCCAAAGTGCATATTTTGAGGTAACATATTTTGTCTCCTCTACCTTCTTAAAATCTTTCTGTGTCTATCCCTTCTTTGTCACTAAGATATCTTGGTCTGTTTTGTACCTGCTTCAAGAAAGAACTGTCATTTTTGTAGTTATCTGTGGAGGTGGGAGCAGGATAGACAAAGTCATGAGTGGCATGAGACTTCCTCAATTTACAAGAGTAACAGAGTTTTGATTTTTAAGACATGAGATAATAGAATATTATCTATTCAAAACAAAAGCAAACAAAAATTTAAAACAACAAAATATTAGGAAAATAGAGGCAGCATGGTGAGAAAAAGCAAATGGCTGGAGGACGCAACACAGCCAATATTTTGTCCATAATCATTATTCTTTATATCATCTTTCTAACCTTACATGTTTCCCTGGGGTGATTTATGAGACTCCCATCATAATGACCATCTACCAACAAAGAACAGTAGCAAAACTGAATCGAAAAAAGGCCTTAGCCACTGAAGTTCAAATTCCTTGGCAATCTTTCAAAGTTCTTCTTTGGCAGACCTCAGCACAACTAAGTAAGAATGTCTCTGGGTTCATCTCCAGGTACTTTATTCAGCTTTCTTATCTGTGGCACAGAACAAGATTCACAAAGAGCATGCCAAGCTTCTGGTTCCAACTAGGAGGCTTACCTGAAAAATCAAGTGTGTAATGTTCAGATCTGCCTGACTTCCCTGCTGTGTTAAAGCAGAAAGTGGAAGGAGGGGAGGGGGAATGGGGGGTAAATAGGATGCCTGGTAGGGATGGAGACAATAAAGAATGAGTAAAAAATAAGTACAAAATAATGCTGCAGTAAAACAAATTGAGGTAACTAAGATAGCATTTTAGTGTATCTATTCAAGAAAGGGCTATTAATGCAATTATACTTCCATGGAGAAGGAATTAACTTAGGGTATAATTGTGTTTCCAAAAGATGAACTTTTAAGATGAATTCTTCTGGGGAGGGTGCTACTAATAAAACTTTCACGTCTAGTAAACTTAGAATAAGCTATTTCTTGTTAATCTATCTCATAGGTTATAGAAAATGTCACTGTATATAGTAAAGGGTAACAGAAATTTAAGTTGAAAGGGTGATATGGTGACAAAACACGCTTTTCTAGATAGGTGCGCTTTCCCCAAATAGACCTAGAACAGTAAGTTGGTTTAAATGGTTGGTTTCGTATGTGTGGCAAAGTTGTTTTTGACATCTGTTTAATGAGCACGTGATGCTTGAAAAGAAGGGCAGACCTTGGTATTGAATGTGAAGGAGTCTGGGAGCCATAGCACTGCGTGTGTGTGTATGTGTGTGTGTGTGTGTGTGTGAGAGAGAGAGAGAGAGAGAGCACTAGCTCCTAAGCTCACACACTCTCCCAGTCTTGTCAGCTGTTACTACCTTTTTATCTGGATTCTGTTAACTTGAGATTTGTTCTTAACTCATGGAAAAGGTCTCCTTTGTTTTCTTCCTACAGATAGGAGAAGTCTCTTGGCAGAGTTCTTCAAAGGCAGTTAAGTCAGTAGCATCATGGAAATTTGGCATTGAGTTTAGGACTAGGACAGATCTAAACATTAGTTTAGCGTATATTCACAGACAATTGTTCCATGATTTTTCATCTCTTTATTGTAGCAGTTAGCATAATCACTCACAACCATCACTCCCAAAGTGAACCCACTTGTCCATTCCTATCACTATGTAGTCTGAGTGATAGAAAAATTTAAATTTAAATTGGACACATAAATACTATGGCAGAACATGAATAAATCATCCATAGGCCATCTTTAATTGTTCGGTTTACACTTCTTTATAGTTAATGCAGAAAGTCAAATTGAGGCCTTTAATTAAATAAGAAATTGAACTACACTACTTTAATGTATTTCATCTCTGGTAATTTTGTCCTTTTGCCTTTTAAATCATTTTTAATCGCTTTGAGTTTTGCCAAAATGCATGCTAAGTCCAATCTATTATAACTACCAGTAGGAATTTTGTGCCTCTAATAAAAGAAGATGTATATTGTAGGTGATTTAATCCACCATATATCAGTTGGATTACTTGGGGAATGGTGCAGGTTGATATAGAAGGAATTAAGATCTGGTTCTTGAACTGTGTTTTAGATATTAACATTCTTAAAACTGAATTATTTTGCATTTTGTACTTTGGAAGCACTGTGATTCACCAGAGTACCATTAAAATGGGTCTTCCAAAGTTATATTTCCTAAGGGTACTATGCAAAAACAATAATTCCCAAAATAAGGCCAACTGTGAAATATTTTAAGTGCTAAATTGTTTAACCTATAATACTGTCATCATTTAATAGAAATTTTTCCATTTCTGTCAACTAAAGGAAAAGAGGGAATGAAACTAATAAACTTAGAACACATGCTTTCTTGTTGGATGCTATACTCCAGTGCTTTACATTTTCTTTTTTTGTGTGCTAAATCCTTTACTGCATTAATCATTTCGTGTAATACTTGGCAATCACACAGTGATGATATCTTTATTTTACATATGAAAAAAACTGAAACTCAGGTTGTTCAAAGTCAGTTATCAGGGAAAAGATCCAAACCAGGACCAAATCGTGTGGCAGTCTCATAATTACCTTGCCTTTGGTGTCTAAACTTCCTTCATGCTTGTATGCTCTTTTAAGGATAGGAGATATAAAGTAAACAGTACCTAAATAAGAACTCAAGTCATTTTCCTTGAGGGTGAGGAGAAGACTTTAACTAGTATATTTTAAAGCTTCTTTTTAGCTTTTTTCTTGACATGAAATCTTAAGGAAAAACCTGCATACTAAACAGATAAAAACTGAGATACTCTGTGTATCTGAGGAGGGGAGGAGCCAAGCAGGCTAAACTCCTAAAATTCTATCTTTCCCCCTCTCTCTTTCCCCCTCTCTCACCAAAATGAGCTTTCGACATCTCAAAGCTTTAGTGATGTCAGACATTCTGAATGTTTAATAGAGTTACTGTTGGTAGATGATCAAAAGATTCCTCAAAAGTCGACACAGATAATAGCTGATATTTGGAACAGTTGCTGTTCAGACCCATTTCATTACAAGGTCAGAAACTAGCGAGCAGGCTCAGTTCTGCTCCTGCTTTACAGTATGATCTTGAGTGCATAACTTAGCCTTGTAGGTCTGGGTTTTTTAAGCTTTGAAATAAATGAGGGTTGACCTAGAACAGTAGAGCTCAACCGTGGCTCTACATATGTAGGAAGCTTTTTTAAATTTCCAATACCTGGGTGCCACCACCCAAGGAATCTAATTTACGTACATCTTTGGATGAAGCCCGAACAGAAATACTTCTCAAGTGCTGCTCAGATGATTCTAATGTGCAGCCAGAATGCAGAACCACTGGTCTAGATGATCTCCTTGTGTCCTTCCATTTCTAAACTGATTGCTATCATTGAGATGCTAATAAGGACATTCTTAAATATCTCAGCTATTCTGCTGCATAACATCAGAAGTTTTAGGTTCATTTTTATACATTTCTCTCTCCGAGTGTCCATATTACTCATGGGCTAGAGTAAATCACATGATTGGCATTTCCCCAGAAAACCTGAGAAAAAGGCTGGTAGCTTAAAGGGTTCCCCAGGAAGAGATTTGATTCATGTTCTCATCTTCCTTTTCCAAGTCACTTCCATGTTTTCATGGATCAAACATTCATGAATTCTCAGTCTCAAAAATTGTGAAAAAGAAAAATTCCGAAACTTCTTCAAGAATGGCTACAATATTTTACAAGATTCCTTAGAGCTTTATGTGCCTTATGAAGAGATGTGTACCCAATGCCTAATACAGTAAGTACCTAGTACATAATAGGTGCTCCATTTTTTTATCCTAACAAATGAAGGGCATCCAGCTTAGTGAATAGAATCACAAAAGCTGAATAATGTCCTATGGATACGGTTCCCTTGTGAAGCTTGTAACTACTTACTGGAAGAAAACAATTTGATAATACTATGAAAGAGGCAGTTGAGATACTCAATGTTATAGCCTCCTCACTCATATCCCAAGTTTACCAGTTGTTGATTTGTTGGAATCATAGTATTGCTGGTAGAGATTGTCTCAAATAACCTATTCATAACAAAGTCAGTAGGAGCACAAAATTGTTGTTATGTTCAGTTTATGAACACTGTTTCAGTTATAAGTTGCTGGAATCCAGGTATAATATTCTACCCATCTGCCCCCAGAAATTGTTCTCCGCTCCCTCCCAACATATCCATAGGCACAAACAAAGCATTCTCCTCTATCAAAAACATGCTCTCCTCTATCAAAAACATGCTCACTTTCTAGATTCTCACTTTAAATTAACTGTCTGTAGGCTATTAAAGTCAGACATTGCCTCTGTATTGAATAGTGTGGTAGAGGAATTTAGATATTTTATGTTGATATAGTAAGGTATACCAAAATATGAAAACCATGTGAGTCCTCACACATGAGATACATAATAAATATATGTCCAATTGACATTGAACAGACCTTACACTAAGGTCAAGAATCAGGTAACAATTCTATTGACATTAATGGAAGAATTGTTCTAACTGGCACTATAGGAACATGGTTTCTTATATTTTCCAAGTACAATACATTATCTGAGAACAGGAAAACATGTGGTGGCCATCTATTAGTACACAGTAGGTAGCTAGTAATGCTCCTATATCACAGCTAGAATCCATATTTACAGCAACAAATACAAAATTCCAAGGAAGCCTGTTTTATGTGCTCCCTGTTTACTGCAGTAAAAGTGAACAGGAGAGTTTGAAAAGTATTTATCCTTTTCTTTTCTCCTATACTTCTGAGTTATATTTTAATACCTATGATGGTACCAGCCAGCCAGTACTCTTTGCTTTCCCTTTTGAAAATGTTAACTGTAAATCAGATTTTTTTGCAGGAGAAAATGAGTTTAGTAATCTGTGGTCTTGTTATGAGGCAGAGCCTGCATCAATAAGCACAATAAAACACATTTAGCTTTCAGAGTAGGTCTGGCCAGTAATGATCCTGCAAATCAGAGCTAGGATGCTAGATGCTCTCTGCCTGGGAATCTTGCCCAGAGCCTTCTGGGCTGTCATTTTTGCTGTTTCATATTTGCTACTTCATTTATATGCATCAAATTAACACTAACTCATATTTGGGCAAGAAAAGAAAGATGCTTACAAGTTGCTGGAGTTCAGGAACTCCAAGAAACTCTCCAAGGAACATAGCTTCTAAACAAGGTTCAAGTTTTTATATTTTTAGAATACATGCATATATATGGATTATCTATAAAGATATTCAACACACATCCTTAATTCTAGAATTATGCTATCATTTAAGGATACCATGAAAATTTTAGGAGACATTTAGTACAATTTGTACAGTATGTCCAAATCTAAAAAGCAGCAACCAATATTATTTTGGATATATAATGTATTGAGTATCCCTGAGATTCAACAATGTTAAGGAAAACAGGAACTTCCCTCCAAAAATGGGGGGAATAAATAAATCATGTTTTCTCATTTCTTATTTGAATTTATAATTCAAAATGATAGTTTCATCTTTTTAAAAAAGGTTTGCTTTGGGGAAAACTCAGACTGAAATTGCTGGTGAATAAAAGTTTATTTATAAACTTGAGGATCTAGGAGAATCACAATACAATTCAAATCTAATTACAGAAATGACATCCCAGAACACAAAAGTATGGGAAGTGTCTTGAGTGTGTTTAATTTTTAACTAAACTTTCAGCACTAGCTCTTTTCATCTAACACTCTAAAACAAACAAACATAATATAGAGTGATTTTGCACTGCTAAGAATTTTTGAAAACCTGCCAGCCATGGACCAGAGTGAAAAGGAATGCTTTGATGCATGTTATTTTGTGTGTGCTGAGTTTCATCTGCAGTAGACTGGGATCACAATGAGAGATGCTTGACAACACAATGTTTCCACAGACATTGTGACATCTGAGCTGTCACATAATTCGAATTACCAACATAGGACTCAGAACTAGGAGAGATGTGGATGGAGTACCCAAATGAACCTACAGGCGTTCAGCTGAAGTATCACTGGCAAAAATGACCAAGATTGAATAGTAGCCCATTAAGAAAACATTTAAACTACCCAATGTCATTTGATTAAAATATTTATTTAAAAGATTTCTAAAAAAAATAAAAAGATTTCTCTATTCTTTTATTTTCATACTTTTTAATGAATATTTAAATGTTTCCCTCAGTACCCAGTTTCAGTGCCCCCAGATGTGTTATTTTGACACAGAAATATTATCATTGAACATAAAAATGATTGTCTTCATTAATTAAATTAATGGTTTCATCCACCCACTCACTTCTAAAGCTGATACAATTCTGTAAAGTGAAAAAGGGTAAAATATGATGCTGATCTTCATCATCTACTGTGGATAAGAATAATACAAATGAGTTAGATAACAACACACGATTGCATATAATCATATGTCAAACTGTGCAAGACAATAGGCATTATATAGGAGATGGTATCAGGAGAAAGTGGAGGGCAGAACACCAGACAAGGTGGGGTTGGTGGAATTTTGGATGGGTTGAGATGATGAGATAAAGTAATTCTGGTATGAGATTTGTGCATATGCAGGACAGCAGTTGACAGAAAACAGAAAGACCAGGTCTGGTCATGATGTTCTTGGAAGGCAGGCAGAGCCTTGCTCAGGTCAAGAGATGGTAGCGAACCACTGAAGGTTGTTGGAAGGGGAAAGCAAACTGATAAAAGGAGAATTAAGAGCAGTTTGTAGACTATATGGCAGCAGAGAAAAAGCAAAGCCAGAGAGACTAATAAGAAGCTAATGGCATAAGTAAATAAATAAATACATATTAAAAAGTGCAGAAGAAGAGGAGAAGGAGGAGCAAGTAGAAGCTAATGGCAGCATCTAGTTGTGAGGCTTTCACAGCCTGGACTAGGCCAATGTTATTTCTTCTTGGGGCCACACAAATCCCTCTGCAAAGGCCTTTAAGCTTGTAATTTTGATATGCCAAACTGCAATCAACAACTATCTTGCATTTACAAATGTTTTTACCTGAGGATTTAGATTCATTTTACATATCATTCTTTTTTTCCTCTAATTGGTGATAAGATTTATATCTTAACATTTTTCTGAGAAAAACACAGAATCCCACCCAAATTTTAATATTTACAAGCTATAACATTATACCTGTTATTCAAAACAAACAAACAAACAAACAAAATGGTTTGACTTACTTAGAACAGGAAAAACATTCTGTAGCTCGTTGAGTTTAAGTGACTGGGTTATTTTCAGACATTTTGGAGTCAATTTCTTTTGGAAACAGTGATATTGGTTTAAACTGCAGATCTAATCCTTATATTTGTTTATGACAAAGCAGAAAGTTATCCGGTGAAGATGGGGGAGAAAAAAACCCTCTTCACTATGAGGCAAAATGTAGAATGCATATGTGGAATTCATATTTGTGAATAGTCTCCTTAAAGCTTGCATGAAAATATGATTTAACTTATGTATTTTAACTTCTGTTTTTCATGGAACAAACCTTAGTCTTACTCTAATTTAATCTGTTATTTAGTTTAATATATGACCCTTCCTACTAAATACCATAAAAAAGAGCTGACATCTGCATTTTAACAGCATAAAATGCCTAAAATCTAAAAGTATTGTTTAGCAGATATGCATTACTAAAATGAGAGTAGAAAACACTGATGTTAAAGACTGAGTTTGAAACCTTCAATTAGATTGCTAAGGCTTTTAATCACAGCTCTTAATTGTTAAAGATGGCAAGCTTATATTTCTTGTCAAGTTGATCATAAAGAGTCTCAATGCCTTGTTTGAGTTCCCACAATTATCCATTGTTGGAGAAAATGAAAAAGAATGGATATCTACTTAAACAGATTACAATGATGCTGTCTTGGCCACTTATACATCAGTTCTCAAGTCACAGAGTGAACGGCTTGGCAGCTTTGTACTCAGTCAATGGACTCCGTAATTGTAATTGTGCCCTGATAGACTTTTAAGTGTAAGCTGTGAAACATTAAGAAGGATAGCATTGTCTAGGTTGCTCACTTTACTTTTCTCTATGGCCCTTACAATTATATGTGGATTATTATAAAGACATGGCAAAATGATTCATATTAATCAATAGAAGAAGTAACCTTAGTTACCCTCCAGTTCCTGAAAGGTTTACAGCCGCCATGGTTTTTTCTGTTGTAACTCCTGTTTATTTGTTGCTTCTAAAACCACAGTGAAAATATGCATTACAGTACAGAACTATCTTATTTTTATGTGAACTATAAATATTTTATTGATTTCATATACTCTATATTTATAAGAAAGTATTCTTTTAAACCCATATTTTATATGAATCGGTATTAGTAATAGCACTCTTATTAAATAAAGTTAAAGGTAGGTGTTTGCATAGTTTGAATTTCTTTTTTTTTTTAAGATTTTATTTATTTATTCATGAGAGACATACAGAGAGAGAGACAGAGAGGCAGAGATACAGGCAGAGGGAGAAGTAGGCTCCATGCAGGGAGCCTGATGTGGGACTCGATCCCGGGTCTCCAGGATCACACCCTGGGCGGAAGGTAGGCACCGAACCACTGAGCCATCCAGGGATCCCCATAGTTTAAATTTCTATGCAATTTATACATATAGCCAATCCTCATTATTTATGGATTCCATATTTCCAAATTTGCTAATTCACTAAAACTTTTTTGTGACATGAAAACCAATACTCAGGCCACTTTTCTGGCCATTGGTAGAGCAGTGAAAAATTTCAGTCTCCTGACATGCATGTTTCCAACTGGGGTGGGACAAGGTCATCCCTGCCTTCTTGTTTTAGCTCCCATACTGTGAACAAGTGTCCTTTTCACTGTCTACTTAATACCACATTTTTTTAAGTTTTGTGCTTTCTGTTGATTATTTGTTCCTTTAAGAAAACAAACAGGGATCCCTGGGTGGCGCAGCGGTTTGGCGCCTGCCTTTGGCCCAGGGCGCGATCCTGGGGACCCGGGATCGAATCTCACATCGGGCTCCCGGTGCATGGAGCCTGCTTCTCCCTCGGCCTGTTCTCTGCCTCTCTCTCTCTCTCTCTCTCTCTCTCTCTGTGACTATCATAAATAAATAAAAATTGAAAAAAAAATATTTAGAAAACAAACAAACAAACTGTGACATGCCTTACAGAGAAAATATATGTGTTAGATAAGCTTCTTTCAGGCTACTGGCCAGGATTTCACTGCTAATGAATCAACAATATATATTAAATGGGATGCCTTTAAACAGAAATACATGTAAAACAATAACGCTATGTATTGAACAATTGAAAAAACTGTTGTGACCAGATGCTCACAGGAACCTACTTCTGTATTTTCCCTAGGAGCAGTGTTTCAGTAGTGGATAATTCATTGTTCAAGCAACTTTACAGAACATGTAACTACCACAAATAACGAGAATCAACTATGTCATCTATTTTTTTTCTTTCCTAGAAGCCATTTTCCCAGTATTTCATCATGAGCCTTTATGGCCTCATTATGAATGTGAAATGTGTCATCTGAGCAGTCGATTTTATGACCACTTTCATTGCACTATCCATTGACCCACAGCATCAAACAATTTGCAGGAGAAAAGTGGCTCAGTAGTCTTCAGAATTGTTAACCATTGGATGCTCAAATGTTTTTAAATCCAAACTTCTACAATCAGGCTGCCATTAAAGTTTTACTTATTAGGTTTAGGCATTATCATTTAAATCTTTAGGAAAGTCTCATAACTGGGATAAGAACAATAGAACCATGTTGCTTTAAAGCTAGCAACACCTAACAAAGTGTCTTGTATAAATAGTAACTTACTTTGTGTCTAAGAGAGAATCTAGATCATGCTTTTACATGAAATAATAGTGTCATCGATTTGGATTTAGCTGGAAATGATGTTTGAGTTTATGCAGATCAACCTCTCAGTTTTGCAGAAGGGAAATGCCAGGCCCAGAGAGGTTAAGGTGCCTGCCAAGGCCACTTGCTAGGGCATCACTGGAGAGGTGCTGCCTTCCAGTCCTAGGAGTGCATCCTTCCATCACATTATCCTGAGAAGTCCTAATGCCAACTCCAGAGGACAAAATAGTTTTTGCTACTTTGAGAAGTCATCCCAAGCCCAACAGGAATTTCTTGTTGCTACCTCGTAAAGATAAAACTTTTCTTCCTTGTTAGTAAGCATATTTATAAATAGAAGACAAATATTCCCAATTAACTTAAAATCTGAATTTTTATCTTTTCATTTTAAAAAGGAAAGCAGTATTTTGGAAGGTATCCTTCTATTAATTTGTGATGACACTCAAATATTTTATTAAAGCTCAACTTCTATTAGGAAAAGAGAAACTTGATTGTGTTCAGTTTGAAACTCACAACTGGATCTTGAACAGGTCAAGGTGGGAGGCACTGTGAACAGGGGAACATTGCAAAGGAGATGCTTTGAGAAGAATTTACTCCATACAGACTATTTTGGGGAGCCCAGCACTTCCCCTATGACTCAATAATTGGCACAGGTGATTGGCAGATTCTACCAATAGCTGAGTTCAATAAAACTCTTTCAATTATGCCTTGAAGACTTGTTTTTGGAAGGAGTTGGAGAAATTAAGGAATGAGAAATTATTTGTCTTATATCTTGTAATGGTTAGAGAATGACATACAAGGACAGAGATACATTTAAGGTACTATATTTGTCTTCTCCTGTACATTTTATTGTATGGAGCAAAATTTCAACACTGGCTCCTTTGGCAGTGACAAAGGAGAAGATTGAGTTAGGAAGTTTTCCATTAGACTCTATTCACACATAAGAAATGAAATGCCATAAACCTAATGGTATTAATTTCAGGGTTTTATATCCTCCTTTTTATAACCCTCTTTAGGATAGAAACACATTTCTTGCCCTGTGAAAATTTTAGTCAATACATTTTTCAAGTTCTCTCAGTGATTTAATAATCAGTGCCTGCAGCCTTCCTCTGTGATTACTTTTCATCAGCATAGTGAAAGATAAGGACATGATATCATTTTAACATACATCTAAAACAAAAGGCATCCCTTTTATTTATTTATTTAGTGTAATAATTATTTTATCATTTTTATTAGTTTTTACTGAAATAAAGTTAATATACAGTGCTATATTAGTTTCAAGCATACAATATAATGATCCAACAATTCTATACATTACTCAGTGCTCATTACTATAAGTATACTCTTAAACTCCTGTATGGATTTCAACCATCCTCCCACCCACCTCCCTTCTGGCAACCACCAGTTTGTTCTCTGTACTTAAGTGTCTGGTTTTTTGTTTGTCTCTTTTTTTCTGTTTGTTCATTTGTTTTGTTTCTTAAATTCCACATATGAATGAAATTATATGGCATTTGTCTTTGCCAATTTCAATTAGCATTATACCTTCTAGGTCCATCCATGTCATCGCAAATGGCAAATCTCTCTTTTTTTTTTTTTTTTTGTGGCTGGGTAATATTCCATTATATTTTTATTTACACATGTGCTTTATCTATCTATGGATAGATACTTGGGTTGCTTCCATATTTTGGCCACTGTAAATAATGATGCAGTAATCATAAAGATGCATATATCTTTTCAAATTAAGTGTTTTTATTTAATTTGGACAAATATCCAGTAGTGGAATTACTGGGTCATATGGTAGTTCTATTTTTAATTTTTTAAAAACCTCTATACTGTTTTTCACAGTGGCTGCACCAGTTTGCATTCCCACCAACAAATAGTATATGAGGGTTCCTTTTCTTTGGCATCATCACCAACACTTGTTATTTCTTATGTTTTTGATTATAGCCTTTCTGACAAATGTAAGGTACTATATCTCATTGTGGTTTTGATTTACATCTTACTGTTGATTAGTGATGTGGAGAAGCTTCTCATGTGTCTGAGTTTATCTAGTTAAAGATAATGAACAAACGTATGGTAAAAGCCTTTGGCATATCTTCCAGTATATTTTCCATTCCTTTCTTCTTATTTTCTTCAACCATATGAAGCAATCAACAAATAATTATTGAATACTTTGATGTTTTCAGAATGATGCTATGCACTGAAAGGGTCTCAAAATAATTAAGAACATATTCCCTGCTTTCAACAATGTAATATTTACCACACGAGGTTCTAAGAAATACAAGTGCAACTTAAGATTCCATAAGAGATTTCTGGAATAAAAAAAAATAAAAAAATAAAAGATTCCATAAGAGAATGATTAAGAATGGTGTTCCTTGATCCAAGTTTCAGAAACATCATATACTACAAACTTCCCCTACAACTTCACATTCACATTAGATGTTAAAAAGTGTCTCAGAAGTCTTGTGATAAGGAAACCTGATTACTGCCATTGAACTCAGCATTCCCTAGGATGTATTTGACAGAGAAACGTTTTTTTAATCAGAACTATCAAAATCCCTTGGGATACTGGTGTTCTATGGAAAAAGTTTAACTAATGGATTGAAGAGCCTCGCAGGACATTTTATTATCAATGTTTGAGTGTAGACATAAAGCCCTGAAAATATTGAGAAGAGATAGATCATTATGATACAGTTTGGTGAAGAAAAGAGTCTCAGAGGACATTGGACTTTAAAAGAAATAAAAGTGTGATTGAATAAAAAAGCAGAACACTGAAGTGAGGAAAGGGAAACTCACGTTGTAATTCCCAAAATGGTGAGGTTGAGGGGGTGGGCAAAGTTACAGGCAATGAACACTAGGAACTTTGGTTTTCTAATTTATATATTTCTGTATTATTTATGTGCTTTTTTTTTACAATGCTTATTCTTTTTTTAATATTGTATTTTCTTTTTTTAAGATTTTATTTATCTATTTGACAGAGAGAAAGCACATGCACAAACGGGGAGCAGAGGCAGGCAGGCAAAGGGAGAGGGAAAAGCAGGCTCCCTGCTGAGCAGGGAACCTGATGCCTGGGTTGACCCTAGGACTCTGGGATCATGACCTGAGCCAAAGGCAGACACTTAACCAACTGAACCACCCAGGCTCCCCAACAATACTTATTCTATGACATGTTGGCTTGTTCATATAATCAGATGATATTTCCCTAAAACTCACTAAGGTTTACCTATCAGATTAACAAAGAATATGTATAGATCTTTTCTCATACTTTGTGTGCATATGTGTGTTTTATATGTGCATGCATGCATGCAATATTTACAAACAGGTGGGCAAATATAATATCTTGGTCAAAAACAAGTTGAGACACCAAGGTCAACCTGTGTTGCAAATGTGGGCAGCACCTGTTGTTTATTTATTTCTCAAGTGTGGCTGACTTCAGGGATAAGAATGAACAATGTGGTCTCTTACTAAATTTCCCTTTTGCTTAGTCATCCAACCACTATGTGATGAATTTATACCCGAAACTAATGAGCTGGGGGCTAACCTGAAAATAGTCAACTTGTGTTTCCTAACTATAGTTTAGCTTCTGTAGAAACTTCTTGATAGTGTTCTATTTCACTGTATTCATTTTTTAAGTATATTTTACTTTTAAAATGGCAATTTCAGTTATTACTTAATATTTAATAAGCCCCTTATGCCTAAGGCACAGGATATGTTTTTGATTTGGAGGTATAACCAAGTTTGAAGGTAACTAAACTCAAAACCCTCTAGACAGAGGAAATATTTTATAAATATTGTCGTCAGCTTGAAAAGCCATTTTTCCCTCCTCTCCCTAACAAAATTGCTAAGGGAATTTTCTGAATCTAGGAAAAAATACATATGAACTTTCATGTTGAGTGTATAAATATATGAATATACATATATGTGCAGCAAAGTATAAGCATAATACAGGGATAACATGTAAGGCTGGACCATGTAAAATTGCTGAAATTTGACTGTTCCTGACATCTAATAATGGTAGTAGCTCTCTCATTAGTGGTCTCTCCTCACTTGTATAGACAGTTTGCCAATTGTGTGGGAAGATATTTTGGTTCCAGTCACCTTCCCAATTTGGGTTAGAATTCTTCTCTTCTGGCCTCCTCTAGTTGTGTCATTTTATTCTGTCTCTTGTTGTCTCCTAAACATTATCAGACAGGGCAATTACTTATAGCAATCCTGATATGCTAATCCATTTCTTGGTTGGCAAATTCTCAGACCTCAGACCTCAAAGGTCAAAAGAAGTCCGTATGTGGAGATCAGTACATAGATACAGAATCTGTCAACTACTAATTGCTCTTTCTCTGTAGCTAATCCTATTTCTATTATTCTTAATGTTGTCTAAGGGCATCCAGAAGGTCCCCAGAAACTCGGGTGCCTGAGAGGACTCTATCCAAATGTCAACCTCTGATTGTTGGATGTCACTTCTGAATTGGTTGGCAAAGTTCTAAAGGCCTGTATTGAAGACTGCCTCTGGGACCAACACTGTTGAGAAAATATTCCCCCCAAATTCAAGCATGCTTATTTATTAGCCCTATATTTCATTCTCCTTTGCCCCCACCCCCATAATTACAGATCAAAATAACTATCAGCTTCTGTGGATTAAGTATTTAAATTTTGATGTGACTGTTCAATAGTTTGATTATCTCCATGCATGTATTAGGTATGCACATGTATACAAGATCAAAACAATGATCTGAAAATAGAAAATTGTAGTGGTTTTTCTCTGCATGCCATTTCAGTAATGCTGAATCAAATTACCCAGTTGAGAATTAGACTTTATAGAAGATATTAAAAATGATCTAATGGGTTTTGTAACAGACTTTTTTAGTAGAAACAAATACAGTTGTTCATTATGGCTTTTGCGTAGTATCAAAGGCTGCACTGCCTTCTTAGCTATTGGTAAAGAAATTCTGTAACCGTAACAGCATTTGTCACAGCCTCTACCTCCAAAAGCTACTATGAATCTGAATGCAAGCTACCATGTCAAAAAGCTAGTTTTCAGATTCTTCCTTTCTGAAATCTGATGGAGAAGCAGACAGATTTTAAAGGACCTGTATTTTCTATTTACTAGTGAATAAATGAATATCTATTTGCTATTAAACATAGCATTTCACTAGTACAAATCAATGAGTAATTTTTAAGCTGCTTCTTTGTGTAAGGCCCTGATGGGTAATATCGGGGCCTACTAAGTGTTCAATGAATTTTTCTTAAATTGTAGTCAAAAAAGTAAGACAAAGGCCTGCTCTCAAGGACTTTATAATCTTCTCACAGGGGTACCATGTGTCTGTAAAATGTTTTCATTTCATCACATACGTAATCAAATCCTCCCTACACAGGTATTAGACTTCTCATTTTACAAAAGTAGAAACCAAAACTCAGAAGAGATAAGAGATTTAGCCAAGAGTTCTGTTATTAGTCAGGTCCTCCAGAGAACCAGAGTCAACAGGAAGAGAAATACAAAGGATATTTATTGTGAGGAATCAACTCATGCAATTATGGAGGATGAAAAGTCCCATGATCTGCCATCTGCAAGTGGAGGCCGGTAGTGTCATTCAGTCCCAAGGCCTGAGAACCAGGGGTGCTGATGGTGTAAAACTCAGTCCAGGGGCAGGAGAAGATGAGATGAGATGTCCCAGGTCAAGCAGAGAGGTAGGAAGAAAGGGATGAATTCATCCTTCCTCTGTTTTTTAATCTATTCAGGCCCTCAATAGATTGGATAGAGTCCCCTCCCCCTACATTGGGAGGGCAATCTACTTTAGAGTCCACCAGCACAAATACTAATCTCATCTGGAGATAACTTCACAGACACACTCAGATATAATAATGTTTAATCTAGGCACATCATGGCCAGGCAAGTTGACACAAAATTAACCATCACAGGTTCCAAGTCAGTGTAATGAAGCGAAACTAAAATCAAGGCCTTCTAATGCCTGATCTAACACTAGTTCAACCAAACTACCCTGTCTCTCTAAATCAAACTGAAAAAGAAGCATATTGGCAAACAGAAGAAAACAATATCCTTTCATTCATTCACTGATTCCCTAAATGAGTCGAACAGTGTAACACTTTCAATAACACATGGCCCTCAGTTAATAGTTTATTGTGATAGATTATTGGTTATCATAGTCATATAATATTGGTAGGATTATGAATTTTTTAGTGAGTAAAAAGAAAATCCATTTCTAAAAAAAAAATTTATTTTACTCAGTGGAAAGAAAATGTTAAAACCTTGGGGCCCGCTGTAATTTTGAGATGCCATAGATGTTTTTTCAAACATTTAATGTAGGGAAGTTTTTCTCAGATCCATTATGTATGTATGTGTGTATGTATGTGTGTACGTATGCACATTACGGCACTTGCTTTTTTTTACTGAGGTAAAGGTTTTGTAGAAATCCTTGGAAAGACGATTATTACGGAAAACCATTCTGAAATTTGAGAACATTGAAGTCTTTCTGTTTCCCAAAGCTTCATGGCAAAGAGAGATGCTCTAGAAACTTTTCAGGCTCTTAAAATTTTACAGTGATGGAGAAGTTGCCTGACATCCATTACAGATAATAGTACCTGGTTACTCTCCTATTGCTTTTCTTTCAGTTATGGTTTTCCACCAAGCAATATTAAACACAGAAGAGAAAGACCAAATACTCTTCTGATAAGCTGATACCCATTTTATCTAATACAAATGAAAAAACAGGAATAATGAAGAAAGGAAACTCCTTTTCTCCTGGTTCTGTCAATTGCAAAATAGTATTGAATTTAATTCTACCCCCTAGAATTTCAAAGTATGTGGCATTGCTTTGTCTGCATCTATTTGTCCTCTGGCTATCTCTGTACTTAGAGATACAAAAGACATTCAGTATACCATACATAAAATTTTTCCTATGTTTTAAATTTATTTTGAATGATAACCTTTAAATCTGAAACAAATTCTGAAGTAAAAGTACACTTGTGATGGGCCGTTTATCATAGGGAGTTGAGTAGGAAAAGACACACAGAAAACCTTTCAGAGGATTAACTATAAAGCAGGAGGATTACAATTGTCTTGCCAGCTGAGAGTGGAAGTCATATTATTGCCCCTCAACTCTAAATCAAGGGCAAATCTGGCCCGCTGTCTGTTTTTCTAAATAAAGTTTTATTTGAACACAGCCACATTCATTTCTTTATGTAATGTCCGTTGTTACTTTTGTGCTGCAACTACAGAGCTGAGTACCTGCAAGAGAGACCATCTGGCTCCCAGAGTCTAAAATATTTACTCTCAGGTCCTTTACAGAAAAAGTTTGCCAACCCCTGCTGTAAATCTTTCTCCTTTCCTCTCCTGCAGATGGTAATAACTAGTGGGAAAAGATATAGCCTAAAATCTCTTATGGCAAGAAGCAGAACATAATACGTTTTTTTCCTGAACTATGCAAGTGATATTACTGGGTCCCTACCAGCCTCATGTATTTTGAAGGGCCCAGGAATCAGAAGTCATTTCTGGCTCTTAAGTAGTATGGCCTTCCTGCCACTGTCCTCTGAACAGAAGTAGAATATTGGACTATCCAAAACTACAATTTGAGCTGATGGGAATGTGAGGGTTCGTTTAGTGCATTCCTGTCACCTTACTGATGAGAAAGCTAAGGTATGTTTCTGTTTTAAGACAGAGGATGGGTGCCTGTGAAAACTGAGGATTCAGGACAAAGCATCTATACTTCTAACCACTTTTGACTTCTACATCCTTCATCACCACTTACTTTGTTTTAGTTTCAACTATGCACCTAAAACAATAACAACACAATTTAAGTTAACATCTCTAGAATTTTCAGCGAAGGGTATTATATTCATTAGAGACAGCCACATTTTGTCTCCCTTTTTTTTCCACATTGTGTTTATATCCACATGGAATCATCAACTTCAATGTTTTGGTCACAAAACAAGCAAACAAACAAAAAATTTTGATGGCTATCTATACAGCAGTGGTGACAGAATGCAGACCTTTTACTTACTTAGCAGGCCCCAGAGGAGTGTCTACAGCCTCTAAAGCTGACTGCAAATATATTTTTGGAGGCAGGAAGTACGTGCTGTCTAGGGTCTATTCGCCACTTGCCAACTTTACTAGTCCATAAAATACTTCAGTGACTCCACATAGTGTGGTGCTGGCTTCAGCTTCCTTTCAAATCAGGAACAAAAGTGCCATGGTAGGCCCATCCCAAGGGAAACGTGTATCTTCCATATCCCTTGGGCAGGTACTTACATGTAGTTTTGGAGTTTATGGTTATTACTCTCTGGAGACATCTGTCTGCTGGGTTTATTTTTTCCTGATGTTATACCACATCATAAAGTCTACTGCCAAGAGTCCTTTAACTACTCAGGAAGATTTTGTTTTCTGTTGTTTTAGGCACTTTACTACTTTATTTCTGTAGGCCAAATGGAGTAGAGAAAATCGGTAGCAATTCCCCACCCCATAGCCCCATAGCTTAATCTGGCTCCATTTGGTTGCAAGCTTTTATTTTGTCAGAGCTTTAAAACTCACTGCATAAGAGGTGATGGGTCCCTTTGTGCGTATATATAACAAAGAGTTACACTGAGATGTCCCATGAAGTGTGAATGCTTATAGAAAACCTTTCAAGGAAATTTGCTTTTAAAGCAAGTGAATCACATGGGTCTAATCAGTTGAAAGGAACTAAATTCATAATTGATTTTTTTTATTATCAAATACAGTACTGTAAAATAGCTTTTGTTTGCAGGGAAAATAACCTTAAGCCAATTTTTATCCCCTCTTTTGTTCTCAATAATAATATTTAAATAAATGTACTTCAGAATTTCTATTTCTCATTTTCAATAATTTAATGGTTTTTGTCATATATTCATACAAAATTACAGTGATTAAGTCATTATTTGCCTGATAAATTTATAATCTTTTTTTGTGGAAAAAAATGATTCAGGTCAGACAACTATTGTCAAACATCTTTTAACATATGTTTTCAACCTTTGCCATAGCTTCTTGCATAAACAGACTTTTTGAAACAAAGCATGGAAAATTTAATCCACATGGGCTCATATTATCAAAACTATTAGACTGAATTATTTTCCGTGGTGTCAGCACCAAAATTATCTCTTGAAAATACGACTTTAAAAGGAACATTCACATAGATTTTACAAATGTTTTCTCTCTCTCACCCTTTATGGGTAACTTTTATTTCATTCATGACTATCAGCACATTCTGACGCAGCCCCTTTCCCAGTGGGCACACACAGATTGCCTGTTCTTTAGCACAGTGGCCTTGGTCAGCAGTAATTAGTGACCTTTTTTTTAATTTTTTTTCTTTTAGAGATTTTACTTATCTGAGAGAGAGAGAGAGAGAGTGCACACACAAGTGGGGGGTTAGGAACAGAGGGAAAGGGAGAAGCAGACTCCCCACTGAACAAGGAGCCTGAAGTGTGGCTCCATCCCAGGACCCTGGGATCATGACCTGAGCTGAATACAGACACTTAACCAACTGAACCTCCCAGGTGCCCCATTAGTGATCATTTTTATGATTAATCTCTGGTCAATTCAGCCAAGGCTCATTTCATGTACAACTGCAGCCCAGCAGCTTCACAATGCTATTACCCATTTATTTAGGGCAGGCTCATGTGCTTTCCCAGAAACTAAAGTAATGAGGAGCAAGACACAGAGGTTCAACTCACCCAAGCTGCTGTATGTCAAGAAAATACCATGACTAGTCAGCTTGAGAATATCATCACAAGGGGTCAGATCCAACTATTACATCACCGTTCACGTGGGTGTTCCCAGACACACACATTTGAGCACCTCGACCTTCTTGTGCAGTGTTATATTTTCCATTTTCAAATATCTCGCTTTTTAAGCAGAGATTTTAAATATGCCCCTCTAATTATTTGAAATAGTTGCTATTGTGTTTAATAAAAACTTGTACAAATTACACAGCAGTTATGTCAATGAGATGCTAAATTGACATTTTTAACTCGATTTGGCATTTATAGACATATTTTTTTCTGTTAGAACACAAATTCTGAGTTCAACACTATCTCATGTAATCTCTAAAACAGCCCAAGGGGAAAGGCAATGAAGTATCTGGAAAGCAGGCTGAACAGGACAGAAGCTCGAGCTCGGGGCCCAGTTGACATGTGGCTGAAGGCAAGTGAAGCTGCACACAGAGGCTGAAGTTCCCTATCCCATCACAGTATTATATTACAGCATGATATTGTGCAGAAAATAAGAAGGAGGCAGGTGGGCCTGCCCACAGGGTCTCTCTGGAAGAATGGGGGAATTCATGTTCTGGTGGGGATTTTAAAATCCAGATAAATGAGTTTGGGTATGACAGCAAGAGAACAGAACCATAGTTTTAAAACAAAGAATTGGCAATGATAAAAGCAGTCCTTTAGGGAACAGGGACGGAATGCCTAGGCAATCTGAATTCCAAATGCACTATTGCTGTGGCTTTGTGGGTCATGGGATTTACTGTTGAAATTCAATAAATGTCACCTTTTTAGCAAGACCTGCCCTGGCACTCTATTCAAACTTTCAAATCCCACACGTGTGCTGTGTGTGAAGTTTTTTCCTCTTTAGCAGTTATCACTCTCTGGCACCGTGTTTTATTTATTTGCATTGTTCATGACCCAGCTCTCCAACTCAAATGTAAGTTCTGTAAGAGCAAGGAATTTTGTCTGTTTTCACTGACTATACCTTCACCACCTAGAACACTGCATGATGCATGGACAGGCCCTGAGGAATACATGCCGCATGAATAAATGAATTAATTAGTACAAGTATCCCCACTTTCTGAAAGGTGGCATTTACACTACTTTGCTTTTACAAAAGCCCTCTATTAGTGCCTATGTCTGCTAACTAAAAGAAATCTGAAGAAGACTATCACTTTTACAAAAAATGCCATTACCATACTAATGTTGGTCTTTCCTAAAAACAAAGTGATGTAATGCGCCCTTTCAGAAAGCAGGGAACACTCCGCTTTATGCCATTTTGGCTTATGAAAGGTATCATAGTAACACTGGACTTTCATATAGCAGGAAACCTGTACCTGTACCAGGCCTGATTCCTGGTTACTGGTCATTAAGTGGCAAATAAGAGAGAGAGGTTCTTGCTCTCGTGGAGCTTATATTGTAGGAGAGAAGACAAAATAAATAAGAATTCCAGATGGTACTCTGCTCATAGGAAAATATCACAGCATAACAAGAATACAAAATGTTAAGGGGCACCTGGATGGCTCAGTCCGCTGAGCTTAAGCATCAGATTCTTGCTTTCAGCTCAAGTCATGAGCTCAGGGTCATGGGATCAAGCCCCAGGTCTGTTCCATGCTCAACACAGTTCACTTGAGATTCTATCTCCCCCTCCTGTGACCCCTCCCCTCACTTATGTGTTCATGCACTCTCTCTAGATAAATAAAAATTTTTTAAAAGAATACAAATTGTTAAATAGAATTCTCCTTATTGTATGCAGTGACTATGTGACAGTAGGAAAGATTGTTTTTGGTTTTTATTTTTTACTTTAAATTGTTTCTGAACAATATCCGGTGGTTTCTAGTCTCAGCTATGTTTCCTGGAGCAGACAAAGAAACAGAGCTTGCAGTGACAAGAACCAGACTAATGGGTTTCTGAATTGCAAACCTCAAGCCCTTTAAGAAATAGTGTTCTATTGCCTTGTTCTTTCTATTCAACACTACCATTCCCAGTCATTCCATTCATCCATCAGCTGCCTACATGGTCTTTTAGAATGAAAAATGTGCTTTTTTTACTGCTATCGAAAATAGAGATTTTTGATTTAATTTTGATAGGCCACGATCCATTCATTTCATTCCAGATCGAGTAAGTGTCTACACAGAACGCAAACTTGTGATGGGTACCCAAAGATGAGGCACCAATTGAGAAGACTCTCAACTTGCCCATCTCAAGGCCACTTCTTAAGAAACAGACTACAGCAGACAGAATATAGATAAGGATACATGGTTAGAAGTTAGGAAACCACTACTTACTAACAGTAAAAACAAGAAATTTTTAAAACCCTGGACACAGACCAATGAGGAGCTAAAAGAAGTAGCATCTAAAGCAACCAATCTTGTCTGCCCAGAAAGTCTTCAAAGAACTCAGGTACTTAGTCTGTTTTTTTAAAGATAAAGAAAATGGAAGGCATGTAACTAAGAACACATTTTTTTTTTAATAATCACAGTCTTTAAGAATAATTTCAGATGGGCTGAAAGACAGATAAACAAGAACATGCCAGAAAATAAATAAATAAAAAGTCTTTTTCTTAAAAACAAAACAAAACAAAAAAACAGGAATAGAAGATATATTCCTGCTGTTGAGGACCAATAGTGTTATAACACAGAAAAAGCAGAGCTATTTGAATCCTAACTTATTCCTTCTTTGCCATAAAAAAATTATTTTTAAACTAAAAAGAATTTTGTAAACATTATTCAGAGACAATGAAAATATGTAATGAGCAAATTATTGGCCACTTTTAATGAGTTTCTGGTGCTGGGTCTCGATTTACTATGTTAGAAGCCATCAAAAGATTTGTAGATGAAATTGAAGAATTTTTACTAATAAACTTGAATAAATCTTGAAAAATGCTATAGTAACCAAATTACCAGACAGGACATCATATTCCAAGGGTCAAAAAAAAAAAAAAAAAAGAGTAAAGTAGGGACTTTGGATTTTGTATATTAATAAGCTCAATTATAATTCCTAGAAATACTCCAGGTAGAATATTAAGCAAATGATTTCTAATAAAGCCAAATGAATTACTATGATAACTGAAAAGAAACATCAGTTCACCAAGAGCAAGAAATTCTAAACTATGCTTATTTCCTATTTTGATAGGTTTGCCAGCTTGCTCTATCAGGGGAATAGAGTAGAGGAACTGTCTCGATTTCAGCAAAGCACTGGGAAGTGTTTTATAAAAGCCTTAAGGAAAAGAAAAAGAAATTCAAGCAGGATAATCCACAGTTTTTTTTGTAAGAAAACTCTGAAATCCCATAATCCATCGAGTCAATGCATCATCTGTTGCTTCTGGAAAAAAATGATGGGATTTTACTCTATGGAGACAGTGATCTTTGAACATATTTGTCTCCTTGTATTGGCTTCTAGGAAGCTCAGAGATAAATTTGTGACCCATGGTAAAAATGACACAGATCTTTCTGGTATACCTATCTATGGATTAGCTTCATTCCTGATCTCTTTGTATTACCTTCACTGTATTATTTCAATCACAAATATTTATAGGCACTAGGAACTCAGGAATGGTCTGTGCTTAACAAGCTCAGAGATAAATTTGTGACCCATGGTAAAAATGACACAGATCTTTCTGGTATACCTATCTATGGATTAGCTTCATTCCTGATCTCTTTGTATTACCTTCACTGTATTATTTCAATCACAAATATTTATAGGCACTAGGAACTCAGGAATGGTCTGTGCTTAACAATGGTCTGTGTCCAGGCTTTCAGTTTAGTGGGAAGACAGTACATTACTTTTGTTTATCCATTTATACTGTATATATTTTCGTTAGCAGTCTCAAGTTCTTTCTAAATGATACAGGATATTTGAGACATACTTGGCTAACTACAAAAATAATAAAGATGTGGTTTTTGTCTATCACTACTTTTTCCTTGAAATGGGAGCATTATTAATGCAACCTAAAGTTACAGTATTTTTAATGAAGCAAATGACAACATTGGCTCAAATTTAACTGAATGTAAACAAAGATTTTTCTCACTTAATTCATACTGAAAAGTTTTTTACATTTGTCATTTTTACATTTTATGATGTTAATCTTGATTGATTTATTCCTAACATGAACTACCAACTCCCTACTCCAAGAATCTCCAAGTGTCCTACACTTGTCTTCAGGGTTTTCTTACAAAAAAACTGTGGCTCATCTCTGGAGACTTCTTACACCAGGTACAAATCCTCCCAAGAGTCATATCAACCCTCTTGAATTTCTCCTTTTTCCTAAGATTTTATAAAACACTTCCCAGTGCTTTGCTGAAATCGAGACAATTCCTCTACTCTATTCCCCTGATAGAGCAAGCTGGCAAACCTATCAAAATAGGAAATAAGCATAGTTTAGAATTTCTTGCTCTTGGTGAACTGGTGTTTCTTTTCAGTTATCATAGTAATTCATTTGGCTTTATTAGAAATCATTTGCTTAATATTCTACCTGGAGTATTTCTAGGAATTATAATTGAGCTTATCAATATACAAAATCCAAAGTCCCTACTTTACTCTTTTTTTTTTTTTTTTTTTTTTGACCCTTGGAATATGATGTCCTGTCTGGTAATTTGGTTACTATAGCATTTTTCAAGATTTATTCAAGTTTATTAGTAATAGTTCTTCAATTTCATCCACAAATCTTTTGATGGCTTCTAACAATAAATCGAGGCCCAGCAACAGAGACTCATTAAAAGTAGCCAAGTTTACTCACCACATTGCAAGAAAAATCTCCTGAAGAAAAATTTTCACATGATACCCAATTGAGGAAATACAATGTAAACCAAAAAGAAACTAGTACAATATAGTAAATTGTTTGAGTGCCTTTTGCTCTTCAAGAAAATAGAAAAAAAAATCAAACACAGTTTAGTGAAAGTAGTTCCATGACTATTGAAGGTATATTAGGTCCAAATATACAGGTTGACAATGGTCACATTTACTCCAGCCCCTATGTTGCAGTAGGAAAGAAACAGGAAAATAAGTGCGTATCTTCAGAACAGTCCTTTTAGAAACCAAACTTTCGCTAATGAATGGGCATGAAAAGTTTTAATTTAGATACCCTGGAAAGAAGCAACAGTGCAGATACTTGATGTTGACAACTAAATGTTAAATCTTTTGCTTAGATTTGGGGGATAACCTGCATTGAACTTGAGGGAAGATAGGATGAAACTGGGTGTGTTTAAAGAACAGTGACAGGGAGAGTGACCGATGTGGATGTTGTTTCATATACTAAGTAGACAAAGAATGGGGCTGAGTATAATTTGAAGACTGACAGGAGAGTCATGATGATAAAACCGACCTCAAATATCTGAAAACCCAACACATTGGGGAGGGAGCACAGGGCCTTGTGGTCAGAGCCTGAACGAGAACTCGTAAGGAAAGGGTGTGAAAATAAAAACACTTGACCAGAAGGGAAAGTAGTCTTCCCACAGGACAGTGGTCTATAACAGGAACTGTGCTTAGGACTGGGAGAGTTCTGGATGCAGGAGAGGTTCAGAGAGGTGCACGATCATCTAGCAGTGATATAAAAATAATCCCTGTCATGAGAGGGTGCTCAGTCAGAAATCCTTGGATTCCTGTTCCTGTGGTGAGAATCAGGCTGAGCAGGCCCTCTGTCTGTGTTAATTCCAGGGGCTGCTTTGAGGGCTGCTGATGGGTTATCTTGCCTTGTTTTAGTTCATTTTCATTAGCCATATTCCTCTACAGAAACACACTATGCCAGTAGAAACAGCTATTTCCCATACCAGCTGGTTTCTTCTTAACAACACGTGTAAAATGCAACAATTCGTTTTTAGAACTGTTAGCCGATGACCCTATTTTTGCAACTTCACAGAGATTACAGTGATAGTATTAATTAATTAGGGTCTTTATTAATATTTAGGCTTCATTGCACTTGAAAAGCAGAATCATGCAGTGTTGAGTTTTTTTTCCAGTTTCAAGTTTTTACATGCAGTGTTTTTAATCAAATATTCCAAATCACCTTTAAAGACACCAAAAATGTTGTATTTAGTTTTTATTGCTTTGCAATGGACGCTGGGTGTGCAAAATGCCCTTCTTTTATAGAAAAATTATGCAGAAAGGACATTTTGCAAAATGCCAAGTTTAGAAAAGAAGGGGTAAATTTAGGAAGCTGGAAGAGAAAAGTGAGCTCCAGTCATTCCTCTGATAACGAGACTTTGATTTCATCAGACAGCATGTCCTCCAGGCAAGTGCCATGTCAGCCAGTGGGTCATCTTTGGTCACTAATATCATCATGTATACTCCAGTCATCCTAATTCATGATGCACTCATAAAGCCTTCCATCAAATGTACTGAAATATATTGGTAAGCAATACTTTTTTTTTAAGATTTTAATTATTCATGAGAGACACACACAGAGAGAGAGAGAGAGGGAGGCAGAGACACAGAGGGAGAAGCAGGCTCCATACAGGGAATCCGAAGTGGGACTCCATCCCTGGTCCCCAGGATCAGGCCCTGGGCTGAAGGTGGCACTAAACCACTGAGCCACCCGGGCTGCCCAATCGCTGGGCCACCAGGGCTGCCCTGGTAAGCAATACTTAAAAATTTATGAAAAGTCAGAGGCAGGGCTGAATTTCCTTCAGAAGATATTTCCAAAGAGTTGTTTCCTTAAAAATCTCTATGTCTACTTCCTGTTAGCATTCTTTACTTTCATTCCATGATTCCATTCCATTTCAAATATTTAAGATCTACCTCCCCCAATGTCTTCTTTGTAGTTGACTTGCATGGAAGTTATACTATGGAAAGCTTATAGTCCACCAAAATACTTGCAGACAGCACTTTCTAGGTAGAAATGTGGTTGTTTCAATCTGTTAATTTGCATCCTCAATGAACTAAGTTCATTGAGATGTCTACTTTAAACATCAGTTCTGTTTCTCCTGTCTTCGTTGCATTATTCATAATTGCTTGTGAGTGACTGGGGGTTCTGTGTTTGTGTGAATGACATGGTGTAACTTGCCATGGTTCATTTGGCAAAGCATCAGCAGAGCTCTTCTGAATGCTTTATTTTCACATCACTTTAATTCTTGCTAAACAAACCCATGCTTGAAGCACAAGCTTTGAAAGCTGGACATCATCTGTTCCACAAGCACCCGTGATATTTCCAAGTAAGACTTCCTTTTTTTTTTTACCAAATTAATTCTGACAAATTGATTCTTAATTAACCCATAAGAAAAGCTGATGGTAATTTCCTTGAATAAACATAGAGGCCTTTGAACTGGTAATTTTTTTGTATTATAAGTGTTCTTCTCCTCATACAATAATTTTTGCCTTCTAGAGGAGTTTTAGACAAAGGTCTGAATTGAAGATAATTGCCTTAGAAACAAAATATAAGTGACTTCTTTAGGCAAAATAAAGGCCAATGACTCTTGCAGAATAATTTTAAAGAATATGGATATTTGGGGATTAATATATAAAAGAAAAAATGGCCATATTTTTTCAAACTGATCTTAAAACTTACTTAAGTAAGGTGGTGACTCATGCCAAAACAGGCCATTTCCAGGTCCCCACCCCTGCCTTCCTAATCTACCATCCTCACCCCTGCACAGGAACCTAATTTTTCATGTGTGCCTTAGACTCTGCAGCAGTCTGGTGAACCATCCCTCAGAATAACATTTTTAAATGTATAAAATACATGTGATTACAAAAGAAAAAAGTTATATTGAAATGCTGTCGTTACAATTTTGAACAAGTTTCTGATATAGTAATACCTGTGCTTCTTGATTAATACATTTTTTTAAAAACCCAGAAGCGGGTCTAATAACTACCATAAATAATCTTGAAATGATGAGCAAAATAAGTATGCAAGATGAAACAATTACGGTTTTATCTACTACTATAAAATGGCATATGACAATATCTGTGATTTCTATAAGTAACAAAGTCACAAATACTGTTAATGTCATCATGGTTTGTTGCCATGATTAGTGACAAAGCAGTAATTTTTTTTTCCCATCCATGCTCACTACCCCCCTAAATTCTATGCACAGACCCCTTGGAAGTCTGTGGACCCTAGATTAAGACACTCTGCATCCAATGACTCTTGCCACTGCTCCCACTTTTATTCGATCAATAGAGAGGTGGAGTGGGGTAGTGGTCAGTTGCCAGCATACATCTGTGTGGGACCCTCAAAAGCAATGATGTCAGCAGAACCACATTCAAAGCCCAGTGGTGTACCATGTCACTGCCAATGAGCCCAAGGTCTAAACACTGTCACCTCAAAGGGATCATTCTGTCAGTTCAGTGCTTTCTCAAGCCAGTGAGCCTTTCTCTGGCAATGATACTAAAAGCCAATTCATAGCAGAATGTATTCATTGTTCCCCATGATGTCATTCTACAAGATCAGGAAATGTTCCTCAAATAGCTTTTATGCTTATTTACCTAAACGTTATATGCTTGGTCGGCACTTTCTTAAGGATAACATGTTCTGTATATTCACTCTCTCTAGGGAAAAAGCACTTCCATCACTTTAAACAGATTTTGTGCCCAAGATTTAGACCCACAATTCCATGTAGATGTCTAAAACTGGATTTATCCTCTTCTCAAAATCAATTTTTTCTCCTGATTTTCCTGACTTTTCTCCTCCTGACTTCTTAGGGGTGTTGTAGTAACTATGAATGGAAACCTCAGACCTTCAGTCACTACACCCCTTCCTAATGTCCACTGCCCAATTTAATAACTATCCAAGTCAGGGAGCTCCTGTGTTTACAAGTTTCCCTGTGGTCTTCCTCTCTATTTCACTCTAATTTCTACCACTTAGTTTACAACCTAACCTAGATCACCATTACTCTTGCCCCTACTTCTTAACTACTCAGATAAGTCCTAACACACATTGCTGACAATTCAATTTTCCCAGAGTGCAATTCTGATGATAGTTCCCTGTTCAAAAATCATCAATGGCTCCCCATTATCTACTGAACTAAAGATAGACCCTGCCATACCAGCCTCTCCACATCATGACCCAGACTCCCAATTCAACAACTGTCTTACCCTGTGCTGCAAACTTAATTACTTTTTGTTCATGAAACAGGGAACAGATATTTTACCTCATTTATTTTCTACCTTATCACCATTCTCACATTGGACTCTCCTTCTGGGATGTGTCTCTCCAGAAAGTTCTCTTGTTGAAACTCTACTCTTCCTTCAAAGACAATCTCAAGCATCACCCATAAGACTTTCTTGATGTGCTTCCAGCATTCCCAACTGAATAGGAGAACCCCTCCCTGCTTTCAACCTCTAACGTATTTTTCTTAGCATTTGTCAGCCTCTGCCCTTCGTTATGATCCAGTACAGTAATCTTCCTTTAACTGCAGGAGACACACTCCAAGAAACCGTGGATAATATCAAGCCTATATACACTGTTTGTTCCTGTATATGCCCATGATAAAGTTTAAGGTATAAATTAGGCACAGTAGGAGATTAACAACAATAAATAATAATAAAATAGAACAATCATAACAATATTCTGTAATAAAAGTTATGTGAATGTGGTCTCTCCCTCTCAAAACACCTCATTGTACTATATTCACCCTTATCCTTCTTGTGATGATGTAAGATGATAAAATGCCTACATGATGAAGTAAAGTGAGATGAATGACATAAGCATTGTGATGTAACCCTAGGAAACTACTGACCTATCAGAAGTAGGATCATCTGCTTCTGTACTATAGTTGACCACTGGTAACTGAAACCACAAAAGTAAAACCATGGATAAGGGCAGACTACTATATGATCATATAGTCAACCGCATTAGATTTTTTTAAAGTTTTTTTTTTATTTAAACTCCAGCCGCATTATATTTTTAATTCTTTAAAAAAAAGACTGCTTTAATTTATCCCTTGTACCTCAGTAGAGTTTGGTATACTGTTTTTTACAATGGGTTCTCAGTACATGTTTTCTATTGAACTGAAACAATTCCTATGCAAAAAATGAATTTGTAGGGATGAACTGCCTTACACTTTTCATGTACCACTGAAGGATAAGCAGGTGTTCACTAACTCTAATTTATTGATTAATTGGTAAATTTTAGTGATACTGTTCTTTTACCTGGCCTTCACCCACATGCCCTCATGGACTAGAATGCTCCTTCTCCCCAGCCATTCCAACCATTGTGCTTACTCCTGCTGGGCTTTCAGGGCTCAGTCTGACCATCACTTTCTCCAGGAAGTCTTCCTAACCCCAAGTCTGGCTTCATGGGCATGCAATCTGTGCTTTGCACAGAGCCCAGTGCTTACAAGGGTGCAAAAATTGGTGCCATACTTAGCTATCACCATCTTGAAATTCGTAAGAGTTTTTTTTAGGTTGTTTTTGTTTTTGTTTTTGTTTTTGTTTTTGAGAGAGAGATAGAGGGCATGTATGACTGAGGGGAGGGGCAGAGAGATAAGCAGAGGGAGATAATCCCAAGCAGAGCCCAATGCAGGGCTTGACCGCACAATCCTGAGATCATGACCTGAGCCAAAACCAGTGTCAGCTGCTTGACCAACTGGGCCACCCAGGTACTCCTTCAGTTTTCTAACAAAGGGACAACATTTTTTACTTTGCACTCAACTCCTCAAATGGAGTAAACAATCCTGCCTAACCCCTTCTCTACTATATACTCTTTCATCCCCTGTGTTTTCCCAATCATCACTCAGAATCTTAATTCTGTTTACATCTGTTAAATGTTTACTTATTTAATTTAAATTAAATTGATTTAATAAATTTCATATTTATTTAATTTTCTGTTTACTGTTCTGTAATGCCTCAACAGACCCTAAACTCTGTCAAGGCAAAGAATGACTCAGGCTAGTATTACATACTTAATCTATATTTGCTGATTGGCTAAATGGATAAATGGTTGGGAGACAAAGGAATTAATGAATTAATGAATGTATTTTCTCTCTATAGCCCTTTGTGCAGTCTGAGCAGTGAAGGTCTTTGGCTTGCTGTCTTCAGATGGCCCCCTATAGACATAACAGAATTCTAGTACAGAAACTACTCTTAGAAAACAGTGTACTACAATTGGCTCAAGAAAGAAAGGGGCAAAGCAGTGACATGAAGGAAAAGGTTTAAGCAACACCCAAATATTAATAAAGAAGGAATTAGCCAAGGACTCATGATATAGATCTGTTTTGAACACAGAGACCATGAAGATACCACTGGGATGCTCTTGGGGGAAGAAGATGTCTTAGAGATTAAATAATGCCCTGCTTCCTTTTTCTAATGATTTCTGTTAAGCCTGGACAAGGAAAGCATACAGCTGCTCTCAAGAGGGGAAATATCTGTCATCATCTTTACTTGTTGCCGCATCACATCCTCCCAACTGTCTTTGTGATCCCTGAATTTCATTTTCTCATTAGTAGCTTGGGAGTTTGCAAGTGCACTGAATTCCACTTCTGGCTTACAATTTCCATTCCACTAAAGCCAATTTAAAGTATAATCCAAAGTATCCTGAACTCTTAGATACATGAGTCAAAAGTATAGTGAGTAGTTATTAACGACATATACTAGGTTTTTTTCACTAGTGGAAAAACCTTCACTCCTTTTCCTTGGAGACTTCTTTATTTGAAATGATAAGTACTGGGACGCACCTGGGTGACTTAGCAGTTGAGTGTCTGCCTTTGGCTCAGGACGTGATCCTGGTCCGGGGATCCAGTCCCGTATCAGTCCCCTCTATCTCTCTGCCTCAATCTCTCTCTGTATCTCATGAATAAATAAATAAAATCTTTTTAGAAAATGAAATGATAAGACTTCCCTCTCAGTTTGAAGAAGTAGAGAAGTATCCCCAAAAGTCTTGCAGAACCAAGAATGGTACCGCCATTCTCATCTAGCCATGCTCATTCAGCAACACTATACAGCAGCTCAACGACAGACAGTCCTGAATCCTCTTTCTGCTACACAGCCTTGGATGAGTTATAAATGTTCTTCATTCTCAATGTTCATATCTGTAAAATGGGAATAGTGATATTTCTACTGCATAAATTTGTGAGAATGACTTGGATAATGCATGTGGAAGTGCTTAGCACTATGTCTGGCTTATAGAAAACCCTCTATGAATGTCAGTAATAATCATCAACAGCAGAACATAAGCAATTATGAACTTTGACTTTGTTCTGTATTGTCAGCGATTTAAAGAAACAAGGAATACATGGTATTGGTTATGGGTCCAAACTTCTCCTCTAAAAGGGTCAGTGAGTACATATTTTAGTCTTGTGTGCCAAGTTGTCTTTGCCATGACTACTTAGTTCTGCATTTGTGGCAGGAAAGCAGCCATAGACAAATACATAAACAAATGAGTGTAGCTAAGTGATAATAAAACTTTATTAACAAAAACAGGCCTTAGGGGCCATATATGTTCCCTAGGCCATAATTTACCAATCCCTGGTTATAGTAGGTCCTTCAGAGCTCCCAGTCAAGTGCGATACAAAGGCTTGGACAGCATGTCAGGGTAAACCAAAAGGAGGCAGAAACTAACTCCAGTGCCATATATAAGAATGTGGAAACTAGTATTTTAGGGGAGATTACTGTATGAGCTTCCCAGAGATACACAAAAGTAAAAGGTATGTCCTAGAGCAAGTAGTTCAAGTATTGTTTTTTTGTTTTTTGTTTTTTTTTAAGATTTCATTTCTTTATTTGAAAGAGAGAGAGGCAGCAGGGGAGCAGAGGGAAAGGGATAAGCAGACTCTGTGCTGAGCATGGAGCCTGATGCAGGGCTGAGGCTGAGATCAGCCTGAGATCCTGAGACCACAACCCAAGCAAATACCAACTGTCATTTAACTGACTGAGTCACTCAGGTGCCCCTATTTATTTGTTTGTTTGTTTTTTAATCTTCCATTTCAGGATAAGTAATTTCAACTTAAAACATAGCCTTCTCGGGGATCCCTGGATGACCCAGCAGTTAAGCATCTGCCTTTGGCCCAGGGCATAGTCCTGGAGTCCCAGGATCGAGTCCCACATCAGGCTCCCTGCATGGAGCCTGCTTCTCTCTCTGCCTATGTCTCTGCCTCTCTCTCTCTCTGTGTCTCTCATGAATAAATAAATGAAATATTTTTTAAAAATAGCCTTCTCTTTTTATTAGACATTTTCCTTGGGAACTTAGCTCCATCCCTGGATCCTGAAAGTACCATAATTTGAGGACTAAAAATGTCTGTAGATTGATTGGTAGAAAAAGCTGCTCCTCACTTCTGCTCCCTAGTGCTGTATTATGAATAGACAGAGCTGAGGGGGTCATCTCTTTAGCAGTTTGCAGGGAAATAGAAAAGTACATGGGTAGCAGAAGAAATCATTCCCTTCATTTTATGTTCTCATTAATATTATAAAGGAATGACAAACAAGTATCCATGAGCAAAATTAGACTGTGAAAATGAGCCAGTGACTTAGTAACAGCCACATTTGATGGGTCACCAGAACTGCCAAATGTGAGGTGGATTCTGCTTCTTTGAAAGGAGAATAGCTATGGTATGTGCTCCTGGGGTAGGAAAGAAAAAACATACTTTCAGGACCTTTCTCAGGATCCCCACTTGTAAGAGGATTAATGAGAAGTTCACACATTTTCAGATGCAGTCATTTAAATATAGCATGCAACACACACCATGTAACACTGTCTTCATCAATGATGTTGTAAAGGAACTCCATGCTCACCATACATTATACTTTATATGGAGGTAGGGAGAGGGGGAGAGAGAGGGAGGTAAAGGGAGCAGGAGTTGGGGGGAAGAGGGAGAGGGAGAGAATCTTAAGCAGGGTCTATGCCCAGCGTGGAGCCCAACTCAGGGCTTGATCTCATGACCTTGACATCATGACCTGAGCTGAAATAAAGAGTCAGATGATTAATTAACTGAGCCACCCATGCACCCCCATATTATATTTTGATATTCAAAATAGCTAGTCCCTTCCAAGGCTCTTATGATTTAATCAATACCAATTCAAGTGGGTCTGGTGCTTTAAACTATAAAAACAAGAAATGAAATCTGTCATGATAAGGCAAGGTTCTTATCATATTTCTCTTTTTTGTTGTTGTTTTACAGTTTTCTCCTTGTCTTTGGTTGCTTGATTTTGTCAGTGTTTTCCACCATCCCTGAACACACAAAACTGGCCTCAAGTTGTCTCTTGATTCTGGTAAGTGATACACATGAGCAATAATATACATAAAGTTTGTATAAAAGCTGCCTATAATATATATGTTATGCATTTTATCCCACAAAAAGGTCTGTCTAGAAAAGAAGAGAGTTACTGTGAAATATAAAACTTTCAAAGATCACTGATATACTGGCCCACCATTTTAACCTTTACTCAATCCTCAGGAATATATACAGATATATTGTGTTACTATTACATAGCAATATCTTGTGTTATAGTTACATCAAAAATAGAAGATGAGACTTGGAAGCAGTTTTACTCATGTTTTTCTATGGTTGTAAACAAATTATAAGAAGAATCAATATCCATGAGGTCTCTCATAATATTGCTAAAAGTTATAGGATAGAGAACATTTTCCAATAACTGCAATTTGGCAGTAGGTAAGTGAAATTAGTCAAGAACTATGAGAATATAGCACCTCATAAGAAAACAGAAGGCTCCTTCATACTTTTTTCAACCAACAGACTACATTATGAGTTTTGCTGCTAATGCAGTTACCTACCTGGTAAGAAATTCTGCAGTTAGCTCTGTTTCCATTATGCTGTCAATCCTCAACCACACAGAATTGCTCAATTCATTTTAAAATGGAAAAAGACCCCAAGATATTTTAATCTGAATTATTCTGGGCCTTTTAAGCTCTTTTACTTTCTATTACAACTAAACTATATCACTGTATACTCAAATCACATCTGATTGAAAGTTTAGTTCATTTACATCCATTTTGATCCACTCAGTGCAAAAATATCATATTTGACAGTCTCAGAACTTTCTGAATGTACTATAAATTGGAACAACTCACTTTTGTAAAACCTGGTGGACTACAGAGGAGGAGAGAGAAAGGGTATGTGGTAAGCTGGCTTATGGGCCCTAATAAAGAGATATTGGTCATGTGCAGCAATATGCATTTAATATAAGAAAACTATTCTTACCTTGAAGGTGAAACTGAAAGATTTCAACTCACATAACCTGAGTGGAGGACAGCTATTCTTCCTACCTATGCTTTCAGATGGCTAGTTAGTGCTTGAAGTTACCAAGATTTCATCAAGTTTCTGTCCTACATCAGGGAGAAATCACTTCTGAGCCTGGAACAAATCTATCCCAATTTGTTTCCATACAAATTGTGCTTAGCAGTATATTGTTAATGTTAAGGTTACTATTTTGAAACCCAACATAGAAAACAGACCAAAAAGCACACTGGGGATTTGTTCCATTTATAAGGTTTCCATTTGTGTAGCAAGTGAGCTTTTAGCCTCATGTACCCCTTTGATAACAACAAATGATCTGAGCCCAAGGTCTAAGGCACAGCTGGCTTTTAGGTTCATATACAGAATTACAACTAGGAATTTTAGATTAAAAAAGTAAACCTGATTTTTGGACTCAGAAACATGAAAAGCTGGATCTATTGCATGACCAATGGTATATATTATGAATTAAGTTAGCATTAAGAATCCCATAAAAAGGAATTTTTCATAACAGGTCAAGAATTCAAAATGGTAGGTTTACATCCTTCAAATTTCTGAAATATAAATTCCTCCATTGCTAGTGAGTTTCTGAATGGTCTAAATAGACATTACTAATGAGTTTCTAAATATGTTATTAAGAAACCCGAAGCTGATTCATATCCTGGTTTTTAAAACTTTCTGAGCAGTGAACAATTCATTACAGTTTAGTAACTAGGGTGCATTTGAGTAGATAATGTAGATGTGGTCATATATTACTCAGTTGGGGTTTTTTGCCAACTTTATTGAGATATAATTGTCATATAATACTGTGTAAGTTTAAGGTGCATCATTAGATAACTTTATATATATATGTATGCAAAGTGATTGCCATAATAAAGTTAGTTAACACTTCATTGTCTCACATAGTTACCATTTTGTGTGTATGCGGTGAGAACTTCTAAGATCTACTCTTGTAGCAATTTTCAAGTGTACGCTACCGTATTGCTAACTATAGTCACCATGTTGTACATTAGACCCTCAGAACTTGTCTTATAACAGTGAGTGTGTACCCTTTGATCCCCCTTCACCCACCTCCGTGCCCCCTCCCTGCAACCATCAGTCTACTCCATTTCTAGGAGTTCAGGGTTTTTGTTTTTTAGATTTTACATATAAATGAGACCATGCAGTATTGTCTTTCTATGTTAGATTTATTTCACTTAGCCTAAGGCCCTCAGGGTCAATCAGGAGAGGTCACAAATGGCAATATTTCATTCTTTTTATGGCTGAATAATATTCCATTGTGTGTATTTATAAATACAATGATTCCATTTCCTTCAGGTATTTACCCAGAAATGAGGTTGCTGGACCCTAAGGGAAGTTCTATTTTTTATTTTTTGAGAAACTTCCGTACTCTTTTTCCAGAGTAGCTGCATCAGTTTGCTTTCCCACCAGCAGTGCACAAGGGTTCCCTTTTCTCCACATTCTCCTCAGCATTTGTTACTTCTCATCTTTTTATAATAGCCATTCTAACAGGTGCAAGGTGATATCTCATTGTGGGTTTGATTTACATTTCACTGATGATTAGTGACCACTAATCATGTTTTCATGTACCTGTAGGCCATATTTGTGTGTCTTCTTTCCTCCCTTAGTCTTGAATGATTTTGGATTTAACAAACTAGAAATCAGACCTTTATTATGCAAATAGGGCCTTTGTTTTGAGCAATACAGTGATTACTGCTTTCCTCCTTCTCAAAAAAGTTGCTATGCTTCCACAGGAAGACTGCTTGCTTATCCTCCTGTTGTGCTATGGGGATAAATTGTCAAGGTGTATGTTTTAAACCAAAATATATCCTTAAAACCTACCTAGAAATATGCAGGCTCTGTTGCAGGTCAAAGATTTCCCTGATGTTATTTTTCTTCAATTGTTTCTCCAAAAAGTATGTTTTATTTAAAAGTCTCATCCTCTCCTGACTGAGCCAGCCAGGAGAATGCTGAAAAAAAAAAAAAAAAAAAATTATGCTTTATATAGACAAAAAAAAAAAAAATTCAAGTCTAGGCTTTGTTTTTATTTTCTTATTCAGTAATTAAAAATTGGAAAAGCATGCATATTTTAATTCTTTTTCACAATTAGTTAAATGTTTAGTCAGTTATAGAATATTGGAAAAAACTAAGACATATCTTAATAGCTTAGGGAATCTTATTTTTAATGAGAATTTTTAATCTTATTTTTAATGAATCTTATTTTAATTTTTAGGGAATCTTTTTAATGTGTATGTTTGAGACAGTTAATCTAATTTCAAAGTCTGTCTTCTAAACATCTAATCAAACAGAATTCATAGAACACAATTCTGAGTAGCAGTGTTTTTAGCTCTCAGGATGAAGCATATCTAAAGAATTGCCATCCAAATAGGAATATGAATGATTTTTAAAATATCTGCAAACATTTATAATAAAGTCACTTTTGTACACTTCAGGCCACAAATAAAACACCAGAGAAATAAACTTAGAAGAACTGTATATGAATCATATATCACAATTGTATATTTTTCCATAGTGCTGTCCCGTGTGGGTTTTTTTTTTAACGTTTTAAAAGATGTCCCTAAATTCTAACTGTAATTCCAGTTCTGTGCAAGGAACAGGCACCCACACTTCTGATAGGGAGCACACAACAGGCAAAATGGCTCCTGGACAAACTTTCCAGGCTCCTCTGTGACATTCATACTTTCCACCTGTTTTCTTGAGGAAGCCAGCATACCAAGGGCAGGCCTTTGCTTGGACTTGATCTTGCTCACCTCCTGGGGTTCCCATGAAGTCTTCAGCTCTCCTTCTTCACCCCTAGGGAAGAGGCCTTGTCATTCTCATCAAGAATCACACTCCCAATGCTACTTACATATTTGTAACTTACTGGCCTTGGTTATAAGGCAAATGGATACATACAAATTCTGTAGAAATTTGCTCTTTTATTCTTCTCAGTTGCGTGGACTGGAGCTTCATGATTATACCAGGTGCCCTTATTTATTTTCACAGAAACAATGGTGTACAGACTTAAGAAGGCAATGTAGACTCTAGAGCTGGGTACACTGAGTTCAGATTCTGCTTCTATCACTGTTTATGTGTTTGCCTTTGGGAAATCACTTCTCTATGTCTTAGTTTTCTCATCTGTTAAAAAGTGGACAATAATACAGCCTACTTCATAAAGTGGTTGTGAGGATTCACTGAGTTCAAGTGCTTAGAAGAGGGCTCAGCACAGAGAAAGTTGGCAAATATTATAATCACTGGTTATTCCATATATAATGAAGCCTAATAAGGACAGAGAACAGTGGAATACTTGGAAAATGCTGCATTTGAGAAAATATCACACTTTTATAATAGAAAACAAGTATCTTTGCTAGGATTTTCTCATCACAAACACTGCTAATTATGGCAGCTTTTTTTTTTTTTTAATGGCAGCTCTCTATAGAAACATGTTCATCTAACTAAAAGTGACTCTATGGCATACATTCAGCAAGAGGCATGTGTTCATAATAACCACTTATTTTTGGTGCCTAATGAACAGATTCTTATTGTTGTAGTTCTTTGGTAAATGCATCTGATGAAAATGCCCATGGCTTTCTACATTCTTCTCCCAATGTCTGCATCTGCTGGGTGGAATGCTGGAAAGAGATAACAGAACTGCCTGCTCTGCCCTCACTCTGAGGATAAAATTTATGAATTCAGGAATATAATACGAAGCTGTGTACCCAAATACTGAGGACAGTTAAAAGCTGGTGTTAATTTCCTATGTATTGCATATTCTTCAGAACTGAAAGAGAGCTAGTATTATTTAAGTACCTTTCATTTATCAGGTTCATTGATTTCTTATTAAGAGAAAAACAAACCATAAAAAAATGTTCATTTTAAGTCTTAATTCTCTTATTTACCAAATGGCTAATTAAGTTGTGCAAGATGGTGCACAGGGTATAAGACAGAGCTAAGATGCCATCCTAAGCCTGGCTGACAAAAAGCCTGGGCTGTCTTCACAGCATCCAGCAACCCCATATTTCCCTGCCTGTTAGTCAAGGACTAACAAGTCCTACCAATAGTGCATTCGCCACTGCTCAACAACGCAGTCATAAAGGTCTAAGGCTTCTTTTGGGCTCCATCTATGCCAGGTGATACCTACAATCCTTTTACTTAGAATACATTTCTTTCTTTCATAGAAAATGTACTTACTAAGTTATCACAAATGGGTATGTCAATTTGAACCACTATAGTTCTTTGTATCAAGAATTCTAAATACTATTTTTTTTTAATTTTTATTTATTTATGATAGTTACACACACACAGAGAGAGAGAGAGAGAGAGAGGCGCAGAGACACAGGCAGAGGGAGAAGCAGGCTCCATGCACCGGGAGCCTGACGTGGGATTCGATCCCGGGTCTCCAGGATCGCGCCCTGGGCCAAAGGCAGGCGCTAAACCGCTGCGCCACCCAGGGATCCCTCTAAATACTATTTTATAAACAACCAGAACCCTGATCTTTGGGGTAGTCAAGCTTCAAGTTGTGTCTTCTGGTCTCAGCTTGGATTGCTCAGCTGAGCAACGTTAAAGGAAACTCGGTTTCCAGGTGAAATTATCGTGGAAAGTTTTGTTTTGTTTTGATTTGATTTGATTTCATTAGCCTCAGGTTGTATGTTTTAGCATTTCTTATCCCACTTTCTAAGAACAATGCTGTTTAGAGTGCATTTCATCTCCACTGAATAATCTGGCCTTCCACATTCCTCTTAAAGTATTCATTTTAGGGCTTTAAATGTAGATTGTTAACCCATTGACAAAGATGACCTCTCCACTTAATGAAAGTGGCATATGTTATATGCCACATTTTCATCAATTCATAAAATTGCCCACCCACAAGCAATAAAAGGAATGCCATTATCATTTTAGCAAGATAGAGAATGTCTCAGTATATTTGCCTCTCTACCTGCCTGCTGTGTTAGAAATACTCCAAACCACAAATGGATTGTGCTAAGCATCTGGTTGAATACTCAAACACATGGTCAAATATTCAGGTTTTCCCAAACATCTGGATGTTTGGCACCTTCTAAACAGAGCATATGCATATTTGCTAGTTTTGCTTCATGTAGCAAAGCAAACATGGATTTGCTGTTTCTTTGCACAATGAATCAGTTCCTGAAATGTCTACGAATCCAATTTAGACGGATCTAATTATATCTTAAGTGCACTAGTGGCGCTTACTATTTAAAGAAAATCTGTAGTGAATCCTTTTGTAAAGTGAACAGTCCCCTTGAAAAGCGAATAACTGCAAAATTAATCCGTGTTGCATGTTTGTTTTCTTTTTCTAATATGAGTGGATGTGGGTTTTTTTTATTGCTGTAAGAGCATCCATTATCTCACATGGCATTGAAGAATTAGAGATGTGGCCATTTCCCACCTATCAGTATTAGTGGGGGAGTGATGGGGGGAAATCAGCCACAAACACATCTGCCAGTCCTTGAAAGTAGAAAGGTTTGTGCATAAAATTATATGGGTTTGATGGGGAAGATTACATGAAGTCTTTACATTTAACATTCTGGCATTCAGCATTGCAAGAGAGGATAACAGAGTATAAGGATAAGAATCTATTTGAGGATATTAAATCTTATGTTTGTAATGGAAGTGACAGAGTATGAGATATTAAGCAATCAGAAATGAGAAATGAGCGATGCTTCTTTATGTTTATCACATCCCTGTAATTTACTGCAGAAAGCTCTCAGAATACCCCAATGAACATTGAAAACTGCAATTATTTTCCTCTGCTTGTCTTTCATCAAGGAAAATGCAAATAAACTTTAAAATGATTCATGGAGACCAACAATCCTCATCAATCTGCTGATGACTGAAAAGAAAAAGAAGGAGTAGTTTAACACCTACGCTGAATCTTAACTGAGGAATAATAATATAGTAAAATATCCTGTGAAAAGTGTTTCGCATATGAGAGGAAAGACTTGTTTGAGTTTAAGATAATAAAATTGTGCCTGAAAAAAAGACCATGTCTCTATCTATAATCAAGAAGGAAAGAACTTGACAGGTTTCTGTGGTGAGCACTGGTGTCTGACCATGTGGCCAGTCTATCAGAGAACCACTCTGCAATTTTGTTTCCAAACCACAGGAGCAGCGCAGCAGACATCCTTAGCATTGTGAATGAACCACACTCCACCAGGTTCACGCTGATGCTAATCGACTGTGTCCTTCTGAGCTCCACAAAAATGTATTCAACTGAGAGAAAGAGAGAAACAAGGCGATATAATAAACATCAGAGGGTTGCTAAAAAAAATAACAGAGTCCCAGATGGTTGAAAATAGAAAGAACACTCTTCCCTTACTGCTTTTCCAGGTTTAAGTGATGTCCCCCATTTGAAACCTGGGTCAAAGCTGGGTGGAAACTGTTTCTTCCCTCTAATTTCCCTTGGTATAGGCTACTTGACATTGTATGTCTTCCCTCATCATTTACTTAGCAATAATTATGCAGCACCCAAACGAGCAAGGCATTCTGTTGGGCACTGAGGAGATAACAATGAACAAAACAGGCAAAATTTCTGTCCTCGTGGAACTCACATTTTTATGGGGAAGATACACAGTAAACAATTTGGCAAATCAATATATTAAGTGTTACAAATACAGGTAAAACAGAAAAGAGGAATAGACAGTATATTTAGAGAAGTCCACTGGAAAGGGACTTATACAATGTAGTGAAGCAGCAAGCCATGCAGAGATTAGAGGAAAGAACATTTCAGGCAGATGGAGCTTCAAGGGTAAGAGCCCTGGGCAGGAGTGTACCTACTGAGCCAAGGAAGGGCAAGAAGACCAGTGACAGCTAAAGGAGACTAAACAGGGGATGAGTACGGGGTGAAATCAGGCACCAGTGGGGCTCTAGATTTCTTAGAAAGAGGATCCAGAGGTGCCGGTATGGCATCTGCCTTCAGCTCAGGTCATGATCTCAGGGTCCTAGGATGGAGTCCCCCACCCAGCTCCCTGCTCAGTGGGAAGACTGCTCCTCCCTCCCCCTTTACCCCTCCCCATGAATGTGCTCTCTTGCCCTCTCATTCAAATAAACATATAAAATGTTGAAGAAGAAGAAAAAAAAGAAAAAGAAAAAGAAAGAAGAAAGAAAGGAAAGAAAAAAAGAAGAAAGAAAGAAAGAAAGAAAGAAAGAAAGAAAGAAAGAAAGAAAGAAAGAAAGAATCCAAAGCCAATTTAGCATCATTTAATATAATGGTACCTGTTACAAATTATCAATAAGTGTTTTATGAAAGAAGAGGGTAAATTGTTTAACTGCACATTATTGTTGAAATTTCACAGTATCACAGATATGGCACCAATATTAAAACAAGAGGCAATACCTGGCCTTAAAAAGCCCTGGAGTAGGAGAGTCATGGGACTGGAGCCATTTAGAAAGCAACTGAGGTCATTCATATGAAACATGATGGAGCCCTAAAGAAAACAGAGGCAGTGTGAGCCAAGGAGAGGAGATGAGCAAGAGCAATATAGATAGTTTAAAGGTTCAATCAAAAATGTAAATCCTGAATAATTGGTCAGTGCCTCACAGAAAGTCTGGGGAGGGCTCTTTTCAGACATGTGATACTCTGCCCCTTATATGCTACATAGCTCCAATTTGTTTGCCTCCTGCCTCATTTCAGATGTTGTCTGCTCTCCATAGACTTCCAAATATTTCCCTGGATCCTGACTACTCCCTCTCCTAATTTCTCCAGGACCAGTCCCTTAATTCACTGCAGTTTTAACTCAAATATATATTAAATGTTTCTTCCATTCCAGCTTCTGTGCCAGGGACCGGAGTCTCAAATATGAGTAAGATGTTGTCCTGCCCTAGAAGGCATATCTTAAAGAATATCCTTGTCTATAACCTCTGACTGAGTCTAGAAAAAAAACTAAAAGCCTTGAAACCATGGGTTTAAAGAGAATAAATGGTGAAATTAGGAGATGAAATAAAAATGGGTTGATATGTCACTTCTTTAATTCCCACTTTAAGATATGCACATGAGAGAATAGACCTCATCTATTTCTCATGAAAGTCACAAATAAGATTACCAGAAACTATTTCCAGTATAGGTTACTACAAATCACTCTCCTATATTCAACATTGGGTTGGTGCTGTACAAAGGCAAAAGCTGGAAGCTGGGTCCCTTCTCCCACACAGGCAAACATCAAGGACCACAATTAAGGTGAGAAACAATCATGTTTCTGCAAAGTGGATTAGAGAAAAATTTTCCAAGCTGTAAATGGCAGCCTGACAAACACCATTACAGGCCGGATTCAGTGAAAATGCTGCAGATGTGGCTTCTTCCTGGGCTATAAATCACAATGAATCCACAGGACACTACTGGAAGATGGAGAACAGGAAAGAGGCTGTGAGTGTGACAGGCCCACCAGCCTCAGCTGGCTGCACACTAACGGAGGGAGATTCAGTGTGCCAGTGAGGACTCCCTCTCTCTCTCACTCCCCGCCACTGACTCTCCTGAACAGTATTTTTTAAATCAGGTAAAATCAAAGACAACTCAACATCAAATGCAACCTTACAACAAAGAGAAATCCCAACATAATTTGAAGATATTATGCAGAGGATCCCTGGGTGGTTCAGCGGTTTAGCGCCTGCCTTTGGCCCAGGGCGCGATCCTGGAGTCCTGGGATCGAGTACCACGTCGGGCTCCCGACATGGAGCCTGCTTCTCCCTCCTCCTGTGTCTCTGCCTCTCTCTCTCTCTCTCTATGTCTAAAATAAATAAATAAATAAATAAATAAATAAATAAATAAATAAATAAATAAGTCAGAAGAAGAAGAAGAAGAAAGAAGAAGATAATATTATGCAGAAGTGAAGGGATGGCGAGCATCCCTGCCTCTAAATTCCTGTTAATAATGACTAAAGAACTTGCGAGTTGTTTACACATCCATGAATTTAGATGGTTTTCTGTCCCAGTTGGCTGACCCATCTTCTTCTCTCCAACAAGCTCCTTTCTGAGTCACTTTCTGGTTCTGTCCTGCAATCCACAGTACTAGAGAATTGCATGCTCAGGGTCACTGTAGCCAGGCAGGGACTGATTGAGGCAAGTGGACTGTGTGAAGCTTGTCTGCTGGTAGGTTTGGAGAGTTCTGGGCTGGGGGTCAGAAATGAGAAACATCTAGCTAGGTCAGAGGCCAGAGGCTATGAGGACAAATGTTTCCTTGAGTCACCTCTGCGGACTGAAGGATACGTTTTTGTTTTTGTTTTTTTTGTTTTTTGTTTTTTTTATCTTGAGCTGCTTGTTGATTCATTCATTCATTTATTCACTCATCAAATATTCACTAAGCACCTACCAGGTAGGCTGTGAGCCAGAGGCACTGCATACATCACACACCAACTGTACACCGAGATACTCATACAGTCCCAGTCCCCATCCTTGTCTGTGATGCATCTTTAAGATTATTTTTCTAGTTAAATCAGGTGGAGAATTTTGAGTATTATGCATATGCAGTCTATTCTCTTTCCTCACGTTTCCATAATGCAAATCACCTCATATGCAATTGTAAATAGGGTAACGATGTCAATGTAACGTGGAAGTTAAAGATGATATTCCCAAATAACAGCAGCTGAGCATAAAGCATACCAGCCTAGCTAAAAATAGCAATGCTGAAGAGGCACAACAAAGTCCATATCCTCCTTCTTATTGTGGACACTTATTTGGACACTTGCTCTCCCTTGGAAGCACTTATAAGTCAATTTTCCCTAATCTAAACAAAAGACACAAATGTAAGGTGATAAAGGAAATGACATCTTTAGCATCCCCACATTCTGTGCAAAGCCTATGCCTCTCTCTCTACCTATATCATATGACATGAGGCCTTTGTCTCCATAACCTGGCACAGCCTGTGTCCTTCCAGACATCCCTTTCCATCAAGCTATCTTCACATTGGTGTGGGTGAAGACGAGGATTACTGCAGCATTTCCTTGTTCCACTGTGACAAATCTTTTTAAGTACACTAATGTCTTATTAAAATTTTGTTTTTGCTAGATCTCTTTTTTAAAGTTACATCGGTTGAAACTGGTTTGCCCTTACTCTTTATCATAAGGCCTGTTCTTTTTAGTGAGCAATCTTACCTACAACCTGGCTCTTCGGCAATGCATTTATTGCACTGTGACAGGAAAGTGGGTATAGGATTTTCCACGCTGCCTGTTCAAGAACACGTGTCACATTCTACATGCTAATATGGGCTTTTCAAGTGAAAGTCACCAGTGGCACAAAGTTGGGAAGTGTCATCCTTAGGTCAAATAAATCAAAGGGATAGAAATCTGTATCAGATCATGGCTTGTTCTACTTTCCCCTTTCTCAAGCTATGTTAAAGAAATCTTTAAGCTTTACAAACTTATTTATCAAAAGCTCAAATTTTTAAAATTAGCCTAAATTTTAATAAAAGAAGCATTTATGGAGTTTAGATAGAGAAATAATAGCACTGTAGACAGAAACAAATTTTGACACTCTTAGAATAGAGCAAATTGAGAATATTTTATTTACAATTGTAAGTTAATTTAATAATTTGAAATTTTATTTTTTGCTTTATTTAACTCTAAGTATTTTAATGCCTTCTCAGTATGTAAAACCTGTTAATATTTGGATTATTCTATCTTTTCCTATTTTAAAACTTAAGTAAAAGTGTACCTGGCCGGAGCACTCCACCCTTGGTTTAGGGGTTGTGAGTTTAAGCTTCATGTTGGGTGTAGAGCCTACTTTAAAAAATTAAAAACTGAATAAATAAATTTTTTAAAAAAATAATAAAACTAAAGTTCCAAATTTTCAGAATTAAAAGACTGAAAAAAAAAAAAAAGAATTAAAAGACTCACTTCTTTACCTTGCCACACATAAGTTTCTCAATATCTCTGATCTTTCCTATATCTCTGGGCTTATTCCTACACCAATTTCCCTTGACAGGGCCCACTGGGCAGCAGTGCATGTATGCATACCTGTCCACATACTATACTCCAGCAGTACTCAACCATTCATATTGCTGACGCATACTGCCTCTGCACCTTTATAAATGTTATTTCTTCCATTTGAAAAGCCCAATTCTCCCATTTCTTTTTACCACCTTGGTAATCCTATTTATTTTCAAGTCTCCACTCACATCCCCTCTTTCTGGAAGCTTTCTCTGACTCTCTGAGAGTTGTTTTGTTCCCCTCCTCTGTGTTTTGGGGTCCAGCACAACTCAGAGAAAATGGTCTAGAGCAGCCGACAGTCTTTAACAGCGTTCATCATGCTCTGCTATGATTGTTGATTTACAAAAAGATATTTTATTTCTGAGAGACTGAAAACTACATTAAAATAGGGGCTGTATGTTACCGATCTTTGTATTTCCTAGTATATGCCACAGTGCCTAGCATGTAGGAGATATTCAATGAATGTGTGAAAACTGAATATCCTGGCCATCCAATCTAAAGAAGGCACCAGTAATTCTCCACATGTATCGCCGTTCTGTTGTCTTTATAGCATCTACCATTATCTGATATTTTCTTTTTTTTTAAGATTTTATTTATTTACTTTAGAGAGAGAGAGAAAGCATGAGCTGGGGGAGGAAAAGAGGGGAGAGGGTAAAAGAGTGGGAGAGGATCTCAAGCAGACTCTGCACTGAGCGGACAGCCTGATAATGGGGCTTGATCTCACCACCCTGATATCGAGACCTGAGTTGAAACCCAAGAGTAAAATGCTCAACCCTCTGAGCCACCCAGACACTCCATTATTTGATATTTTCTTACTTATTTGTCACTCATTCATTATTGGTTTTTGTCATCAGAATACAAGCTCCATTAAGAGTGGGTCTTGTCGTTTTGTTCATCATTTTCCCCCAATGTCTGGGACAAAAGAGGTACTCAATATCTAGAAGAAAAGAGATGCAAAGTAAAACTATTAACTGTGCAAAATAAATTACTAGATCCAGATTTTACTCTCTTCTACTAGTACCAAGCTTTTCAATAATTAGTAAATCAGTTCAGTGTCTCCATGGAGACATTAAAATACTGTGATTTCAATTAATCTTTTAGTTTTAGCAGTATGAAATTCCAAAAACAATTTTTCACTCCTTTGGAAGATCTATAAAGGCCAGTATAATTAAGTACTATAGAACACAAGTTTCAAAATCTAAAATACAATGATTATTTGCTAACTTTTGCCTTTTTTTCTTCACTCATTCTCATTTCCTGCTGAGTTTCAGTTACTCTTTTGAATCTAGAATAATCAAGTATTTGTGTTATCAAAGCAAGTACTCTTACCTAATATCAAAGCAGGCTGATCATTTAACATTAAAGAATAATAGTATAAAATGAGTCTGTAGCCAACATTAAAAATGAATAGGAAAAAAAATGAATAGGATCATATAACAAGAGAGAGTTACTGCAATGACCTAGTCAGTTATTCAACAGTAACATATTTTAATTAAAAAGTCATTTAGTAATGACTAAGTCATTCACTAATGATGTCTAGAGGCAAAAGGAATAGAGACTGATGTCCCCAAACATCTTCCTGTGATGGCATTTTAGATCAGCTGGGCCTAATCAGACTAAGAGGTAGTTATCACTCCTTCCTCAGACATCACATAATAACATTACTCATATTTCACTTTTGACATGTTTTGCTTTAAACCATGCATTAAACAAGCATTTCTTTAGTACCTATTATGTTCTAGGCTTTATGCTCTAGCTTCTTCCCCAGCCTCATTTAGATCATCCTATTTTCTCCTGTTTTTTCTTTTTTTAGACTTTTTTTTTTTTTTTTATGATAGTCACAGAGAGAGAGAGAGAGAGAGAGAGAGGCAGAGACACAGGCAGAGGGAGAAGCAGGCTCCATGCACCGGGAGCCTGACGTGGGATTCGATCCCGAGTCTCCAGGATCGCGCCCTGGGCCAAAGGCAGGCGCCAAACCGCTGCGCCACCCAGGGATCCCCTTTTCTCCTGTTTTTAATCGAAAGTGAAATTCCCCAGCACCTGGGTGGCTCAGTGGTTGAGTGTCTGCTTTTGGCTCAGGTCATGATCCCAGTGTCCTGGGATTGAGTCCCACATCGGGCTCCCCACAGAGAGCCTGCATCTCCCTCTGCCTATGTCTCTTCCTCTCTCTGTGTATCTCATAAATTAAAAAAATAATAATTTGAAAGTGAAATTCCAAGCCATTTCCTGAATTAAAAGATCCAATTGCTTACCTTGAGAGAGAAGCAAAAGTGAGTCAGAGAACCAAAGGTATGTAGAATTTGAGATTAGGTGATCCATAAATATGATGGCATAATAGAAATGTGTAAAAAGGGCACCCCCAGTGGTGCAGCGGTTTAGCGCTGCCTGCAGCCCGGGGTCTGATCCTGGAGACCCAGGATCGAGTCCCACGGCAGGCTCCCTGCATGGAGCCCGCTTCTCCCTCTGCCTGTGTCTCTGCCTCTCAGTCTCTCTCTCTGAATAAATAAATTAAAAAAAAAAAAAAGAGGAAAGAAATGTGTAAAAAGAACAATTGGTGACAGCAGAGGAAGTAACTGACTCTCTACGGCCAGTTGGAAAAGGCTTCCAGAGGTGGGGGACATTTAAGTTGGGTCTGGAATCACAAGTTCTGGGTCAGTCTGGTTAGATTTCAGGGTTCAGATGCATGAAGAGACTCAGAGGAAGGTTTGGATTTTACTCTGTAAGTGATGGAATCAAGAGAAAATCTTCTTTTGATAAGCAACACAATGACCTGATCAAATTGGGTTTGAGAAAGATAATTCTGACTATACCTTGGAAGGTGACTGAAACAGAGAAGGAGCAGCAGGGGACAAGAATAAATGGACATTGCCGTACTGCCCTGAGCCATACAATGAATATCTGGACTAAAACAGAAACGAAGGAATAGAAAGGAAAAGCTAAATTCAGGGGACATTTCTGAAGCTATACCAATAAACGGTGGTATTTGATGTGAGAGACTGAAAGTAAGGATGCCCGTGCTTTCTGACTTTGGGCTGTGGTTAGATAATGATGCTATTACCCAAGACTGAGAACATAGAGCATTTGTCAGTTTCAGAAGAAAGATAGGCTGGTTTTAAATATATTACATTTCATTCATTTGGGGACCATTGGGAAGTATTAGAAATACTTGTTTATAGTCCAGGAGATATAGCAGTCTAGATTTGAAGATCATGGGGAAATGAAGGAAACCCAAGAGGTGGAAAGAGAAAATTATACAAGGAAATAGTAGCCACCATTATAATGAAGAAACCACTCTGAGATCAGATTCAATATTACCACTCTTCTTTGTGTCATGCCCCTAGAAATCTTTTTTTAAAGAATTTTATTTATTTATTTCTGACAGAGAGAGTGCGCACACACAAGCACAAGCGGTGGGGGTGGGGCATAGGCAGTGGGGAGGGGGCAGAAGGAGAAGCAGACTCCCCACTGAGCAGGGAGCCTGAGGCAGGACTCAATCCCACAACCCTGGGATCATGACCTGAGCGGAAGACAGATACTTAACTGACTGAGGTGTCCATACCCCTAGAAATCTTAATGCCAAGCACTCCTCCCATTAAAAAAAAAAAAAAATAGGCTTGAGGCTATTTATTTATTTATTTATTTGAGAGAGAGAGCACAAGAGAGAACATGAGCAGGGGAAGGGGCAGGGGGAGAGGGAGAAGCAAACTCCCGCTGAGCAAGGAAGGCTTGAGGCATTTTATTAGCCATGTCCTTATTCCCAGGACATGGCTTACCCCCTTCATCATCCTCAATGCTAACATTTAACCAGTTAGAGTGTTAGTTTATAGCAATCTTCATCCAAAGTCTTGGTGGTCCTGAGTGATGGTAGCAAAATTATGGACAGAGCCTTCTTCCTTTGAAAGACATGCAGATCAATATTGCACTGAAGACCTAGGGAAATTAATTATTTTTTAAAAAACAAAAAGTTTTAAAAGGGCTCACTAAGAAGCATTCTTAAACCTTAACATAAGCTAAAAATCCATGGAGCTTTAGGGAGACTGCAGTCACCTGATGCTGTTCATTTTCCAAGGGGACAGAGGGATGGAGTTTTCCAAGCCATGAAGCACCTTAGAAAGCCTAATTCCTTTCCTCTACATAAATGTCCAAGGTTGTGGGGAATCAGTACTTTGTAGGAATCTAGCATCTTTCCCAAAATCAGTTCTCTTTCCAACAATCATTGGGTGAATCAAAATTGCCTCCTAACACATCATAGGTAATATCCCTGAGAACCATTCAGCTAAACTGTCATGAATAGTAAAAAGTTAGTCCTTAGCCTTAAGCCTCTGACTTAAATAATCCTGGTCAAATGACCTGAGCAACAAATTATCAGTAGAAAAATTCAATCACTGTCACAAGCATCAGCATCATTAGGGCAGAACTATTGCAAAGGAAATCTAAAAAAGCTTTAGATTACCTACATATGTATGCTTCCCTTGATGTGTCACCAAATGATAGCTGGAGATTAAAAAAATAAAAGTTTGATATTTTTAGGAGATGAAAGCAGGAAAGCCAAAGAGGAGGGGAATTAATTGCTTGGGAAAATCTCCAAGAAAAACCCATCTGAAATGAGAGATTCCTCTTTCTCTTGACTCAGTAACATTCGGAAATATAGAAGGATGGAATAAAGTCTCAACATAATTTGACCCTAGCCAGAGCCAGAATTCATTTTTATGTTTCTGTTGACAGCCAACAACTTTTTATTTTTAATTATAAAATGGAAATTTCTAACCACTGTGGTGACTAGTCTCTTTTTATAAGACTCACATTTCGGATGAACAAAAACATTATTCAAGAAGGTTCTCCTTCCGATACACAAACAAAAAAATCACCAAAGCAAATAACCACTCTCAACTTCTGTGAATCATGTCCCAGCCTTAGGATACTGAGATGCTAAGAATACTCTGCATGCCCAGTAGGTACCCACAGCTCAGCACCACTGAAAACAGTCCCCTCAATGCTCAAAGATTTCAATATTTATGTAATAGTATCAGTTGCAAGTCCCATGTTTTCCCTAACATCTTAAGAACCCTGAGCATTTGGTTGAGAGATGGAGGAAGACAATACTTTTGTCCCGAGCCTCTTTAATAATATTTTCACTTTATGGTCACTCCTTTACATGTAACCCTAAAGTCAAAAATAAGGAAAATTTGAAGTATCTTCTCCCCAACTTTGGCTTAGTTGTCAGAAATGTAAAGAATGATCCTATCCTCACTATCTTCATCTTATCTTGAGTCTTCTGAGCCAGGTATTTATCAAATTTGAAGGAAAGAATGGCAATTTTACCAAAACTGTTACAACATTATTGATGCTCTAGATTCCCAGGGAGAAGATTTTTTTTTAAGATTTATTTATTTTATTTATTTATGATAGACATAGAGAGAGAGAGAGAGAGAGAGAGAGAGGCAGAGACACAGGAGGAGGGAGAAGCAGGCTCCATGCCGGGAGCCCGATGCGGAACTCGATCCCGGGACTCGATCCTGGGACTCGATCCTGGGACTCGATCCTGGGACTCCAAGATTGTGCCCTGGGCCAAAGACAGGCGCTAAACCCCTGAGCCACCCAGGGATCCCCCCAGGGAGAAGAATTTAAGCAGAAGAACAGGATAAGCAAGCATTGTAAGGTCTTATGTCCTATAAACTTATAAATAAAAACATTTTAAGTGTCCTAAATTTCCATTTAATTTTATCTTGGAAAATACATAAAAATTGGGCGCTGGGGGGCTCAGTGTTGAGCATCTGCCTTTGGCTCAGGTTGTGATCCCAGGGTCCTAGGAACAAGTCCCACATCAGACTCTCCAAGGGGAGCCTGCTTCTCCATCTGCCTATGTCTCTGCTTCTCTCTGTATCTATCATTAATAAATAAATAAAATCTTTTAAAAAAAAGAAAATATATAAAAATTAAATATAAAATTATTCCTTCTGTATCTGCTGTTCTTCTTTCCTTTACTGCCAGTAAATCATATCAAATCTAACATTGTTTCCCATGTCCTCAGAGTGGAAGCTCTTGGAAGCTTGTCAGTTCAGGGCCACATTGAAGACTAGGAATGAAGAACTGTGGGTTGGCACTTGGTACTGAGCAGAAAAGCATCTACTTGAAGGTTCTGATAATTATGGAAATCATCTAATGAGGATATGATATCATATATTTACAGCCTCAAGTTTCTACTTTAGCACATCAGGGAAAACCTTGTTCTCAACTTACAGCCTCATTCCCGTCCTCTTGCCTAGAAAAGACAGACATATAGGTCCTGTCCCAGTTTCCGTGCCCTGCTTCTTGCATTGTCAGTGGGCACCCAGCTCCTCTCAGAAAGACTTCCCATCTTTAACCAAAACCTGGTGAGTGACCAGAACAGCTATAGTGAGGAGACAGAAAGCGAGCTGGTTCTTCCTGAGGCATTTGTCCTGGAGAACACTCCCATTTCTCTCAGAAGAAAAGCCAGAGTTCTTACAATGACCCTTAAATACAATCTGGCCCTCCATTCCCCTCCATTCTCACCTCCTACTCTTCTCTACTTACTCCATCTATTTCAGCCACCTTATCTCCTTATTCCTCATGCACATTTGGGGGTTTTTGTACCAGGCTTGTTACTCTTTTAACAACCTGCTGCTCAGAAAGGCCTACCCCAATTCTCTTGTTTAAGGCTGGACATCCACTGGCCCTCCTCAGCACCTCTACCCTCCTTTATCACTCCTAATAGCACTTATCTTCTAATGTCTACAAGATGTACTTATTTATTGGGCAGCCTGGGTGGCTCACGCAGTTAAGTATCCAGCTCTTGGTTTTGGCTCAGATCACGATTGCAGGATCCTGGGATCGAGCCCCAGGTTGGGCTCCCCACTCCCTCTGTTCCTCCTCCCTCTCTCACTCTTGCTGTCACTCCTCCAAATAAATAAATAGTAATCTTTAAAAAAAATATGTTGATTATGTTACCATCTACCTCCCTTACTAGAAGCATCCAGAGTATAGGAATTTTTTACTCTTTGCTCATTTCTGTGTCTTCAGCATCTAGAAATGGACCTAACATGCAGTAAGCACTTAATAAATTTCGGATGAATGACTTCATGTTAGCACTTATAAAGTGATTTCTGCGTGTCAGATGCTGTTGTAAGCACTATACAAATATTAGGTCATTTAAACCTTGATAACAACCTTATAAAGAAGGAATTTTTATTCCCATTTTATAGAAAAGAACACTGAGGCCCAGTGAGGTTAAGTTACATTGCCCAAAGTCACAGAACTCGCAAGTGCCAGAGCCCCTCTGCTCCAAACCTCTGCTCTCTGCTAAGTGAATTAATGAAACATGGTGGAATCTGCACTTCCTGCACTTTGTCCTAAGCATCCTACTATGACTAAATTAATGATCCCAGTGTTTGAGAATGACCAAATCAAGTCATTGTGCTGGCCCTCTGCTTCCTAGGAAGGAGCACCTGCAATTTATTAGGTATCTAGGGGCTCATTTCAGATAGGGAGAGGCAAGTAGGCTTCTCTACCAGATCAGGTCACAAGAAAGATAGAAAAAAGATCAGAACAGAACACACAAACCCATGGGATGAGCTATATACCCTTCCTTCGGATCCAGCATTCCATGCTTCTACTAGGCTGGAGGCTGCTGTCAGTGATCACAGGATCCTGGATATACCAATAGCACAGACTGACATGTATCTGTACACTAATTTATGCAGCTAGCTATAGCTTATTGTAATGTTTACCTCAATGTTTGGGAAACATTTAAGATGATTGAAAGGGGGTAATTAGAATTTGGGAGGAGGCATATTTCTTACCAGTTTTCCATTGAGTCAATACTTAGGGAATCTCTGCTAACAAAGTGTTGCCAAGTAAGGATCCTGCTGAGTTTTCTTTAATTAATGAGATGGCTTAGTTGTAATTATTCCATTAATTGTTTCAATGCAAATAAGTACTATTAAGGATCTTGAAAACTGTTTCCTTTTCAATATGTTAAACCTTTTCCCTTGTCCTCTCATTTCTATTCTTAATTTGCCTGGTAAATCCTCTTTTAATAAATGGCACAAAATAAGTGTTGCCCAAACTTCAGTGGAATTATCACAAATTCTAAATTAGGGATATCTAAATGGAAGTAATGAATTGTATTTGTGCTCTTTAAAAAGATAAGATTGTGCTGAGCCAGCATTTACTATGCAGACGTGCAGAGTAAAATAATGGAAGAAGTTATAAAAATGGTTTTGGCCAAGACAAGAGGCTATGATGTGCACACCTTGATGTGCACGCCTCCATAGTCAGGCTGCCTTGAGGTGAGCCTGACAGCGTTTCCTCCAAGGAGGCTTCATGGACTAGTCTGGAAGTCAAGCAAGGGTGATAAGAGGGAACACAGACGAGGAGAGCCATTTTCCTTTCAGCTGAGAAAATTTCCCAGAGCCCTCATTGCTTCAACAGGAGAATCCACCTCTGTGGTTCCTTGTTCCCTTTCCATTCAGCCCAACACCTCCCCAGCCCCCTCTGAGTAAATTTACTTTCAGCACACCTTGCTCCGAGACTTCTTTTGTCTAGATTCTACAAAAGGTCAACTTGACACTGCTATATCACTTTACATCTATTCAGACATCCCATGCTGCTTTAGAAATGGTAAGGAGTGCACTTTCTCCAATGCATTCTTTTCTAAGGCAGAACCTTACTTCTTAATATACACTTATTTTTGCTCAGAGCCCACTTTTTGTTAATGTCCTGTAAAGTCAATGCATAAGTCTGTATTTCCACCACTTTGGTCACAAATTGTGTATGGAATACTTTATTAGTTAAAATTGTGAATCAATCCTCTCATATATCATTATACTACTACCATGGTCTCCAAATCAAGTGTCGTGTTGCCAGGTAGGAATAAGTCTACAACCAAATAAAAGAGCAGGAGAGCAAAACAGGGTTTCAAATGACTGTGACAGATCAGTTCCCTCCTACACTAAGTAATTTTCCAAATCAGTCCAAGTGATGGCAATTCATCTTGCAGAAGGAGGCCATCACTGATGAGAGGTTGTTTGGCAGGTGTGCGTAATGGGTGACAAGAAGTCAGTGATGTATTAATTAACATATGTTGATGATGTGAGCAGAGACATTTCGCAGAAATTGCATTCCAAATACTATTATGGGCAGAAAAGAGTAATGGTTTATGTGCAATAGAAACCATCTCTGAGATAACGGCTAGAGGTAGCAAGAGAAGTCATTTTCTCTCCAGCAGAGAAACTTGAGAAAAACAAATTAAGATCAGAACATGACTTGGTGAATAACATAACACAAAAATAGGTTACAATAGAAACAAGGGATACCTCCAATATTTCTTGGATTTAGCAGTCAGGATAACTCACCATCAAAGCAAATTGATAAGTATTTGCCATGTGCTATGTCTTATGCTTAGGGATCATAAAAATTGTGTTCTAAAATACTTGGAAATTTCCCAAATAGCTTTCTCATTTTATCTTCATCTAAGTTTTTTTTAAACCAGTAGGTGTAGAAGACATACTCATTCCTAATCTATTATTTAATGGTTCAGATGAACAACTGGCAGCAGAGCTCACTGGCAGCAGAGCTCATTAAATTTGTTTAAATTTATCAATGAGTAAGCCCTTGATATTACTCAATTTAAGAGTACACTTGATTTATAGCATGACTAGTCTTGAATGATATTGATGGATAACTAGAAACAATTAGGAACATAAATAAATATCCCAGAATCATGACAGATTTCATAAAGGATGAAAGATTCCCATGAAGATTCCCATGGTTAATAAAACTGAAGCTATCAAAATAAGTGATCTTGTATAGATTTTATTTTTCTTTATGATCTGAATGTTAGAAAGGTCAGATAACTTCAAACTTTCCTCCAATTTAGAAAGTTTCATTAATGGAATATTATTACAGTGCCATCGATTTACATACTTTGGGGATAGTTAACAATTTATATTTATCAGGGATTGTACTGGACTGATACACATTTTCAATTTGTGGTAGTAGATCTTGTTAATAGTTTTTTGTAGATTTTCACACTTAGAATTTTGTCTCTCCTTTTCTTGTACACGAGCCTTGTTGACTGAATCCCAATGTCAATTCTGAAAGCTTCTGTGCAAGTGCACATACAAGTCTGTGTGTTAGCGGGTATACAATATACACAGAGTGAGGTGTGTTTTCTTACCTCTCAACACTCACCAAAGGATATTGTTCTTGTTACCACAGAGTACACTAATACCAATAACACACACTGTGGTAATGCGGAAAATGTACACATTAGGTAACAAAATGCATTTTGATGCTTATAAAAGAAAACAATTATGGGTAAGGGGTAAGAGAGGAGGAAACCAAGACCATTTCAAATCAAAATATCTCCTGTTCAGGAGCATCTGGGCAACTCAGTTGGTTAAGAGTCCGACTCTTGATTTCAGCTCAGGTCATGATCTCAGGGTCCTAAGATTGAGCCCTGTGTTGAGCTCTGTGCTGGGTGTGGGGCCTGCTTAAGAGTCTCTCTCTCCTTATCTCTCTGTCCCTCACCACCACTGCTCACATTCTCTCTCTCTCTCTAAAAAATTTAAAAATAAACATAACACCTGTCCTATCAGGAAGCCTAGAAGAAACATGGGTTAGATGACCCAAGAAAGTGTGGTGATTTTTCCCAGTAGCATATAGAGGTCTGCAGTGCAATCTATAGATTGTGGACATGGAAAGAAAACAAGGTAGTAACTGATTTGTGCTGGACTCTGAAATCCCCCTGCCCATCACTTTTCCTCCTCTGAAAGCTGTGGTCCCAAAGTTTTCTATTTCTTCCAGATTATGCCTCCTGTTTTCACAGTCTCCCAACAAGCAATATTTTCCCCCCTGGACACCTCAACAGTTGAGGTGTTCAGAGTTCCATCTGTCCATCACCACAGCCTCTGCCATCCTCACTACTGAGTTAATAAAACACTGGCTGCAGCAGTAGCCACTCTGGCTCCTCCCTGAAGTTATGCTTCCTCCAAAAACTAAAACATTTGAGGATTCCACCAGAAGCATACTCAGATAAAGGAACAAACTGTTCCTCAGTTTCTTTGTCTTTTCCCAGCCTGTCTTAAGAACCTTTCTTGTCCATACTGACCAGAAACAGTGTGGTCAACTTCAACTTACCAGGCATAGAGTAGTTAAAATTGGTTTCAAAAAACAATGGAAAGGGATACCTGGTTGTCTCAGTGGTTTAGTGTCTGCCTTCGACCCAGGGCGTGATCCTGGAGGCCCAGGATCGAGTCCCACATCAGGCTCCCTACATGGAGCCTGCTTCTCCCTCTGTCTAAGTCTCTGACTCTCTCTCTGTCTCTCATGAATAAATAAAAAATAAAATCTTTAAAAATAAACAATCGAAGGAGTTTGAGGAAGTTTGAGTACAAATGCCTTACTTAAAGTCATTGTAACAGAGATGCATTGTTCTGTCCCTCCTAATGTATTTGTTAGTGTTCCTACCAGGAATCTGACTTACAGTGGCAGTTATTTTCTTATGTATGATTAAGTTTTAGGTCATTGCAAATTCATGATATAATCCTACCTTAATAAGATCAATGATACTCTTTGTCAGGAATTTAATAAAATCCTATACTGCTTGTCTGGACCAGGTGGCTGGAGATGGTACTTGAGTTCATAATGGCCCTAGTAGTCCTTTCTTTAGTCAGAATATTTGCTATGTCGAGTGATATTGATATTTTATAAGCAAAACCCATTTAAAAACATTGGAGTACACATGGTTACTTCTGGTCTATTTTGTTTCTGATGATAATAAAAATATTTTTAAAAGAACCTTTTGTAACCAATGGCAGGCAAAAAGTCCTATCATTCTAGTAAGATAGTAAAAAGAAATGAGGTATCATCAGGTGACCCCAAATGAAAACAAAATGGTGCAGTGCTATAAATCATAGGAGTTAAAATAGGTAATTACTGTTACTCTTCTGTAGCTTCAATTAATCAACGTAAGCACACACTGACACTAAGACGTCTTGCAGTGAGAAACCATTCACTCTCCAATTACAATTAGTGCAATAGTGCTGAATAGGCAGATTAGAAAAAATCATAGGCTAATTAACTTTTTCTAATTTTTCTACTTCTAGCTAGCCCTTTTTCAGAATTTTGATCTTAATGAATTGATAAAGCAGCATGCTAATTAGTTTTTGCTGAACCTGAAGTTTTGAACTGAAGGAAATTTCAACAAACATTTAGTGAGGGACTGCCTACGTAGAAGACTTGCCACGAGTGAGGACTTTCTCAAGGGACCACCTTGCACAGCACTAACTGCACATCATTTTGTGAGTTTTCTAGTGTGCGTGTCTCATCATCCCAAACAGATTATAAACTCAAGGGTGACAGACTTATTGCCCATCTCTATATCCTGCATGGTTATGGTATTCAGTATACATTTGGGTTTTTTTATTTGTTTGTTTTGTTTTGTTTTTAAAGTTATGGATTTTTTTAAGATTTTATTTATTTATTCATGAGAGATAGAGAGAGGGAAACAGAGACAGAGAGAAGCAAGCTCCCTGCAGAGCAGGGAGGCTGATGCAGGGCTGAATCCCAGGACACTGGGATCACGATCTGACCCAAAGGCAGTTGCTCAACAGACTGAACCACTGAGGTGCCCCTCAGTATGCATTTGTAAAGGGAATTCATAAAAGGCAGAAAAGCTATAAATGAAAGAAATGGTGCAGAATAGTTATACTAAACTATGCAAATATCCTAAAAGAAGAGGGAAGGTGCAGATTTTCTGAAAATCAGAAGACCTCTCAGTATTATAGCACTTTCTTTGGTCCAAGCAAGGGTGGCTGTCAGGGCAGAAATGTAACTCCCAAGTAAGAAAAATAATAAGTTCTGAAAGTTCTCCAAAAACACGCCCAGTCCTGACGTGACTCTCAGTCTCTTGGTAGCACCAAAGCCATTTGTCTTAGTCTGCTTGGGCTGTTACAACGAAATACATAGACTGGGTGGCTTAAGCAACTGATGTTTATATCTCACAGTTCTGGATGCTAGAAGTTCAAGATCAAGGTAATGATTGGTTTTATTCCCCAATGAGGGCCCCTCTTCCTGGCTTGCAGACAACTGCCTTCTTTGGTAATAAGTGTAAATCAGCCATTTGGGATGACACATTTTCAAACTACTCCCTTCCCTAAGCCCCAGTGAAAATCTCCTGGGATAAATGAACATTGCAGGAGTGCCTGGCTGGCTCAGTTGGTGGTGACTCTTGATCTCAGAGTCGTGAGTTTGAGCCCCATGTTGGGTCCAGAGATTACTTTAAAAAACAATAAAATCTTTTTTTTTAAATGAACATTGCATATAAATATGGTTAATGAATTACTTTTCAGAGGGAGATTTGCACTTTAATAGGAGTGAAAAACTTGAAAGGATAAATGATTTCTAGACAAGTTTCAGGAATCATCCATCAGGAAAAGGAAAGACCTTAGGGGGCACTGGGCTTCCCTCATGCTCCTGAAATGGACTCATCTATCGGTATCTTCCTAAGCCTCACAGGAAAAAAGGCCATCCCCAGATACTGGTTTTCAAAACCATCTCAATCACTGTTTCCAAAAGCAGGAAGCATCCATGCCCTTTCACACCTTGTTCTGATCTCCCCATCCCTACCCTATTCCTAGTTCCATATCCCTTTCTCTGCACAAGCCCACTCAGTGTCTACTAAGCAACTTAGTAAAGCTCTGTCATATTCTCATCACTCCCCTCCCTAGATGCAAGTGTAATCCTGAAGATATTGACATATCTTCAACCCCAAGTCAAATCAGTCCCTTTGGAAGACATTCATTCTCTCAGATTCTCTTCTAGGATATTAATAGTTAATATGCCACCCTGAAAAGAAAGGAGAAATGTGAAAGGAAGTTAAATTGACAATGGATGCACATAATGGCCTCTAAGAGATGGTCAGTAAACATGTGTTTAGGGTCTTTTTCTGTTCTTGGAGGAGACAAATATCCAAAAGATGACCTGCTTTTGTGTATTTATTTCCATATTCTGATTTAAATGTGGAGCAATCTCTAGATCTTAATTTCACTTCCTTAGTGTGTATTATACTCATAGAATTTTCCAAATTACAAAGAATTATAAGTGCAACCCTTCTGACTGTTGCCTTTCTTTAAAATTTATGACTCAGTTTACGTCACAGATCTTTCCCTCCAAGGATTCTGTGAAGAGGCATGCTGGCCTGCTAGCCCTATGTTACTTTGACACACACACACACACACACACACACACACATACACACAAAGGAGCAAAAATAGCAAGAAATTGATTATGTTGATATTCTGAATAAAGTAAGTACTTCCAATTTTTTATGTCTAATTAGCCACAGCTCTTCAAGAATTGATGCAAATGTCATGGGGTTTATAATGTTGGCATTTCATCTTCACAAAAATGCCATTTGATGACATAAAACCAGAAAAAACTAATGGTCACAGCAGACAGCTTGTAGATTAGACAAAGGTCACTGTGTTTTAATGAACAGGGCTATTAATTAATTAATGAGAAAACAATTAGAACATGAGCTGTTAGGCGTTGTGAATTTGTATCAAAAAATCAATCAGTCTATACCTAAAACCACTTTGAGTAACTCAAAAATAAATTAGCTGCAAGAACAAAATTTAAATCTTGAATTGTACAGCAAAGTCACCTATATTAATGAAATAGCATCACAGTTCTCTCGTGAGTTACATAAAGATTATTCCTTAATATCTAGAAAAGAGAGTTAGTGCTAGGTTAGTGTTCTTAATAAGTATTCTAGATAGAGCCTAGGACTAGCTCTACCACTGCCTGTTGGGTTTCTTAATTTCTATATGCAATTTCTTAGTCTTTAAGAATAGGAAAGGTATTCTGTGTTTTACCAAAATTCTGTGAGTACAAATGAGGAAACACTATAACTCCTTCAAGACAGGTGATAAAAATAATAAACATTGCCTTTTGTTCTATAGAGAGCTGTCAAAGCCAAGCTTTTAGAAGCTTCAATAAAGGACAGAACCTTTGTTAATAACACCAGCTTACATTGCAGCTTTCCTCCAAGTAGGTCAAGTACTCCAATAATTATTCATTAATCTCTTTAGCAACCACTTGAGTAAATAATGAACATTTTATTTCAATTAAAAACAAGTGAGAGAAAATGAACTGATTTATCCTGAAGTACAGCAGCAAAGGCACCAGAACCTGTCACATGGCTGATCCAACAAAGATCAGAACCATCCCTAATCTAAATCATTTCAACTGAGCATAGCAGATGTTTGTATTTTTAAGTCATTTGAAAATAAAATAAGGAGACTCCATCCAAAGGGTCATTTAAAGAGTACCATTAAACCAAAACACAGTGAGAGCATGTCTAGTATCTCAATTTGAAGAGCAACACATTTCTGAGTCTACCTATTGGCTAGATGATGGGCGATGGCTTTTTTTTTCACTGAAATTTTTTTGAAATAATTCTTGATTCACATTCAGTTGTAAGAAATAATACAATAATAATATCCTATATACATTTTACCCAGTTTCCCCAAATGATAAAATTTTGGAAAACTTTATCACAAGCAAAAGAATAGTATTGATACAATCCACAGATCTTATTGAGATTTTCCCAGTTTTTCTTAGAGTATTTTTATGTGGGCATGTATGTATTTGTATGTGGGTATTCAGTTCTATAATTTTTGCACATGTAGAGAGTCATGTCAAGACAACAGTCAAGACATCAAACAGCTCCATCACCACAAGGACCTGTCAAGTTGCCCTTTAATAACTATAGTCACATCCTCCTTTCCACCACTCCCCCATCCCTGACTTCTTGCAGCCACTCATCTGGTCTGCATTTCTAAAACTTTTTCATTTCAAAAATGTTATGTATTCAACATAATTCCCTAGAGATTCACCCAAGTTGCTGTGTGTATCAATATTTCGTTTATCTTTACTGTTGATTTGTACGTAGTCCATTGTGTAGATGTACCACAGCTTGTTTAACCATTTACATGGTGAGGACATCTGGACTGTTTTCAGGTTTTGGTCACTATGAATAAATCCACTGTGAACATTTATATACTGAGTTTTGTATAAATATAAGTTTTTATTTCACTGGCATGAATGCCCAAGAGTACAATGGCTGAATCTTATAGTAACTACATGTTTAGTTTTATAAGAAACTATCAAATTGTTTTCTTCTAGAAACCAGCAATGCATAAGTGATCTAGTTTCTCTGCATTCTTCTCAGCATTTTGTGTGGGCACAGTTTTTTACTTTTGCCATTTTGATAGGTGTGTAGTGTTATTTCATGTGGTTTTAATTTGTATTTCCCATGTGGTAATGATGTTGAATTTCTTTTCATATGCTTATTTGCCATTCCTATATCCTCTTTAGTGAAATGTGTATTCATTTCTTTTGCCCATTTTCCAATTGGATTTTATTACTATTAAGGTTTGAGAGTTTTTATATGTGGTTTGCAAATATTTTCTCCCAGTCTATAGTGTGTCTTTTCATCCTCTTCTTTTGATGAAGTCCAATTTATCAATTTTTTCCTTTTATTTTTTGTGCTTTGGTGTCAGGTCTAAAAACTCTTTGCTTCACACAAATTCCAAAAATTTTTTCCTGTGCTTTTTACTAAAAGTTTCGTAGCTTTAACATTTAAGCCTACAGCCTATTTTGAATAGATCTCAGTATAAGGTATGAGCTATAGATTGAGGTTCATTTTTTTTTGCATATGGATATCCAATTGTCCTAGAATGATTTTTTAAAGAAGCTATTTCTTCCTCCATTGAATTGCTTTTGTACCTTTATCAAGAAAATCCATATTTTTGTACCTTTATCCAAATCTATATTTGTCTGGTATATTTCTAAGTTCTTTGTACTGTTCCATTTTTCTATATGTGTCTGACTCTCCACCAATACCACACAGTTTTGATTACTAAAAGTATATAGTAGGCCTTAATATCAGATAAATTAACTCTCCCCAGTTTTTTTCTCCTTTTTCAGGATATTTTTAAGCTCTTCTAGGGCCTGTGACTTTCCATATAAATTTTAGAATAAGTTTGTTTGTGTCTACAAAATAAGCTTCCTGAGGGGCACCTGGATGGTTCAGTCAATGAAGAGTCCAACTCTTGTTTCAGCTCAGGTCATGATCTCTGGATAGTGAGATCAAGCCCTGCATAAGGCTCTGCACTCAGTGGGGTCTGCTTCAGATTCTCTCTCCTTCTCCCTCCCCGTCTGTATGTCACTCCACTCACATATATGCATGCTCTCTCTCTCAAATCAATCAATCAATCAATTTTGCTGAGATTTTGATAGAAATTTCATTAACCTATATGTCAACTTATGAAAAGTTGACATCTTTATTGTGTTGAGTTTTTCAATTCATGAACATATTTCCCTTTATTTAGGTCTTTTCTGATTTCTCTTATGAAAATTTTGTAATTTTCAGCATGCATATCCTTTACATGTTTTGTTAAGTGCATAGCTAAACATTTTATTTTCTTTGGAATGGTTATAAATAATATTGTGCTTTTAATTTTGGTTTCCGCATACTCATTGTTAATATACAGAAATGTGATGATTTTTATATGTTGATCTTAAATCTTGAAACCTTACTGAACTCACTTATTAGTTCTAAGCATTTTTTTTAAAGATTCCTTGCAATTTTCTCTGGAAACAATCATGTCATCTGCAAATAGAGGCTGTCTTATGTCTACCTTTGAATGCCTTTTATTTCTTTTACTTCCCTTACTGCAGTGATTGTATTATTTAACTATGTTGAATAAGAGTGATGAAACTAACATCTTACCTTGTTCTTAATTTTAGGGGAAAGTATTCAATCTTTCACCATTAATTATGACATTAGCTATAGTTTTTTTTGTAGATGCTATTTATCAAATTGAAACAATAAACCTCTGATCCTAACTCGCTGAGAGTTTTTACCATGAATGGGAAACTGTATATTCACATGCAGCGAATGAAACTGGACCCTTTTCTCACACCATATATAAAAATCAACTCAAAAATGAATGAAATATTTAAATACAAGGCCTGAAACTATAAAACTGCTAGAAGCAAACATAGAAAAAGAGCTGGGGTAGGTTCCTTGCTCAGCAAGGATATTCTCTCCTGCCCCCTCTGCCCCTCCCCCCAATTTGTGTGTGCACACTTTCTATTTCTCTCTCACACAAATAAATAAATAAATCTTTTTTAAAAAATTTAGCCCTTATAGAGAACACCAAGTAATGGTCTAGTAAGGAGAGAACTCTGACCCTCATATACTTCCCCCATGGCAGAAATTGTGACCCTGTGGCAAAATCCAATTGCAACTTCCTCTTGTTTTATTAGGAAATGAAGGGTGTTTCCCCCAACTCTTTTTTTAATATTTTATTTAAATTCAATTTTCCAACATATAGTATAATACCCAGTGCTCATCTCATCATGTGCCCTCCTTAGTGCCTGTCACCTAGTTACCCCATCCTCCACCCACCTCCCCTTCTGCAACCTTTTGTTTGTTTCCCAGAGTTAGGATTTTCTCATGGTTTGTCTTTCTCTCTAATTTTTCCCCACTCCATTTCACTCCTTTCCTTCTAGTCCCTTTCACTATTTCTTATATTCCACATATGAGTGAAACCATATGATAATTTTCTTTCTCCAATTGACTTATTTCACTCATTCCCCCAACTCTTAAAAAAAAAAAAAAAAAAAAGCAGCAAGCAATATTCCTGAATAAGGGACCCTGAGTACAGAATTTGTAGGTTGAATCTACCCTGCCTGCCTCAGTGCAACAAAGAAATGGTACAGTGGTGACCTACCTTGCTTCAGAATAATGACTGTGCATCTGTTGGTGTCATCTGTTTCTATGAAAAAAAATCACTGTGTGATGTGCCTAGTTGCTCAAGCTTTGGGGCATACATTATAACAGGGCCTCTCACCAGTGGCATGCTGAACTTCTTGGCACAAGTAGGAGGTAGAGGGAGAGATAAAAAAGTGGACCTGCCAGAAAGCTAGATTGAACATAGACACAACTACCTGGGCATCTCAGACCTCTCAGCATGTTTTTTCTATGTGGAAAGATGTACTGGATTGACTATAGGTGCTCTGGCACTTTAGCCACCTTAATGAATGAATAGACTCAACTACCTAGATATAGACTCAAAAGCAAAGCCAAGCCAAAATAAAACAAAACCCTCATATCATCAATGAGTGTATGTTGACCATAGTTTTGGTTATCTGTGCATAAAGTCATTTTTGGAGATTTATTCCATAGGTAGTTTTAAATCACTGTTAAGTAAGCAGCAGTGATATTGGAGATTAATTTTTCATCATGAAAAATATTTGTCTTACTTCATGCAAAATAACAGGATAGAATGATCTGTCTCTACTAGGCTCTTCAAAAGTGCAAAATATTATCATATGTGCTGACTGAAAAGAGAAACATTTGCCTGAAACTTGCAATAAAAATGCCATTTTTCTAAATTTGATAACAGTTTTTATCTTGGTATGTGGGGTGGGAGATTAGGTCCTTTACTTTCTGTGCTCTAGGTTTCTGTGATGTTTTAAGGTTTTAGTAAGACCATGTATCACTTTTATAATTAATTAATTAATTATAATAATATCATTTAATAAACATTGTTCTGCATTATAAATGCTAGTCGACCCTTATTTAAAAACAAGAAAGGAAATTATTTTTTAAAGGAAAATAAATTTTGGTAATAAACTCAGTTGCCTGTCCCTATAAAGGGACAACAAGGGGACTATGACAAGCTTGCTCCAGAGCTGCTTTATTCTTACAAATTTCATTTGGTTTCTCATTTTATGACCCGGTACTTAATGAGCCACATTAGTTGACCTTTCCCCAGGGTTCACTCAAGCTATTCCTAAACAATCTCAGTCATTTTGCTGAAGTAGATATTATTTTCTGGGTATCTCTTACCAAAAGACAACATAAGAATTAATAAACTTAAGATTTTGAGGATTCAGTGTCGTACTTCAGACAAAGAATATATGTGTCACACACACAATAATGCCTTTGAAACTTTCTGACTCATAAGAAGGTTTTGACACCATTAACAAAAGAACTCAGTATACTTCAATATGTTTACTTCTTTTTCTCTAAGAATGACTCTTAAGTGTTTAGGGATTATATCACTTCTTGCAACAGAATGAAGGTCTGTTTTTTGTAAAAGTATAAAGCTATGTTTTCAGGGTCCCCTCTTTCATCTCAGATATTTCACATGTTACCGGGTAGCTAAAGTCAGTTACTCTGTATATTCTACACAAGGCAGATCTGTAATTCAACCAGCATGTTTAGTATTAAAAACAACTCCTAAATTACAAAGTGTGAGGGACTTTGAAAAGGAATAGCATTCCATGATGGAAAATGCAGACAATGTGAGGTTCACATGTGCTCCATGTTTAGTTTGCTTTAAAGAAGAGGGGATGCTAACTCTAGGCATTAATGACTATAGGTTTTAGATGAAGTGCCTAAATGTCCAAAAATGCCCATGGAGCCTCTCCCTCTGGTTTGCTCCGTAAAGCCTCTCTTTAACATGTCTTATTTCATATTTTAGGAGTTCGTGATGATTGTCGTCTTTGGCTTGGAGTTCATCATTCGGATCTGGTCTGCAGGTTGCTGTTGTCGATATAGAGGATGGCAAGGAAGACTGAGATTTGCCCGAAAGCCCTTCTGTGTTATAGGTGAATATCACAGTCTGAGATATGGATTTATGACACTGCATATTTTCTTCTTCTGTCTCCTCTATTGCAATATTTAATCAACATTAAAAAATAACATTCCTGGAGTATTTATCATGGGCCAGGCACTCTTGTGTTTTCAAAGTGTCAACTCATTTAATCCTTACATAATACTAGGACTTAAGTATTTTTTTAATCCTTATTTTTATGAATAAGGAAACTGAGGCAAAGAGAGGTGAAGTAAGTTTCTAAAAGACATACATGTAGTCAATAGTGGAGCAGGAGTTTGGGCCAGATGGTCTGGCTTCAGAATATCCACTTGTATCAAATTAAGTTATACTGAAATGTATGGTTCTCCAGTATCCTGAATTAGGGAAGCATTGATTTCAATAAGTATAAAAGCCCCTTTTGGCTCTACAATATAAGCAATACTCCTTTTATGCTCTAGATCAACTGGAATGTATAGCGTTGTATTAGCCCTGATAAAGTATATCAGCTAGCATGCCTCAAGAATGATTACAAGTATGGCTTACTTTATGCAGAGGTCACTGTTGGCAGTCCTCAAATGAATACCACTTCTCTGAGGCTCTCTAGATGTTGTGGTTTCAGAGGGATTCCATCACCTGGGGACCAGCCTGAAATTATACTTTTTAATGACAGTGCCATACAGCATCTTAAGATCTGGCATCTGCCAGTAATATATTTAAAAGTCTACCATAAAATTGAAAACCTACTCAACTATATCTCAATTTTGAAATTAAACAATTATTTTTGTAAGTAAATTGCCTACCTCATAGTCTTTTATCCCTAAATATCTCAACGTAGACTTCCTAAGAGTAAGGATATTCTTTCACATAGGATATCCTAAGAATAAGGATATTCCTTCCAGAAGTTGAACATTAATACAATACATAATCTGCTGATTGTATTCTAGTTTTATCAATTGACCTAATAATGTCCTTTATAGCATGCTTTCCTCTCCAGTATCAGATCCAATCTAGTATGACATATTGCACTTAGCTGCCCTGTCCCTCTAGTGTGTTTTCATCTAGAGCAGCTCCTAAGCCTTTCCTTGTCTGTAGGACATTCATTTTTGAAGAATATAGCTCTATTTTTTAAAAAATAGAATGTTCTTCCTTTAGGGGGGAAAAAAAAACCTTGATATAAAAGCTGTTGTTGTTGTTGTATAAAAGTTACATTTGGTTTTCTTGGTCTTTTTTTCTTCCCATTTCTTTGGCAGCCATTGAAATCCAAATACTTAAAGTTCTTGGTGAGGCTTACTTATTTCAGCTACTTCCCATTTACAGAAGTATGTTTTTATTCATGATCTTATTTAGATTTTCTTCATCAACAACCGGCTTTCCATTTCATTTGAGGTGTCAGGTATTGCTGATTAATCTTCTCAGTTTCCTCCTTCACCCCGCTGTTCCTTGCAATAACCTCAGGGTGGACTTAAGAAGGACTTGAAGAGGGCTCCCTGGGTGGCGCAGCGGTTTGGTGCCTGCCTTTGGCCCAGGGCGCGATCCTGGAGACCTGAGATCGAATCCCACATCGGGCTCCCGGTGCATGGAGCCTGCTTCTCCCTCTGCCTATGTCTCTGCCTCTCTCTCTCTCTGTGTGACTATCATAAAAAAAAAAAAAAAAGAAGGACTTGAAGAAACTGTCTCATCATCCCTGGCCACTGCTGAGAAGACTCCTTTATTCCATCCTTGTTGCATAGGTGGATAGGTGGAGCACCATCCTGGGGATGGGAGAAGAGATGGACTCCCCACACACTGTCCTACTGAGTTAATTTCAGAGTATGCACATTTCGAAAGGGTCACTGTTCATTCAACCAAACCCTTTGGAAGTGTGGCTGTGCATGAAGCACTGAATTTACATTGGTGAATCTAGTAAAATTCTAAGTTAAACCTATCTTAAAATACTTCATGTGGCTTTCACTAATGTAATCTACCTGTCCAGCTGTCTGTCTTCTGTAAGAATAGGCTTTACTCCTTTTCAGAAGCCATCATGCTAGGAGGAGAGAAGGTAGTAACTCCCAGCCCAGCGGGTCTAGCCAGCCCCAAGGCATATCAGTGAAGGCATTTGATTTTTCTCTCTAGAGACCAGTTTCTCTTTTGAATTCTCAGCTCAAGAGACATCCTGAAGGACTTTAACTTCATGTGAAACTATTGCACAAGTACTTTCTGTCCTATGAGGGACCCAAACAAAACAATTCACAAGGCAGATGGTTGGCCAAGATTCACTCAGCTTCTACTGGATGAGGTCGGTTCATGGATGACTACAGGAATGTTCCATTCCAGATTTTAAAAGCCAATTAAAAATTGGCTTTGTTTCAATTCCAGTGGCAATGCCAATGTATTTTTGGCCTCCAAGCTAAAAAGAAAGTTCTTTCCCAGATGCCTGCTGCCTTTTGACCGATGTTTTCAGCTATAGATACCTCAGCACATCTTTTCTTTAATTGTTCTCTTCCTGTCTCAGATCCTTGTGGCCTTGGTAGAATATGTGATTCTAAAAATGATGTTAGGATATCTGTAATCTTAGTCACCTTTGGACCTATCATGGTGAACTGATATTATAGTGGAGCATGTTCAAATGTGGCACTTCAGTGTGATGTCAGTAAAATTTAAGCTACATAGAGGAACCAAATGTTACCTGCCTGAAGGCAGCAGGCTGTAGCAGGTGACTGTGGAAACCCATTCTAGGCCTGTTTAATAGGTCTATAAAAATGATTGATACTAGTGGTAAAATGATGAAGTACAATGTGAAGTGAACCCTGTGATTCCTTTGTTCAACCGAATTTATTGTGGCAAAATGAAAAAAAAAAAAAAGGAAAGAAAGAACGTGTCTCTTATCTATCTCTGAAAACTGTTCTGTTTTGCAAATGTAGCTAATCTCTCAAGGCTTTATGTATTTGTAAGATTTGATTACTCTGAACATGCCAAATACACACCCAAATATTTTCAGCAATCTTGAGTGTTTAAGAAAAGAATATAGAAAAGATGGTGGTAGCCTAGTTGTTCTTCAACTTGGGAAATGCTTTCTGTGGGCACATCAGTGTTCTTTCCAGCTAGAAACACACTAACACTACTGCAATGGTCAGCTAGTGAGCCTCATATATTATTGGGCCCAACAGACCAGCTGATAGTATTTGGAAACAAGCTGCTAGAGACCCATGGGCTAATTCCCAAAGACTAGAACTGCTCCCTCCTGAACCCTCTCTAGCCTTGCATTCTATCCAGAATGAGGAACATTTTAAATTAAAATATCACCATATACTTGTGTTTGGAGAGTATATTTTAAACAACTTTAACCTAGGGGGGAAAATATTTTCTCAGGTTTGTTTTTTATTAATTGGGCGCTTTCTTTCATTACCATATTGATTTATCTCTGCTTGGTTTTGGAAATTCGCTTTGCAAACTGGTAAAATCTTATCTTTAATTACAGAATTCTTCCTTTTGTGTGTTCAATTTACATCTCTCCTCAAAGGCTCTTTTGAAGTAACATGTCTATAGCCATGGGCAATAATCACTGCATTAGCAATTTGGAGAGTCAAGTACATTTTGGGGTGACTCCCCAGTCTGCCCTTCACTTATCTGGGCTGGCTGCTTGTTTATTGCTCTACATTCAAACACCAAACACTCACTCAAAGACCTCAGTATCAAGAATGTGTGAAATAACCTCCAAGACTGATTTTGTAGTCATTCTTTTTCTTAGCTTTCGTTAATGACCTCCCTGAAAATTGCAAATAGTACCAAAGGCTGGTACTTAGATCACAATAATGAGCCTGAGGTGTCAGGAAGCCAACAAATTACTTCTAACAGGGCTTTTTTGGATTCCCTGGTGACTCTTTCTAAAGACAGATATAACAGAGCCATATTTCTCGGTCTTGCAGTGTGTCTCAGGGAAGCAGAAAAAAACAGTCTGTTATTAATCTTGTATCTGTATTTGAAGATAAATATAAGTTGATTTCTTCTTGTTATTTTAACAGTTTTCCTTCAGTGTAATATATCCACAAGAGGACAAAAGTGGCAAAGCACAGCACAGATGTTTCCCCTATGAGTTGAGCATATATGCTTTTGACATGAGATAGTCACTCAGGAAAATGACAATGAGTGTATTTTTTTAATGAGAGAAAAATAACCAACTTCTGCTTTGGCTAAAACCAAATCAAAGCCCTTATTAAGATCAACCATACAGCCAAGGCCACATCTGTGAGTTTATATTATTAAAAGGCCACTAAGGGATCCCTGGGTGGCGCAGCGGTTTGGCGCCTGCCTTTGGCCCAGGGCGCGATCCTGGAGACCCGGGATCGAATCCCACATCGGGCTCCCGGTGCATGGAGCCTGCTTCTCCCTCTGCCTATGTCTCTGCCTCTCTCTCTCTCTCTCTCTCTCTCTCTCTCTGTGACTATCATAAATTAAAAATAAAAATAAGAGGCCACTAATATGCTCAGAAATTATATCAAAGACTCCCCAAACTGCCCCTGGCTCCTAGATTTGAAACATCATGTTTCCAGTTCTCTGCCTTCCCCATATTTTGCTCTTGAATCATATCATTTTCCTTATCTTCCAATCTCTACTCCCTTTAGTAGAAATTCTATCCCCTCAGATGATTTTCAGAGGGTCATTTACTCTTCTGCTACTACTCTTCTAAGCATTCAAATTCCCACAGTACATATAGATTCCTTCCATATGATTGGTTGGACCATCTGAGAATGATTAAACCCTGTTGCACTAATGGATCACAGAACACTAAGGTTATTTCAATCCTTCTAGTTGAGAGCTGATATATATTGAGATTTGGCTATATGCTAGGTGCTTCTCTAAGCACTCTATAAATATTGTCTTATTTAATCCTACATAGATATAATAATATCATATTTCATAAATAATGAGGTAAAATTGGGCTTAAGAAACTTGTTCAATGTTAGAAACATAGAGGGGCATCTGGGTGGCTCTGTCTGGTAAGCATCTGCCTTCTGCTCAGGTCATGATCCCAGGGTCCTGGGATGAAGCTTCCTGGGATTGAACCCCACAACAGGCTCCCTGGTCAATGAGGAATTTGCTTCTCCCTCTCCCTCTGCTGCTCCCCCTGCTTGTGCTCTCTCACTCTCTCAAATAAATAAATAAAATCTTAAAAAAAAAAGAAATATAGTAGGTAAAAGAACCAAGATTCACCCAAGTTTGTGTTCAGCCATTCAATAGAATTCTGATGCTAACTACCTGGAGTTAGCACAACCCACAGGTAAAGGACTAGTCCCACAAGACACTCTCTAACCCCCTACTTTAAATGCCAGGCTATACACACTTCTGCCAGGCTGACTACACATTTGGGAGTTCCCATAACCCTCCCACACCTCAGGTTCAGTAATTCACTAGAATGACTACCAGAATTCAGGAAAGCTCTTTAGTTACTATTATCAGTTTATTATAAATGATACAGTTCAAGAACAGTCAAGTGGAAGAGATGCATAAGGTAAGGTACTTGAGGCAAAGGAATGGCTAACATAGAGTTTTCACAATTTCTCCAGGCATGCCATCCTCCCAGTACCTTGGCATATTCACCAGTCTGGAAGATGTCTGAAGCTTATGGTTTAGAGATTTTCACAGAGATTCCATTACATAAACATCATTAACCAAATCATTGGCAAATTGGTTACTGAATTCAGTCTCTAGGCCCTGTTCCCTTGCCAGATGTCTGGGGATAGGGCTGAAAGTTCCAACTTTCTAATCATGCCTTGGTCCTTCTAGTAACCAACACTCATCCTGAAATTGTCTGGGGACCTCCAGCTACCAGTCATCTCATTAGCATAAAAAGATAATTACCACTCTAGAGATTTCAAAGGTTTTAGGAGCTGTAGGCTGGAAACCCAGGACAATGACCAGGTATCTGTTTCTTACTGTAGCTTACTACTCAACTGTAATATGATTGCCCTTATTGTTTATTAGTATTTTAAAATTAAATTAATTAAAACTTGCCCACTGTCATCAACTTACAAAGAATCTGATACTTTCACATTCATCATTAGTAATCCAAGATCTTTGAATGAGAAGCCAGACTTTACAAAATATTTTTTTAAAAGATTTATTTATTTATTCATTCAGAGAGAGCGAAGAGAGAGGCAGAGACACAGGCAGAGGGAGAAGCAGGCTCCCTGCAGGAAGCCCAATGTGGGACTCGAGCCTGAGTCTCCAGGATCACACCCCAGGCTGCAGGCGGCTCTAAACCGCTGCGCCACAAAGGCTGCCCAGACTTTACAAAATATTAATTGTAGTATTAGTCCTATGTATCAGCCTTATTATATCAACTAAATCAGGTTATCTATTTCAGCTTTCTAACGTAAAAGGGAAATGGGGTTCTAAAACAGACTTACTTGCCTACTTGCCTTGTATAAGATTGCTTACTTTCTTTACTTTCTTTTTTTTTTTTTTTTTTTTTGATTGCTTACTTTCTTGAACAATGTTGTCATAAAGTTCTCTGGGTATTTCCTAATTGGGGATATCTCCAGAGAAGAGATATTACTTCCAGAAATGCTTTCTATTGTTTGTTAATGTTAGTAGACTATGGAGAAATTTGTCTAAACAAATAATTGTTGAGTTAGTACAAAATTTGAACTTATAAACTAGCTTGATTAGCTGATATGACTTGACCATATACATAATGCCCTTAGATGGAAATGAATAACTAAAGATTATTCCCCATGCCTTCTATAAATTTCACTAGAGCACTGTGATATATTCTACTAGTATTATGTAAGAAAATTCATTCACAGAACACTTATTATGTGCCAAACATGATCTTTGGTGCAGAAGACACAAAGATGAATAAAACATAGTACCTACTTAGAGAAAGGCAAAACTGGTAGGAGGGAGACTAATTATGCCGATATAGAACAAAGGTGATGGAGATAGCAGTCTTAGTAAGAAGGACATAGAATATCATGACTGAGTATATAAGACAGAGAAGCAAAAGACACCCAAGGTTTTGAGCTTAATTATTCAGTAAACATTTATATAACATCCCCCATGACCAAGCATGATTCTATATGCTAGGGAGACTGTGTTGTGCCATATGGGCAAGGGCCTCCTTGTAGAGCATTATTCCAGTGGATGGAGAAAAATAATATGCAATTTTTTTTTTAAACAAGGTAGTGTCAACTAGAGATAATTGCAATGAAAAAAATAAAACAAAGAGATTAGGGGCTTCTTTTCTTTAACATGCAAGATTTTATCTTTTTTAAAGATTTTATTTATTCATGAGAGACACACAGAGAGAGAGAGAGAAAGAGAGAGAGAGAGACATAGGCAAAAGGGAGAAACAGGATCCACGCAGGGAGCCTGATATGGGACTTGATCCAGGGACCCTGGGATCACACCCTGAGCCAAAGGCAGATGCTCAACCACTGAGCCACCCAGGCATCGCAGGGGCTTCTTTATACTAGGTGGCCCAAGAGAATTTTTTTAAGGAGTGGACACTCAAGTTGACCTGAATATCAAAAAGGAGCCTTTCATGGGATTTAAGCACAGATTTTTCCAGGCCAGGGTATAGTAACTGGAAATATTCTTATGACCCAACAGCATATATATGGAAGAGACATAAGGTTATTGTGACTGGAGTCCTGTGAGCAGTGGTAAAGTAGTAGGAAATGCTGGAGGAACCAGCACACCCTGAGACCATATAGGCCATTTGAGGACATAAAATAGTTGCCTGATACAGGCAGTTGTCCTGATACAGGACAGCTTCTTGAGATGGGCCACTAGCAAGCATCTAATAGCTTGCTAAATGGTGAATACCTGCGTTTTAAAAACAAGAAAAAATTTTGGGTCAGGCAATGAAAAGTATGGCTATATAAGGCTCGGAGTTTTTTAGTTATCTGTACCTGTTTGAACTTCCTATCATTCCTTTATAAATTATTACTTATTCAGAAGGATAGAAATCTATTCCTTCTGACTTTTACATATACCTATACATATCTACCCTTAGAAACATGAAATTTCAAAATTAAAAGAAAATGTATTATCTTCAATAAGAAACTGGAATTAGGAGAATGTCATGGAAAGTCTGTTCCAGCCCCACTGGTAACTATCACCAATGAGCAGTTCCCAGGGGCCTGCTTACTAAAGGACTTTGCTGCATACTCTTAGTTATGATTGTTGAAATGCAGATTTGTTTCATTAAAGATTATTTATTTCCTTTGAGACATTGTCCCTTTTTGCCTTGAGATGTTATCTGAAGACTTATGATCAATAAGAAGCATTAAACTATCACTATGGGGTAAATTTTCAAAGTGGTGCTTGGAATTTGCCAGTATGAGTCCCATTAACTTCAGAGGAAGTCCTGCAGTTAAAACCACTGCACATGGCTTTGAAAATGTTCTACAGTATGTATTCATGGTGCTGCTTTTTTTTTTTAATAAATACCACAGAGAAGCTCAGTGCACAGCTGATTGCAGTATTTAAGAACATGGATAATGTACTGTGCAGTGGGAGGCATTTAAAATTAGATTTTAAAGCTTTATTCCTATTAAGAGTCACAACAACAATATAAATTCACCTTTAATTCTTCAAAGAGTACCTTTCTATAAAGGAATTTGGAGCTCAATTAGAATATAGAACTCATAAAGCAGCACCATGTTCCTCTGAGACATTGTTTATCTCCCTTCATAGACAGAAAGAACCGAGGCTCCAGGAAGTGGGGGTGCTTTGTTCTCAGCCCTTAAGTTAGCAGGGAAGCTTGGAATAGAATGCCAGCCTCCCCATAGCTCATTGCTCCAAAGCACCGCCTCTTGCAAGAGTCAAATTTAATTACAGTATAATCCATTTAATCTACACATGGAAAAATAATGAAGGAACAGGAAAAGTGAATTCATCAGCAGGTTGGTAAGAGACCATGTTATACAGATTAGCAACTTTCTTTTGAGGATCCAAATTTCAGCATGTTCTAGTTGGTGTCTGATGCCAGGAAAGATGATCCTAATTCTACTGGCCACAATTAACAAAGGACTTCTTGATTTTCTTACTCTGAAACATAGGTAAGGATTCCACTTGAAAATGCTGCAGAACCATCTTCTTTTGTCAGAAATAAAACAGAAGGATTTTTTTAATAATAAGAGAGAAAATCATGCATAATTCCCCTCTGTGCTCCTTCTGGGTTAAAAGCAAGAACCACATTGAGTTAAATGCACAATTTACAGCCTTCCTTGAAACAAAAGGAAATGATGAATGAGACTTTGCTTCATTTTTTGCTTTTGATTATTTTTCCACTAATTCACTGTGACTGTATCCATCTAGTCCACCCATTGTCTATTTCCTGCATGTACATTAGAAAAGAGACAATAGTTTAAGAGCTGTATTTACATAAGAAATCTTTCTTTGAAGCTAAAAATGACAGGAAATTAGGAGTTGAGGTACCTGGTGTTAAATGAGTAGGAATAAAATTTCTTTTTTTTTTTAATTTCATGGTTTAGGTTGTAAATCATGCTTATGAACTATCTTACATAACTCATAATAATCTTACTGAAGTTGGAAGAGATTATGACCCCTATTTTATATATCAAAAAACTGAAACTTAGGATAGGGGCTTTATCAAGGGTCACAGAGCATATAAGCAAGAGGATCAAAAAAGAAAACGAGAAAAGAAGGATTATCTCCCTACATAGCCCCCATGTGGCATAGGAACAAATAAACCATATGGTGAGGTCTGATTCCTACCTCCAAATCTCCCCGCACCCTACAGGAGACATTAACTAATATAAAGTCTAAGAGAAAAGAGATGCTAGTATCATAAAAGGTGCAGTTCCTTCCCTCAATGGTCATCTCCCCAAGATCTGGCCTTTTTTTCAACTCTATTTTGAAATAACTTTAGACTTACTTAGAAATTACAAAAATAATCCAGAGTTTCCATGTACCCATGTACCTTTCACCCAGCCTCCCCCAATGATAACATCTTACATAAGTATAGGGCAATTATCAAAACCAGGAAGCTGATATTGATGTATATTATTAATTAGACTGCAGGCCTTATTCTTATTTACCAATTTTTGCATTCACTCAATTTTTTATATATACTGAAATGAAATTTTATCACATGTATAAATTAATTTCACCACCTCTACAATCAAGATACAGATTTTCCCATCCTCCTACAGAAATTTGGGGTGTTATCCTTTGAAAGTCACTCTTTCCCCGCAATCCTAAACTCTGGGAACCACTAATCTGTTCTCCATCACTATAACTTTGTCATTTTTAGAATGTTATGTAAGTGGAATCATACAATCATATATTTGATCTTTTGAAATTGACTCATTTTTTTCACTCAGCATAATGTTCTTGAGATCAAGCCAAATTATTGTGTGTATCAATAGTTCATTTCTTTTTCTTGTTGAATAATATTCCATGATATGGACATACTAGTTTGTCCATTTACCGGTTAAAGGTGAAAATTGTTTTAATAAGCAGAAGTTTCTGAAATTTATATTTAACCATTTGGGTCAAAAAACAAATGATGAAAATATAGCCCATTAAGGAGGAGTCCTTTATGCTCTGGCAAACGAATGTAAATTTGGTGTTTACACAGATGAAGTGTTGAGAGAGCAATTAATGTATAAAGTCAATACTGTACAAATTCCTGAAGCCCCATTATTTAAATATAACTTTACTTTGTAGAAAGTTGTTACTCAAGTAAACTTCACTGAGACCAATACTAGTTATGCTTGCCTGCTAAAGGATGCATATAATTACACTGCAGCCTCGAAGAATGATTCTCAAGAATAAAATGTTTAAAATTGCCACCAATGTCCAGTGATGCCTTATAGCAAGTTGGACCCTATAGTCATGGTCCTGATGTGATCTAAAAGAGAGGTCATTCTCCCTCCTTCATCCCAAACCTTCCAAAAATCCCTCATCCTTAAGATTATTCTCTAAGACCCTACTTTTTCTCCAAAACTCTGCTTAATGTCTCCCAGTGGATCTTCCATCATAACCTAACAGAAAAGTCAAAAGCTAGTAACAACTCCATGTAGCCAAATTCATGAATTTCAACTTCATCCTAGCTCTGGTCATAAGCAATGTTGAAACAACTAATTACTCATTGGGAAGAAGATCAGGTTGGATCTATATTTATCTCATAATATCCCAAGATAAACTACATATAACTCAATGATTTAAACTAAATACAAAATACTGGATGCAGAAATGGGTAAATTCTCTTCTCTCTTTTATCATTGCAAAAAAAGACAATGCCAAATATAACTTACCATAGGATTTTCACATGAATGTCCACACAAGTCTAGGCTGATATAACACAAAATAGCATTTCTAACTCTCTTAACAAAGCCCTATTCTAGGGGCACCTGGGTGGCTCAGTCAGTTAAGTATCTGCCTTCAGCTCAGGTCATGTTCCCTGTTCAGTGAGGAGCCTACTTCTGCCACTCTATCTCTGTCAAATAAATAAATAAAATATTTTTTTAAATCCCTACTCTAAAAGATGATCTACAATTTGCCTTAATTTGCTCTCCATATATTTCTTTAATTTTAAACTTGGAATTTTAGTTGTATCTTCTCAAAGATTTCCCAAGAAGATTAAATGAAGTAATACATGCAGAGTGCTTAGCTTAGTGCCTGACATGTAATGCATACTCAACTGAATTATATTAGTAATGGATTTAGTATATTTTCATCAATCCTAGTATTGATAAATATAATCGGAAATAAAATATCAATTCAAAGACTTCTTTCTATGTTTTTATTGAATATTTTTCTCCAATTATCTTCCTTAATACTAAATTTTTAAAATTTGAGAGTCTACATATCTTGAATAAGTTTCATTTTGAAAGAGGAAGGGAAGGAACCACACCAGGAACTTTTTGACTCTAGAGCTCTTTAGGTGTGTCACCTGCAAAGATGGTTGTGTATGGTACGTAAGGATGTTGGGTTAACAAGAGGAGGTTTTGTAGCTGTGTTTCTGACAGGTTCTTAATTATGGCTTAACCTATGTTTCCTCAAAAGGGCTATCCTGTCCCCTAAACTAGGTTAACTAACTGCACTATGCTCCTTATTCTTCTTCTATCATAACATCCATCACCAACAATTATGGTCGCTCCATTCAGTGTCTTCTATGTCAAATGTCTTTTCACCCCTGTGTGTCTTGACCACCTCCATCCATGCCCCATCCATTGCTTTTACTATTACCCAGGTCCCAGCAGTTTCTGGCCACAATAAATGTGCATTAAGTGAGTAAAAAATTTTTTAAATTTCCAGCTAGTAGACATTCATATGCAGAACCTCAAACCTTATTGTACCTTACACACACACAATGTAAAAACAGTATGAAGAAATAAAGAAAAAATGAGTGGCAAATATCTAAGCAATGAAAGATAGAAAATAGCACCTTTGCCTCAGTTATCTGTAGTTTTCAGAAAAATAACTTTTGCCTACTTTTTTTTTTTTTTTTTTTTTTTTGGTCTAATTGCTTCAGTGCCCTACTTTAATTTGGTCATGTGAATGTGATGACATTTTTTAATAAGGTGCTTATTTCGCCTGCTTGTAATTGTAGGCTCCTTTACAGATGCCTCTTCTATTCCTTTTTTTTTTTTTTTTTAATTTATTCAGAGAGAGAGGCAGAGACACAGGCAGAGGGAGAAGCAGGCTTCATGCGGAAGCCTGACGTGGGACTCGATCCCCGGTCTCCAGGATCACACCCCGGGCTGCAGGCGGCGCTAAACCGCTGCACCACCAGGGCTGCCCCTCTTCTATTCCTATTCTGCCTTTTTCTCAATATTTTTGCTCCTGCCTTTTGCGAAATGTTTTAAAATATTTGATTTTAGCCCCTACCAGAGACTCCAGATCTGTGTTTGGAATTTGGATATCAAAGTACTATAGCTAATCCTCAGGACATTTGCCATCATATGACTTAAGAATCCATCTCTTATCAAGTTTCTGTGGTTTTCTGGAGTACTTACCAGTTATAATTTTTAAATGTGCACATCTGAAACTATTTTTGACTTACATTTTCTTGATACTTCTCCATAGTTAGTTTTAGGAAAATATCCTGCTCCTGAATGGTATCGAACTCTATTAGGTGCTCTCTGGCCTCTTTATAAAGGATTCCTAGGTTATATCATTGCATGTTTTCAATAAACCTTGTTTTTGTTCTCCTTTAAACAGAGCATGTCTTATTCAAAAAGTTCATGATGGTAGGAAAGAAATTGATAATGAAAAGAGAGTCCAAAGTAGGATATTTCCTGTCAGAATTTGTTAGGAGACAATATATTTTGCAGTCTAAGTGACAGCTTCCAGAGGTGGTCACCACAAATTCTATCCTGTCTCTGGAAGTAACATTGTATTATCTTCTATGAGCCTCTCTGGAACACTATTTCTTTCCTTTTAAGCACAGATAAGAACTGCAATATACTTTGTAAGGTGTAAGCAGTAACACATAAAAGCAAACGAGGAATTTTGAAGTTCTTAAAACTGCTCCTTATCTGGTGCCAATGAGGGCAAATTTGGCAAGGATTTTGTAATTAAAGATGGAACTTAGATATGCAATGAAACAAGATCTATTTGGTTAATAATCCCCCTAAAAGTATAGATACATGGATATAATGGATCTGCACATGGCGCCAAGTAGGATTTTCAAAATTATAATGAGTATCAGGAGTTTATTTGTAGCATGTAGCTACTCAAATTCACTCCTTTTAAGCACTATCTTTTCATTCTTCACAGAAGGAAAAGTTCATTTTCACACCCCAGTGTTTATCCCTAAGGATTATCCAGAAGCCCAAACTTTATCCATTTCTTATTTCTAAAAATAAGAGATTGTGCATTGAAAAAGATTAAGGGAGCCAGGTGTGCCAGGTAATTCTCAATTTCCCCAGATAATACTTAGAATGAATTGCCATCCATAGGTGTCCTTTGCTTAGTGACATTTTAGCTGAAATGGCAGCTCCATCTGCAAAATCCAAATAGCACACACAGTCTATTCAAAGAACTTCCTGAAGATATCCTTTCAAAAACTTTTAGTAGTAGGTGATGATTAATCATAACCTGCATGTCATCTGGAAATAGGTATCAAGTTTCTCAAGAAAAGATTACACATCCCAATACTAACCAGAACTGGCTGCCAAGGTTCAGAGAGTCCATATCATTCAACTGCTTAGAGTAAGTGCAAAAAGGGAGTATCTTTCAACTTTCATTAGAAGTTTTGTTTTTACCCTGTAAATTTAAACCTGCAGTGGTGTTGTTTGACTGATGTATAAACATTCAGGTTATGACACTGAATGAGATACCTAAGCATTGAATTTCATCATAGGATGTTAGGGGGTTTCCAGTAGCAGTTTCAACTTTGATCATTCACTAGTGGGAATCCAAATCTTTTTTTAGATATGTAGTCAAAAACTGGTATGGGGTTCTGTTGAATTGAAACTGACTGAAGGTCTGCCATTTGGTATGTATGAAAATAGGTTCTAGGAGAATGTTTTAAACATCTGAGGATATCAGTGTAGGAAACTGCTGCTTCTAAAAGCTATTCGTGTACTTTCTGTATCAAGGAACATATTATAAAGCCATCATGTCATTGCCCTGAAACATGTTCTGAATATCCAGAGATACACATGACTTTCAATCTCTTGATTTATCGAGGACTGATAGGATTACACCTAGATAATTTACTCAACATACTAGTGTGCCTTAAGTAGTATATGTTTAAAATAAATAAATAAATAAATAAATAAATAAATAAATAAATAAATAGTATATGTTTGCCTCCTACTCATTATAATGATTCTCAGAGGACAAATGCTTCTTTTCTCTTTTATAAATACAGAAACACAGCTTTGTTACATGCTCCAATCTATGCCCCATATCTGAAATTAAATATTTGCAATCATACTCTGAAGCAGTAGTTTCAGTAAATTACTAATATTGGAGATTAGTCCTATAGCATTAAACATATGTGCATGTGTGCATGTGTGCATGTGCACACACACACACACACATCTACTGCCTGACCCAGCAGCCCTGACCTCTCTCTGAACTGTAGCCTCACCCACTATCTTCCAGATGTCTAGAGGGTGTCTCAAAATTAACAAGGCCAAAACTGAGCTGTCCATTTTACAACTCAAATGGCCCTTCTTTCTGCTTTCCTACCCAACTGCATTATTTCCCCATCTCAGTAAATAGCACTTCATGGGCAGCCCCGGTGGCTCAGTGGTTCAGCGCTGCCTTCGGCCTGGGGTGTGATCCTGGAGAGCCAGGATCGAGTCTTATGTCAGGCTCCCTGCATGGAGCCTGCTTCTCCCTCTGCCTGTGTCTCAGCCTCTCTCTCTCTGTGTCTGTCATGATTAAATAAATAATTTTTAAAAAAATAACACTTCTTTCACCCAGTTTTACTCAGGCCAAAAACCCAAACATCCCCCTCTAATATCACACCCCACCATCAATCCTTCAGCAAGTCTTGACATCCTTGCCTCCACAGCATGTCCCAAATCCAACTCCTTCTCAGCAACTCCTCACTTAACCTTGCTTTTCTAAAGCTGCCTTCTTCCCCTTTGTCTAGACCATAAAATGGCTTGTTTACTGGCCTTTCACTCTTGCCATCAAATCTGTTTCCCAGAGGCAACCAAAACAATCTTTTAAAATACAAATGTGATCTTGCACTCTTCTGCTCCAAACCCCTCACAACTCTAAGGATGTCTAAAGCTCTTACCAAAGCTACCATGATCTAGCCGGGACCCACTCCCTTCCTCACTCCACTCTAAATTGACCTTTTTACGTCCCCTTTAATACACAGACCATGCTTCTGCCTCAAGGTGTTTATATTTTCTGTCTGGAATACTTCTTCCTAGAAATGGTCATGATCAGCCCTTCACTTTTTTTAGATCAGTGATCAAATGTCATCCCCTCAGAGAAGTCTTCCCTAGCCATTCCATCTGAGATAGTACTCCCTGCTCCTCTGTGACTCCATGACCTGCCCTGCTTTTTTTTTAATTTCTCAAGAGACTTTGTTACTACCTAGCTTTGTAATCTGTACTTACTTACTTGTTTAGTATCAGTCTACCCTAATAGAACATAAGCTCCTTGAGGGCAGAAAAGTTTTCTGTTTTATTCATTGCTCTATCCCCAGAGCATGGTTCATAGCAGTCATGCAATAAAAATTATTTGTTGAATAAACTAGTGTGTGGATGAATGAATTGTGTTAACACTTAATATGGAAAAACCATTTCCAAAACAGTCCTACAGATATATCATCATCCAACCATTTAATGTCCCAACAAAGAATGTACCACTTAGAATTATAGGAACTTGGAATTAGAAAGTTTCCTTGCAACTTTCCACTTCTCTTGTTGAAGATGTGGAAACCAGCCCCAAGAGATAAGGGGTGACAAAACTAGTTCATGGCAGAACTGAATAGTTAAACCAGTTATAGTTCAATGTCCTTATGCTTTCACACTCTGTTCCACACATCTCTGTTCCTTTTGAGAAGTTAAAATGTTGAATGCATAGGCAAATGTAATGGAACCACAAAATTTCAATCCCTCTTCATCTTGCTGCTTTATTGACAATAAAACATCTGGTACATGATATACATAGGGCACTAAAAAATTACAAATTCATACAGAAGTGGTCCCACATAGACAGGACAGGCTGACCATTCTGTTATAATCTACTGTCTGGTTGGAACAAGCTAAAACATACAAAGTTGTTCATTATAAGATTTGTGCTAACTTTATCTGAATGCCAACTGTTTGCAAGTCATTCTATTCCCTATTCTTAATAATATTCTTGAAGTTGCACATGTAAGCCTGGATTGACTGCCTACATCTCTGTTTACTGGTTTTTACTAGGCAAAAGTTATCAAAAGAGAAGCATAGAATAAAATGTAAGCAGCTTATAATAAGACACATATGAATTTGATTCTTGGTTCCATTTACTAGCTAAATGATCTTGGATAAGATTCTTGAACTTTCTTAGTAACAATTTATGACCTATAAAAGTGTGTATAACATTCCTCTTTAGAATAAAGAGCTAACATGATTCCAGGCACATGAAGGCAGACTGAGTTTTATGTATATTATTTCATTTAATCCTCATAACATCCATGTGAGGAAAATGGTTCTCGTCCTTGTTTATAAGTGAAGACTCCAAGATGCAGCAAGATTAATAGGCTAGAGGTTACACAGCCAGGAAAGGACAGAAGTAGGAATACCTGAGCTCTCTCATACAAGGTTCACACTTACAACCTCTGTGCCTCCCTGGTGGGACATTCTGGAGATGGATTGAAATAGAATCTGTGTACTACGCACTGCACACAGCCCCATATATTAGGGATAGTCTATAAATGTTGCCCTTTACCCTTCTCTTTCCCCGCACTGGTAAGTACTTGACCGTTGTGCTAACTTTCCTGAGCCATAGCTTCTTTTTGTAAATAATTATCCTTTTTCTCATTACAAAAATAATGCATGCTTATTGTAGATTATTTGGGTGGAAAAAAAGAGAGATGTGTAAAGAAATTTGATACATAATCCTACCGCCCCAAGATAATCCCTGTTGGCATGCAGGTATAGGTACTTACAGTATTTATTTTTATATGTACTGTAAGAGCACAAGATCCTTTGAAGGCAAAATTGGCATCCTCTAAGTATCCTGCTATGTAATCAATTCTTTACATAAGGATATATTGGAGGAGACATTTTTTAATCTAATAAATATTCTTCTAAAAAATGGTGTTTTGTGGTTACATAGTTATCCATGGTAATACTACTACTAATAATAAAATTTATTATGCATTAGCACTGTACTAAGATCTTTAAAATGCATTGACTTATTTAGTTCTCACAATTCTGTGACATAGGTAATTTTATGATTCTCATTTTGCAGATAAAGAAATGGAGGCAGAGAGTTCAGTAACTTCACCTGTGTAACCCAGCTGATAGGAGGCAGAGCCAGGATTGGAACTCAGGCAGATAAGCTCCATAGAGCTTGCTTTGGAATAGATAGACCGCATACTTTTTCATAAGTCTGTTTTTATTAGAAATTTGGATTATATCTAATTTTTACATTGTTAATAATAGCATTATAAGCATTCTTGTGTAAACCTGTGTTGACAACCACAATTTTTTCATTAGATTACATTCCTAGAAATAAAATTACTGAAATAATAACAGATTTTGGGCAAATAATGCCAAAATTTTCCCCCAAAAGTTATACCATTTTATTCTTACACAAAATGTCTATGAAAATGCTTTTTCTCTTTCTCCTTGCCAGTGTTGACTATTCCTCTTATAAACTTTGTCAGTTTAATAAACTGGTACCTGCTACCATTTTAAATTTCAAAGCTAGAAATTACAAAAAAAAACTTCTTTCCATATATGTATTGTCCATTTTTACTTCTTCCTAAGGTAAATTTGCATATGTGCCCTCTGTCCGATTTTCTACCAGGATGTTTTTTTATTCATTTATTTTTATATTTTAAGGAATACTTTTTTCCAGGTTTGTTTTTGCAGTTAAGTCTATGTGGGGCTTTTTTTAACATATGGAATTTTTAACTTTCATATATTTGTACCTCAGATTCTCAAATGCAAAATATGGGCTATTTAACTGTATTATTTCTAAGAGTCTTGAATAATAAAATGTCATTCTATTTCTTCTATAAACAAATAGCTGATCAAATAATCATCCATCAATTAAGTATTGAACACCTACACTATGGTAGGTACCAAGCTAGGTGCTGAGGTTACAAAGACAAATAAGTGCTTCTGCATGGTTTCAGTTTCTTAAAGTTACTGGGAAAAGACCAGCATGTAAGCAGATCACTACTATGATAGTGCTAGTAAGCATTTTGATAGGAGTACACATCAGAGCTCTGGGCACTAGTAGTGTGAAAGCAGGCTTCAGGGAGGGGCTTTCCAGTAAGAACAGGAGCATTTTCTGAAGCACCATGAATGCCAGGCATCAGAAATTGATCTTTGTTCTGGATATTGAAAAAAAATTATTTTGATCAGAGAAGTAATATAATCACTTTAACATTTTAATCTTTTTTTTAATATTTTATTTTCTTATTTAACAGAGAGAGAGAACAAGCAGGGGGAGCATCAGGGAGAGGGAGAAGCAGACTCCCTGATGAACAGGGAGCCCAACATGGAGCACCATCCCAGGACCCTGGGATCATGACCTGAGCCAAAGGCAGACACTTAACTGACTGAGCCACCCAAGTGCCCGAACACTTTAAACTTGCATTAGAATACAAAATAGTTTGGGGGCACCTGGGTGGAAAAGTCAGTAGGGTCTCTTACTCTTGGTTTTGGCTTGGGTTATGATCTTAGGGTCATAGGATTGAGCCCCACCTGAGCTCCACACTTAGCAGGGAGTCTGCTTGGGATTATCTCTCTCCCTTTCCCTCTGCGCCTTCTGCTTGTGCTCTCTTTCCCTCTCTCTCTCTAAAATAAATAAATAAATATTAAACAAAAAAAAAAAAAAGAATGCAAAATGGTTTAGAGAAAGGAAAAAACAGAGTAAAGACCAGGTCAGAGATGGCAGGTCAGGAGAGAGGTAGGCCTGAACAAGGGAGGAGACAGGATAAATGGAAAGAGGAAGATAGAGATGAGACATATTCTGGAGGTAGAATCAACAGAGCTAAGCCATTCAGTGGGTATAAGATGAGGGAAGAAATAAAGAAGAAGATGTGAATCTATAAACTTAATATGCAATCTGTATCAAATTGCAAAAGAACTCTGAGTTCTTTTTAACTGAAATTTATCCTGAAACTTACCTGGGAAAATAGCTAGGTTTAGAATAATTGATAATTTTTTTTATAAAAAGGAATAACAGTGGAGGGATCTCACACTAATGTCTAGTGTCACACTGATTTAGGAATAGGCCATAAAGGAAGGTAGAATCCAGAAATAGACCTCTCAGTAAGTATATGGAAACATTTGGAAAAGGAGAGATTTTTATTTAGGTAATATTGGAAAAACTGACTATAGTATATGATAATAAGTAAGATTAGTTCTTTATTTCACCACAGAGACAAATTCCATAGAAGTTAAAGATCATATAAGTTAGAGTGATGCTGGTTGTTCTACAAATCCTCAAATTTCAGTTACTTCTCAAAATAAAAAGTATGCTTCTTACTTGTGTAATAGTCAATGAAGATATTCTTTGTTGGGTGTGGGGTGTGCAGTAAAGGCTCTGCTCCATGCAGTTATTCGGGAACCGAGGCTGACAAAGGCCCTGCCATTTTTAGCATGTGGCTCCTAAGAACATGCTTAGTACCAACACACAGCTGGCAAAAAAGGAAAAGAGAGAGGGCATAAGGTTCTGTGCTTCCCCCCTCAGATTAGACGTGGCACACATCATTTCTACGCACCTTCCATTAGCTAGACCTAGTCATATAATCCCACCCAGAGGCAAGCAGACCTGGTAAATGGTGTCCCTGGATGGGCTGCCTCTTCCCAGGGATAGTTCTACACCACAGAAGAGAAGCATGCATTTGTGGCAGACAGCTAGGTAACTTTGCCACATCGTTAGTAGTCCCGAATAGTAAAAGTAAGCATGTTAACTAAATGAGCATCTAAATACACCAAAAAAAAAAAATCTAGGAAAATATTTTATAATCTTGGGCAAAGTCCTTCTAGATGACTTGACTTCTTTGACTTCTAAATAACATGAGTTACAGAATGAGCAAAGAAAAATACGTGATGTTTTTGCCTATCATGTTGGCAAAGATTACAATTATAATAATCCATGTAATACTTGAAAATGTTTGGAACAATATCTATCACATAGTAAACTGTTACTGTGTTAGCTGTTATTATTACTATTGTTATTTTTATTAGCATTACTTTGTATTAGCAAGGAGACAGAAAAATAATTACTTACATGCATTGTTAGTAATAATTGGTATTATCTTTTTGGAGGGTATTTGAATATCAAAACATCAAAATGTTTTGAATATCAAAATATTTTATGTGCTAACATTCAACCCAGCAATCTAATCTCTAGGAATTTATCCTTAACCTACAAAAATGTGTGTACTAAACTGTTCATTTCAGCATCATTTTAATAACAAAAATTAAAGTAACCTGAAATTCATTAATGATAATTGGCTAACTAAATAAATTTCCTTCCTACCTTATACTACTTATATCTGGTGTTTTGATATTTTATGGCAGCTACTATTTTTATTATTTTAAAATATATATTTCATTTAAATCATCCAAAGTTTAGCTTATAGTGAGGCCACTAACAAAAGCTCAAAGATTTAGAATTTTAAAAAGTGGTAGAAGAATATTTTATTTGTTGCACTTCTATTTTTCCCAGAGATAACAAAATGAAATGAGTTTAAAGTCCAAGACAGAAATTTGTGTTAGCTATCAGGGAAAATTTTCTGAGACCAACATTATTTACAAAAATTTTAAAAAGCCTAAAGTCTCCACACAGTTTCTAGGATTCAAGATGTAACCCCTTTGTGGTTAGAATCGATCTAACCTGAAAATTCCTAGTTTAAAAGTGTTCAACCATGATCTGTTTAATCCAAATGATTTAGTTCTTCCCATTATGATTTTAATTAAGCCAGGTATGGTAAAAATATACTTTCTGATAGATATATTATGTCATATAATTGTAGCAGCAAAATACATCCCATCAAGTTCAGGTGTATAGTTCATCTTGCCTTTTTTTAAAGTTTTTCTTTTAATTCCAATTAATTAGTACAGCATTATATTAGTTTCAAGTTTACAATATAGTGATTCAACACTTCCATACATCACCCAGTGCTCCTCACACAAGTGCCCTCTTTAATCCCCATCCTCTATTTCACCCATCCCCCCACCCACCTTCTCTCTGGTAACCATCAGTGTGTTCTCTATAATTAAGAGTCTGTTTCTTGATTTCTCTCTCTCTCTCTCTCTTCCCCTTCACTCATTTGTTTCATTTCTTAAATTCCACATATAAGTGAAATCATGGTATTTGTCTTTCTCTGACTGACTTATTTCGCTTAGCATTATACTCTTTAGCTCCATCCATGCATTTAATCTTGCTTTAACCCAATCTTTGGGTGCATGTTAGGGTGGCCTTAGATATGAATCCATCTCATAAATGAGGGACCGTAAGTATTTCAGTAACTAATCCCTTTTCCACAAAGTCCAAGGTGATCAATTTATATTGATTTTGCTGACTAAATAATACTGGAGCAAAGTTCCAGTAGAGTCTAATAATATGCTCTTATATAGTCCCTATGTGTCTTAAATATCATTACAGTATTTACTCCACTCAAATCTTTGCAGTCTCCTCAAATCTCAAGAACTCATCCGTAAATCATTCTAAGTGATTCAGTAAGTATGTGAACCTACTTCCTACTACCTTATAAGCCTATATTTCACATTTCTAATGGGCTGCTTGTAATTAATAACTATCTTCACTAGTTCCCATCTTGTTCACAGCTGTTTCCTTTGGGAGAAGTAGATTTTAAGAGCTCCGGATTACATGCTTTTTTTTTCTTTTCATGCAATTTGGAGTTCCTCCTTGTTTATTAACAGTTCATTTCTTCCTCTAGCCCCATTTTCTCTTGATGTATCCATAAAAGTCATCAGCTTTTAGTATTATTTTTCTCTCTGCATTCTGCTCTCCCCTGAATGTGTTATGTGATAACAATTTCTTCCTGCTTTATTATCCACTTGCTTTCCCAGCCCATCCTCTATTCCCCATCCCACCCCACCCATGTGACATTGGATTTTGTTTATCCAAGGAATGGTATTCCATAACTTTTAAGGACACAACTTTGATGTCAAGGAATGGTCAGCTCAGCCACTTAGGATATTGGGACTTGGCTAGTTGACCACTGCAAGTCTTAGTTTAGTTCTTCACTTGCAAGAAGGAGATGGTCACTGGAGGTCTAGTTTATAGGAGGATTAAATGAAGTCATGTACATCAGGGTTTCCTGATGTTGGCACCATTAACATTTGGCACTAGGTAATTGTTTATCCTAGGGACTAGTCTGAGCATTGTAGATTGTTTTACCGCAACCTTGGCCTTTACCACTAGATACCAGGAGTAATCCCCTTCCCAATTAAGACAACCAAATATGTCTGCATGTCCCCTGGGATGCAAAATCATCCCCATTGACAACATTGGTGTACAAAAAGTATTTAGCACCATGCATGGTACATGGTAGGGATTTAATTTATATTTGTGATAGATTGATGATCTAATGGATTAATGAATATTCATTTCTAATGCAAACATCTAATATAATATTTGACATTCAATTAACTGCTTAATGCATGAATGAATAAACAAATGAATATGGAGCCAATGACCTTTGAGGGCTGTCTATAGTCTCTACCTTATACTAAAATGTGGTATATTCACTTAAGACAAGGCTCCTCTCTTTCAAAAAACATTTTAAATGATTAATTGCACAGCTTAAGCTACTCTGCCTGATTTTTCTCCATCCTTATTGAGATACAGTTGATACAAAACAATGTGTAAGTTTAAGGTGTGCAACCTGTTCATTTGATATACTTATATATTGCAAACTGATTGTTAGCTAACACTTCCATCATATCTAATTACCATTTATGTTTAGTGATGAAAACATTTAACATTTACTCTCTTGGCAACTTTCAAATATATAATACAGCGTCATTAATTATAATCACCATGCTATGCATAAATTCCCCAAAATTTATTTATCTTATAGCTGGAAGTTTTAGTCTTTGACCAGCATCTCCCCATTTCTCCAATCCCAGCTCCTGGTAATCATAATTTTAGTCTCTGTTTCTACAAGTTCAACTTTTTTACATCCCTCACATAAGTGATATACAGCATTTGTCTTTCTCTGTCTGACTCATTTCAGTTAACATAATGCCCTCAAGGTCTATCCGTGTTGTTGTAAACATTACAATTCTCTTCTTTCTCATGGCTGAAAAATATTCTATCATCTATTCCACTATTTGTAATTTTTGGAACAACCTCCATAGTGTTTTCTATAATGAACATACCAATTTACATTCCCACCAACAGTGCCCAAGGGTTCTCTTTCCTTTACATCCTCACAAGCATTTTTTATGCCTTGTCTTTTTTATAATAGTCATTTTAATAGGGGTAAAGTAATATCTCACTATGGTTTCGATTTGCATTATCTCATGATTAGTGATGTTGAGCACCTTTTCATTATATCTGTTAGCCATTTGTGTATCTTATTTGGAATAACATCTATTCATTTCCTCTGCCCATTTTTAATTATATTATTTTACTATTAAGTTATATGAGTTATTTATATATTTTGAATATTAAATCCTTATCGGATAAGTGATTTGCAAATATTTTCTCCTATTGTACATTGCCTTTTCATTTTGTTGCTTTCCTTTTATGTACAAAAGCTTTTTGGTTTGATGTGATCCCACCTGTTTATTTTTGCTTTTGTTGCCTTTGTTTTTGGTGCCAAATCCAAAAACTCATTGTCAAGATCAATGCAAGAAGCTTACTCTCTATGTTTCCTTCTAGAACTTTTAGGGAGTCAGGTGTTACACTGAAGTCTTTAATATATCTTTAGTTGATTTTTGTGTATGGTATGAGATAGTGGCCCAGTTTTATTCTTTTGTATATGGCTATTAAGTTTTCCCAACACCATTTATTGACAAGATTATCCTTTCCCCATTGTATATTTCTGGCTCCTTTGTCTTTAATTAATTGATCATGTATCCATGGTTTGTTTCTGGGCTCTCTATTCTGTTCCATTGATCTGTGTGTCTATTTTTATGCTGATACTCTGTGATTTTGATTATTACAGCTTTGTAATATAGTTTGAAATCAGGGAGCATGATGCTTCCAGCTTGTTCTTTTTTTCCTCAAGATTGCTTTGACTATTCCATGTCTTTTGTGGTTCTATACAAATTTTAGCATTGTTTGTTCTATTTCTGTGGAAAATGCCATTGGAATTTATTTTTTTATAATAAATTTATTTTTTATTGGTGTTCAATTTACCAACATACAGAATAACACCCAGTGCTCATCCCATCAAGTGCCCCCCTCAGTGCCCATCACCCATTCACCCCCACCCCCCGCCGTCCTCCCCTTCCACCACCCCTAGTTCGTTTCCCAGAGTTAGGAGTCTTTATGTTCTGTCTCCCTTTCTGATATTTCCCACACATTTCTTCTCCCTTCCCTTATATTCCCTTTCACTATTATTTATATTCCCCAAATGAATGAGAACATATAATGCCATTGGAATTTAGAGAAAGATTGCATTGAATCTATAGATTGCTTTGAGTAGTGTAGGCATTTTAAAATATTCTTCCAGTCCATGAGCATGGAATATCTTTATTTATTTTTGTCTATTTTAGTTTCTTTCATCAGTGTCTTATAGTTGTCATCAAACAGATCTTTCACCTCCTTGGTTAAATTTATTCCTATGTATTTTATTCTTTTTGAAGCTATAGTAAGGAGGATTTATTTTTCTTTTTCAGAGATCATTGTTAGTGTATAGAAACACAGCTTATTTTTGTATATTGATTTTGTAATGCCGCAACTTTACTTGATTCATTTATTAGTTCCAATAATGTTTTGGTGGAATCTTTAGTGCTTTCTATATATAATATCATATCATCTCCAAATAATAACAGTTTTATTTCTTCCTTTCCAATTTGGGTATCTTTAATTTCTTTTTCTTGCCTGAGTGCTCTGGCTGAGACTTTAGATACAATGCTGAATAAAAGTGGCAAGATTGGGCATCCTTATTTTATTCCTTATTTTAGAGAGATAGCTCTTATTTTTTTACCATTGACTATGATGCTAGCTATGGGGTTGTCGTATATGGTAAAATAGGTAATGGGGATTATAAGGAGAGCGCTTGTAATCATCACCAGGTGATATATGGAAGTGTTGAATTACTATATTGTACACCTGAAATTAATATTACACTGTATGTTAACTAACTGGAATTTAAATTAAAACTTTTTAAAAATATGCAAATAGAATCCTTTGAGAGAAAGACTGAAATGGGCCTTTCTGCCTATTCCTTCTTCGCTGAGCCCTGGGGTGGTAGCCGCAATGATGCTCACCCCCATTAATAGCTGCTTCTTTGTTTGCTCTAGTCTTGTAGACTAGACTACAAGTCTAGTCTTGTAGTTCAAGACTATTGGCTTTCAGAGCAAGGCGTTTGGAAGTCCTGTCCCTCAAGTAGGAGTTTTAAAATTAGGAGGCTAAATGTGGGTTCAAACCCTAAGCCTCTCAGGGAGAAGCTGGAATTTGGGAGTGACCTCCCATTTGTATGATACTGGACTAGGAGTGAAGTTTAAGGCAAGATTATGTCTTAGCCTTTCCTACTCATTCCAGTATGGGTATTTTCTTATTTACCAAATGTGTAGGAGTCCCTTGGCTAATTTCTGGATTTCCTTCACAGGGAATTAGTCCATGTGCAATGGTTTGTTTGATGACTCTGTGGGAGGAAGGGAGTTCAGTAGCTTCCTATGTCACTATCTTTAAAGACTGCCCCTACCTAATTTTATAAAATGGAAATCTTAGTGATATTTATCACTTTAAAGAATGATAGCTATAATTTATTATGTTGTAATAGAATTCAAGATGGAATTTTGAAGTGATCCCTTGATTAATTTAAGAGTATTTCAGATTCTTATTCTAGTTATTAAAACACTGATATGGTAACAGAACAAAGCTCAAGCTAATCTAACTTGAGTGTTTAATCTCACTTCATTCTATAAATATTTATCAAGTGATTACCATGTTTCAGGCACTGTTGTAAGTACTTAGGCTACAAGTATCCAACCTTGTGGAGCCTCCATTCTATAGCAGACTGCAAAAAAGAGTAAATACACACATAAAAATAAAGAGTAGTCATAACTTCTAAAATATTGGCCTTGGAAATATTCTAGGTGGTACTGACAGCAAAATTCAGTAGAGGACTGTAATCCAACCAGAAACATTTTTGTGACTGTGTTCATTGTTTGCCATTTGGTCGCTCATCTGTGATTTCATTTTACTGAACTCCAACTTTCTCATCTGATCTGAATTACAATGAGGGTGTTAAATCACATCTGTAGTTACCTTTGCATATTTTGTGACTTCAAACACTTAGATTATGATTCACTGTGTGCATAATTTTTTTAATAGTCTCAAACTGGCGGTGTTGCTTTTACTTTGTCTAGGTTTTCTCTAATGAATTAACTTCATAGCTTCATTCTAACTTCATAGTTTGTTTTTTTTTTTAACTTCATAGTTTTGTGCTGTAATTTAACAGCTCAGTAGCTGATTCTTCTAAACTAATACAATATGTGCTTTTTGTGCCTCACTTTTCTCATCTGTAAAATGGGATCTGTAGAAGACCTAACCAAAACAGTTGTTATAAGGATGAAATAATTAACATTTGTAAAAAACACAGAACTAAAGAAAGTGCCAGGCATGCAGTAAGTTTTAAGTGCTGTATTTTCTGCATCCCTGCAAGTCATTTACTTATTTCTACTATCTCAAATATTTTAACACAGTAAATCGGATATTGTTCCTTTTTCTTTCCTTTGTACACTTGGAAGGAAGCAGGATTACAATGAGAAATAAAAGCAAATACATATCTAGCAGGGCCATATAAGAAATGTCTTTTTGTCTATAAACCACTTGTCTCAGGACTAAATCTCTCCAAATGATGCAAATCAAGAGATGTTTTTACACTTAACTCTTTCCTAAAGATTTTCTCTGATTTCAAAAGACATTTTCATTATTATAAAATTCAGTATTACAGAAATTAATAACTTAGAAAGTAAAAAGTCCCTTTACCCACATACTCACCCCACTCTCTACCTCTGGAGAGAATTAATGGTAAGAATCTGTGTATATATACATACAGATATACAGATTATTGTATACATATATACATATTATTGTATATATCTGCATATATTGTGTATATTTGCATGTGTTTACATACATATATTGTATATATTTGCATGCATATATATGTATGATTTTCCTAGTCATTTATTTTTTATTAAAATAAGATCACATTGTACATACAGCTTTGCAAGTGCCTTCTTATTCACTTAAAATATGTCTTTGGTGTCTGTGTCAACACATTTAATTCCTTCCCATTTCTAATAGCTGCATAGAGCTATAACTCAAGGATTTGCTTGTGGCTCTCTGTGCCCCTACCCACAAAGTCATATAGTGGTTAGATCTGATTGGAAAAAGCCCTTCAGCTGACCCTTGTACTGACAGCCACTCCAAATCCTGACCAAAAGGGGCACCAGGAGAGTCATTCAAAAGACCTACTCAGTCCACATCCAGAGATGAGACTTCTCTCAGTACAGGAAAAAGAATTGAGCTGGATGATGAATACACATTCATACAGCAGTTAATCCTGAGGATCACAGAAACATTATAAATCCAATGCCCTTGAAGTGGAACTCCTCTCTGGAGTGTGGATGCCCAGTCATGCACAGCCCACTTGGAGCAGGAAAGAAATTTTATTTGAGGATGTTAAGGTCAAGCTAACTTATTTTAAAATTGCCATAGGAGGCCATTCATTCCCACTTTACTTCTCCCACTTCAAAGCCTACTTCCCATCACTCAGATATTTGCCCTTGGAGCAATTAAGTCCCCTTTTATCTTTTCTATGCCTTCATTAGCTGCCCTGTTTCTCTTTCTTAGCTTGCAAAAGGGTAGATATTTTTTACGTCAAATGCCAATACGCCAAACATCAAATATCCATTCCCATGCAATGCACAGTGAAGATAATTAATACTCTGTTGTAATAAATGTACAATTATTTAATTTGTATACCAAACTTACACATAATTGACTGACCAGGTATAAAGAGTACTCTATCCAGAGAGCTTAGAGTGCCCAACTTAGCTGAGGCCTTTGTTAGTATATGAAGTTGCAGACTCCACAACACAAGGGAATTTTTTGCAGAAAGAAGCCACGAGCTTCTTTGGAAAGAAAACAAGAGACATGGTTATACCAAGAAGAACTTTCATAGCCATGCAGGGTAGGATCTCTCTATGGCATTAAGAAGGAAGCCTCCAGGGTAGGGCTGAGGCAGAAGTTCCTTTCTGCCAGACAGGAATGCAAATGAAACCAAGCCTTAGTACTCCCTGGAACTAAGAATACAGCCTTAGTACTCCCTGGAACACTCAACTTTCCAAAGGCCATTGTCCATCCAATTTGTCCAAGGTTACGTAGCAAATGATACAGAATTGCATAGGTAAAGCATACAGTGGCCAAAGAGTCAGAACCAAGGTAATAAGTAGATCCTGTTCTCCGTTCTTTCATTTTTCAATTGTCACAGAGCCCAGGTAGCCACTACTCCAGGCTAGGGTTCAGGATCTGTTTATCTGTGCCTCAGATAGGTCAAAGCGAACCTTTCTGAAACACTATTTTGAGCAACAAAACGTCCAAGTCCTGCTACTTACGGTTATTTCAACCTGTTTCTTTCAGATACCATTGTCCTTATCGCTTCAATAGCAGTTGTTTCTGCAAAAACTCAGGGTAATATTTTTGCAACGTCCGCACTCAGAAGTCTCCGTTTCCTACAGATCCTCCGCATGGTGCGCATGGACCGAAGGGGAGGCACTTGGAAATTACTAGGTTCAGTGGTCTATGCTCACAGCAAAGTAAGGCTTGCTTTCTGAATTATAGAATAAGACTTTAGAAACCTTTTCGTTGATTGCCATGGAATATTTAATGAACCCATCAAGCATACTTAGTCATTTCAGAAATTAGTTAAAGCACAATGTATAATGGATTACTTAAAAGTCACCATATGGTTGCCAGAGGGAAGGAGATTGGGAGAAGAGGCAAAATCAGTGAAGGAGAGAGAAAGAGACAGCGTTACAGTTATGGAATGACTAAGTCACAGGAATGAAAGGCACAGCACAGGGCATCTAGTCAGTGATACTGTAATAGTGATGTGTGGTGACAGATGGCAGTAACACTTGTGGTGAGCACAGCATAACATACAGAGAAATGGAATCAGGATGCTGTACACCTGAAACTAATGTAACTGTGTGTCAACTCTACTCAAATAAAAAAATACTGCTTTCCAAGTCCTCATGCTTCAAATAAATTATAGTAAACCCATGTATTTAGAATACTGTGCAACCATAAAAATAAAAGACTGAGGAAGTGGTTCTGTTCACTGGGACATTCTCTGAATAAAAAAGTAAATTCCATAAATATATATGTATGTATATTTATACATTGTCATAAATATCCAAAAAGTAGAAAAATGAATACATAGATTTTTTTTCCTTTTTCACAGATTTTTTTACCTCTAACAGCTTTTTATTCTTTTTATATCTAGGAATTAATCACAGCTTGGTACATAGGATTTTTGGTTCTTATATTTTCATCTTTCCTTGTCTATCTTGTGGAAAAGGATGCCAATAAAGAGTTTTCTACATATGCAGATGCTCTCTGGTGGGGCACAGTAAGTATAAAAATCTGTTTTTGTCTTTTGGATATTGTGAAATGTTTCCTTTGAATACAGTGTAATGATTTCTATGAATCATTTATGAAAGGTCTCAATAAAAACATTAACTTCCAAAAGGGAGTTATGTGACAATATACAGCACTAAAATTGTCTAAAGAGTTTTGTCATCTCTATGGCTCAACAAAATTAAGTTCTCTTATAAATCATCAGAAGCACTTCTTGAGTGCTAGATTGTTTCCAAAATAAGGATACATTATTTTTTTAAACTGTGATTAAAATCTTGATAAGTTGTTTGTTTGTTTTAACTTTGTGGAGCACAGATTTAAATTACCAATTTTGCACTGGCTTACCATTCATCAAGAAGTTTATCTGAGGTTAAAAGAAGGAATAGTAACTGAATGAAAGCTAAAGTAAAATTATGGCACAAAAAGTGAAAAAGAGAAAACTGGTAACCATCTGTGAGATCAGAGATTATAGACACCTAATTTCAAAATTTTCCACTCAAAAACTTACTTTTCATTTAAGTTGTTATTTTTTTTTTTAAAAGATTTTATTCATTCATTAGAGACAGAGAGAGAGAGAGGCAGAAACACAGGCAGAGGGAGAAGCAGGCTCCATGCAGGGAGCCTGACGTGGGACTCGATCCCGGGTCTCCAGGATCACACCCTGGGCTGAAGGCGGCACTAAACCGCTGAGCCACCGGGGCTGCCCCATTTAAGTTGTTATTAAAGGATAGTTCACCAAGCAAATAAAAAGGTCATGACCTCCTACAGACACGTGCTAAAGAATTTAACTCTTTTTCTAAAATCTTTCATTCTTTTTTTTAATAAATTTATTTTTTATTGGTGTTCAATTTACCAACATACAGAATAACACCCAGTGCTCATCCCATCAAGTGCCCCCCTCAGTGCCCATCACCCATTCACCCCCACCCCCCGCCGTCCTCCCCTTCCACCACCCCTAGTTCGTTTCCCAGAGTTAGGAGTCTCTCATGTTCTGTCTCCCTTTCTGATATTTCCCACACATTTCTTCTCCCTTCCCTTATATTCCCTTTCACTATTATTTATATTCCCCAAATGAATGAGAACATATAATGTTTGTCCTTCTCCGATTGACTTACTTCACTCAGCATAATATTGAAGCAAATGGTGGATATTTGTCATTTCTAATGGCTGAGTAATATTCCATTGTATACATAAACCACATCTTCTTTATCCATTCATCTTTCGATGGACACCGAGGCTCCTTCCACAGTTTGGCTATTGTGGACATTGCTGCTAGAAACATCCGGGTGCAGGTGTCCCGGCGTTTCATTGCATCTGTATCTTTGGGGTAAATCCCCAGCAGTGCAATTGCTGGGTCGTAGGGCAGGTCTATTTTTACCTCTTTGAGGAACCTCCACACAGTTTTCCAGAGTGGCTGCACCAGTTCATATTCCCACCAACAGTGTAAGAGGGTTCCCTTTTCTCCGCATCCTCTCCAACATTTGTTGTTTCCTGCCTTGTTAATTTTCCCCATTCTCACTGATGTGAGGTGGTATCTCATTGTGGTTTTGATTTGTATTTCCCTGATGGCAAGTGATGCAGAGCATTTTCTCATGTGCATGTTGGCCATGTCTATGTCTTCCTCTGTGAGATTTCTCTTCATGTCTTTTGCCCATTTCATGATTGGATTGTTTGTTTCTTTGGTGTTGAGTTTAATAAGTTCTTTATAGATCTTGGAAACTAGCCCTTTATCTGATATGTCATTTGCAAATATCTTCTCCCATTCTGTAGGTTTTCTTTTAGTTTTGTTGACTGTATCCTTTGCTGTGCAAAAGCTTCTTATCTTGATGAAGTCCCAATAGTTCATTTTTGCTTTTGTTTCTTTTGCCTTCATGGATGTATCTTGCAAGAAGTTACTGGGGCCGAGTTCAAAAAGGGTGTTGCCTGTGTTCTCCTCTAGGATTTTGATGGAATCTTGTCTCACATTTAGATCTTTCATCCATTTTGAGTTTATCTTTGTGTATGGTGAAAGAGAGTGGTCTAGTTTCATTCTTCTGCATGTGGATGTCCAATTTTCCCAGCACCATTTATTGAGCAGTCATCAAAAACCTCCCAAGACACAAAAGTCCAGGGCCAGATGGCTTCCCAGGGGAATTCTATCAAACGTGTAAAGAAGAAACCATACCTACCCTACTAAAGCTGTTTGAAAAGATAGAAAGAGATGGAGTACTTCCAAATTTGTTCTATGAGGCCAGCATCACCTTAATTCCAAAACCAGACAAAGACCCCACCAAAAAGGAGAATTACAGACCAATATCCCTGATGAACATGGATGCAAAAATTCTCAACAAGATACTAGCCAATAGGATCCAACAGTACATTAAGAAAATTATTCACCATGACCAAGTAGGATTTATCCCTGGGACCCAAGGCTGGTTCAACACTCGTAAAACAATCAATGTGATTCATCATATCAGCAAGAGAAAAACCAAGAACCATATGATCCTCTCATTAGATGCAGAGAAAGCATTTGACAAAATACAGCATCCATTCCTGATCAAAACTCTTCAAAGTGTAGGGATAGAGGGAACATTCCTCGACATCTTAAAAGCCATCTATGAAAAGCCCACAGCAAATATCATTCTCAATGGGGAAGCACTGGGAGCCTTTACCCTAAGATCAGGAACAAGACAGGGATGTCCACTCTCACCACTCTCACCACTGCTATTCAACATAGTACTGGAAGTCCTAGCCTCAGCAATCAGACAACAAAAAGACATTAAAGGCATTCAAATTGGCAAAGAAGAAGTCAAACTCTCCCTCTTCACCGATGACATGATACTCTACATAGAAAACCCAAAAGCCTCCACCCCAAGATTGCTAGAACTCATACAGCAATTCGGTAGCGTGGCAGGATACAAAATCAATGCCCAGAAATCAGTGGCATTTCTATACACTAACAATGAGACTGAAGAAAGAGAAATTAAGGAGTCAATCCCATTTACAATTGCACCCAAAAGCATAAGATACCTAGGAATAAACCTAGCCAAAGAGGTAAAGGATCTATACCCTAAAAACTATAGAACACTTCTGAAAGAAATTGAGGAAGACACAAAGAGATGGAAAAATATTCCATGCTCATGGATTGGAAGAATTAATATTGTGAAAATGTCAATGTTACCCAGGGCAATATACACGTTTAATGCAATCCCTATCAAAATACCATGGACTTTCTTCAGAGAGTTAGAACAAATTATTTTAAGATTTGGGTGGAATCAGAAAAGACCCCGAATAGCCAGGAGAATTTTAAAAAAGAAAACCATATCTGGGGGCATCACAATGCCAGATTTCAGGTTGTACTACAAAGCTGTGGTCATCAAGACAGTGTGGTACTGGCACAAAAACAGACACATAGATCAATGGAACAGAATAGAGAACCCAGAAGTGGACCCTGAACTTTATGGTCAACTAATATTCGATAAAGGAGGAAAGACTATCCATTGGAAAATCTGTCATTCTTAACAAGGGAACCAGTACAATGTTACATCCAGTTCAAAGGACTATCCAAAAAACAGAAATGTATAAAAATCAGGAATATTGAAATGAATTCCAGTAGAGGTAAAGCTGGCTTCTTCCACAGTGTGAGAGCAAAGTCAATTAAACCTCTGCTAGACAGAATTTATTTACATGTCTATAGAAAAGAATTATTTTGCAATGCTACCAGTTATCTACAACTTACAGAGTTGCAAAATAGCTCAAAAGCCATGAAAAATGCAGAGGCCATAAAATCAGAAGTCAATAACCTCGAAGGGTGTGCTTTAAGCAAGGCATAGTTTTCCATTAAAGCAAAAATCTTGTTTGCATTGTAAAAAATTTATAAAACAGTCATTGAAACATGTGCCTTAATAAGAATGTCACAGGATAGGGTAATGCTTTCTGCAATACATAAACTGTATTTCTTTTTATTTTATTCCTTAAGACAATCCAAAAGAGTGTTTTGTGAAAATATACAGCTTTTATAATTGTCTAAAAAACTTCCCATCTCTTTGGGCCAACAAAGTTAAGTTCTCTAATAAATCATCAGTAATATTTCTTGAGTGCTAGATTGTCGCCAAAATTAAAATATATCATTTTCTTAAACTGTGGTCAAAATATTTATAAGTTGGGAGGGGCACCTGAGTGGCTTAGTAGGTTAAGAGTCCAACTCTTGATTTCAGCTCAGATCTGATTTCAAGGTTATGAGTTCAAATCCCACAATGGGCTACTAGAAAATAAATATATACATTTATAGGTTGGTTGTTTGTTTTGTGGAATATAGATTTAGGTTACCAATTGTTGCATTGTTCTGCTACTCATCAAAAGTGCATCAGTGAGAGCTAAAACTCTGGTCAAGGACAAAGAAAATTTGCCCCGGCTTGTATTAAGCAGAACTCAGTATGTTTGCTGGCCACACAGCAGCAATAAAATGAATAAGAATCAGATATATATTGACCTGAAGGTTAAGATTTTTTTCTGAAATTATCAGTCAGTGTCTGCAAGATTGTGCCATTGATAACAAGGCAATCTGGCAATTTAAGAATTTGGTTCCCAGATCCTCCCTCCTACCCCACAAGCAATAATGGACATTTTAAAAGGACGAAAGTAGAAAACCTGAAAGAGAGCAGTCATGTGACATTCATAAAATACCTTTTACATATAGAATGCAAATGAAAATCTATGACTCGTTGTGTGATAAACTGTGTAAATTGAGAAAACAGGAGCCTCTTCTAGCCAACAAGGGGAAGATAATTTATTATTCCAGGCTTCAAAGCAACAATTGGAGCTTAAGTTTAGTATTTGTTTCTCTTTGATAATTCTAACATACTTAAATTCTTGAGACATTCATGTGCACCTGTCCCATTGAGATGCAGTCGTTGATGAGTTTTGCCTGGCAGCTCTTTATCCTTCTTTCCAATAGTCTTCCTTTTCTCCTTATTACTAATCAGAATTGCTGTATTGTGTGTTAAATAGTGTGTGGGAAAGTTCTTAATATACTTCTCACTTAGTCACCAGCTTATTTCTTTTGCCAGAATAACCCACGTAACAGGTTTTCAAAGGTCATATCTGTGACTTTCAGAGGGGAAGCAACATATTTTCATTGATTCCCATTTCAGTAGTGCTATTTTGACTGAAGCTTAACCTGTACTTAACAGGTTCCTTCAAAGGCCTAATTATGTCTCCATTAAAAAAAATCTGGTCTTGAATACAAAAGTAAAAGTCTTCTAACATGTCAGGCTTCTAGGAAAAGGCTTTGTTGGTCCACAGTGGGTTTGTTGATATTAACTGAGTCATTAATGAAATTGTCTGAAGCCTAAAAATATACTAAAAAGCAAACAAGAGTGCTTATTATTTCTATTCTTTATAAGAAGAACATATAGTGGGTCTCCAATGTGAAATAAAATAAATTTAGAACACTGTACCTTTTATTATATATTGATCAAGACCTTAATAAAAAAAAAGACCTTAATAAAATATATGGCTGGATACTTTCTGGTTAAAATTGTCTATGTCGCACATAATAGACACCTTGCTAATTATGAAAGTATCCAGAATAAAGAGAGAAATGAAAACATCCTGAATTAGAGTGTTTCTAAATATTAGAATTCAGTTAAAAAATAGGAAATTCTCTTCATTAAGAAAGCCTAAATTATTTGACATTAAGTATCAAAAGGCAACTTGTGGTTTATGGATACAATATTTCAGTGAATTCTGAATACTGAATACTAAGTACTAACCTCTTTTCATTAAGAAAATAGCAAAACCAACTTTTGGAGGGATTCATGATGTGATCAGCACTACTCAAAACTAGTAACAATTCAAAGAACTCTGATCCCTGGAAACAATTCCATACTAATGAATAACAACACTTAACTCATTAAGTAAGTGAAATCATCAATATAAAGGACCTGGGACTAAGGCCACAGCCAGTGCCCAATCAAAAATGGTGGCTGCCATTGGTATAAATATCTCATTATGGATGTTAGATGGAAGCACCATTATTTTTTTTTTTTTTTTGGAAGCACCATTATAACAAAAGGAACAAAGAGTTGTATACTTCATGGCAGACTCACAGCTTAAGCACAGAAGGGCCTTGGGAATTGGGGGTTACAATGAAAAGATGTTCTAGGTTCTGAAGTAGCAGCTAAAGGCACGTTCGTGACAAAGGAAGTAGACACGGGTCAAGGGGAAGTAACTCTAGAGGGTTAGGCAGTGACAGCTCAGGAAAAGAGGATCTTCTGATTGTTAGGCAGAGCTCCATTTGATGTTATTTCCTATTATTATTTTCCTCCTTTTTGGTTGCTTTAGGTTTATTCTGAAATAACTTAGGAACAAGTCTTCCTGGAGCTATTTCCTATTATTATCTCCTTCTTTCCTGTTAATATTTTTCTCCTTTTGATTTGCTTTAGATTTATTCTGAAATAACTTAAGATCAGGTCTTCCTGAAGTCATATTGCCTGATAATGACCTGTTCTTGAAGGCCAGCTTGTTCTCTATTTACTACTATTTCTGTGATAAAGACAGTGTTATGGGTGGCTTTTTTTTTTTTTAAAGAAGCATACAGCAGCAAATAGTATAAATCTATTCTTGAGTAAGTGTCTGCATACAGCCCCCATGTGGGACCATGTGCTTGATGTGATTACATAAGGCATGTAGGAGAATTTGATATTAGCCAATTAGTCCTAGAATTCATGCTGAAAACCTTACAGCCTCTCTCAAAGCAAATAATATGGAAGTATCTATGGATAGTGTTGTATACGGTGCATTCAGCAGGTTGTACAGCCCAAATATATGTCATGAGTTTCATCCCCCTGCCAAATCTAAGAATAAGAAATGGCGTAAATTTATGGAATAACTAAAAATACCCTTGTGTCTGATGATACTGAGAATCAACCCTCCTTATATTAGGTTCACCAGCACAAAATGTTTTCTGCAACTTTTATAAGTTGTTGTTTCCTGACTCAGTGTTGGTAACATTAAATAAAAGTTAACAGTTATTTCTCACTACCAGCGCATTACCTGATGGTATCAAAGCTTTACTTGGCCATGAGATTATCACCATACCAACCCCTAACTATCCAAGAACATTATCAAGTACCAAGCAAGAACTGAGACACACTTACCCAAGCTGCTACCCACCAAAACATCTTAGCTTCTATGAGCCTCTATAAGTCCTCTGCCTACCTGGATGGCATAAATGTATGAAATATATTGGTCATAAGCCTTTTAACAGAAGCGTTTCCTAAGAAGTCTGTTCCTACTAAAAGAATGTCAAATCACACATGGCTCTGGATACTTTTGCTCAGTTTTATTCCATAAACATTGAGCACATACTGTATGGAAAAGAACAGAAGAATTAAAGTCAGGAATCTTGGCTTCCAGCCCCATCGTTATGATTTAGCAGAGGTGTGATATTCAGCAATCATTTACTATCTATAAAATTAAGAAAATAGTATGACCCAAACACAAAGTTGCTATGTGTATTAAAGAAGATAAGGATATGTAGTGCCTTTATCAGGCATTGGACAAATGTTAGCCACTACTATTATTACATATTTGACAATGAACCTGCAAGAACAACATAGGATGCTATTGCCCTGAGCTGCCTGCCACTGCAGAACCCAAATTATATGATGCCACCACCATGAGAGAGTCTGGTGTTTGCAGACTGAAAACCTTTCACGTCTACTAGTTTACAATGAACAAATTTCTTGCGCAGGTTCTAGACTACCCACTCCCTGAACATAGGTGTTCAGGAAGTAGCTAGGGAGAAGAGAAAAGGAGGGAAGAAAAGAGAAGAGAAGAGAAGCAAGGCAAGGGGAGGAGAGGAGAGGAGTGGGTAAGGGAAGAGATTATTGACAAACTGTTCCTGTGAATCATCCTCCTTTAAAGGACCGCCTTATGGCGAAATTATACTGTGCTTTGGGAATCTACAAATAGTATGTTCTAAGCTTGTTCACATGAATGAATTAGCTATAAACTGGTATTCATAACTGTATTCTCAAAATTAGGCCAATAAATGTTTCTTAATTTGCTACCTGAAGGGAAGGGTGGGTTTATGTCTACTGGTCTGGAATTAATTCTGTTATTGAAGGGAGGGGGAAAAAAAAGCTACAGCCTAATCAGCATCCAAATTATAATCTGACTATAGCAACTGTCATCCCACAAAAAAAGAAGAGAAAAGAAAAGAAAAAAAAATCAAGAGAGCTTGGGCCAGAATTTGCATTTGTTTTACAGTATTATTCCTGAAGAAAATGTCTCGGTTACTAAACACACCAAGGGCCCCCAGTCCACCTTTGCTACCACATTACACATTTATACCAACATTTGCAACCCACAGATTTTTCAGAAGATATCTTTTCTCGCCTGCATGCCTGCAACCAAGGACATGAAATACAAGGGCAAAAAAAAATTTTTAAGATTTATTTATTTATTCATGAGAGACACAGATTGAGAGGAGAGGCAGAGACATAGGCAGAGGGAGAAGCAGGCTCTTCGCAGGGAGCCTGATACGGGATCACAACCTGAGCCAAAGGCAGGTGCCCAGCCACTGAGCCACCCAGGCGTCCCCCAAGGGCAAAAACTTACCTGAACTGTTCCCATCTGCCAAATCACCTTCAAGTAAATTGCCCAAGTGGAGAGACAACACTAACCACCAGCACTCCTGAGATCAACTAAGGTGGAGCAACAGGCTGCAGTGGGCCATTCTCCCTCAGATCCTGATCCGTCTTGTCAGGCTACAACCTGAGAACGCATCTGCCACTTTCTACCTCTGGTCACAAAGTATAATGATAAATGGCATCCTCTCACTTAATGAAAGTAGTCATCTCCCTAAAACTGCACTGGAAGAGATATTTTAAATCTTTTTAGTCTATCTTTTAATTTTTATAAGCAAATTCAAAACTTCACAGACTTTCAAATGATTTTGTAAACACCATAGTCAAAAGTCACTATGTAGGAATCAATAAGCAATATGTAAGGACACAAATACAGAAATAAATTTTTAAGAATTTCATCTATTCAGCACATGTTAATCAGCCTATCTCTTTTAAGCTCTAGAAGTAGGTCAAAAATGGAATTATTTCCAATATGGTGGATTTCCTCCATCCCCCGAAGATCACATATACAGCCTCTCAAGTTCTCTGAAACAAGCTTCTATTCCAGGAGCTCTCCTGAAGAGCTGATGTCTTTGGGCTTCCATGTGAACCTACCTTTCTCTAACTTTGGATCCAAATGAAAATCATGACTAGGTTCAGCCACTCAAAGATTCACAAGATTTCTAGAATATAGAAATGGGTTTATTGTTTGGCACAAGTGTGGGAGAATAAGCACCAAGAGGGCTTCTGCTACTCAGTTCATGTACAAAGGACCAGCTGATAATCATTAGCAGGGCGTTCCAGATGCTAGGAAAAGAAACATAATGTAATTGTGCTGTTCCAGGAGACACACCGGTATTTCAAGGACAACTTGACCTAAAAGTCCAGAAAATCAATGAACATCCATGCAGGCCTCATCTGAGGATGGTTTTGTCACATGTACCCAGTCATTGCTCAGAAAGTCAGCAGCCGGATCAAGCTGATGGGTCAGTGTGAATTCGTAAAGAAGGCTCACATCATTTTATTGTAGGTGCATCTTAGAAATGTCACTTTCATCCCTGATCGTACCTGTATGTTCACATCAGGGAGTCCAGTTGCCCCCTTCGCAGCCACAAAAAGTGACATGCTCCCAGCAGGCATGAAACAAAGAAAGCCCAGCCAGCCTACTCCCCAGCATGGACAGACAAAACTGCTACCGTGTTGCCAGATCCTTCTCAAGCCCAGCCTGGCTTAACAAAAGGCCTCTATGCTTTCAACCAAGTAACATCCTGAGAGACTTTGAAATTGGAGTAGAGGAAGTTGTTGCACCTGAGCATGGCTGCCACCCATTCCAGGCCTCGGCAGGCAGTGAAACATGGTCAGCTGGAAGCCTGGACCCAGTGCAGAAAGAAAGTGGGCAGAGTCTTTGCCATCCTCCAGGGGATTCCAGGGGGCAGCTCTCAGAGTTCATGGGGTTCTTTTCTCCCTGACAAAGCACACCTGTAAGAGAGCAGGCAATTCTAAATTCAAAATGAGAAAGAACAGGCTTTCTTCTCTACTCAGAAAGAAACACTGGGCACACAGTCACTTTGCTGTGTCTCATTCTTCGGAGTTAGAGGCAACGGTTTAAAAAAAAAAAAAAAAAAACTTCTCTGAGCAATGAGCCAAGGAGAATAACTCAAATGCACTGTAGTTCCCCTTTATCCGTGGTTTCTCTTTCTGCTGCTTCGGTGACCTGCAGTCAATCTGGTAAGTAGATGGTCCTCCTTCTGATGTTTAGTCAGAAGATCAGTAGTAGCCTAACGCTACATCACCATACTATGTCATTTATCTCACTCCATCTCATCACACAGGCATCTTACCATCTCTGCTCATCTCATCACAAGAAGGGTGAGTACAGTATAATACAAGAGACCACATTCACATAACTTTTGTTACAGCATACTGTTATGATTGTTCTTATTATTAGTTATTGTTGATTTCTTCCTGTATCTAATTTACGTATTAAAGTTTATCATAGGTATGAGTGTATAGGAAGAAACATAGTATATATAGGGTTCAGTACTATCTGTAGCTTCAACCACCCATTAGCATTTTAGAATGCATCCCTCATAGATAAAGGGGGACTACTGTATTATTAGAATGTAAAGTTAACCATGAAATGTACCATTTTTGCTGTTACCAAACCATGAAATATCTCCTTCAGTTTCTTATTAAACTGCTGTAAAAAGAGTAAGCTATTTTGCAGAAATATTATAGATTAAAATCTTCCCCACATATGTAGGATTAGGAACCTATAACAAAATTGAACCAGGGGCATTTTTTTCTGCAATCTCAAGGAATTCCTTACAGAGCCCCACCTTTGATACTGTTAGTGATGTGTGATTAACTTGGCTACTAGGTTCTTCTACAGATTCACTTTCTCCAACCTTGGATGACCCTCCCCTGTTCTGTAGACCTCTTGTTAATTTGTCCTTGACACCCTCTCACACTGTCACCACCCCAAGCTTTAAGCCTTTCACTCCCCAAGCTGATCCCACCATCTCCTTTACTGGAATTGAAGAGAACCAAGTCCAGCATTCCCAGTGCTGCCCTTTATTCACATTATGTTCACATGTCTCTGCCTAGTAAAAGACATGTCCTTCCACACTGCCAAGGCTAGCCCTTCCAACTATACCTTGATCCTATTTCCCTTCCTCCGTGGTTGCCTTACCTGTAATAAAGCTACCACTCTTCCTCCCCACCTCAGGCTCATTCTCTCTGCAGACATGCACAAACACATCTAAAAAGCTTGCCTTCAAGTTAGACTTCTGGGAGTTCATGCCCCATTTTTCTCACTCCATTTGTTGCCAGTGTTCTTGGAAGGATTCTTCATTTATCCTCTAAATATTTACTGAATTCCTCCTACTTTGTGGCAAACATTATGCTAGATGTTAGAAAGATCATAAAGACATGGTTTTCCTTCTCACAAAGGAAATAGAGACCAAAGAAACATACAGAAATCTACCACTTATGGTAAGTGCTATTAAGAAACAAGGGGCTGAAACAGAAAGTAACTGGAGGCCCTATTGTAGACAGAGTGAGTAGGGAAGACCTCTCCAATGATGGAGTATTTTGGATAGACTTGAAGAATGAGAAGAAGCCCTGGGAAGGGTGGGGAGAGGAACAGTTCTGGCTGAAGAAACAGGATATGCAAAGGTCCTGTGGCAGAAATAGCCTGGCCTGTTTGAGGAGCTAAAAGGACATTGTGGTCAAAGTACAGTGAGCAAGGGTGAAATCAGGTCGATCTTGGAGAGGTAGGTGGAGACCAGGTCAGATAGGCCACTGTTAGGAGCCTAGAGTTTATTCTGAAATCAGTGAGTAGCTGTTGAAGGATTTTTAAAAGGGAATAACAAATCAGTTTCCCTCACAGATGTAGAGAAAACGAACTGAGGGTATCAAGAGCAAAGCAGAGAAACCAATTAAGAAATTGCTGCCACAGCCTGGCCTGCCACCATGGCAGGGAAGACAGTGAGCAGGGAATGAATTTGCAGTATCTTTGGGAATTAGAACCCATGGTACTTGATAGATTCAGGGAGGGAGGCAGGAAAACAAGAAATGAGGACAACTGAGGCTTCTGACATGAGCAACTGGGTGGACGGCGGTGCCCTTGTTAGGATGACGGGATACATTTGGGGAACATGCTTTGGGGGGAATAAGTTTTCTGTCTTAAACATGTTAAGTTTAAATGACTGTGTGCCATCCAAATAGAAATATCAGCTACACATATGTGAATCTGGAGCCCAGAAGAATCTGGAGCTTGACGGTATAAATTTGGTGTGTTCACCATTAAAATGGTGTTTAAATCCATTAAGATCACCTGGGAAAAGAGAAAAAAAAAGAGGGATAGAAGAGGAAAGAAAGTGAGAGAAGAGTAGAATTTTTTAAAAACGAGAGCCTAGAACCAAACCTTAAGAATCCAATAGTCAAAGGTTGACTAGAGTAGGAGGCACCACATAAGAGGAGCCACCAAAAATATGAAGAGAAAAATCATGGAAGTAAGGAGAAAAGAAAGCTAGCAAGGACTTATCGGCTAACTTGAAAGTTTCTGAAAGGTCTGGCATCATGAAGCATCATCTCCTTCTATCATTTCTGCCTCTCAAATGTAACCCCTCCTTCAAACCCAGGTAGGATGATAAGACCAAAACAACCTCTTTCGTGGAAACCAGAGACCATCTATCTCCATATCCAGGATCTTTTCTCAGTCCTCATTGTCCTTGTTTTCTATGAGACTGTGATACCAATGATTACCTAGTCCTTTTTGAAACTCTCTCTTCTCCATTGAGGTTCCATTTATATGACTCACTTCTAGTTCCCTTACTTTTTAAAATATTTATTCTTCTCTGACTTCCCTTTCCCTTCCATCTCTTTAATGTCTGTTTCTTGAGAAACCCTTATTTACAAAGCTTCAACAATCATCCTGTGCCTGATTCTAAAGCCCAAATCTCATGCCAAACCCAACCTCTTTCTTTCAAGCCTCAAGCTCTCTATCTCAATTCCCTGCTCGACATTTCTAGATCAGAGCCATACTAACATTTAAAAAGCACTTATTTGCAAAACCAAACTCTTTGTCTTTGCTCCAAAATTTTCTACTTCTCATTATCATATTTCTATTTATGGTACAACCATCTTCCCCTTGAAATTTTTAAATCCTTGTTGACTTAGTCTTCCTTTTCATCCCAGACAATTAACAAATGCATTTCTATTGAACTTCATAACACACCTCTTCACTCTGCACTCCCATGCAGTCCCATTGCCACTGTTCCAATTCACTTGCCCCATCATTCTGCCGGGTCATGCAGAACCTTGTGGGCCCTGGAGAGGAGCTGTGACTTTGTTCTAAGATGCATGGGAAAATCCTGGAGCAGTCTGATCATGGCAGAAACATGATGCAAATTTCATTTTTCAAAGACATTCCCTGAGGATCCCTGGGAGGCTCAGCAGTTTAGCACCGCCTTCAGCCCAGGGCGTGATCCTGGAGACCTGGGATTGAGTCCCACATCGGGCTCCCTGCAAGGAGCCTGCTTCTCCCTCTGCCCATGTCTCTGCCTCTCTGTGTGTGTGTGTGTGTGTGTGTGTGTGTGATGAATGAATAAATAAAATCTTAAAAAAAAAGACACTCCCTGATCTAGCTGTAGTATATCTAGTTAATCTCCTTTTCCACTAATCCTCTTCAGACCCCCCCATGCTCCAACCCAACTGAACAACTTATACTTTTTAGAACCTACCCCATTTGTCCTCACAACTGTGCAGCTAATCACCTATTTTACCCCCCTAGATCACCCTCTTCATTATTTCTGCCTCTCAAAATATTGCTTCTCCTTCAAAGACCAGGGATGTTGACATCTCCAAGTAAAGCCTCCTTGACCCCGTAAGCTGGTGATAATCAATCCGCTCCTTGAATCCCCAGAGTAGATTATATGTACATCCATCATAATACCTGTCTTGCCCTATTTTGTGTTTTAATGATTAGTGTGTGACGTGTCTCCCCTCTTACACCATAAATATCTTAGGACAAGAACTATGTACCTCTCATTTTTGTTCCACTACAAATCATAACACGTACCTTGTACACACCAGACCTCCAGGAAATGCCTGCCAAGGTAATAAATAGACAGCCTTAATTAACATAAATTATTGTTTTGTGTACTGATTCAGTCCTAAATCCATGGTGCTATCATTTCTGTATCACTGATGGTTATCCACTTATTTAAATAACCTTTCTTTGAATACACATAGAAAAGATGGAAAATTGTGTTATAAGGGAGGAACAAGTATGTAGGTTATTCCCTTCCTTAAACAAAGAGAAGCTCTGTTATGCGTCACGGAAAATTAAAGCAGGGTAATAAAATTTGCCAACAAGGCTTGTTGAATAATGATTTAGTGGAAACGTTGCTTTGCCTCCTGTTCATAGGTCCTAACTTTCCTCTCAAGTACTTAAGCTGCACGTTCTATTTATTTTGTTTTTAGATTACATTGACAACAATTGGCTATGGAGACAAAACTCCCCTAACTTGGCTGGGAAGATTGCTTTCTGCAGGCTTTGCACTCCTTGGCATTTCTTTCTTTGCACTTCCTGCTGTAAGTATCTTTGCAAAAATAAAGCGGTTTAAATTAGATCTTAGAGGTTTATTAGCATGAGCTTTCACACATTGGAATTCCCAAGAACATATCTATATCACTTACAAATATAATTTTATTGAAAAAAAAAAAACAAATATAATTTTATTGATATAATGTTGACTTCTCTACATACATCCAGTGAAAAAAATTATGAAAAATGGTCTTTCCTTGGAGATGCTTAACCTGGGAGTTTTATGCCTGCTAGGATTTCATGATCAAATAATCATTCAGACGGCTCACCTCTCAGTCAACGTGCTACTAGTACATTTAAAATATGTGTAATGATTTAAAGGTATCTTCTTTTTTAAACTGATCTCTCCAGTTTGGCTTAGAACATGTGCTGCTGAAGAGATGAATGTGTCAAATGGAATATTTACCTCTTCAGATGCATTTGAGTGAAAAGCCTATGACTTTAAAGGGATTCAGTGTGTCAGATGATTTATTCTTTCTGTCATCGTCATTGATTTTTCCTAACGAACAGCTTCTGCATCTTTTCAGAATGAAAAGCACATTTATTTTCCCCCAAGCTTCTGATTATTTTCTCCTTAATAGATGAAGTTTTCTTTCTGATCACTTTATCCTCTTGTTTCATTAAAGGCAGTTGATCAAAATATTACAATTTGCCTCCATCCCTAAACTCTCACTTTTGTTCATTCCACCTCTTACAGGGGAAGAAAGCCAACAAAAAGGAGTGTGACAGTAGTGGCAGGAGTCATGCTCAAGGAACAATAGCCTCACTCTTGCTCCAGACAGAAGCTGAGTTGCCTCACAGCGTCTGCTGAGTAGGGACCCCAGAGTACTCCCAGCTTTCAGCTCACAGGGCTCCTCCTCTGCTGTGAATGAGTGCAGAGGCTCATTTTGTTCCCATGGCCAGAGTTCAACTCTGGATTGACCAGTTGGTTCTGCCCCAGACTATATAAGACCACAGAGAAGACACTGGAAAGACTATGCATCCTCTTGAGCATTAGATTTAAGCTCGAATGTAAAGCCACATACTACAAGGCTTTGTCACATACTACCAATGTGACTGTATTAGTTTTCTAGGGCTACTGTAAAGGTATCACAGACTGGGTGGCTTAAACGACAGAAATCAATTGTCTCACAGTTCTGGGGTCTAGAAGTCCAAAATTGAGGAGGTGGCAGGATTGGTTCTTTCTGAGGGCCATGAGACAAGGAACTGCACCAGACTTCTTTCCTTGGCTCTTGGATGGCAGTCTTCTCCCTATATCTTCACATTGTCTTCCCTCTGTATATGTCTATGTCCAAATTTTCTCCCCTAAGGACACCAGGCATATTTATAGGGCACATCCTAATGACCTTGTTGTAATTTGGTTACTTCTGTAAAAACCTTATCTCCAAGGTCATATTCTAAGGTACACATTCTAAGGACCTGGGAATTAGGACTCCAGTATATGAATTTCAGAGGGGTATAGTTCAGCCAATAAGAATAACCATGGGTATGTTTCCTCATCTATATAATAGAGAAAGAATTATTGTGCCCAGAGAAATTTTATGAAGACCAATGTGGTAATTAATAAGTCAAATGTTTGTAATGAAGAAAACTTTCCTGAAGTGTTTCTTCCATTTTCTGTATGAATCTAGATATATTATTTCTTGTCATGAAGTGACAAAATCAAGGAGAGTCAAAAAAATCTCACTTATCCAGAATTGACTTACCTGGCAAGCCTAACAATCCAGAACAGAGCAGAGAGTCATTCAATAATCAAATTCCCTACATGAAAATACTTTTAGAAACAATAAAATACATTGTTGGGCTTTTTATTTAACCAAAATAATTGCTGCTTTTGTGTTTATGCTTATCCTGAGACCACATATAAAACAACTTCAGTGATCCAGTGAAAAGCTGCAAACAGGGACATAGGCAACCTCTGAGCTATTAAAATCAACAATAGTGTATGTGCTGTCCTCATAGGAGAGTCTCTTGAGAACTAATTCATAACCTATTCTTAATTTAGAGAAAATTCTGATAAGCTGAGCTACATAGCTTCATAATTCTCTGAAGATTATCAACAGCAAAGGCAGAGGGTGATTGAACAAACATTGTAACAAGAAGAGACTATAGAAGACTAACAACAAAGAGGGGGGGACATCTGTAAGGGGCAAACAGATGCAAGTGTTCAAAATGTAAGAACCTGGGGCCAATTAGTGTTAGTGTCAACCCACCTTCGGAAGCTGGCTGCATCCAGCACAGCAAAATACCAGTCCCTGTAATGAAACTCTGGACTATCACAGGAAAGTTAAATTGTGTCATTCTGTTAGGTTAAAGGTCAGAGACTAAGTAGTCATGCTTGAATATGTTTCCCAATAAAGTGATTACAATTCTCATATATCCAAATTAATATGTGTTGGAAATGTGAAAAACTTGCTTGTGCAAAACTGAACATCCCCTAACAATGCCAAGAAAAGTGGACTTTATCATGGATATTTTATTGCTACCTCACATTAGATGCTGAGCTCTTACTTATTAAATGAAAGACTAAATTAAATGGTCCATATATACCCTTAAAAAAGAAAACACAGGGCGGCTGGAAATGCCATTATGTCTGTGTATCTGTCCGCAACAGTGCTGTAAGAGTAAGACTTGGGAGAGTGCATTTTGCTAGGAAAGTTAGAGATGAGTCATGAGCCATCCTTGCTTGGGGTTCCTCCCACCCAGGAAACCCAAGGACCAAGAAAGAGAAGAGCCTTTCCCCATCTTTCTTCAAAACAGAAGGACTTTCTTGAACATCACCGAGTCACACGGCCACCGTTCCCAAGCTCCATGGGGAGGTCACTTTCCTTGAGGCCCACAGCATCCCAGAGCTAACCCGCAGGAAGAAGCTCCCTGCTTCCCAGCGCTGCCCCTAGCACAGGCCTCTCTCCTCTTCAGGATGCCCCCTTCCTTCCTGCTCAGAGCATCATTTAGTTGAGCCTGTCTGCCAGTGTGAGATGCACAATAGGCTTCTTTAATCTCGGAGGGGGAAAGGGATAAGTATTTAAAACATTTACCAGAATGTACTTTCTCTGTACTTAATGTTTATGTAGCTCTTCTCAACATAGCACTAAAACATAAAACCTAAAAACTCAAGTCATGTGACCTTAGGAAATGAATTAAAAGAAAATTTGATTTCTATATCTTGGTTAATTGATTTTAAATTTTTTTAATTTAATTTCTAAGAATTTTCATCTTATTAATGTTGATATTTGAAGGGATGGCAAATGGATTATATGCATATCATATATATCATAAGTTAGATATATTTTTAATATATGTAAATATATATAAAACATAATGGATTTTATTTTAACACACTTCTAGTTAGGTTCACTGAGCTGTGTACTTAAAAATGTGGAAGAAAATTGGAACAGAGCCATAATGAGACAATGAGCAGACCTGGTTTAATAACTGTTATAATGTACAGTCTGGCGCAAAAGATATGTAGTAAACATTTGCCAACTACTAATATATGTTTCTAGGCAATGCCAGTGTGATTTTTAGCACATTTTAGTTTGTTTGGCAAATGCTGAGTTTGTGTTATGTAGAGCCTGTCTTTATTTTCCAAAAGGGATTTAACTCTAAACCTCATTTTCACATAACGTGCCCAAAAATGGTAGTTATTGCTATTAATTTAATGTCTACAAAATCTGAATTATGCTCCATGAGTGAATTATATGCACTATGCATATAAGGTACATACACACATACATACAACAAATATGTAATATAAACTCTCATGTTTTATATTCTCTTACATGTCTATGCTTCATGAAAAATAATGTTAAAAGGAAAATAAATAAATCTTTCCTAAATGATTTCAAATAGCTGGAAAAACTTTAGGAGTTACGAATGACTAGAGTTGGAAGGCCATTTTTATAATCTCCAGATGAAGGAAAATGTTTAAGTCGACAAACGAGATCATACAGACCAGATTTTTATGTTTGCACAAAGTTTGGTTGGTGCAACCTCAACCTAGTGAAGATCTTAGACAGCATGAGACAATCATGGAAAAAGACAGATGGAAAACAGAACCTATGACATAATTTCTAACTTCATGGTACAGTCATTCATCCTAATTAATAACGGAGTAGCTTATTGCTCATTAATAGCAAACAGTATTACCGTATAACTGTATTTTAAACAAAATTGCATTACTGATTATCTGGTTATTGTCACGGATATGCTCTGAATTGTGACATCTAAGATAAGAAGGAAGGTTAAAGGTGACTTAGAACCCAAAAATATCTTCCCCAAGTTGTCATCTAGCCAAGACTTAACACCTCCTAATGATGAGAACCCCAACACCCGCCCCCGTAGCCTATGCCATCTTTGAGCTACTTTAATTTAAAGGAGGAAAGAAAAACAACCATTCCCTATCTATAGCAAATACTGACTCAGTGCTTATAAGAAATCCATCTCTAGCCTAAGGGTCAGACTCCTTGAAGTTTAATAAAAAGGTAATAATTTATAGCTCGCAAGTAAAATCCACAGACCTGAAAGCAGTGGAGCTCCGTGTGCCATGCTAATAAAGTGGAGACTTACGGGAAAGCCCAGAGACTAAATTTAGCTAGCTCCAAAAGCCCACCCAAGGCTGAAACAAAGTATCTTGATTCCATGGATGTTAGACCAAAGCAAACTGAAAAGAGGGAGGCATTTCAGAGAGCCAGGATTTTGGCAGATCAAAATGACAAGCAGAAGGAAGCAAACCAGCCAAAAGTACTAATACAAACACAGAGAGACAACTCGTCTTCCTAACCCCAAAATCTCAATAGGTGAACTAAAACCAAAAAGGCAAGGGATGCTTAAAGTGTGAGATTAAAACTCAGAGAAGCAAGACTGTGCTTTGCAATAACCCATGCTCTTGTCTTTATTATATAAGCAGGCAAATGGGAAACTTTCTGTCTTCAAAATTGAGTGTGTGGATAGCTGTCTCCCCCCACCCCTTTCACTTTACTTGAGTAGGTGGAGAACTGTAGCATCGAGGAGAATTGAGTTGGGATGGACTTTAAATATACACCACCATTTCAAGAATGGAAAATATAAAATTTCATCATATCATCAGAGGGCTAGAAAAACTGCCATGTACTCAGTAGTGAGACATTAACTGCCCCAAATTCTAAGCCCACCTCTTTCCAAAACCAGAATTCCTATCCTCTAAATTTCATCATGTCCCCTAATTCCAAATAGATACAACCATTCACTTTAACTAAAGCTTTAAGAAGTATCATAGGGAAGGCCACACACACACACACACACACACACACACAAAACACTTTTCAAGAATTGTGGTTTTTAATTAGAATTGTGGTGCCTCTTACCATAGTATAAGAAATCATAAATGGGGAGGATCCCTGGGTGGCTCAGTGGTTTAGCACCTGCCTTCAGCCCAGGGTGTGATCCTGGGGTCCCAGGATCAATTCCCGCATTGGGCTCCCTGCATGGAGCCTGCTTCTCCCTCTGCCTGTGTCTCTGCCTCTCTCTCTCTCTCTCTCTCTCTCTCTCTCTCTCTCTTTGTGTCTCTCATGAATAAATAGATAAAATTTTTTAAAGAAATCACAAATGGCATTGCCTGGTTGATTTGCTAATGAACAAAAGCTGTTACATTTTTTGACAGTCTTGTCTCAGAACTTGCCATTGCCAGTGGTGTTATAACAGAGGTAAATAGTGTTTGTTTTAATAAGTAATATGTTTACAAACGGATTGCACAGTGTTTGTCTTTTCTGAGACTCATTTTAGAAGGTTTTTCAGAATATTTGAATTACCTTGATAGTCCTTTTGAAAAAAAAAGTTTAAGTACTATTTTTGTATTTTGTTCCAGGGCATTCTAGGCTCAGGTTTTGCATTAAAAGTACAAGAACAGCACCGCCAGAAACACTTTGAGAAAAGAAGGAACCCAGCTGCCAACCTCATTCAGGTAAATGTCAATGTAATAGGCTGATGGCAACATCAGTCTCTGAGTGCTTGCCGGGTCATTTTCCAGTCTGTGTGCTTCATTGCTTAGTAGAGCTACTGATTTGTTTTGTTTGTAAAAATGAAATTGGAACTTAATGTACAGTCTTGGATTTGGGTAAACATTCCCCACTCCCAAACAGAAAAGATATATGTTTTCAGCAAATGGCCCATATGTTGCTCAGGTTTATTAACCATGACAGCGAGGACACACAGAGGTTAGCAGGTGTGTTGGCCCTGGAATGACCTAACGTGTCTTATGGATGACTTGATGAAACATAATTGATCATTAAGTGATGGAGCAGAGCATGGCATTGTTCCCTGCATTGCAATTACTTTCTCCAGGCAGGCGTATGCCACTGTTCTGAAGAACAGCATATTTGTTTAGGATGTCAAGGTTTACTGCTCATAGGATTGCTTGAAGTGCCATCTAGAGCAATAACTTGAAATAGTTAATCCTATTTTAAGAGCTGGTAGGATTATGGAATATGTCAGTGTTTGAGAATATAAAATAATAGGGATATTATCTGAAACTACTTCATGACATATGGCTGTTTAATGTTTCATTTTCTTTCCAATAACTCAAGGTTTGCTTCAGCATTAAAAAAGAATGCTCTACTATTATCATTCATATCTTTTGAGAATAGAACCATCCTAAAACCAGGTTCCTTAAGAATCACAAAATACATTCTTTTCTAAATCCATGCCGTAAAACTGGTATTTAATTATGGAGACAATGATTGTGCAATCTGAAATTTCCTCCCTTCCTGCCAAGCAGTGGGAGACACAGAACTTCTAAACTGTAGGGGTTTGGAGTAGCAATCTGAGATGTTAGGATATTTGTCCTCATGTTGTAGTAACAAGCACATTGTTTTAATTTAGATTGTAGGTTTAAGTGGGTGCGTTGATAAGGGATAACTGCTGCACAACCCTATCTTTAGCCTTTGTCTATGTCTGTAATATGCAGGACCTCCAACAGACATGGAGCAGGGGAAACAAGCAGGGGAGGGTGGTTCAATTATATCATGAAGGCTGTCTTCTTGTATCTAATGACTAAATAAGTACTAATTTTCAAATCAAACTACTCTGCAACTATTGACAGACCATTGGGCATGGCTTCTAGTGCAAACCACTGAGGGTCTTTATTTTTTTAATTTTTAGGTTTCATAGAACATTAAAGATAAGTATTGTTGTCTTAAAGAAAAAGATTCCTAAGTAGTAGAAGTTTAGGATCTGAAACATATCACTATGGCCCAGTGATCATCGCCATAATGAAAAGAGATGCCACACACTTTAGGGTGCACACAAAACACCTGAGGCCTGAAACTGTTAGCCTTTCATCCTTTGGTGCTTCTTAACTGTTTATAAGGTGCTTCCACACTTTCAATGAATTTTTCTTCTCACTATTTTTATCTTTTAATTATTTTTACTTCTCATCTTTTAATTCTAGAGCAGTGTTTTTCAACTTGTGAATGCCAAAGTTATTCTATGGGTTCCTTACATCTGTCTAGCCACCAAGCCCTGTCTATATATCTTACCCATATCAGGACTCCTTGCTCTCAAGAGAATGGAGATACTGTTATCGCAAATAAAGTTCAAATTTATTTAAAATTATTCCTAAATTATTTATTCGTTTTAGCTTTTTTTAAATATTTTATTTATTCATGAGAGACACAGAGAGAAAGAGGCAGAGACACAGGCAGAGGGAGAAGCAGGCTCCAGGCAGGGAGCCCAACGTGGGACTCGATCCCCGTTTCCAGGATCACACCCCAGGCTGAAGGCCCAGCTAAACCGCTGAGCCACCTGCGCTGCCCAGCTTTAGCTTTTCTATTGTATATTTTCCCAATCAACACATACTCAAAATGTGATCACCCCTCTCTCTCAAATAAATAAATAAAATCTTAAAAGGGGAGGGCTCTGTATCAAAAAACATTTTATTTTTTTTAATTTATTTTTTATTGGTGTTCAATTTACTAACATACAGAATAACCCCCAGTGCCCGTCACCCATTCACTCCCACCCCCCGCCCTCCTCCCCTTCTACCACCCCTAGTTCGTTTCCCAGAGTTAGCAGTCTTTACGTTCTGTCTCCCTTTCTGATATTTCCCACACATTTCTTCCCCCTTCCCTTATATTCCCTTTCACTATTATTTATATTCCCCAAATGAATGAGAACATATAATGTTTGTCCTTCTCCGACTGGCTTACTTCACTCAGCATAATACCCTCCAGTTCCATCCACGTTGAAGCAAATGGTGGGTATTTGTCATTTCTAATAGCTGAGTAATATTCCATTGTATACATAAACCACATCTTCTTTATCCATTCATCTTTCGTTGGACACCGAGGCTCCTTCCACAGTTTGGCTATCGTGGCCATTGCTGCTATAAACATCGGGGTGCAGGTGTCCCGGCGTTTCATTGCATTTGTATCTTTGGGGTAAATCCCCAACAGTGCAATTGCTGGGTCGTAGGGCAGGTATATTTTTAACTGTTTGAGGAACCTCCACACAGTTTTCCAGAGTGGCTGTACCAGTTCACATTCCCACCAACAGTGTAAGAGGGTTCCCTTTTCTCCGCATCCTCTCCAACATTTGTTGTTTCCTGCCTTGTTAATTTTCCCCATTCTCACTGGTGTGAGGTTCAAAAAACATTTTAAAGTATCAACTGTTTTATTAGAAAATGAGCCCTTTGAGGCATTTCTCATGCATGTATCCCTTGTGATGATATGGAGCTCTGCTGTCCAGTACAGTTGCCAATAGCTATATGTGGCTATTTAAATTTATAAATTCAAGTCCTCGATGGCACTAGCCATATATCAAAATATGAGTAGCAATATGATGGATACTGGCTACCATATTGTACAAGATAGATCTAGAGAATATTGGAGGAACTTCCTTGATCTAACATATCAACTACTAAATTGTGCAAAAACAATTTCCAGTTGAACTTGAAAACAGATTGCTATTCTTGCAGTAAACCATTGGACCAGAGGTACTAATATGTACACAACTAAAGCTAGACAAGGCTTTCCTCTCAGATAATCCATAAAAGGTGAGAGGCTGACTGAACTGTTTTGCTTAGAGATCTAGAATTTCATTTTATGGAACTGAGTTATGTAATATATTTTGTGATCAATAATTAAATTTGCACAAATAAGAAGCTCTTTCACAGTAAGAGAAACCATCAACAAAATGAAAAAGCAGCCTATTTGGAATGGAAGAAGGTATTTACAAATGGTATATCCATTAAGGAGGTAATATCCAAAATATATAAAGAACTTATACAACTCAACACCAAAACAAACAATCCTATTTAAATATCAGCAGAAGAAATAAGATAAAATAAAATAAAAATCAGCAGAAGACTTGAATAGACAATTTTCCAAAGAGGACAAAGAGACGGCCAACAGACACATGAAAATATGCTCAACATCACTCATCATCATGGGAATACAAATCAAAATCACAATGAGAAATTCCCTCACACCAGTCAGAATGGCTAAAATAAAAAAGACAAGAAATAACAAATGGGAAGAATGTGGAGAAAAAGGAATCCTTGTGTACTTTTTGTAGGGATGTAAATTGGTACAGCCATTGTGAAGACAGTATAGAGGTTCCTCAAAAAATAAAACATAGAAATAGCATATGATCCAATAATTCCACTTCTGGGTATTTACCCAAAGAAAACAAAAACACTAATTTGAAAAAATATATGCACCCCTATGCTTATTGCAGCACTATTTACAATAGCCAAGATATGGAAGCAGCCCAAGTGCCCATCAATAGATTAATTGATAAAGAAGATGTGAAGATATATTTATACAATAGAATATTACCCATAAAAAAGAGTGAGATCTTGCCATTTGTGACAACAAGGTTGGACCTAGAAGACATTATGCTAAGTGAAATAAGTCAGACAAAGGCAATACCATATGATTTCACTTGTATGTAGACTCTAAAAAATAAAACAAATGAAAAACAAGCAAAAAACTGAAACGGACCTGTAAATACAGAGAACAAACTGATGATTAAGGGGAGAGGGATAATATGTTGGGCAAAATGGGTGAAGAGGAATGGGAGGTACATGCTTCCGGTTACAGAATGAATAAGTCATGGGGATGAAACATACAGCATGGGGAACATAATCAGTGGTTTTGTAATAGCATTGTATGGTGACAGATGGTAGCTAGACTTGTGGTGAGCACAACATAATGTATAAAGTTGTCAAATCACTATATTGTACACCTGAAACTAATGTAACAGTGTGTGTCAACCAAGCTTCAATAAAAAATAACTAAATTTATGCAAATGTAGATAATACTTGTGAAATTATTAATTTTTCTTTTACTTAAAATCCCAGATTATGTGTTATGCTAAATAAAAAAATATATAAAATTAAAGGCTTAAAATTTTCAAGAGTACCTTTAAAATCTAATCATAATTACATTAGTCAAAGTAGAATCTACAAACCCATAAGGCAATTATTACCCCTCCCCAAATGCAATTGATTTTTTATTAGACATAGGAATAATAATATATAATTATTAAATGTTTTCATTGTTCTTCCTTGCTGTAATCCTTAGCCAGAATTCAGAGCTTTAAGCTTTGATAATATATATTGCAGAAATTTATTTTTAAGGATGCAGTAGATTGAAAAGCAATCCTCACTTACTAATCCATTTATTTTCTCAACCAATAAACCTGCCTTGATTTGCTCAACACACAAAGCATCAAGACCAAGAGTAATGTCATTTGTTTTAAGCCAGAGCCACTATCTTTCTCAAAGGGCACTGAAGATTAGACTTACTGTGGTGATCATTTACATGCAAATATCAAATCATTATGCTGTACACCTGAAACTAATGTTATATGTCAATTATACTTCAATTAAAAATTAACATAGATAAAAAAATTAAAAGGCACTGAGATGCCCAAATTGCTTTGTCATTTGGTTGGTGAGACAATTAAATTAACCAGCCTTTCTGGGTCTTAGAGAAGAATTTAAAACCCCAGCAGCTTTCAGCAAATTTAGCTGTGTCAATATCTTTGCATGATTCATTTAAATTAACTTTTCTTTTCAAGTGGAGTGGTCTGGGAAAAGAAAGCAGCTTGAATACCTGCCCAAATGTCACAACTTTCATTAAGAATGCCCAAGAATGGCAAAGTATTTTTCAGTTTGCAGGGTGTTTCTAATACATGATGTCACTTGATCTCCAGGCCAAGCCTAGGAAGAGCTAGGACTCAGTCCCTAGCTTCTGAATCATAATCCATTACTCCTTTCAAATAGTAGCGGTTGCATCCTTATTTATGTATCACTGAAGGCTTGAGGCTAGAGTTTAAAATACTTCAAAAAATGGCATGTTATAGGGGTTTACTTTGAGAAAGATTGGACCAGCTCAGGGTGTAGCCAAGATGTTTGCTGGAAATAGAAACAAGATTAAGTGAAAGTTTGTAAAGTGGAATGCTGACAGTCTTATTCTCCTGAAGGGAAGAGATTAGAAGACACCACCATGGGGAAGCTAGGTGGCCCAAAAGAAATATATATATATTTTATATTGAGACTTTGGCTTCCACCAGTGAAATATCTGAGTCTTCACCCAGTTACCCTGAAGGTCACCAGTCAATAGTTCAAGCCTTATACAGAGCGTATATAATCTTTTTTAGCACTTTACTCATAAATAATAACAGCCTGAGAAAAAGTTTCCTAGATGTGCAAAACGATGGCAGGAAGAAAGAAAGAAAAGAAAGAAGGAAAGAAAAGAAAGAAAGAAAGAAGAAAGAAAGAAAGAAGAAAGAAAGAAAGAAAGAAAGAAAGAGAGAGAGAGAGAGAGAGAGAGAGAGAGAGGGAGGGAGGGAGGGAGGAAGGAAGGAAGGAAGGAAGGAAGGAAGGAAAGAAAGAAAGAACTAATAAAGCAAGAAAGAAAGACATACCCCGAAAGAACGAGAAAAGAAATATAGAGAGAGAGAGAAAGAAAGAAAGACGCAATAAAAAAGCTACCATACAGAGATGAAAGAAAGAAGAAAAAAAGAAAGAAAGAAAGAGAAGAAAAACTAAAGAAAAAATGAAAGAAAGAAAAGCAAGAAGATGAAATTTAACACTTAGAAAGAACGAAAGAAAGAAAGAAAGAAAGAAAGAAAGAAAAGAAAGAGGAACAGAGCTAAAGTAGTGAAAACCTCCTAGAAATTAGAAGGAAAAGAACAGAGATAGAAAATAAGACCAGGGATCCCTGGGTGGCGCAGCGGTTTGGCGCCTGCCTTTGGCCCGGGGCACGATCCTGGAGACCCGGGATCGAGTCCCACATCGGGCTCCCGGTGCATGGAGCCTGCTTCTCCCTCTGCCTGTGTCTCTGCCTCTCTCTCTCTCTCTGTGACTATCATAAATAAATAAAAAAAAAATTAAAAAAAGAAAAAGAAAATAAGACCAAAAAAATAGGAAAGTTGAATGACCCTACCAGGAGATCAAATATCCAACTAATAGGAGTACCTTATAAAAAGTACAGAGAAATTAAGGGAGGATTTTAGCAAAGAAATTTTGCATTATGATTCTCCAGAATTGGCTGACCACAGTACTAGGGCCCCCCAAGTGCCCAGCACTACAAACAAAAGAACACTTGCAAAAAAAGGAACCCTTACATGACTTCTGGGTAGTATGTATCTAAAAGGTCAAGAATTAAGATGCCATTAGGTTTCTCATTAGTAACCCTAAAATTAAAAGACAATGTAACAACACTTTCAAGATTTGGGGAGGAAAAATTTCCAACTTAAAATTCTATACTCAGCCAAACTATTCACTGTGCGTAGCATAAAGACATTTTTAGCAGGCAAGATCTCAAAATTTTACCTACCATTTACCTTTATTCAAGAAGTTATTTGTCATATACATGTATTGCATCCTCTTTGTCCATTCATCCATTAATAGGACACTATTAATAGGATTGTTTCCACATTTTGGGTGTTGTGAACAGTACTGCAATGAACATAGGAGTGCAGATCTCTTTGATATCCTGCTTTCACTTCCTTTGGATATAAACCTAGAAGTGAAGTTGCTGAATCACAACGGTATTTCTACTTCTTATTTTTTCGAAGAACCACCATTCTGTTTTCCATATTGGTATATGTATACAATGGAATATTATTTCAACCATGAGAAGCATGGAAATCCTTCAGTTGGACGATAAAAATAGACTTTGAAGGCATTATGCTAAGTGAAGTAGCCAGACAGAAAAAGACAAATACTGTGTGGTATCATTTATATATGGAATCCAAATTTTTTAAAAGTCAAACTCCTTTGACTTTGAAACAGAGTAAAAAGTGGTTGCCAGGGACTGGAGGGTTGGGGAAATAGAATAAAAGGGTAAAAACTTTCAGCTCTAAGATGAATAAGGTCTGAGGATCTAATATACAACATAAGGACTATAGTTGATAACGCTGTATTATATAATTGAAATTTGCTAATAGAACTTAAACATTTTCACAAAAAAAAAAGATGAAGGCAATGGGGTAATATATACATTTATCAAATCACCATGATGTATACTTCACTTGTCTTACAATTTTATGTTTATACCTAAATAAAGCTGAATTTGGGGGGGGGGGAAGCTGCTTGGATATAATTATTCTTTTAAGAGAAGAAGATAAACCAAGAAGGAGAAATGGGATCCAGGAAAGAAGAGATCTCACCCAAGAAAGAGTCAAGGGAATCTCCAGGATGATCTGAAGGGAAGTCCCAGAACAAAAGCTGTAGTCAGCCTAAAGAGCGGAGTTAAGCAGGAGGCTGGAGAGCTCCAGAAAAAAGATCTTCAAGGAAATAAAAAATGAAATTGATAGATTTCATGATGTATTTGACTAGTGGAATTTTAGAGTTCTGCTATTTCAGAAATGTATTCACAATAGATACATAAGAGCAAATCAGAAAATTAAAATAGGGCAATAATTACTCTAAGACAAAACAAATATATTTTTTTCACCACATTGCTGAACTAGGAACAACAGTTACATAGTCATAATAATGCAAATGATAAATAGCAACTTAACTAAAAATTGTTTGGGTAAGAGAAAAAGAATGTGTGAGTGAGCTGCCATTATTTTTCATGATAGGAAGCTAATTGATAATGCCTAAAATTAAAATATCAAGAAATATAAGTGTGAGAACAATCCTTAAAAATAAGAATTCTTGGGTGGCTCAGCAGTTTAGCGCAGCCTTTGGCCCAGGGCCTGATCCTGGAGACCAGAAGCGAGTCCCACATCAGGCTCCCTGCACGGAGCCGGCTTCTCCCTCTGCCTGTGTCTCTGCTTCTCTCTCTCTCTGTCTCTCATGAATAAATAAATAAAGTCTTTAAAAAATAATAAGAATTCTTAAAAATAGAAGCAACCTCTATAAGAGCTGAAGGGGGTTTACCTCTAAGGAACAAAAATTAATGAGAACCAAGGTAGGGAAGGGATTGTTGGTTTTCACCCTAAATCTTTTTTAGTTCTCTAACTTCTTAAAACCCGTACCTTGAAAATAATCAGTTCCCTGTTAATTATACCTTTGGAAGGTGACCTGAAACTAAAATTTCCAGAAAGGGTCAATGTGCCATAGCTATAATGCTCCATAAAATACAAGCTAAATACTCCTTTAAGAACTTAATTTAAAAAAAAAAAAAACTTAATTATACTGATATTGTACTTATAATCATAGACCAAAGTTTGAATTTGTTTGGCTGCCTAAAACACCAGGGTCATCTGATAAATGGTAAATTTGGCTTTCATTTTGTTTCTTGTTGGCCTATCCTTTGGAATATATATGCCATGTCAATTAAATCCCTCTGGGGCATTATTTTTCTCTTGCCAACCACCATGTGATTTTGGCTTTAAATATAGGAATATCAGCTATTCATTATATAATTGTGGCCTTGAGTTTCAGGTACTTGAAGCAATTAGTTAAGAAAATGAGCCAAGGACAGGACAAAGTTATGAAGATTGTAAGACAAATGAAGTTATAGTCTTTACTTCCATCTTTACTGTTAACTAATATCAGCTTCAATACAAACGCCACTTGCTCCTTCTGTACCTCCCATTTACAAGACATTTTTAGAAGAGTAATGAAGGGGAAAAGAGCTTAGCTATTAAGATCGATTTGATAGAAAAAAGAGCAAGAAATCAGGTCTTATTTTTAAGAAAATCTTCAATTTTCTAAAAGAGACCCCTTTCATCCCTAGTTTTTGTCACATTGGCAGATAATGTCTTGGTCCCATTTTTTGTTGTATTGTTTGGCTTTTTTTTTTCCACTGGTATCTAATAATGCACCGACTTGTTGGGTGCTTCTAGTTCTACATAGGTCTTCCTTTCAAAGTTTCTGAGTTCACATATTTGATGCCTTCTATGAAAATTGTTTAATTAAAGCAGCCATCAATGCCATCAGAGCATTGGAGGTTCTCTGGACCTCACTATGTAAGAAACTGCAATAATAAACCCATATGTCACCCTACGTCACTCTGTAAATTGTGTTTAAACATTATTTGTGGAGCACCCGGGTGGCTCAGTGGTTGAGCATCTACCTTTGGCACAGGCTTCTTGTGGGGAGCCTGCTTCTCCCTCTGCCTATGTCTCTGCCTCTCTGTGTGTCTCTCATTAATAAATAAATAAAACCTTTTTAAAAATAAAATAAACATTATTTGCAAAGACTAACATTTCAAAATAATTTGATAATTGTTTTACTCTCTTTAAGATGCTAAGATGCTTAGCATAAATTTTCCCAGATTTTAGGTTAAATCAATATGAGCCATGTAAGCAAGGCTCCAGGCAATGAACCCTGCTTCAATTATTTAAACCTCCCTTAATAATATTTTTAAAAATACCCTCAGGTCTTACTACATATTTTTCTAGCTTTTTATATCACTTCTTGAACATTTTACTGAAGTAAAACGTGCATACAGAATAGAGCACATATCTAAAGAGAACTGAGCACTCTTACATAACCAGCACCCAGATAAAGAATAAGAACATGACCAGTACCTCCTGTTGTCCTTTCTCAATCACTGTCCCCCAAGGGTAACCACTATGCTGCCTTCTAATAGCATAGATTAAATAGAATCATGCAGCATTTACTCTTTTGTGTCGTTTCTTTCACTCAACATTATTCATATAAAGTTCATCCATCATTGAGCATCATTCTAGTATGCTATTACTCTGTACTGTTCCACTATGTTAATGTACCACAACTTACCTATTTATTCTACTATTGGTAGATGTTTCAGCATTTCTTGCTCTAGCTCATTAAGAGCAGTGCAATTTTTGGCTTTATAGTACATATCTTTTGATGAACATATATAACACATCTACTGAGTATGTATGTAAGAATGTGTAGCTGTGTCATAGGGTATGTATACATTCAGCTTTAATAGATACTGCCAGTTTCCCAAAGTTGTTGGGTCAACTTGTAACTCTTTTTGTTCAGTGCACATTTATTTAATGATATTCTCAAGAAAAGGCATATTATTAGATCACTGTTTTTTCATTATAAGTTTCAAAATCACAAATGATTTTGTTATTTAGTAGGGATATGACCCATTTAAATTAATCTGCCACATAAAGTAGAATGCTTTAATTTATGAATTATAATTTAAAAATTTCCTTTGGGATATTGGAGTAAACATTTGGTCATTAGAAATGTTTGTAGGGAAAAAATTCACTAAAATCTAGAGAGTAATTTTGGGCAATCTCTTTTTTTTTAAGATTTTATTTATTTATTCATGAGATACACAGAGAGAGAGAGGGAGGCAGAGACACAGGCAGAGGCAGAAGCAGGCTCCATGCAGGGAGCCCGATATGGGACTCAATCCCAGGACTCCAGGATCATGCCCTGGGCCGAAGGCAGGTGCTAAACTGCTGAGCCACCCAGGGATTCCCAATCTCTTAAATGGACAGTTTGAAGGGAAACTTTTCCAGCAATCATCATCAAATAGTAAACAAAAGACAATAGAGTCATTCTAAGACCACAAACCAGACAATCTGAGATAATGTCTCAACTCTACCAACCTTGGGTAAACTCTTAATTTATCTGAGCCTTTATTTTCTCTTTTACAAAATAAGAGTCTTAATCCACACTCTGAGTGTGAGGACTACATGAAAATACATTGTATTATTTATGTCAGGTATAATTATATAGAGATAGCTTATGTTTTACATCAAAAAGCTATAACAGGGATCCCTGGGTGGCGCAGCGGTTTGGCGCCTGCCTTTGGCCCAGGGCGTGATCCTGGAGACCCGGGATCGAATCCCACGTCGGGCTCCCGGTGCATGGAGCCTGCTTCTCCCTCTGCCTGTGTCTCTGCCTCTCTCTCTCTCTCTCTCTGTGACTATCATAAATTTAAAAAATAAATAAATAAATAAATAAAAGAAGTTCTAAAAAAATAAAAATAAAAAAAAAGCTATAACAAAAAAAAAAGCCATAACATATTCTTATACCATGATGTTAACTTTTTAACTTTCCAATTATATCCCTAGAGAGTACATTTTCCCTGTCTTATTTTAGCCCTGCTTTTTGTTATAACTGTCTCCATTTTTAGCATTAGAAATACTATACAGTTCAATGTCAGGGAATTACACTAATTCACGTACATTAATGACCCTGTGGTCATTATTTTACTAGCTAGTTTACTATTAATTTGCTAGTTGCATTTGGGTTATCAGTAGTCCTTTGCCATCTTAATAAATAGTGATTAAAGATGTGCAGTTGATTCCCAGAATGCATGTTCTTGCTCAAGATAGTTTACCTTCAATAATGTCATCTCTTTTCCTAACCAATTTGGAAATTGCTTTGTGTTATACTTTTTGGTACTTTTACTCTCTGGTGTGAGTTGTTTTGAAAACCAATTCCACTAATGTGGAATATGTGCAGAATATGTCTAATAGCTGGCTAAAAATGCCAAAATAGTCTTCTTCACTCTTTGGGCATTTGTCGGGACCAGGTATGACAAGGAAAAGATTCTTAATATATATTAAGTTAATAATCTCCCTTTTCATTTTATTCTCTTTTCTCCTCTCTTTTGTTTTTATTTTTTATGTCCCCATGTATGCCACATGCAGTGTGTTTGGCGTAGTTATGCAGCTGATGAGAAGTCTGTTTCCATTGCAACCTGGAAGCCACACTTGAAGGCCTTGCACACCTGCAGCCCTACCAAGTAGGTATCAATGTGACAGCTGGTGCTGTCACCAAGCCTCTTCACATTCGTGAAACAAACTGCACACACACACACACACATGTTGATTTTTGGCTTGTCTTATTCTCTGTTGCTCTTTGAGATATTTAGACCTGTTCAGTAGCAACTCAGGCACAAAACTAAATGGAATCAGTATTGTCCCTCACCATTCACAGACAGAGTTTAAAGATTCAAGGAATATAAACTTGTACGGACATTTATTTCTACTATTTCATGCTTAGTTTCTAATAAATCATTTCATAAAGTCCACGGAAATTCTAAAAGTAACCACCATGATTCTTGAAAAACGATTCCATCACCTGACCCCAAGCAGGGAGCACTTTTTGAAAGCGGTGTACCTTTGCACAAAGTCCCTCAAAGTTATGTCTCATCTGGGTCCTCTTATAGGGTGATCGTTGAGTTTTCACTTGCTGATCAAGCTAGTAACCGTAGCAAAAGAAGAGCTGAAGTCCTAATAGGATTACAGTGTACAGTGAAGCAATGGGACCAATCAGATTAAAATTTGAAATTAGCATTCAAAATTTAGAAGTAATGTAGCTTCTGTTCACATTTGATTGGCCAAAACAAACCACCTGGCCGTGCCTCAACTCAAAGGGGATAGGAAAGTGCAGTCCTACCAAGTGCCTGGAAAGAGAAGCGAACCAGAAAAATTATGAACAGCACTGATAGTTACCACAATCACCTTTAATTTAAAAAAAAAAATTCTTAGTCCTGGAATCCTGGACTCCAGTTCAACTAGCAGGACATGCTAAATCAAAATTACCACCTAATTAAAGAAATCTTCATTCATTGAAACAACCAAAGCAAGTAAGCCAAGGGAAAGGGTCACTCAGCTTGATTACAACAGTCAGTTCCTCAGGTTGTTCTGACGTTATCAAAGTGCTTATTTACTTCGTAGCTTAGAGCACCTGCTGTTTCCCTTCTTAGTCCGACAAAACCTTAATCCTAGCGACTTCGTGGGCTTCAAGGTATCTTACTACTTTGATTCAATCAGAGAAACCTCTTTCTTACTGATGTGGAAGAGAAATCACCTGGGGAAACCTTCATGACTTATTGCCTGAATTTTCAGTCTCAAAGGAGGTTTGTGATGCTTCAGAGTGCACACTGTTGGGAGGCCGTAGATCTGTCACTGTCAGGATCTGTTACGTTGCTTCTCTGATCTTCCTTGGGCCCCATCCACAAAATGAAGGACAAGAGGTGAGCAAGATAACTTCTAAGCTCTGATAGGACACATCTCCTAAAAGTTGGAGTCAAAACTTTGTCAGCACCTGTGACAGAGATATTCACAGAACCCCAGGTCTTTAGAAGGGATGGAAACTTAGCAAGGAGAGAAGCATGGGTGCTGTTGAATGAATGCATGGATGAGAATTCTCTTTTCATGTAGCTCTTAAAATTTAGTTGACTTTCCTTTATTGAGTATGAGACTCTTTCAAAGTTGCAGTAATAAGAACAAAACATCTCTTCCTTGAGGGTATGAATCAGAAATGGGAATTATATAGAAATTGCATTTCTTGTACTCATGAAGGCTTCTAGGTATATATGTAAGAGGTATATAGAAGAAACAAAAGAGGGGATCCCTGGGTGGTGCAGCGGTTTGGCGCCTGCCTTTGGCCCAGGGCGTGATCCTGGAGACCCGGGATCGAATCCCACGTCGGGATCCTGGTGCATGGAGCCTGCTGCTCTCCCTGCCTCTCTCTCTCTCTCTCTGACTATCATAAATAAGTAAAAATTTAAAAAAAAGAAACAAAAGAAGACTCTCAAGTGACAAAAGAGAGTGGTCTATTATCATGTGATAATTTTGCTTTCCACTTCCCAAAGTTTTTGGATTAAAGTCATTCTGAAGCCTAGGAAAAAATATTTAAGAATTAAGTCAAATTCTCCTGGTGCATAAACTATGATTTTACTCACATAATTTCTCTTTTGCCCTCTGATATTTTCCATTTTAAATGGGAGGAGGAGAGAGGAGAGGAGAATTTATGCAAACACCTATATTCATCCTGTTCCACTCTGGCTGTCAGCCATCGCCTCATTGTCCTTTCCCTGCACCCCCCATTAACTCTGAGTCTCAGGCCCATTTACTGAATAACACATACTTGTTCTGAATGACATAGCCATCACTGCAATGGTCATGGGAACCTGAATATCCTAACATCTCTCCCTCCAGTGACATGTTATTGTTCCAAATTGTGTGGTTCTTTATTATTGTTGTGGCTTTTGTTAAACTATTGAGAACATGATAATAATTATGGACTCTGTGATATTATGGGATTCTAGAAATTGTGAGGTACTTTCCCACAAAAAAAATATTCAATGCACAAAAAAAAATCAAAATTTTGCCTACAGTTTTAATGTATTTACAGACTCCCTGAAGCCAAGTTCAGAACCTTTGCTTTAGAAAACAAACCTGATAGGGCAGCCCTGGTGGCTCAGCGGTTTGGCGCCACCTGCAGCCCAGGGCCTGATCCTGGAGACCCGGGATCGAGTCCCACGTCGGGCTCCCTGCATGGAACCTGCTTCTCCCTCTGCCTATGTCTCTGCCTCTCTCTCTCGTTCTCTCTCTGTGTGTTGCTCATGAATAAATAAATAAAATCTTTAAAAAATATATCTTAAAAGAAAACAAACCTGCTTTAATCAAGTTTGTAGATCTGTGAAGAGAATAATTTGCAATGACTTAGAGAGATATTTTTATACTTATAATTAACTGGCTTACTGAGTGTAGAGTGATGTAATAAGAAACAGACTGAAACTTCTTTTTATTTCCATGATGTATTTCCTATAACATTTAGAATTTAAGTACTTCTGAAGAGATGATTCATTCATTCATTTGTGCATTCATTAAATAACTATTCATTGAGCACCTATTGTTTTGCAAGGCACTCTTCCAGGCACTAGAAGTATAGCAGTGAAAGAAAAAAAAACAAATAGATTAGAATCTCAGGCTTTAGGGATATATATTTAAGGGACATTGGGAAGAGAAAATTAATTAATTAGTTAATAAATTTTAAAATATGTAATAGATTAGATGGCAGTTGTGCCAAGGAGAACAGCAAAGTAGGGAAGGAATTTGGGAGACATTAAGGACTACAATTTTAAATAGATCGTCAGGGAAGAGATCATATTAATAGCAGCAGCAGCATCAATAATATCACTATCATTTAAAAAAAACCATGAACTCATGCTCTTGTTCTCAGCAATTTTAGAGATAAAATGAGATACTTTGACTCCTCAACCTCATTCCAGGGAGTAGGATGGAAGAGAGGTGTGACAAGTGTACAGGGGAGGGGAGACAGGGGCAGAGTGAGGGGGCATGCAATACCTGCTCAGACCTGCCAGGGCTATACGGAGCAGTTTCTGTCTCTCTCCTTTCTGATCTGGCTGGTCTCACATACACTTTCAAAGTCTTAGCAGTTGCTGTTTCACAGTTTTGTTTTTTAGTAACAGAGGGATTTACAGAGAGAACGTATTTTTCTTGATGTTTTTCTCAGGGAAAATGAAGGCTATGCAAAGCGTATAACATAAGTAAATGTGCTCTTTTAGGGAGTGAGTCGGTATTTTATGAAGCTGTGGGAAATTATCAAGCTCCAAGGAGGCCGTGTGATAGTGCAATAAGTCAGAATGTAAACATTATCTAATCCAAGGTCTTCAACTTATTCGTAAGAAAATCAAGACCTACAAGAATGTTAGGTGCTTGCCCAAGGACACACACAGCTCATTTGTAGAGACACTACACTGTGTTGCACAGACCTGGATTTGCTAAACTGAGTTATTAAAAATACCATCTAACACTAGTCCAGGAGAGTTGTGATCAATTTTCTATATGCCTAGATGAGTACTAGGTGTTACCACTGTATGTTGGCAAATTGAACTCAAATAAAATCTTTTAAAAATTTTTCCTATATGCCTAATTTACTCCAAGAGCATTCATACTGTATAGAATATGAAAACAAAATCTTCCTCAACAAGTGATTGAAGCACAAGGCCACAGTAACATTAATAAATCCAGATTTAGGAACCCAAAAGTCTGTCTAAAGCACAGAGATTACAGCTACAGTGTAACCAGCACCATTCTAAGAGTCCTTGCTCATGTCAGTAAGATCAGAACCACTTTCTTAACCATGGATAACTTCAGCTAATGTAGAGTCTACGGTTTTGGGTCACATGTGGGTACCATTAGTTGTGCTAAATATATGTGCCAACTCAGGTCTATGCCACAAAGAATATACATTTTAAAAGTTGGGTGCATTTATTATAAGGAATACTGCTTCTATGGATCTTACTTGAAGAGAATTACCTAAGGTGCTTTATTCCCCGACCTCCATTTTGGCCATTATCAAGTGCTATAAATGTATTCACCAGTTTATCATCATTTCTTTTCTGCCTGCACGCACCTGAAGGAAAGAACAAGGGGAAACATCAAGCAGGTTTGTGATTTCTCTTCTGCTACATGTTTGTTTATAAACCTGATGCCTAACCGATGTTTTAAATGTGTCTCATGTGAGTAAAATTGATCAACAAATACAAGATGATTAAAAGTTACCTTTCACAAGATTGCCTGCAAAGATTGCTGTTTCATTGATTTCCACCACTCCCTCCACCACCCCCACCACCCCCGCCTTGGAAGCATCAGTGTCTCCCTAACTCACTGCTTTTTATGATCGGGAGGGCATGGAACATTCTTAAGGAAAAATAATTATTATGGCCTTTGGTTATTCCTTGCTACCATTTTCTCAGACAGAAGTCCTACCTGAGTATTTAAATTCCAGGAAGCAGTCTAAGATATATTCCCCTTCATCAGGGTCCTTTTAGAGTAAGAAAATGGGTTTTTTGGGCAAAAGGAACAGTGTGTACAGAAGGTAAGAAGAGTCTCTCTGTGACATCTCCAGCTCGTTAAACACTGGTGTACTTGGGTAACGTGATTCAGAAGAAGAGCCTCCCCTCCACCACCACCCCATCCTTTAGGAAGAATATAATCCTCCCAGAAACTTCACCAAATAATTTATGACCATTCTTTCATGCCTTTCAAGGAAATGCTTTATCAGATAAAAGAGCAGAGAGTTAGACCTAGGAGGAATGGGAGGTGAAAGAGAACATTTTATTCTGTGTGAGTGAGTGCCAGAAAGAGTGGATTTGGGAGCAAAGCCCCGAAGGACAGAGCCAGGTGGATCTCAGCACTGATGGTGTGAGGAGTAGCAAAGGCAGAACCACCATTCCAGGTGCCAGGAAGAGAAGAAGAAAAAAAAATTTTCCCTATCATTGCTACTTGTTTCAGTAATGAGGAGACACAGGCATTCCACCTGCACAGAGTTGGCCCCTGTGGAAGATCCAAAGGGAGTCCAGGGATTGTTCCTTTAGTTTTGTATTGCCGTGTTAATGACATTAATTTATAATTTACAGTACTGAAACTATTTTAGAGAAAGTTCACTTGGGATAATGAGGTTCTGGGTCATCCTTTTCTACATTATATTAACGCTTAAAAAGATTCACAAGTCAGAACATAAATGCATCCGTGATGAGAGATAGATGTAGTAGAATGCTCAACACTCCTTCAAGGTAGGTCAGCCTACACAGGGATGCCATTAAAGACCCTTCTCTTACCTGGTAGACAAAGAGCTAGAGCAAAAGTCACTAGATATTACTGGGTGACATTTCCAAAAAGTTTTAGTAGCCTGAAGATTTGGTCTTATTTACTTTAGAGATTTTTCTGCCCAAAGAGAAGTTCTGGTCATTGGACTCAGAACATTCTTTGCATAGACTCTAGAAGAGGCAGTCTCCCCAGTTCTCACCATTTAGTCCTCTTTTGTCTATATTTCATGCAAACAAACCCTGCCGTCCTTCTGATGTGGCAATTTTATTTGCAAAGAGTTACAGAAAATAAATTGTAGCCATTATAAACCATTTAGTCTATTTAGTGTTATATGAAGAGCTATCCTTGCTTCAGGAGCTATCCATATACAAATTATGTCAAAGGGTAATTTGTCTCCAAATCTTAAAGGCAGAGACTATCTTTGGTACAAACTCCATAACTACCTGAGAGCAAGGTCACCTGTCTTGGTTCCATCCTCCAAAACAGAACTATTGACACCTAAAGGGGAAGTTTGTGAATCAGGTGAAGGTGTCTGCAAAAATGCGACCCTGTACAGCAGTCCTGAGTGAGGGGTCACCTTGGGCTAACACGATATTGTACTTTTTCCAAATATTACCAAGGCAGAAAGCAAAGACAAAATTAGAGTGTAACTATTAAGCTTCTGTTCCTCACTCCAGAAATGAACCTTCTAATCAGCTCTTACGACTCAAAAGGACTGCCAACCAAATTTTTTAAATTTCATGATGCTCACATATATGTAAAACTTCAAATTTTATTCTACATGCTTGTGACTAAGGGTGTCAAAAATAACTCACCTGTAGTCTTGAACATATATAGAAACACTGTGTTACACAGAGATTTCTTGCTTCTCTATGGTCATTGAACATTTGGCAAAACCACCTTAAAATATGTCCTGTATTACCATTTACCATGCCTGCCTACTTGATGTTTCATACCTGATACACTTAGGTCTTCTATCCTCCAGTTATGTATCATATAACCCTGTGCAAAGCAATGACATAAGATGTGCTCGATAAATAATTCTTGGATAGAGTAATAAGATGTCCCTGACCTCAAATAGTTCATGTATAAAGAGAAAACACCAACAAGAATAGAAAGAAGAAATACATAGAAAGAAAGAAAATGAAAAAGTAAAAACATTTCAATAATCTGAAGGAAACAAGCTGAAGCTCCCATTTTAACACGACTTCAGTTTTCACCTTGTGTTCCATAGGCAATGGAATTTATAAACTGCATAATGAATGCAAAAGACTATTCTATTAACAATAGCAACAGTACCATCTTAAGAAAAACAAATTTGCCCTCACTCAAGCAAAATATGCACAAAGGAAAATGCATTTGTAATGCAAACCGTCTCTTGGAAGAGAGGAAATTTAGGTCTAGACTATTGTTGATTAATCCTGGACCCAATTTTAAATGGACTGATTAACACCGCCCAAGTGCAAAGTGCTTTACTGTGTTTGGGGCATTGTATTATTGATGGTGATTCAGATAAGCAGAAGAGATAAGCCTCAGCCAACCCTGTTATCTTCCAGATATCTCAGAGCCGGGAGTCTCCTAAATCTTTCTTCATGGCTTTTCATTGTGTTAAGAATTGGGAGAAATTCAAGCATAGACAGGTTTAGTACAGTAGCCAATAACCCTCTCCTGGTGCCAGGCATTTGTTTCCTCTGAATGACCAGGCCATATACAGAGAGGCTTTTCTCTCTGCAGAATGTAGTGACGCATCACACATATTCATATACTCCTGTAGCTAGCTAGGTTCCCTGCTTTGGAATGTTCCTGTTAGAGACATTTTTTACTTTTCTACACTGAGGTTAGGGTATGTTGAAACAAATTTGGACTAGGGAAAGTCATCCAGTACTGTGATGCTTTTGCATTGTTTGCAACAGGTCCAAAATTTTTCTTTAAAAATACAAACCATCAGTCCCAAGAAGACCTCAACCAAACAACAGTTAAACTAATGTCTCTTTGAGAGATTAAAATAATGTCTTTGGTACAGGATCAGGTACAAATTACTATTCATCTCAATTGAGCCTGCTCTATTCTTCCCCTTCTTAGACCATAAATGCAACTTCTTTAGCATCATTTAATGATTCGTTTGTTTTCCTCTGTCTTCCCATTAAAACAGTTCTAATCTCATATGTAGTGAATATTTTTTGTTGCTTTTATTGTCGTTAATCATCCCATTAAGTCATTTTTCCAACTCATTTTTTAAACTGGTTAGTTTTTCTCTGTTTGGGTACAAATTGTCACTTTCAGAAGACAGAATTTACCTACAAACCCATCTAACCAAATTAAGGCAGTATTCTCACCTTGAGATTTTATGTCCTCCTTCCTTCTTCCTTGACAAGGAGGTCAGTTAGCCATCTTGAACACACTGCCACAAAAAGACTTTTACTTCTTCCTACCTATTAAGTTTTGATTGCTACAAGAATAGGTCATGCTAATGGAAGTTGAGGGATTATCTGTAAATCTCGCTACCTCTGCTTATCCTGTCTCCATAATCAGTTGTTGGCTGTGTTTGTGTTTCATAGTTAAGCTGATCAGTCTATAGGCTTTAAATAGAACCCTGTCAAACTTCTTATTAGACTGTCTATAGTTGCTCTAACAGGTTCTTGTGAGACTGTTACAAAGATGCATGTCTTAAAAGTTAAAGCATAAATGATACTTTTATTATGTTATCATCTTGTGCTGTGATCCACTGAGTGCTTCATTCAAACTGCTCCTACGTTTATTAGGTTCTGAGATGTGTGGTTCTTAGGAAAGAACTCTAGAATGCTGACAGAAAAGACTGTGTGTTCTTGTATTTCTTAGGCGTTTATTTTCCATTATTTACATTTTATTTCTTCTGTGTGCAATGAATGATCTGCATGTGTTGTTAAACTGAGTAAGACTAGACTTTTTTTTTTTTTTCAGCATAATCAACTTGTGTCCTTATGGGCAAAATGTTAGATTGTTTCAAAAACAATCTTTTGAACATGGTCTCTCCTTCTGTTCACACTTATTGCTAGAGGGAAAGGATTTAGTCTTTTAAAACACATCAAAAGATTTTCAATAAGAAATTCTTTCTTTAACAAGCTAGTAACCTAAAATCTTTTCTTCTGACCTTTCTGAGCATGTATTCTGACAATTACTGATATTAACTATAACTGCAGGTATTTTATACAAATCAAGAACGTTTTTAATATTTAAAAGCAATTACTGTTACCAACTTCATTGATTCCTATAAATATTTATTCTTAAAGTTCTGAAATATTTTGTTCCTCACTTATACTGTATTGCATTGCTATTTATTACAAGGGTTGCTATATTTTAAAATATTTATGCTCTTTCATATGAATCACATGCTAACACACAGACTACTATCATTTGTAATGCCTATTTCACATTCCGTTACTTCAACCTCACCATTAAGAGCACTGATTATATTCCAAGCAGCACAATTAAACAACATAGTACTTACTGCTTAAGTAATCTGTATACTTATATCTGAAAAACATTAAGGCCAAATGACTTCGTTGTTCTAAAAAGAAAAAGAAATCCCAAAGCACTTTCGTGGTGGTGAAATGCTTAGTAATGTGCTGCTCTATTTCCCTCACTCCTAGTAAGTTCTGTAGTAATAAGCAGAAGCTCTTCAGAATGTACACTTCACGGAAGCAGAGGTACCCAGCATCCTGGCTATTGACATGAAATTTGAGAATGCCAACTAACCTCAGGTGCATGACCAGGTTACACTGCCATCCTACCTGAGCCCTGCTCAGAGACTCACTCTTCCTAAGGACTTCTTGAATGAGGTTTTCAACCCGCTTGTAATTTTCCCCCGTGCCTGTTGCCTGCTTTGATACTCCACCCCAGGGATAACTAGGCAGGGTCCCACACAGCACTGGCAGTCAGCCCCTTGGCGCCTCCTTGTGGTGGGACAACTGCTAAGCTGCTGCACGCACTGGATTGTTATGGCTCGGTCCCCATATTGTGCCTGAGGCGAGAATTTGTAGAATGCTTATCCTATGAAGGACTAAAACCCTAATTAAGTATAACAAGAACCACAGCATTCCAAGTCCAAGAGGATTACTGTGGGGTTACGGTAATGCCACACAGTTCCCTGGCAGGGAACATTTAGCAGTAGCCTGCATGCTGAGCCATTTGAGTAACTTGTCTGGCTCCTAGAGAGGGAAGGATTCCCTTGCACAATCCCCCATAGTTGTGCAAATGCCCTCTAGTAGAGTCCTCAGCTGGGGAGGTGGGACTGCATACTCAAAGATGCCACAGTCAATGAACACAGTGCCCTGTTGATTACTTTTTTCCAGAGAGAGATCTTCTTGTTGGCCTCCTGGGAATAATCTTTGACAATCTTCCTAAAAACATTGTTACAAAATCTTCCTCAAAATTCATGTTTATAGGGGCATCTGGCTGGCAGAGCATGTGACCTCTCTATCTCAGGGTCATGAGTTCAAGCCCCACGTTGGGCATGGAGCATATTATTTTTTAAAATCATGTTTATAGATGTGATTTTTTAAAAGTAGGAAAATAATGAAAACTTGAATGGACCAGAAAAGAGTCTCTATTTTTAATCAATGTGCATTTTCAATAACAGCCATCTAGTCAGTTTAATAGTTGTCTAACCAAGATGCTCTGTTGATTTCCAAAGTGGAAAAGAAGTAGAAAAACTAATAAAAGTGAATTTTTGTAAGAACAGGTCTTTGCTTTGGAGAACAAAATTTTGCCTGGTTAAAAAGTTCTGGGTTAAGATCTTATTCTTAACTTTCATACAATTCTGTCAAAAGAGAAAGTGAAAGTATTACGCCTTTTTCCCCCCAATTTCATATGTAATATGTTGGATTCACTTTAAAATGATTTTGGTAATTCTTTTAATATTAGACATTGGCAAATATTTACGCAGTTAAGAAGGACCAAAAGGGAAATGGTAACTAGAACTCATTTGTATCAATTTTAAATGCTTTAAATAGTACTAAGATTCAGAGAATAATATTATTTCCACTTCCATTAATTATTAAAGATAATATCAAAATGTTTCATAGAGGCAACTTTTTGAAATATTTTCATAGGAGTAATTGTTTTTAAATATTTTGTTATTGTAAATACGCCATGAAGGTTTTAACACTGATACTTATTTCAGATTTTTTTACTTTTTCGGTTATTGAAATTTTTAAAAGGGAAAACAATTTAAATTTAAATTTCATATTAAATGGTTTTATGATGATGTTTCATCAGTTTTCTCTTCATTTAGTTGGTATAAGAAAGAGATATATCTTTAAAGTTTGAGAAAATAATTTGATATGAACTAAACTCAATCCTCTGTAGTAATTAACATCAATGAGTTCCAGAAAAGGTAATCAATGAGATCAAGTATAGTGAGAACACTTGTAGTGCTAGCTATGTAAACTTAAGCCATTAATCTAAATGAAGGTGCAGAGTTGAGCATATGTTCCTGAACCCGATCATCATAAATTTAAATGATGGAACCGATGTGCTGAAATTGAAGGGAGGTGTGAAATTTTTACTATTTAAATAAAACAAAGCTTGAGAAGAGTAGACAATTTGGGCCCTATCCCTTTGAGGATTTGTTTAAATAATTTGAAGGTTTGGAATGACATGAAGAACCTAGCTTCAGCATAAAAAGATACAGTTTTCTATGTTATCGTTGCTGTTGTTTGATGTGATCTACCATTTAATCATGCATTTGTCAAGTATGGAGAAAACCTTTGACTGACGGGATTGTTTTAAAGAACTCTTGAACCCACCTGACCCCATTACAAAACTGCCCAGCCTGTTCTTTGCATGTGCCTTCAGCTAGTCATGCTGGACTTAGCTATGTCTGCATTTCAGAGGAGAGCTGTCAGTTGCATGGTCAACTTGTTTATTGTTACCAGGACTTTTTGATCACCATAGCTCATTATTTGATTTGTTTTCATGTAAACACATAAAATGTGGTGTCTTTTTAGAATATCTTTTGTTAAGTAACTAGGCATGGAAAAATAAATGTTACTGTTTCTTGTTAGCTACAAAACACATAACCACTAAACACATTTGCTGTTGGCATGCTGCAGCTGGGGACAGTGGACATTGCGGTAAGTGGAAAGAACAGGGGCTCCACTTGGTCTCAGATAATCCGTGTCCATGAGAGCACTGCTTCCATCAAGCCCCACACAGGCTACAGCATGACTGCAGGTCTCAGTATCTCAGAGGAGCTGCTCCAAGTTACTGCCCTCAGACCCTTCACCCTTTATTTCTTCAGACCTTGACCTTGAAGAGTCCTGGGCCTCTCATTAGCTACCAGTGTCATTTTCTGATGAAACAAGAACACAAACAAAATGAAGACACAACAGTTCTTGCAGTTCACTTGATTCCCACAAAAATCCCTTAGCGATGTTGCTATTTTCATCTGTGTATTAGAGATGAGGACTCCAAACCCCAACTTTCTTTGATTCCAACCTGCCCTTCCCACCACATCACACCACATCTTTTGATTAGGAAAGCATGGAGATGCACTTTGGGTTTTGTTGTTGTTGTTAATGTTTCCTTTATCAACCCACAGCATTTCAGTCCTCACTGGCATCTGAGAACTGAATGTCTGAACAAATATAATTTACCAGTAGCTGCCACAGCAAATCAATAACCTGTTTAATAGCAGGAAATTGTGTTAGTGAACATAACATCTCATTCCGTTAATCAGTCATCACATTCATTATATGTTGGAGCTGTTCTACATTGTGTGGTTTTTGTCTCACAAGAATGAATGCAAGCATAAAAGAAATGGGTGTTAAATGTTGTATGTTTAATATTACGTATGCACTACTACCAACTGCTATGAGATTGCATGAATTTATGGATATCATAATCTTGCCTGGAATATGAAATGCATGCAGAATGGAGATATATGTGTATATGTAACTGTCATTCCTGTAGAAATGCTTAGAAAAGTACAAAGAGATATGCTCCCAAAGAAAAAATTACTTTTTTTAAGTCTCAAAAGTTTTAAATTGAGGTTAAAACTAAATTCTATTTATAAAGTAAACACCGAACCAGTTCTTGCTTATTTGCAGTGTAATTGTGTACAAACTACCATACCTGTTGTCGATCCTTTCTGTGCTGAATCCAGGGAGGGTGTGCCTACCTGTACAGTGAGACTGAGTTCAAATGAATGCAAACAGAGAGATTAAATAAAGCTCATATTTTCAATAAGTGAAGAATATATTGCTATGCTCCTACTCGCTGAAAACATTTTGTCTATTGAAATATAATAAACAGTTTCATCAAAGTATTTGCCCAAGTGGAGTGGAAGAAATTGCTTGAAATGGAATAATCATGCCTCTGTTGTCCACAGTCAGAAGCTAAGTTTTAAGGAACGGGTACGCATGGCTAGCCCGAGGGGCCAGAGTATTAAGAGCAGACAAGCTTCAGTAGGTGACAGGAGGTCCCCAAGCACCGACATCACAGCCGAGGGCAGCCCCACCAAAGTGCAGAAGAGCTGGAGCTTCAATGACCGAACCCGCTTCCGGCCCTCGCTGCGCCTCAAAAGTTCTCAACCCAAACCAGTGATAGACGGTAAGCCCTGTTTTTCCATAACTATGTTTAATTGGATAGGCTATCGTGAACAAGATTATGAAGTAATTAATTCTCCATGGTACCACTTGAAGATAGAAGAAAACAACCCCAAGGAAAGAATTGTTTGTTTGTTTTATTGAAAATTTATTCATTGCCTTGGGCAAATGTACAGAACATAAGTTTGCTTTTGGGAGCAACTTTGGCAGCTAAATCTACATTTCAAAAAAATCAAACAAAATGTTGTTGCTTCTTCAGTCTTATCTACAACACAGTATTATTTCTCAGATAAAGTCCGTATCAAGATCAACGTGACTGTCCTTCTTATGTGTAGGTTATGTCTGACCAGCAAAGGTCCATGGCCCAAAGATGACCAGGTGCTCTGTGAATGTCTTGAGACACACTAAGAAGGGTAACAATACCTTTCTGGACAACAATGAAGGTGCTATTCCCTTTTCTACTTTGCTCTATTCACCAGTAAATCTGAGACCACTACTTATCTTCCTTAGAGGGCTTCCTGTTGAAAGTTCTTATCTAATGATAAGTAGAATTCAAGTTATTCTCCCAAGAGAAGCTAACCTATTTATCATACAATGTGTCGGAAGTTTACTTGCCAACACATTTTATTGAGTGCCATGTAATTTTCATGTTTATAAAACAGTTCTTTTTCATTTAAGATTAGCTTGGTTTTCCTTTTAAGTATGCCCCCCTGGGATCTTTTATACTGGGCAAAGAACCAAAGTCAAATAGCATCTTCCATTAATGCATAAAAACTGCAAAGGGGATCAGTCCTTCTGTTCTCATTCCCTAGTATAACCTGTATTTTCCCAGGCTCTGAAAGCCTGAGGGATAAAATTAACAACCAGGGGTCATAATCTCAGTGATCTCAGGCTCCCTGCAGTGAAATCCCTGGAACCTCAGCCCACGGGTTCCTTCCAGCTCATTCAGAGATCCCCAGGGATATTACTCCCACTCTCGAGCTACATGAGCCCCCTCTTTACACCTCTTCATTCTCCACAACTTCATGGGTGCCTTGCTCTCCAAGTAGATGCCTAGCTGCTGACCCAATGCGGCCCCTCCTGGTGGAGCTTGCAGCTCCAATCTTGGCTGCAGGACATGCTGATCCTGCCAGGCTTCCCTCCACCTGTCACTCTGCTAAGGTAGGAAATGCCCTCTCCACCAGCACTGGACACTCCCCCATCAAGCCTCTTAGTGTCCTGAGTCACTGGAGGCACAGATTTCCAGTGTCCTTTGGTTTCCACACTCTCCTCCCTAGGAATTTGGCTGAAAGCCCATGAACAGCTGAGTCAAGAGTTACCCGTTACAGGGCTTTATGTTGCACTCAAAATAGACTTTCTGAATATAAATGGATGCATCATTTCTGGAAGGCAATTTGGCAACATATATCAAAAGCCTGTTCATATGTCTAAGCTTGGATACATCCTACCCACCAAATTCCATTTCTAGGATATAATCGGTATAATGAAATAATATCAAACATTAGAAATGATGCTATAAATCAAAAGTTATTGACATGGAAAGATGATCATAAAAAAAGATTATTCCCTTTTGCTCTGTGTGTGTGTGTGTGTGTAAATTCATGTACTTACAGGAAAAAGTCTGGAAAGATTTACAATAATGTATGAACAATTACCTCAAGTAATAAGATCATAGTTATATTTTCTTTCTTCATCTTGTTCACTGTATTTCCTACTATTTCTAGAATGAACATGTAAAGCTTTTGCAAAAGAAAACAAATGATGATTTTCTATTAAAAAATTGGGCTGCCTTTTCACAATATCCTCTCTCCTTTCCTGACTCTAGGGGCCTTGGTCTAACACCTCTCCTTAGGCTGATTCCCACCCTTCTGCCAAGAGGTGGAAGGAGCACCTTGTCTTAGTTCCGGGGATCAGTTCTTGTTGAGTGTAGATGTGGATTGTCTGACAAAGTTTAACATACTGCAAATAGAGCTGTATTCAGCTCTAGGGTTGCCATAACAAAGTAGCACAACTGGGGTAGCTTAAACAACAGAAATCTATTTTCTCATGGTTCTGGAGGCTGGAAGTCCGAGAATCTCCTTGGCTTCTAGATGGCCACCTTCTCCCTGTGGCTTCACTTCATCTTCCCTCAATTCACATTTGTGCCCAGCTTTCTTCTTCTTATAAAGACACCAGTGATACTGCATGACAGCATACCCTAATGAGCTCATTTTAACTCAATTTTATCTTTAAAGACCCTATCTCCAAATAGAGTCACATTCTGAGGTACTAGGAGTGAGGGCTTCAACATCTGAATTTTGGAGGGACACAATTCAGCCCATAGCAGAACTCCTGCTCACCCGAATCATAGCATCCCTGGACAAGCCGGGGTGAGCCCATATCTCCAAACCCAACCTTGGATTCATACTGTGCTAGAAATGCATACATGACCCACAGTGGGTCCATACTCTTCCAAATGGGGGCTTCAAAAAATATTTGACTTTGTGCTATGAGGTCCTTATGGTTGGCTGAGCACATCTAAGTAAAAAAAGGATCTGGATTCTGAATATGGAAAATGAATTCTACTTGTATGTTTGGCCAGAGGGAAAGCATTTTTCAAAGACTCCTAGCGTCAGCACTATCCATCACAGTATTTCAGTTACTGCAAAGATGTCTCAGAGCTCAGACAGATACAAACAGAAGTCCTATTCTTTAACAAATAACAAATTGGAAAGGTCTCCTGCCATCCATTCTCTACATCATTTCATATAGGTATAGTTCTTTTTGGTTAAAAAGGAATTGCTTTTCCCAGTTGATGCCCATCTCAATTGGTTCTGAGTTCCCCAGATGACAGAGGGCCTGATTGCTGTTCTGTGGAAGTAGCTTTGTTGGCTGCCCACCTGCAGAAGATCATAACTCCTAACTCCTCATTTTATCCAATAGTTCAGAATCTTTCCCTCTGATTTAACTCAACCTTGGGACTTGGGGAAATGGAAGATTCTTTTTATAGAAAAAAAACTAAAGTAGCTATCAAATAAATGTAGACTTCAATTATACATTTTTATTTATACTGCCTCTTTGATTTTAAGTATATCTAAAAACCACTTGCTACCCATAGAAAATAATATATAATACCACAGCCAACTCCCAATTATTCCAGATCTATTTCCTCATTCACTTCTGGGGCTCTTTTCTTCTACTTCTCTCTTTCCTATACATATTTTAGGCATTTCGTTGTTCATAAACAGCTCAGGAAGAGTGGATGAATAATAGAAAGAATAATGAGAAGTCCAATTGGCCTTTAAGTTAATAACTAAATTACATTTGAAATGGACTTGTAACTAAATGATACTATCATAAAAAAAAAACAAAGGAAGTTTAGGGTTAATTCATAAGTTTTAATAATTCCTGCCAAATGTGATGCCCTTTACTACATATGGTATTGTTTTTATAATTTAATGACTCTTATAAAAGTTATTAAATATTGCATGTTGGGCTTTTTTGCTTTAGTTTTTTATGAAATTTACATAATTACACTTAAGAAGGGTATAATTGTCTTCCAATATTGCACACTCATGTATGCCAGAGAAGTGGAAAGTAATAGGCAGATGATGAAGCCAGAAATTAACAAATGGCAAAAGGAAGAAAGTAAACTATAATGGACTGGTGTGGTATAGCCATAGCAAATTTCTTTTTTTTTTTCAAGATTTTATTTATTTATTCATGAGAGACAGAGGCAGAGACATAGACAGAGGGCGAAGCAGGATCCCACAAGAAGCCTGATGCAGAATTCAATCCCAGGACCCTGGGATCATGTCCTGAACCAAAGGCAGACGCTCAACCGCTGAGCCGCCCAGGCGTCCCCATAGCAAATTTGTTTTGACCAATATGATATTTATAGTATTTATAGTTTATAAATCCAATAATAAGAAATAGAAATTTTCCATTGGCCAACCAATAGTATTTGAGCCTCTTTGTATAATTTTTAAAAGTAAGTAGGATATGACATTTTTAGATTCCACATATAACTGCAATCATGCAGTTTTTTCTTTCTGTGTCTGGCTTATTTCACTTAGCGTAATGTCCTCCAGGTTTATTCATTTTGTTGCAAATGGCAGGATGTCGTTCTTTTTTAAGGATGAATAATATTCCATTATATAATTATACCACAATTTCATTTCACTCCGTATATATATGTCAAGTCATCGTATTGTACACTTTAAATATATGCAATTTTTATTTATTTTATTATTTCTTTTAGATTTTATTTATTTATTTGGGAGAGAGAGCATGAACACAAGCAGGAGGAGGGGCAGAGGGAATAGGGAGAAGCAGGCTCCCTGCTTAGCAGGGAGCCTGATGCAGGGCCCAATTCCAAGACCTGGAATCCCAGGATCTTGGGATCATGACTGAGCCAAAGGAAGATGCCTGACTAACTGAGCCACCCTGCAATTTTTATTTTTAAAGTAAAATTTTTTAAAATTAGGTAAGTTAGAAATAATATTTTTATCTCAACATATAAGATAACACTAAAAGTAACATTTATTGGATCTTCTCTGTGGCAGACAATGTTCTCAATGCTTTAGTTCTCTTATTTCATTACATTTTTCCAGTACCCCTATAAAGTAAGTTCATTATTATTCCCATTTTATGGATGAGGAAACTGAGACTTAATGCTGAATAACTTGCCCAGAACTAACAGATATAAGTCAGGGCACCACAGTACACACACAGGCAGCCTAATTTCACAGCCTTCTCTTTAGACGCACTCACAGAGGTGCCCCCAAATATCATATCAATCCCCCTTTAGGCCTCTTTCATTTCTTCATTTCTTCTTTTTCCCTGCCCCCCTGCCCCCCACGCACTTTCACCCTTCCATCTTCAGTTGGTTAGATCCCATTCTTGTAGAAAACATTTGCCTTTGTCACTGTCCCATCCTGACTCTCTCCTAATCCCCACTGCCAAACCTCTGAACTATAACATCTTCAAAGACTGCCAGAGGTGGAAGATTAGGCAAATTGAGGAAATGGCCTTTAGATGACCCTCTCTGTTTTGATCACGAATCTGGGAAGAGCCTCAGGATAATAACCATGCTGATGTGTGTCTGTTTACCCAGGGAGGGAGGCAAATGGTGAGGTCATCTGAGGCCAGTTTCAAGATGCAAAATTGAATGTCAGGAGATGGACAGCTATCAACAACAGAAAAGCAAATAGAGAGAATAGAAAGTGGCCGACTGCAAGGAATACCAAGCAGCCAACATCCACAAGAATGAAACTAATGTAGAGACAGGAGAAAGTCCAGATTTCTGGTGACAAGTCTGCAGTCAAGGAGAGCTATACTTGCTAGGACCTGCTGTACTTGGGAATGCCTTTCAGAATGGGACTGGGAGAATACAATAATCTTGCCAGAGAGGTGCCCCCACGTGCTTTGTATAAGCTGCATGTTTTAACATGTTTGACATTGCTTCTGCTTCAGGGGAACATATTGATTCTGCTGGACAATCCTCAGGGCTCATGCTAGCTGCTATGGGAGGCACATTCTCACCAGATGTTTTTGAGAAAGACTGGTACGACCCTGGGTACAGGAGATATATGGAGTTCATCTGAGCAGAGGCTGGATGGGCTGAAGATGTAGAATAATTCGCAATGGTGGCACGGGGGTGGAGGTGGGTGTACCTTGTGGCCAATTCTTTGTTCCAGGCACTGCTGGTATCTCTTCTTTCCACTTCTCTTACACATTCCTGTTTTCCTCCAGCCAGTATACCAGTTAGGATGCATTTGGCTGCAGGACACAAAAGAAACAGATTCAGATACCTTCAACAGTAAGTTTATCTTACCGTCTAAAAAGAAATTCAGAGGTAGGACAACTCCTGGCAACAAACATCGGGATCCTGACTTGACTTCTCTATGCTTCTCTTGGATCTTCTTTTGACTCTGCCTATCTCTGTGCCTACCTCCTCCTCAATGGCAGCAGCTCCAGGCATCTTATGTAGACACAACACTTTGAGAGGCAGAGAAGGGACCATCTTATGTTGGTATCTCTTGTTACAGTGAGGAAAACTATCCATTCAAATCTTAGTTAGTGGAAGTAGGTCTTATGCCTGAAATGAACCTTGGTAAGGAGAATGAGCATTGGCAGTCAGTAGTCAGGATCCAGCACCTGGATCTGGGGCCAGACTCCTCTGAAGCCCTTGGACCAAGCAGGAGAAAGGGAGATTGTAACTGGATAGATTTGAGGATTTATGTTGGGAAACTGGCTATTGGGAAAGCAACCTCTAGCAGTAACTGACACAGCCAAGAAATCATCTCTACTTTGTAAGGGTGAAAAGGAACAATGCCCTTAAGATGTTTTCTCTCAAACATTCTGTCTACATGTCATTTCTGTTCTCACAAGTATCTATGCTTTTTAAACATACAAGCCAGATTTAGAAATCTTTTTTTTTTCTCCTTTATCACATAATTTCCATGAGGCTGTGAGCACAAACTGGCCTAACTCCTTAAATTTCAAAAGAAGCACAAAATGGGTAAAGGAAAATCTAGGGGAAAAATAAATGAATTCCCATTTAGATCACTTAAAGCCTCCCCACACACAATCAACCAGTACATTTCCTTCCTGTGGTTTTGACAGTATACTGAAGCAGTTGCCTTCCTCACCACCTCCTCAAGTGGCTTCCTTGGAGACTCCTCTTCCCTTTCAGGCTCATAATAACCAATGGGGTCTCACTTAAAGATAGCAAAAGAGTAGAAATGCAAAGCATGAGGTGATAGAAGCCTCAACTCCTCTTAAAGTGAGTAAGCCCATCGATCCCCTTCCTCTCTTCTTTAACTCCTATTTTCCAGGTCCCAGGCCCACAGTGTCCTAAAACCTGCTGGAGATTATCAGTATAAGATCAACAAGAGGGGTGCCTGAGTGGCTCAGGGTTCAGTGACTGCCTTTGGCTCAGGTTGTGAACCCAGGGTCTTGGGATGGAGACCTGCCTCAGGCTCTCTGCAGGGAACCTGCTTCTCCTTCTGCCTATGTCTCTGCCTTTCTCTGTGTGTCCCTCATGAATAAATAAATAAAATATTTTTAAAAATTGACAAAAATACTGGCAAAAAGGAAGCATTTTAGTACAGTGGTTTTGACAGTATACTGAGCTAACATAACAGACTTCTGCAACAATGGGATTTTTTTTTTCCAAGCAGTAGAAATCACAGGCTATCAAGCTTTTATATTTGACTAATTCATGCATATGAACCTTTCATCTTCTCCATATCCTCTTTTACACTTATTTTCCAATGGCATCTTCTTCCCTCATATTTTTCTCAGTCTCCCTAGTTGACATTTTCAGTATTTCCACAAAATGCCAACCATTGCACTGCACTTAACATTTTTCCTGATTTTCCATATTGATGGCCTAGCTTCAGCCAGACTTTGATTATAATTTTTCACAAAATATGATGTTTCCTGGCACTTTCTGAAATTACCTGATAATGACTTGCCTTGTGTTGACAGAAACAATTATTGTCAAAAGGGGATTCTATTAGGGCTTCCACTTAACCGGTTTGTTCACATCCCTGACATGGTATCCCTGACTGAGAAGCGTGCCCACTTCTGCAAGCTCTGTCTGTAACAAAACCTGAGGGGTTTCTTTCACAGTAGAACATAGTTCACTGTATACCCAACTTAATCGTTAGCATCCTTCTATGTAGAAGCCTACCGAGGGTATTCGGTAGGATTCTGAAACACACTTTCAGTCCTTCTTCACTAAGGAGTTGGTGAAGGGGTGACTGGGTGGCTTGGTGGTTGAGTATCTGCCTTTGGCTCAGGTCATGATCCGGGGGTCCTGGGATCGAGTCCCACATCAGAGTCCTGGCAGGGAGCCTGCTTCTCCCTCTGCCTATGTCTCTGCCTCTGTGTGTGTGTGTGTGTGTGTGTGTGTGTCTCGTGAATAAGTAAATAAAATCTTTTTAAAATTTTTAAAAAGAAGTTGGTGAAAACCGGTACCTGGAGAAATTTTCTCAATTCTGGCCCATAGGTTTTCTTTTTCCTTTAGTTGTCCTAGTTCGTTATCCATTCAGTCCATTATTCTTCATTCAAAGACACATCCTAGTCTTTTCTTGTGTGTCCTATATTGTTCCTGTTCCCCTAAGATCTGCTTATTTATTCCAATGCTTCTATTACTATGAGGGAGAGCAGTGGAGAGCAGAGGGAGACTTCTCAATCTCTGGTTATAGACTCTCAGTGACTAAATCCAGGCATATCAGGATCCCTGGGTGGTGCAGCGGTTTAGCGCCTGCCTTTGGCCCAGGGCGCGATCCTGGAGACCCGGGATCGAATCCCACGTCGGGCTCCCGGTGCATGGAGCCTGCTTCTCCCTCTGCCTGTGTCTCTGCCTCTCTCTCTCTCTCTCTCTCTCTCTCTCTCTCTCTGTGACTATCATAAATAAATAATTTAAAAAATTTAAAAAATAAAAAATAATAATAAATCCAGGCATATCTCAGAGACATTACAGATTGGGTTCTAGACCACCCAACAAAGCAAATATCACAATAAAGAGAGTCAAAGGAAATTCTTCGTTTTCCAGTGCATATAAAAGTTACATTTACACTATACTGCAATCTATTAAGTGTTCAAAAGTATTATGTCTTTAAAAAACAGTATACATATCTCAATTAAAAATACTTTATTGCTAAAAAATGTGAACCATCATCTTATCTTTCAGTGAATTATAATCATTCTGGCAGAGGATCTTGCTCGATGTTGATGGCTGCTGACTGTTCAGGGTGATGGTTACTGACAGTGAAGGAGGGGGCTCTGGCAAATACTTAAATAAGACAGCAATGAAGTTTACTGCATCAATTGACTCTTCCTTTCACAAATTATTTTTCTGTAGCGTGAGATACTGTTTGATAGCATTTTACCCACAGCAAAACTTTTTTCAAAATTTCAGTCAAAAAAAAATTTTCAGTCAATCCTCTCAAACTCTGCTGCTAGTTTTATTAACTATGTTTGTTTGTGCCATGTTCTAAATCCTTTGTTGTCATTTCCACAATCTTCACGGCATCTCCACCGTGAAGCATTTTAGTACATGTCAATCCTCTCAAACTCTGCTGCTAGTTTTATTCACTATGTTTGTTTGTGCCATGTTCTAAATCCTTTGTTGTCATTTCCACAATCTTCACGGCATCTCCACCAGGAGTAGATTCCTTCTCAAGAAACCACTCTCTTTGTTCATCCATAAGAAGCAGTTCCTCTTCTGTTCAAGTTTGAATAGCAATTGGATCACATCTTTAGGCTCCACTTCGAATTCTAGTTGTCTTGTTATTTCCACCACTCTTCCACTACTTCCTCCATGGAAGTCTTGAACCTTCAACTAGTAAAAAAAAAAAAAAAATTCTGCAAAGGACAATAAAGCAAGCAAAGGATAAATTCCTATATTTATCATATTTCTGGTAAGAGTTGCTTTTTCCAATACTTTTTGTGAGATGCCTGTTCCTAGTTTTTAATTACTGAAGAAATGGAACTGGAGTTCCCCCTGGCTTTCTGTTCTAATCCAAGTACTCTTTGTATTATAGAACAGAATTTCCATCCAGATTTCTCTAGGTTCTGCCCCAATGTTTGTTGTCACCCTCCCTATAATGGTTGGAAAATCATATTTAGTTCCTATTGGTGAGGAAAATATCTTCCTGCTTAAGTTATAAGCTATGAATGAATCCCAACTCCTTCCTTCCAGCAGATACTAAGCTGCCAAATGACCTATGAGTAAAACCTTAAATCATTTTTTTTTTTACTTCCACAGATCCAGGTCTTACAGAGAAACCCAGGGTTGTATACCAGAGCTCTGAATTTTGTTTCACCAACACATCAAAGTGTGCACATGTGTACATTGGTGCTTTAAAGTGAATTGGAATGCTGTATTAGTTATCTATTAATACATAACAATTTGCCCCCATACATGGCAGTTAAAAACAAGAGACACATAATCTCACAGTTTCCATGGTCAAGAATCCAGCAGCTTGGATGGATCATTCTGGCTCAGTCTCTCGTAGGGTTGCAGTCAAGCTTTTGCTGGCCACAAAAGTCATCTTAAAGCTCAACTGGGAAAGAATCTGTTTCCAGGCTCAGTTGAGCATTTGCTGGTAGACCTCCTTTCCTTGCCATATCAGCCATTATGTAGGCTGTCTAAATGTCCTTGTGACATGCATCTGGCTTTTCCCAAAGCTAGTAGTAATTCAACAGAGTCCATGCTCAAGAGAGGGAGAGAAAAAAATAAAATAAATAAATGAATAAATAAATAAATAAATAAATAAATAAATAAATAAAATTAAAATTAAAAAAAGAGGGAGAGAGTATCCAAGACAGAAGCTGCAATCTTTTATAACCTAACCTCAGAAGTGACATACCGTCACTTCTTCCATATACTAATGGTCATACAGACTAACCCTGGTACAGTGTGGAAGGGGACTACACCAGGGGAGGGAGAAGTCATTGGCAACTCTATTAGAGGTCAGCTCCCATAAATGTCTTTAAATTGGATATATCTTTCAAGTCGCAGAACCCACCACTCCCTCTTGTCTTTCTAGGAATTCCAACCACCAGCTCCCCATCTCTTTCAAATGTTTCCATTACCTTCCTGACTCCAAAGGTATTTGGGTTTGTGACCTCTAGACTAAACATTTCATGTCCAGTATCCTATGCATTATATTTCAAATACACACACACATACGCACAACCAATCACATCCTGATCCTCAACTTTGGTCACATTATAACTAGACTATTATATTCCATTCTTAGTGCAACCCTTCAAAAAGTAATATTAACAAAATATTGAGCATTCAATTAGTGGGACAAAAAAAAAAAAAAAAGAAAATGAGGGAGGAGGAAACCAGCTAGTCAGTAGCAAAACCACAGTGTTCTAATGTCTATTCCAGCACATTTTCTTTTAGAATGTTCAGTGCATCATCAGCTGCTTCAAGAGGCTAAAGAGATGTTCTTGGTCACTTCAAAGGGCAGAACCAGAACTAAGTGTGCAATACCAATTTTTACTTCAGTATCATGACAGGCTAGCAATTAGAGACTTCACACCAAAAGAAGGGGGTCCATCACTAAAAACCTTCAAAGCAAACTTGGATGATCAAAATTCAGGGATTTCTAGGCTCTTCAGGAGATGGAGCCAGACAACCACAAAGAAACATTCTTCCAAATCTAGGTTTCTATAGCCCTTCCTTATCCATTACCTTCTATCCTCCCGGGCAATTCCAAACTGAAAAGTGGAAGACAGGGGTGGGGAGAGTGGAGTAGATTGGTTGAGGCACACCAGGGACTCATTTTCTGCCCTTACCCTGGTCTCATCTTTCAGTGATTCGAAGCTCTTCCCACTGTTTCTTCCCTCTCACCAGTCCCACTCCCTAACTTCCCTTCTCACTGTCAGCTGCAAACTCTTAATATCCTGAAAAATGTGTCAAGAGTGCCCCACCTATCCTATGAGATGTCTGTGTGTGCTCCATAGTGGAGCATTCACAGAATTTGGATATGCTTCAACTGGCAGATTTCAACTCAAGTCAAGAGGTATTTGGGGGTCATTGCTCAGGGCTAGCATTTTCCTGGGCACCAAAATGGCAACATGAGTACACATGATGAGTGCTACCTCAAAGAACTTGCCATTTGCCTATAAATTTTACTGCCCAGCCCCCACCATTTACAATATTGATTGGCACCTGGAGGGCACAAAAGGCATCCTCCTCACTTTTCAGACTTCATGCCTTTCAGAAATAACCTGTGGATGACCTCTGAAATTCTCACAGAATAACCACAAAGTTGACCATTACACAAATCACAGGATTTAGCCCATTTTTAAGAGAAGCACTTTTCAGTTGCATGGTGATTTTTCATTCGTATATCTCAAATTATTTCCTTCAAAGGCACACTTAGTTGTCTGCTTCACAAAGAGAAACCAATATGACACAATTTTAAAATTATATTTAATCGCTTTCATGGGGTGCTCCAGTAGGTAAAGAAGAAAATAAAAGGTTAGAGGAAGGCCAGGTTTCTTTCTTTGCAATGGACAGCCAACACAGGAAAGAGACAAGCCAGTCAGGCTTCTTTTCTGCTGTCTGCAGTATGAAACACACTACATTGTTCCAAATTCCTTTTATTTTATTTTCAATGTCTAATTTTCCCCAGCTTTTCTTCTCTTGCCATCTTTTTCAACTGTTGCCATGTACAATGCGTAACAACAGTTCCTGGACTCCGAAAATAGAGAAACTTCACAAGAATATTGCCTGGGGAAAATTAACCTCTGTATCTCCAGTTACAAAGATTCATTTGCACATGAAACCCTTAATTCCCGCTGGTGAGAAATTTGCATTTTTCATTAATCTAATGCAGTAGCAACTAGTGTACCACATCATTCTGTTGGAGTCAGTGACTAATCTTTCCCAAATTGTTTTGAACCTGTGTTCCCATGATTTTGTGTTGTGGTTGAAAAATGTCATGACCTCATGTCTTTTTACATTTGTATCAGTTATCTGTTACAGCAAAACTTTTCCTTCCCCCCAGATTTAGTGTCTCAAAACAGCAACCATGTATTTAGCCTGCAGTGCTGTCGGGCAGTTCTTCTGTTCTTGGCTGGATTCACTGGTACATCTGTGATCAGCTATTGGGTTGCCTGGGGGGGTTGACTGTCCCAAGGAGGCCTCAGCTGGCCTGACTTATCTCTGCTCCATGTGGTCTCTCAGCCTCCAGCCAGTTGGTCTGGTTCACAACAATGTGGTGAGCTTCTAAGAGCAGTACAAGACCAACCTGCAAAGCCTATTGAGGCTCAGGCTAAACTCTGACAGATTAATGTCCACTGCATCCTGGCCAAAGCAAATCACAAGGACAGCCCAAATGCAAGGGGTAGAGATAGAGGCTCCACCTCTTAAGGTGAGGAACTATAAGTGTTGTGAGCAGTATGGCAATCTAATGCCCTAGTCATTGGTAGCTTATTCAGTTTCATTCTTTGAAATATGCTATTGGTTCTACGAACCAATGTGTTAGTGTATGATTCATTCTGTATTCCTCCCTGTAGTTTCCCTCATGTCTAGAGCCTAAGAAGGAAAGGGAAGGAAGACAGCATTGTTAGCACCTAAGATATGCCAGGCATTGACTAGGCATTTTCTGTTGGTTCATTCAATACCCACATAGCCATTTTGCAGATAAGGAAATCAAGATCTAGAAATTGCAATTAACTTGCCTGTGTAGTTCAGTGTAAATGCTGAAGCTAGGATTTGAAATTGCATTTAGATATAATTCCAAAGCTCTTCATATGTTCTACCTTACTGCTTAGCATGTTGTCTTTCACATGGGTCACATCACTGATAAATGAAGGAATCAAATATGATATAAATCAGTTATAAGTTTAGTGGTAGTCATATAATGTATTATCCTCTATTTCAATTAACATGGAAAACCTTCTCAAGCTATGCCCCTTTGGCACTGTATATACAACATATACTCTCCCCCATCCCTTCAAGTGTCAGTTAAGATAATGCACCAGTAATTACTTTTTTTTTTTTTTTTTTTTTTTTTTTTGTGAAAGCAACACTTAAACATTGCTATTTCTGGCCAACCTAGTCCAAGTGGTATCCAAAAGGTTTGCACAGGGCATTTCATGACAGCGTTACTGATAGCCTAATAAGAATTGAAAGTTGAGGGAAAAAATTACAGGATTTTGAATTCCCCAAAAGATTTGATTAATGAATAATGCAAACTTGTAGTTCTGCAGTTTGTCAAGCCATTGTAAACCATGACTACCTTGACTGAGGTCAAGTGTCTTTGAATATGATTCAAAATAGACAGATCTCATCCATTTGGAGATAGGATTAAATACATTAAGTCACTTTGTCTTTGATTCAGACTTGTTTCTCCCTATGGTAAAGTACCCGCTCTCTTAGTCTCAATCTCTTGTGATTTGACCTAGTTCAGTTATTTTCCTGAATGAGGAGACTGTCTGAGATGATGCTGTCTGGTGCATACCATTCACTATCCTAGTTATCTGTATGTAGTTGACCTTTGCTTTGCTATAATCACTTGCCTTTGCTAGGATTTTCCAAACATTTGTTCTAATGAAGGCAGTCCTGCTAGACTATGATTTACATTGCTTTGATTACAAACACTTTGATGATTTACTAGTAAAACTACAAAAGTCTACAGAAGTAGATTTCTGTGTGTATGAATTAAAAAAAAAAAAAAAATGTTCTCACAAAACCAGGAGTTTTATGTCCTTGTTTTCAATTGGAAAAACTCATGGTGCCTTGAGTATGGTGAGTTCTCGAGGAAATTTTTTATGAAAATTGAATTAATCCAACAGTGGTTAGAAAAACCACTTTTGGAATAAAAACAAGTTTTGGACTAAAACAGAACTTGTTTCAAATCCTAGTTTCCACACTAGGTTGGATAAGATGAGGCAAGTGACTTAACCTCACCACACTTTATTGTCTCCTCCCTCCCCTCCCCCACCTCTCTCTGTAGCAGAAATAGTACCTCCGTAGTAGAGTGAGATATAATGTGTCTAAAATCCTTGTACAATGTCCACCACAGAGTAGGCACTCATTAAATTTAATGGAATATTATTATTTATTATTTCATTAATACCAATTTCTGCATTAATTTTAATCAGTTGAAGTCCTAGGCTTGAGTAATTTGCATGTTTTCATCTTCCTTTCTTCCAGTACTTGATGGCAATTCCTATTGATGGTAAATGGAAGTTTTAAAATTATATGTTCATATGAACTTTATTTCTTTCTACCTCAGACTGAATTTTAGGAGTCCTCTTCCTGAATAATTTATATAATCACAGAAAGATGAAGTTATCTTTATTATACCTCATACTATTACTATTCATCCAGGGGTCATTGCGTTTATTAAAGATGACAGAAATAGTTCATTTTGTTCAGGAAGAGAGGCACTGATTTACTATATGACAATACAGTGTAATAGTTGCTTAGAAAATATTTATTAGTGAGTGAATGATAGTGATCAGATAATGAACAAATAAATAATTTCATATTAGTTATTCAGGAGTCAACTCATTAAACCTCATTGATAAAAATTGCTTTAGGATTGTAAAAAGCCACCATACAAATGAGATGCATTACTGAAGCCTAGAGTGTGATATTATTAAAAGTGTTTATTGCTGAATCACTAAATACTGAGGTATTCAATAAAGTGGGTATTGAGTGATTTTTAAGAAGATAATGAAATTCCTGGGTTGCTTTATAGTTGCAATAATTTTAAAAGAACATATACTCCAGTGTTTCCATTTTGAATAAGGACAGTCAATATAGCAACATATGCAATTAAAAGGAAGAAAAGTATTTTTATATTTTTCCTTTTTAACTTATGGGCAGTTACTAAACCACTATTATAGTGTGATCAGCAATTTTAGCCAAAGAGACCATATTACTTGTTTTTGAAAACTCTCTGGTGCTTCTTATCATTACTCAAAACAGAAAGATTCCTTTTAATTAAGTGTCAGGAACTACTCCATGAGATTTTGCCAGCATTTCTGTTAGCCAGTAACTAAGATTAATTGACAATCCTTAATAGAGAACCTTAGAGAAACTCATATCATAATTAACATAATTTAAGATGCTGATAATGCATGAATTATCTACTCAATCAGTGTAAGTGGAATCTTCGATCTTAAAGAGAAAATGCTCAAGTGCAGTAGTATCTTACATAATAGATCCCTCATTAGTGTGAATTAGTATTTCTGGATGTTACTAATTAACAAGCCTCAAAACAAACACAATACAAACCAAATTCACCAAAGCACAAGAGTGCTGGTTACTGTAGTTGGTAAGCATGGTTACATAAATATATTGATTAAATCTCCCAGCAATGAAGTTTCCTATATTTGACAGGCACTGAGTGTAGTGTGTTTTACCTACCTTGGAACAATCAACTATGTACTGAAAGTTGAGATAAATAATATTTCAGGAAGCTACCGAGAATGTAGTTTGGGAAAGAGTAAGGAGATGGTGTTCTATTTCTGAGATGACTATAAGAAGGTACAGAACTTTAAAGAGAAATAAATAAGAGCACCTCTCATTTTCCCAGCCTTTAGGTATTTGAGCCGGCGCTGAACCTGCCAGTGCCCTCCCTTATACTCAGGGACTCACAGGAAGTAGGTCGTGGACCGTGTGCATTACCGTGTGCCACTTCATAAGAAAGCACATAAAAAGGAGGCAGGGGAAAGACCTCAGGACAAAAAAAAAAGAGTTTTTTATCTTCATGCTAAAGAGTAGTGGGTGATTTTTTTAAACATCTGAAATAGAATTGATGGAGAAGTTAAAAAAATAAATATTGAACAAGAGTGAAAAATGAGGATGTGCCCCAGGCAGGAAAGACTGTGCTTTTCAATCTATGGCAGAGTGCCATGAAATCAAATTAATGGGTTATGATTAGCATTTTTCTAATGAAATGAAACAAGGTGAGATGGGAAGGTAGAGGGTTAGATAGGCTGGAGAGGGTAGGACAGAATAGGAATTAGAACGTGTCACAAGGAGTAAGGGTCAGTGTTGTGTCGTGTCTTTTCAGGTTTTTTTCAAAGAAATTCTGTGTTGCCATAGTAATGCATATGCCTACTTTTAACAGTGAAATAATAAAGATTAACACAAAAGGAATCATGGACTTAATGTAAAGCATGAAACTAAACAACTTTTTTTAAAAAACATAAGAGAAGATCTTTAGGATTTGGAACCAAGCAAAAAGTTCTTAGATTTGACACCAAAAGCACTATTCATGACAGGAAAATTGATCTAGTGCACTTTGTCAAAACTGAAAACTTTTGCTCTGAGAACTCTCTTAAGAGGATGAAAGACAAGATGCAGAATGAGAGGAAATATTTGCAAACCACATGTCTACAAGACTAGTGTCTAGAATATATAAAGAACTCTTAAAACCCAATAGTTAGGGACGTCTGGGTGGCTCAGCAGTTGAGCATCTGCCTTTGGCTCAGGGCATGACCCTGGGTCCATAGATCGAGGCCCACATCAGGCTTTCTGCATAAAGCCTGCTTCTCCTTCTGCCTGTCTCTGTCTCTCTCTCTGTGTGTCTCTCATGAATAAATAAATAAAATCTTTAAAAAAAAAACAATAGTTAAAATAATTGAATTAGAAAATGAATTAGAAAGTTGGTAAAGGACATGAACAGACATTTCACCAAAGAGGATATACAATTAGCAAATAAGGTCATGAGAAGATATTTAATATCATTAGCCATTAGGGAAACACTCACTAAAATTTTAGGAAATATCAAAAAAAATTTTTTAAATAAAAAAAAATTTTAGGAAATATCACCACACACCTATCAGAATGGCTAAAATAAAAAACCAGTCACAGCACAAACTGCTGGGAGGATTGACCAAGCAACTGTACTTCTGGGCATTTTTCCCAAAAAATGAAAACGTATATTCATATAAAACCTCCAATGAATGTTCATTACAACTTTATTCACAATAACCAAAAAATGAAAACAACCTAGATATCCTTCAACAAGCTGTAGAATACTCTTCAGAAATGAAGGTGAACAAACTATTGGTATGCACAACCACTTGGATAAATCTTGAAGAAATTATACTGAGTAAAACAAAACAAACAAAAAAAAAAACCCCAAAAGATCCCACACTATATGATTTTTATAACATTCTTGAAATGATAAAATTAATGGAGATCAGATTAGTGGTTGCCAGCGCTAATAGCTCTGGAATAGGAGGGAGAGGGTGTGGTGTAAAAGGACAATGTGAGGATTCTTTGTGGTGATGAAAATGTTCCCTATCTTCATTATATCAATGTTAATATCACCGTTGCAATATGGTACTATAGCTTTGCAAAATATTACCCTTGGGGGAATCTGAACAAAGGTACACAGGATCTCTGTATTATTTCCTACAACTACATGTGAATCTACAATTACAAATTTAAAGTTATGATTACAACTTATAAAATTGGAAAATTAAAATAAACTACTGTCAAATAATCTCAACCATTTATGAAAGACTGTGATGGCTCCCTGCTCAGAGCTTCCTCTCTACCCCCGGGGCCTCCATTCCAGAAGCAATTCTTTCTATTTTCTGGCTGTTTCTTCTGAGATTTATAAATTGCCATAGGTTTGATCGTGGGTGTGTAACTAACTTCTGGTTAATCAGTTAACTTCTGGTTAATCAGTTTTGAACATTATCTGTTTACTTCCAATTCTAGTAAATGAAGATTTAGCTCATATATATATATATATGAGCTAATATATATTTAATAAATAAATATATTATATATATATATACACATATATATTTCTCTTCTGCAGATCCTCCCATCCTTCTAATCAAGGTTTTGTAATTTTTTTTTTTTTGGTTTTGCAGTTTTTTGATAAGTCAAACAAAATTCAGTGTCTACATGAGGTGTATACATTACATTGTACTACAGTTGTTTCTCACTTTTTACTTTCCCTGTAGTAAATAAATGCCCTTTTATAATTCTTCCACATCTTCCAGTAATCTATCAATAAAATTTCCCACAGGATCAATCTCATCAGGTAACTGATGGATTCCATTGTGACTTGGAGAATTCATCCTGGAATCCTCCAAGCCTCCATCCTCCTTTTAGCTATGCTCACTGTTCTCTAAGCCTCCTGCTGTGCAGCCATTATCTTTTGAATTTCTTTTGATCTTTTTCTAAATTGAATTCCTGGTTTATGCAGTCTCACGTTCGTGTCTTTCTTGATTCACTGTCATTTCAGATAGTAGAACTCTAATACTTTTTCAGGTAAAAAGATGGTATGATGACAGAAGGCATGATGCTGACAGCTGTCAGGATGCCTGTCCCTTGTCCTACCTGGACAGATGACTGTCTTAACCTGGTGTACTGTGATCACACAGGAGTTTTCCTTCACCATCATCTTGTGACTCCTCTTGTGTTTTCTGTGCCTGGGTCTTCCTCTTTCTTGGTTTACTTTCCTGTTTTGATGAGATACATCCAACAGTACATTCTTGAGAAAATGGAAGGAAAGCAAAAAAATATTTTGACTTTGCATGTCTGAAAATGGATTTTTTTCCATCCCCCATCCTATTTGATAGCTTGCTTGGTATAGAATTTTAGGCTGGAAATAATGCCCCTTTAGAATTTTAAAAACTTTGCACCCTTCTGTGCTTCTTTTCAGTATTGTTAAGTCCAAACCACTCTGATTTTTGTATGTGACCAGTTGTGTGTTGTTCTTTATCTTCAGTATAGCTTGTAGAATCCACTTTTTGTCCTTACTGTTCTGAATTTGATAATAATATATTTGGTATGGGTATATAGCCACTATAGTAGATTCTCAGGAGGCCATTCTAAACTGATGATTCATGATCTTCTATTCTAGAATATTTTATTGTTTGTTTTTAATAATCTTCTCCCTTCACTTTCTGTTTTCTCTTATGGAAATGCATAAGCTGTGCCTGTGGATTGGCCTTCTGTTTTTGTTCTTTCCTCTCTCATTTTCCACCTCTTTATCTTTTAGCTCTACTTTCTAGGGGTTCTGGGCAACTGTAGGAGTTTATGGCCCAACCTCTTACTGAGATTTTTATTTCGGCTGTCACCGCTAGGGTTCTTTATGGCTGTTGTTGTTTACTGTGTCCCTTTGTTCTAGTTTCCTACTTTTGTTTCATAGATAGTCTCTTACCTTATGTCTGTAAAGATATTAATGACATGATATTAATGTTATTGAAATTATTGATGATATTAATATTATTGACATTTTCTTCTTTGTTTCCTTCTAGTTTTTTTTGGCAAGGGTGACTGGAATTTCTAAACATATGGTTGGAGCTGATCACCTTTGATCTTCATCATGGGTTGGCCTGGGTTTGCCATTTCTTGGGGCATTTCTAGTGTCAATACCTTTAGCTCTTTTCTTGGGCTGATTACATTCTGCAGAGAACACCTATCCAAACTGCCCTCTGGAGGATAAAGGTCCTGCTGCCATTGTTATGATGGTGACGGGGCGCCAGTGGGCTTTCAAAGTTCAGGCTGTATGTGGTCACTGGACAGCCTGGTTTGGGGGTAATACTCCTTCAGCTGTGCTTGATGACCCCTTGTCCAAAGGCTTCCAGTCAGTCTCCTGCTGGAAAAGGAGAAGAGCATATGCCTGAGGATATGGGGTAGATTACACACACAACCTTCCTTATCTTAGTTATTCCCAGAGATACCTAGCACTGCCAATTCCTGAGCCTTTTGAGTTTTCTGAAGTGTAAATTTTGTTATTTCTCAGCTTTTCCCAGTGTTGGCATAGGGTTTTCTCTCTGGTATCAGCTAGTCAGTTACCTAACTTGTCCATCTGCTTTCCCACTTCCAAAATTATGTTGTTGCTGCCTCCTCTTCTGTTCCTTTTATGGGCTTATGTCTTTTTAAAAATAAGCTCATCACTATAGCTTTAGTGAGTTTTTGAGGGATCAAAATTAAACTTGTATGTTCAATCTACCATCTTAACCCTGAGGGGAATTTCTGTCTTAATTGTGTGTGTGTATGAATGTGTGTGTGCATGTGTGTGTGCATGCATGTGCTGGGTCATGTTAAATGTATTTCTTATTGTGGTTAGAAATAAAAAAAAATTGGAAGCTGCTAGGCAATGCCAACAACACAGTAGTTAAGTCCAGTTAAAGATTAGCTATAATTTCTCTTTATTATGAAAGTCTTCCATGGAGCTAAAGGAGTTTTAAAGGCAGGTAGGGCCATGTTTTCAGAATGTGCTATTCACAGGATACTCTAGATATAACTCTGTTTAGGAGTGGGGGAAAAAAGTAAGCTGCACTTCCTCTGGTAATGTATTTGAATGTACCTCTTCATTTCTGATGTGGGTACTAGGACTATTCTGGGTCCCAAATTTTCTGTTCCATGTCAAGAATGTCATAACACCAAAAAATAAAATACACAGCAAGCACAGCTAAATTATGTAATCTTCAATTGTGCTAGCAAGATTTGCTATATAAATTACATCTCTAGTTAAAAAAATACACAGAAAAATGCAATTACTTGTTCAAAATATTAAAGTTAGGGGCGCCTGGGTGGCTCAGTTAGTTAAGCATCTGCCTTTGGCTCAAGTCATGATCCCAAGGTCCTGAGTCATTGGGCTCCCTGCTCGGCAGAAAGCCTGCTTCTGCCTCTCCCTGTGCTTGCCACTCCCCCTACTTGTGCTCTCTCTGTCAAATAAATAAATAAAATCTTTAAAAATATATTAAAATTAGATTTTTTTTTTAAATTTTGTTTATATATTCATGAGAGACACAGAGAGAGAGAGGCAGAGACATAGGCAGAGGCAGAAGCAGGCCCCATGCAGCAAGGCCAACATGGGACTTGATCCCGGGTCTCCAGGATCATACCCCGGGCTGAAGGCAGTGCCAAACTGCTGGGCCATTGGGGCTGCCCTAAAGTTAGATCTTTAACTAGAACATTGCCTTAAAAATTCAAGAGGATATTTTATTTTGAAATCAATGTATGCTGTAGATATGTATACTTGGACTTTTTTCAATAAAAATAAATTTTTGGTTTTTCAGAATTTTTTTCAAATACTATATCATTTTAATTCTACAACTTAGGAAAAAATTAGTGGGAATATATTCACAGATACATGAAAAATGTCCTTGTAACATTATTTTTTTATTTCTATGGGAATTCAGTGAGACAGTTTCTGAATCCTTAATAAAAACTCATTTTTAAGTTATTTACTCCAAATCTCCTAAAATTCAGAATTGAGTAAAAATGACCACATGACTGAAATTTCAAAATGTGTCCCTACAATATAAGCAAAATAAGATACTGGGATAAAGGCCACATTTGGAGAAGCACAAAAGAGTAAATATCCAAAAGTGACATATGAAGTTACACTATGTCTCACTGTAATATAATTACATTTCCATTAATGTTACATTGTTCCTGAAGAGAAAAATAAGTCTGGATTGCCTTCTTTATTATATTAGTATGGATGATTTAGATAGCTAGAGAGAGATCCCTCTTGCTTATTGTACTGATGTTAAAATTTTTTCTACTATTGACTAATTATTAATTTATAGACCCAAGAATTTAAAGTGAACCTACAATTAGGCAGCATTCCACCTAAAAAAAAAAAGTGCAATGGGTGATGTTCACTCAACAAATATTACCTGAGTTTTACCATAGAACTTATTTCTTCTTTTACTTGAAACTTATTTTGCTTCTTAAATATTTTCATGGACCACTGGGAGAAAATCCTATTTTATTTTGTTTTTTAAATTAAAGTATAGCTGGGGGATCTGGGTGGCACAGTCAGTTAAGCATCTGACTCAGTTTTGGCTCAGGTCAAAGCCCCTGAGGTGGAGCCCCACAGCGTGGAGACTGCTTGAGATTCTCTCTCCCTCTCTCCTCCTCCTTCTCATGTGCATGCACTCTCTCTCCTGTTCTCTCTCTCTCTCTCCCCCACCCTTCAAATAAACAAATCTTTAAAAAATAAAAATTATAGTTGACACAGAGTGTTACATTAGTTTCAGATGTACAACATGGTGATTCCTATTGGTGTTTTGATGGGAACTACATTATATCTGTACATTGCTTTGGGTAGTATAGACATTTTCACAATATTTGTTCTTCCAATCCATGAGCATCTTTCCATTTGTTTGTGTCATCTTCAATGTCTTTCATCAATTTTATAGTCTTCAGAGTACAGATCTTTCATCTCTTTGGTTAAGTTTATTCCTAAGTATTTTATTATTTTTGGTGCAACTTTTTTTTTTGTCTGAATGCTGTGCCTAAGGACTTCCAGTACTATGTTGAATAAAAGTGGTTAAGAGTGGATACCCTTGTCTTGTTCCTGATATTTAAAAAAGCTCTCAATTTTTCATCTTCAAGTATGATGTTAGCTGTGCGTTTTTCATATATGGCCTAAAAAAATCTTATTTTAAAATCCTGTAAAAATTACAGGGTGGCCCCGGGTGGCACAGTGGTTTAGCACCTGCCTCCAGCCCAGGGCCTGATCCTGGAGACCCAATATCGAGTCCTGCATTGGGCTCCCTGCATGGAACCTGCTTCTCCCTCTGCCTGTGTCTCTACCTCTCTCTGTGTGTCTCTCATGAATAAATAAATAAATATTTTTAAAAATAAATAAATAAAATAAAATAAAATCCTGTAAAAATTAAATATTATGAGAATGGATTTTTTTTTATGGTAGGATCTCAAAGTATACCTAGTCATGAAAAATCACACACACAAAAAAAGAAAAGAACAGTACAGTACAAGAGGAAACAAGGAGGCCAAAATCCAGAGGTTAGTTATTAAGTTATACTTTGTAATCAGTAATATAGATGGCCAGAGACAGGGAACCTCTCTTACCCTGTTGGTTCTCTTATTAAATATTAGCACCCTCCTCCTCTAGATGTTAGAGATACATCAGAGAACAAGATCCTGGTCTTTGTAGATTTTACATCCTAGTAGGGAAAACAAATAATAAACACCAACAAATAAATTGTTTGTTTATAAGAGGATGAGTGTTGTGAAAAAAGGAAAAAGGAGGGAAAGGTAAGGGACACAGATTAGTGGAATAGAGAGGTAAGTAACCTTACATAGGGTGGTCCAGGTAGTTCTAAAGAACTGACACTGAGCAGAGACCCAAAGCAGCCAAAGAGCCTCCAGGCTTTCTGGAGAGGATTCCTCAAACTTAGCCCTAAGGAGAGGTGCCTGGCTCCTTTAAGGAGCAATTAGGAGGGCTGGGACAGAGAAGGCAAGCCTGGAGGGAAAAGAGCCAAGGGAAAAATGGAGGGGAAATGGGTCAGACCAGAAGGGGTGGTCGAGGAGGAATGGGGGACAGACATTCAGGGCCTTGCAACCCTAGTAAAGACTTAGGCTTTTATCCTGGAAAAATTAGGGAGCCATTGGAGACTTGCACACAGAAAGACATGATCTCAATTTTTAAATGATTGTTCTGCACTTAATAATCCTATCTCTTAAAAAAAAAATCTTATCTCTTAGGCAGGTGATTTAACAGTTTCCTCATATGTCAAATGAGCCTAACATTTCCAAACTGGCAATATTCTATTTTAAATTACAATTTGTATTCTATTTTAAATTTCGATTTGTATCAACCACCTCACATCCAAGGACTGAGTGAATTACAGCTATCGTTAATAAAATAAAGAGCCCATGCCTCCGGGCTACAAAGGCCCCAAGGCAAAGGCCCTGAACTCATCCATCTCTGAACACAAAGTTGAGAGACTGGAGCCATCATGACCTCTCAGCTGACAACTTCTTTGGTGACAACACTTGTCTCTCAATTTAGGGAGATGATTCACCAAGTAAACAAGAACACAGTGAAAAGCCGTCTACCCAACCACCAAGTTTTAAAATCCTAAATCCAGATATTATTCAACAGGGACTACTGTCATGGAGCCGGGGGAAATATTTTGTGAAGCAAACATTCATTGAGTGTCTTCTCTGCACCACGGAGTATTTTAGCAGACATACATGGATGAGAAGATACATCATGGTAGCCAGATACATAAATGAAATACATGGTCCCTGCCCTCACAGAGTTTACTATCTAGCAAAAAAAGGGGCTTGTAAACAACTGAGTATAATCCTATGTAGTAACAGTCTTGGAGATATGTGTTCACAGTAAAGAAAGACACGGCTGAGTCAGTGCCGGGGATCAGGCTGCATTTCATGGAGGTGGTAAACTCTTGAAGGGCTTGTAATTGCAGAGCTGGATCTGAGACTCTCAGCTTTGTCATGCTTCCCTCTATAGCTCATCCTCTTTGCTTTAGATAACTCAAAATATGAGTAATTGCTAAACTTCAAAATAAAATTCTAGTTTTCAAAATGGCACAAAACTTAACATGCGTGCTGAAATGTAAATGGTTTGTCCTAAATATTCTGATGTTCTCCCTGCGGGAAGAAGGCCACCTTGCTTTTGTGGTGTCCTACACGTAATATAATCTATCAACTGCAAAACTCAACAGAGGTTGAGTTGCTAATCACCCTCCCCCAACCCAAGAAAAGGAGAGGAGAGTGGATGGGGGTTGTAGACAGTACCTCGAGAAACTTTTAGGAGCTGGAGCATGGAATGGAAAGACTATTATGAGGTGAGGTTGAACAAGGACCTCTGAGCTGTGCAAATAAAGTTCCCCTGGCATTGCAACCAGAGATGTCCAACTTGCAATCTGGGTTGACAAATTGACTTTGACATTAAACATCAGATAATGCAGAGGAAAAGAGAGTGGAAGGGAATAGGCCAAAATTTAATAGCATTTCCCTTAGTGTTAAAACTCTAAACATACTCTTCTCCTTCTTTATGATGTAATTGAAAAGTCAAAGTTTCTATAGTGAGGATATACTACTATTATAATGCGAGAAAAACAAACTTAAAAAAGTATTTGAAAAGAAAAAAAAACTAAAAAAAAATGTATATTATCAGTAGTATTTTTCTAGGTTCCTTATTAGTACCTTGAGAACCCAGTACATCTTGTTGATGACTTAGCAGCATCTGACAGAGAACAGTAAAGAAGGCCCTAGCCAAGGACATAGCAAAATGAAATCACACTCTACAGCAGGGCCCAAGCAGTTATTCTAAACTCTAGCTGGATTAAAGGAATTGCCTTTGGACTAGCACATGGCTAAAATGGAATCTCTAATTTTAGGATGATATTTAAGGTGTTGGGAAATGTTCATGGGGAAAGGTAATTGAAATACAACCAGCCACAGAAGGAAGGAACCCTTGGAAAATAAATTATAATTCATAACATAAAGTAATAAATTAGCTATCATCACCATGAATAGTGACCATTTTAAGTGTGTGCCCTATAGCATAATGGAAATAGAATCATAATATGCTTCATTTAAATTCCCAAAATAAAAATATATTGTGAACTTCTAGCCCTCACACTTTTACTGTAAGAATTACATTGTAATAGTGGTTTCCTTTAAGTTCGGGAACTTGGGAAGATTTTTTTCCTTCACTCTCGTTGTTTTTATATTTTCTAAATACTCTATTTCAAAAAGCATATAATTTTTTTGTGATAGAAAAACATCTTTAGGGATCCTGGGTGGCTCAGTGGTTCAGTATGTGCCTTCAGCCCAGGGTGTGATCCCAGGGTCCTTGGATTGAGTCCCGCATAGGGTTTCCCGCATTCTCCCTCTGCCTTTGTCTCTGCCTCTCTCTCTCTGTGTCCCTCATGAATAAATAAATAAAATCTTAAAAAAATAGAAAGAAAGAAAAACATCTTTAAATTTCTTATGAAATTTCAAAAGTAATACAAATCATTTATAATTTCAAACCCAGTACAGCTAATTTTATTTTTATATATTCTGTTCTAGCTGGTTTTCTTTTTTATATATTATCATACATAGTTATAATCAACATGAATATTTATTTCACATTTTAATCTTACTGAACATTTAAAAATAAATACTTTCTTATTATTATATACTACTCATAATTATCTTTTTTATAGCTGTGTAGTACACCATTATGGTCAAATACTGTAATTTACCATAATTTATAGTTTCCTACTTTGAGACATTGAAATTTCTACAACTATTTCTCTACAATGGGCAATAATGCAGTTAACATTATTGCATTAAGCTGCCTTTATTTCCTTTTTTAAATTATTTTCCCAAGAAAATTTCTCTGATATAAAGTTATAAGATTGCTGATTATAAAATTTTGTCCAATTTACATTGTCACTAGCAATGTCAGAGTATACCAGATTTATCTCAATTTTGTTAATATTAACTATTATTATTTTGCTAATTAAATTGATTTAAGTCCATACTTTCACATAACTTTATATTTTTTTATTCTAGTTAAATTAAATAGTTTTTTGTCATTTTTGATACCAGTGGTCTCTTCCGATTTATAGTTTGGATTGTGATCAATTCAAATAAGCTCCTTATGTATTATAAATATTAAGCCTTTGTTATATCCTTCCATTTTCTTCCCAATCAAGCATTTTATTTTGCATTGTAATTTAGTTATTTCAGGTACTAACGTTCTCTGTATTCATGATCAAACTGTCAGCTGTCCCCTTTATAATTTTTTCTACTGACCCAAACATCAGGGCATTATCATTCCTCTGCAGATAGAACAAATGTTTTCTGCTATGTTTTGACAATTTGATTTTATTTTAATCTATGAACATATAAGCTTCTTATGCATAAAAACAGTAGTGACTCCTTTCAAAAAAACGGTGCCAAGGTTTATAAAGAGTGAAGTTGTGAGGGCACCTGGGTGGCTCTGTTCAGCAACTGGTTCTTGAATTCGGCTCAGGTCATGATCTCAGGGTCATGAGATTGAGCCCCAAGTGGGGCTTGATGCTCAGCAGGGAGTCTGCTTGAGTTCTCTGACTCCCCTTCTCCCTCTGCCCCTTCCTCAGCACATGCATTCTCTCTCTCAAATAAATAAATAAAATATATTTTTTCAAAGAGTGGGCTTTCAGATGACTGAGAATCAAAGCAAGAAGTGGGATTCTGAAAGCTCAGTAAAATGAACTCTTGCTCCCAGGGCAGCCCAGGTGCCTCAGCGGTTTAGCACCGCCATTAGCCTAGGGCATGATCCTGGAGACCCAGGATTGAGTCCCACATTGGGGTTCCCTGCACGGAGCCTGCTTCTCCCTCTGCCTGGGTCTCTGTGCCTCTGTGTGTGTGTGTGTGTCTCTCATGAATAAATAAATAAAATCTTTAAAAAAAAAAAAAAGAATTATTGCTCCCATATTACCAATTTGTCAAGGGCTATTTTTAATTTAATTTTTTTGTTTTTCTATGATGCAATCATTTCCTCTTAATCTTGTGGAGAACCTGTATTGTCTCAAATTGTTCCCATGCAAAATATACTAGTGGTGTCAGGGGAAACATGGAGAATTAGTCCAAAACCAATGGAAGATTAGTCAAACACACTCTTCAGCTCTGGCTGAGAGAAATAATGGAATATCCTTTTTCGGCCAAGGTCCAGCCCTCAGTTTCCTCATGTTATTGGTCCTGAAGGCTTTCTTTGTATTGAGGGCTTTTTTTTTTTTTTTTTAACACTCCTAAGCTGATTCTAACATGCAGGCAAAGTAGAAAACCACTGTAATCATTTCGTCAAAAAATAGAAAAAGAAATCTAATCTATAAGAGGAGATAATCAAGAGAAAGAACTAGAAACCACTTCTTTTCTCATAACTACCTGAATCTTAATGGCAGAATTTCATAGTGGGAACAGAAAAACGGTCTTTGGATATAGCAGAAGATTCCAGAATGTTCTTTACTTCTTTTCTCTTCATCATCTAAGGCTCATATAGTCTTTTCCAAACTCTGTGAAATATATTTTCCAAAACGTAGGAGAACAAAATATTTGAAAGCAAATTTTGAACACTGCTAATTAAAAGAAAACAGGAGAGGGTTGAGAGTGATAAAGGGTTGTATTTTAAACTTCTTTTTTCTCCAGGCACAGATCTTGCACTGGGGCAGGCTCACCACCTGGGAGGATTGTTTACAGAGAGCAGAACTTTGGGGAGCATCTCACTCTATTGGCATCTTGCTTTTCATTATTAGGTTTTGTGCAGACCAATGCTCACATGACCTTAGACACCCATAACCTACATCTCCCAAAATGCAAGGGCAGAGGGGTAGATGTGTGGTTGGAGAGCAGAGAGCCAATGTTGGCTGAAAATGTAGCCCCACCCAGGTGCCTTAAAATTCATTAAGGGTTTTAAGCCTCTAGGAATCATGTGGAAAACATGTAACGTGCTATTAACTTCCCGGGAAAGAAAATAGACATCTCAAGATAGTTATGAAGGAGAAAGACTGCATTTTCCCCATTTTTGTGGCTTTGAAATAAGGAGAAAAAATTCCTAACTAAGCCCTTGCATTAATATATGCTAGCAAAGATATAGTTCTTATTCATTTGTTCTGACCAAACCTACAAAAAGTATTTTTTAAGACTAAGAATTTATGTCTTGAACAATCAAGTTATTGATGGTATAATAGTATTCCACAATAAGGTACATTTGGATACGATGCAGTTGGTGACTGACTCCTATCTTCTTCCAGCCTGTTCCTAAACAGAATGGCTAGGCTGGGGCTCTTATTGGGGTACAGAACAGGAGCGAGGTAGAGCAGCATCAGGCTGGAAGGAGATAATTTTGGAAGTTCCCAGTTTCATTTACAGTCAGAGTGAACATTATGGTTCTATTATCTTTACATCTGTGCTTAATGTGATAGCACACACTTGCTGATAAAGTTTTCCATTAACCTCATAATGAAAGGATCCTATATTTTTTGTTGTTTACTTATTTTGGACACACATAATTGTGTTATGGTTGATTGTATGGTATTTTCAAGTAGATAAGTCTTAGGTACAGGCATTGCAGGATCCACCTTCCTGGTAGCCTCTCCAGTGTTCCCCAGTTTTCTGAAATAAAAAATGGGACTATATTAGAAGTGCCTCTCACTAGAGTTCAGATGAGGGAAAGCAGTCACATGCCTCTTTTTTGAAAGGCAGCATAAAATACTTTTGCAAAGGGGGTACCTGGATGACATAGTCAAGTGTCTGACTTTTGATTTAGGTTCAGGTCATGATCTCAAGGTCATGGGATCGAGCCCCATGTCAGGCATGTGCTCAGTGTGGAATCTGCTTCAGATTCTCTCTCCTTCTTCCTCTGCCCCTCCCCCATGCTCTCACTCTCTTTCTCTCTCTCTCTCTAAAATAAACAAATCTTTAAAACAATGCTTCTGTAAATCCTGTACCAGGAATTCAGGTAAGTGTGTTACCTGATATTTCCTTTAAGGAGCTAACATTTGGGTATCGCAGAGGGTTCCATAATGGCACCTGGTGACCATCCAACCTATATGTGAGCCCTCTACATCTCTCACCCCACACACACCCTTCCTGCAACCCCAGGGTAGGTGTATTCCTAAGTCTCCTTTAGCGTATGCACTGGCTTAGCACATGGCCATGGTAAGCACGCTCCCCTGAATACAATTCTCACTCAGTGTTTGGGGTCACTTCACCTGAGACCATGAGAGCCAGTTACACACAGCCACATGGATGCAAATGTAATGCAAGAGAAGGGAATCCAAATGGCAATAAGAGAGAAGAAAGACAAATCTGGAAGGAGGCAGAAGGGAGACTCAAAGTCAGGCAGCGTTGAACAGTGTAGCTCCAAAACCCAACTGCCTAGATTTAAATTCTGGTTCTATCACTTATTCTTCATTTGTACTTGAGCAAGTTTCTTAACTTTCTGTGCCTTACTTTCATAATCTGTAAAATAGGGGATAATCATGCATACCTCTTGTGGGGGCTTGAAGCAATTAACATTCTTGGCACATAATTATATTTCCCTCAAAGCACTTACTACTATTATTATCATCATCATTACTGTCCTTGAGTGAAGGTTTGGAAACAATGAAGAAAAAATTTCCCCATTGTGTTAGTTTCCTAGGGATGCCATAACAAATGACCACACACTGGGTATCTTGAAACAACAGAAATTTATTCTCTCACAGTTCAAGAAATCAGGGTGACTGAAATCAGGGTTGGTTCCTTCAGGAGTCTTGGAGGAAGAAACCATGCTATGTCTCTCTTAGCTTCTGGTGGTTGCACAAAATTCTTGGTGTTCTTGACCTATAGATGCATCAGTCCAGCCTCTGCTTCCATCTTCGCTTTGTTCCTGTACCTTCTCCTTTTCTTATAAGGACACTTCCATTGGATTTAGGGCCCACCCTAATCCAGTGTGATCTCATCTTGAATCTTACCTTCATTATATCTGTAAAGACCCTTATTCCAAATAAAGTATATTCTAATATTCCAAGTGGACGTGAATTTGAGGGCCATACTATGCAGCCTACTATACCAACTGAGAGCAGGTTAGAATTGAATCAGAGGAAGAAATTGCAAACAGTCCCTAGAAGAATGTCATCTAACTTTGAGCCTGTTATGCACTCAAAGGGCCGGGTTGTGTAGGTGGTCAATCGAATGAAATGGGCCAGCTACCCTCAAGCTCATCCCTGAGTCAAACCAAGTGTCAGATAGAGTTAATATGTGTACTCTCATTTAAACTTTGGCAAGCTTCTCTGGAGAGAAGTTAGAAGCTGGGATAGGCTGCACTGACAAGGCAGCACACGCAGGGAGCTCTTTCCCCTGCTCTTCCCTGACACATTGCATGCCACTGCTGAGCCCACGCTGGAACCTTGAATGCATCCTAACACTGGGGGATGCAATGTAAAGAGCCTCGGGGAACTGGATTTTAGTAACATGCTCTGCAACTCACTCGCTCCACTGACCACTTTGTGGCCTAAGGTAAGATACTAACCTTCTCTGAGCCTCCATCTTGGCTTCAAAAAAAAACAGGTATAATATCACCACTAACTTGTAGAGTGGCTCTAAGTAAGAAGACTAACATTTGCAGAAGCTTCCCTTCAGTGCCTGGCATGAATTTCAAAGAGTAGTTGCTGTTATCTTCATTATTGTGAGGTGGTAGCTCTGTCTCTTCCTCTTACTAGGTTGAGGATAAGAAGGACCAAAAGGACCATAAAGCAGGGCTGTGAGGACCCATCTACATCTCTCCTCATGCCAATCCTTCCAGTCTGGCCGCTCAGTAAACTGAGCAATGACACAGTAAATAGCTTCACTCAATGATACACCAGCTGCAGTCCAAATATAAGCACTGCTTCAGTGAATGGGCTTCTAATAGCCTTTCAGGATTTTGAACCCAACCCAGACAACTCATGGCAAATTCTCTTCTTTTCATGACTTAGGAAATGAACACTGCACAGACCAAAGGCAGCAGAAAGCAGTATTAGTGCTTTAGTGTATCTCAACTTTAAAGAGGCTTAAATAGGATTTGGAAGCTATGTAACTTGTCTCTCATGAGTGTGTTTTTATTACTTTATTTACTTGATTACCAAGGTAATACATGTTCATTGTAGTAATTTTAGAAAATATAGCCAAGGAAAAAGAATAAAATCATTATTAATCCCAGATAGATATATAGATTGTTAAAAAATAATAATTTGTGACATTTCTCAGTCATTGGCCTTCAACGTCATTTTTAACAGCTTCCTAATATTCCGTTATATAAACATACCAATATTTATTTAACCCACTCACCCATTCCAGAATTTTTTACTTGTTTTCAATATCCTATTTCCAAAAACAAAGCTGCAATGACATGAGTTTATTCTTTATGAATTTTATAAATCTTTATTAATTTGGTATTTATTATAACCCTTCCCCCCTTTTCTAAACTTTGCAATCAACCCGAAAATTAATTTGCTCCATTTATTAGAAACTGATTTTATTTTCCAGTCTGAAAATCTCCTCAGCTTTGGCTGTATTATCTTAAGCAATCTCTCTTCTGAGCTGCCTGTGCCCAGTAACTGATAAGTAGTCAGTGTTCTTGGACATGGCTGCTTACACACTTGTTTGGGGCATGGGGCTAATGGGGTCAATGTCATGGGCTTCAAGCTCTATATTTACAGGCCAGTTAGTTAAGTATCCAAAGACTGTTTGCCTAACTCAAAACAGCTGTTATTTAAATGCTGGCAGTTAGTTTCAAAAGAACTGGGCAAAAGAGCATGGGTGGATCAACACAAATCCATCACCACTACTGGAAAGACAGTGTGTCAACAGCTCCATCTTCCCCATGGAAAACAGCTCAGAAAGGTATTTGTGTCAAATCACATAAAATTAATAAGGTTGTAGAAAACAGGAGAAGGAACAATATTGAGAAAAACAACTGGCTGACCTTATACATCTCTTGATTTATAAGCTTAGTCTCTGAGATCCCCCCTATTCCAATGTGAGACTGATTCAGCAAACATGTGTTAAGTTGCTGGTAGTGGTATTATATAACTGGCAATTTTCTCTTGCAGCTGACACAGCGCTTGGCACTGATGATGTATATGATGAGAAGGGATGCCAGTGTGATGTATCAGTAGAAGACCTCACCCCACCACTTAAAACTGTCATTCGGGCTATCAGGTTAGTGGAAAACCTTTGACAAAATGAGTCAGAGACCTACCTCTGATTATTTGAATTACTATATTGCTAAGTTATTTTTCTTACAGGTAAACTTCCTGAAATAATTAGTTTCTCTGCTTCTATTCATTCACATGCCTATTAAATTCTGAAATAGGGAACCCTTGGTGGCGCAGCGGTTTAGCGCCTGCCTTTTGCCCGGGGCACGATCCTGGAGACCCGGAATCGAGTCCTACGTTGGGCTCCCGGTGCGTGGAGCCTGCTTCTCCCTCTGCCTGTTTCTCTGCCTCTCTCTTTCTTTCTCTCTCTCTCTCTCCCTCTCTCTCTCTCTCTCTCTCTCTCTCTGTGACTATAATAAATAAATAAATAATAAATTCTGAAATATATTTTCTTAATACAAAACTCTACTGTGTTTGGCCCAAAGTGTGTTATAAAAGGAGGCAGGATTTGAAATGGCAGGCCATGCCAGCGAGATTCCATGAGAATTGGCTTGTCCTGAGAATTTGTGGCTTTCAAGACATTTCATGTATAGATGCAATTGGATTTTTTTAATTATTTTTATGATTTGATGCTCTGCTCCATGTTCTGTTTCTTTTATCAAAGAAAAATTCCACTGGGTTATTTCAAAACAGGTTCAGTTCTAAAAAGGGGAAACCTAAAGTCCTCTGCAGTGACTTGTTCCTTTCTGGCTGAAATGTAATGTTAAATGGTGATCCTTTGTTTTATTTAAATCCCAGTTAGTTATCATACAGGGTAATATTAGTTTCAGGTGTACAATATAGTGATTCAGCATGTCCATACAACACCTGGTGCTCATCACAAGTGCCCACCTTAATCCCCATCACCTATTCCACCCATCCCCTTACCCACCTCCCCTCTAGTAACCATCATTGTGTTCTCTCTCTATAGTTAAGAGTCTGTTTCTTGGTTTGCCTCTATTTTTCCTACGATCATTTGTTTTGTTTCTTAAGTTCCATTTATGAGTGAAATCATTTGGTATTTGTCTTCCCCTGACTGACTTATTTCACTTAGCATAATACTCTCTAGCTCCATCCACGTCGTTGCAAATGGCCAAGATTTCATTCTTTTTATGCTGAGTAACATTCCACTGTAGGCAGGTAGATAGATAGATAGATAGATAGATAGATAGATAGATAGATACCACCTCTTATTTTTTTTCTCAGATTTCGAGTTAGGGTTAGGATTAGGCTTAGGCTTAGGGTGTATGTCTGGTATCCTGCATTTCAGAGATCTCTCCAGAGGGTTATTTATAGTTAAGGGTTAGGGGTTAGAGTTTGGGAGTAGGGTTAGGATTCGGGTTGGGGTTAGGGTTAGGTTATGCGCCCAGCCTCCTGCAGTTTAGAGATCTCTCCAGAGAATAAAACCCCAGACTTCTGCTGGAATGAGAATACAATTGGCAGCCATCCACCGAGATGAGGCAAGGAGGGCATTTGGGGCTCTAAATACTCTTTAAATAGATATTCAATTTAAAAGCTGATGTTAATATGTTTCCTCTTCCAATGGCAAAATCTAAAAGAGTACCCAAAGCAACTTACATTTGCATCTCCATGATCCACTCCCTCCAAAATTTAGGATCTGGACTAAATAAACTGCTGCAAGCTCAGCCTGCCTAGTTTAATCCCTTTGGGAGAATTTTAATCTGTCAGTGAACTCCAAGTGACTTTATTTGCAAAGAAATACCTCTGATCTTTTTGGCTGTCTCTACTCTTACCAAAAAGCTGGAAGAAAACTTAAAATATCCAACCCAACTTAGCTATCCAGATACTTAGTCTAATTTCTGAGATCAGCATGACTGATTATTTACTTCTATTTTTAGTTGGTCATTTTGTATCATTAGACATTGCTTTACTTGATGTTTGGGAATCACCGGGAAAGCAGGAATTAATTATAAAGATTTTGATAAATGTTTGTTAAGGCAAAGAAAATCATGGTTAGTAAAAATGCGTACCCAAGAAGATACTTAAACCTTATCTGTAATGACAACCAAAAAAGAAGTGAAGTGGAACCCAGTTACTTCCCAATAGAACCCTTGAGCAACAAACCCTATGAGTGAAGGACCATACCTTCTTATGTGTCCTGGACCATCCCAGATTATGCCTCTTGTCTCATCATAATTGTTCATTGTTGATACTACCTGTTTTTCTCAAAGTATCCCAGTTTAGACAGTTGGCTTGATCAACCAAGCCCTGGGGAGCCTAGAAGCCTTAGGTAATATTTAAGCCCAGAAAACCCAAGGATTTGTAGTAAAATGATGTTTGAAGCCTTCAGTTACAGAAAGGATCTAGAACTGCATTATATTATGGCCAGCAGCCACATGAGGCTAGTTAAATTTGAATTAGTTTAAATTAAATTTAACTTAAAATCCAGTTCATCAAAGGCACTACCCACATTTAACATGCTCAATAGCCACTAGTGTCAACTGTACTGGGCACAGAAGATATAGTGCATTTGCATCATTGCAGAAAGTTCTATTGGACATTGCTGGTCAAGAAGTCACCTTGAAATTCTTTATATTCATTCATTATATCCCACAAAGACCCTAAAGCAAAGTTGGGGCAATTCATCCACAGATTGGTCCGACTTGCAACAAGTACCATAAAGTCTTATCTAATGGGAACAGATTAGGTTTCCTAAAAGTCATACTTAACCCAATTTGTTCATTTCCCAAGACTTTCTGAAGCTTTCTGCTTTTGCCTCGCAACCTATAAAAAGAATTGTGAGCCGCAAGAAAGAAAATGAAATAGGTTTATGCTGCTAGCTAAGCACTTTAGCGGAAGCTTAAGATTTACTTTTATACCATCCTCTTGAAACTTGCCTGACTTTTGTAAAGTCCTTTGCAGAATTCCCTTGCTTTTCAGAATTATTTCACGGTTCTTACTTTTAAAGGGCTTTATTATTTACATGTATGTTCTTTTTGTGAATCTCTGAAGCTTTTTGCTTGCTCCTTTGTGACACTGGAGGGGGATGTTTTCCTCCCCCATATCTTTATTCTACTTAGTGGGTTTTTTAAACATCACTTCTAAGTTCCCCTTAAATTTGTGAATTCTCTAAAAACACAAGAGCTACACTCAATAGTTAATAACTTAATTGGAAATCTTTGACTCTTGATACTACTTAATTTCTAAAAATACATGATTAGAAGACCAACCAATACAACTGGCAGTTCTGAAAAGGAGTTTGCTTGTATAAATCCCTAAATCTTATGCAAAAGTGTCCTTTTCTTGAGTTCAGTTAAATAAATAAGCTGTATAGCAGGTGGCAAGAATGTCCCTTGCCAGACATACCCATTTCTAACAGCTCACCGAAAGTGGTATTTTATATATATGTGTGTATATATATATAACATATATATATATATGTTACCGACTGCAAGCGTGAACCATCTATTATTCATCTCTAAAACAGCAACTTGGTTTGGGCATTTTCCTTGTTATTTTTTGGTCGTTTGCTCACTTAATATGAATAGTTGACTATGCCTTTTGTCCTCCAGTAGTTCTTACAGTAATAATAATAGTCTCCTAAAAGCCAAATTAAAAATTAAGATGTCTAACAGAAAATAATCATTCCACTGCAAAGATGACAGCATGGAAAACAAAACCACTGCATCCTCAGAGAGCAAAATTGATGTTCTTATTTGGGTTATTAATATTTATTAAGCATCTACCATTTTCTAATTTCTAGTTGTTTTTGAGAGTAAAAATTATCTGAGATGACTAAGGCCACTGTCTGAACTTGCCTGGATTATGTTACCCAAAAGCACTTTGAGACCTTTTTTTCTTTTTAATAACTGACATCACTTTTTATAGTAATGAACAACAGCTATTCTTAGACATTTCCAAAATATGTCTTAAAAGTCAGAGGAATACTTAGTTTTGTATAATTTCTCCAGGATTATCACAGATCATTCTCAAAATATTATTTAGTGGGAGTACACAAAGTTGCTGGAAATGTGTTTTAAACTCATTTCTGGGAGTGAAGATGGTACTTATTTTTAACAAAAGTTCTGTATCTTGTTAATTATTTAATACAAACAACGTTAAATTTCTTTTCATTCACTCATAGAAATTAGTTTCTAAATAGAAAGATGAGGAGGTCCACGGTGGCTCCATCGGTTAAGCATCTGCCTTCTGCTCAGGCCATGATCCTAGGGTCTTGGGAAGGAGCCTTCTGACTCCCTGCTGAGCAGGGAGTCTTCTTCTACCCAACCATGAGGCAATGTCCCAGGTAGACTTCTCCCCCTCCACTTCCTTGTGCTCCTGTGCACGTGCTCTCTCTCACTCTCTCTCCTCCAAATAAATAAATAAAATCTTTTAAAAATAAATAAATAGAAGCATGATATTAGCAGGGAAGTAAACAGATTGACAAGCAAATTGATAAACTCTTGAACATTCTACACACTCACATTTCATCGTATCATGATGTATTCATTTGCTAGGGCCACCACAACAAAATACCACAGACGATATGGTTTAAACAATAGAAATTTACTTTCTCACAGTTCTGGAGCCTGGAAGTCCAAGATCAAGGTGTCAATTGGGTTATTTCTTCTCAGGCTTCTCTCTTTGGCTTGCAGATAGCCACTTTCTCACTGTGTCCTCACACAGTCTTTCCTTTATGCTCTCACATATCTGTGTCCAAATCTCCTCTTCTTATATTGACACCATTATAAGAATGGCATCTTCTAATAGCCCTACCCTAATGGTCTTATTTCAACTTAATCACTTCTTTTAAACCCTTGCCTCCAAATACAGTTACAATCTGAGGTGCTGGGGCTAGGGCTTATATGAACTTTGAGGGTACACAAATCAAATAACACATGGCAAGATACTAGTTTTCCTGTCACTGTTTAAAAATATTTTCTCAGGCACAGTATCAAAATTTTCAAATTAAAAATAAACCCATCAATTACTTCAGATATGTTCCCTCAGAATAACAAACATCTGGATATTTGGGAATATCTAAAGAGGTTGGCTGTTACCTTTCAAGCTTGTACTTGGCACTGTGTAAATACTACATAAGTGAGAATCTTGCACAGTATTTCTCACAAAAATTAACATAAAATTATTAATTCAAAATAATAAGTAATATAAATAATACATAAATTTTAAAAGTTATATCCAAGTCTATATTTATAAGAGTTTCAACATAATAATTTTTATAATAATTTTTTATTTGAGTATAGTTGACACACAATGCTACATTATTTTTAGGTGCATGATATAGTGATTCAACTCCTCTGAACATTATGCTGTGCTCACCCCAACTGTTGCTACCATCTGACACCATATAACACTATTACAGTATATTGACTATATTCTCCATACTTTGTATTTATTCACATGACTTACTCATTCCATAACTGGAAGCCATACTCCCATTCCTCTTCACTCTTTTAGCCCAGCCTCTCACTCCACTTAACTCTAGCAACCATCAATTTTGCTCTGTATTTATAGAGGTGATTCTGCTTTTTGTTTGTTTATTCATTTGTTCCATTTTTTAGATTCCATATATGAGTGAAATCATATCGTATTTGCCTTTCTCAGTCTGACTTATTTCACTTAACACTGTACCTTCTAAGTTCATTTATGTGTCACAAATAGCAAGATATTATCCCTTTCATGGCTGCATAATATTCCATTGTGTATTGGAACATATATACCACATCTTCTTTATCTATTTGTCTATGGATGGACACATGGTTTACTTCCATATTTTGGCTATTATGAATAACGCTGCAATAAACATAGAGGTTCATATAGCTCTTCAAATTACTGTTTTATTTTCTTTGGATAAATAACCAGTAGTAAAGTTGCTAGATCGTATGGTATTTCAAACTTTTTGAGAAACATCCATACTATCTTTCTCAGTGGCTGCACCAATTTACATTTCCACCAAGAGTGCACAAGTGTTCCTTTTTGTTCACATCCTCATCAACTTATTATTTCTTGTCTTTGTTATTTTAGCTCTCAGAATAATCATCTTTAAAAATAAAAAGAAATGTTTGTATTTGTTTTCCTATACTGAACTAACTAGATAAATTCTTAGATATGCATATCAAGGCATCATAGAAGTACTATGTGAAGAATTTATTAGGCAATTGAAGAATGAGCTCTGTCTTAAAATGATGCAATGCAAACCTTACCTGCCTCTTAGTCACATTTTTTTATAGAATTACTCTATCTAAGATCAAGGCCATTCTTAATGAGATCCTCAACAACTGTTCTCTTGTGAGCTTGTTTTATACAGCTATTTTTGTCAGTTGTCAAGAAATGAATCAGAATATCATACAACCTGTTGTTCTTGTAAAGATAACCAAACAACCCAATGGAGATTACTCATTATTCTGAACAGAAATGACCAAGAAACTGTTGACTGTATCACATACTTAATTTATCTTAATATATCTATGCAGTAATCACATGTATGCTGTGTTTCACATGTTCACAACCTTTTATTTCCCACACCAAACCAGCCTTCTAGTAAATAAAATTAATAAATAAAGTCTGGGATGAAAACTCAAAGAAATCTTCAGTTGAAACTGCAGCCAGGGGTGCCTGGATGGCTCAGTCAGTTAAGCAGTTGCCTTTGGCTCTGGTCATGGTCTTGGGGCCCTGGGATTGAGCCCTGTGTCAGCAATCCCTGCTCGGTAGGGAGCCTGCTTCTCTCTCTGCCCCTCCAGCTTGTACGCTTTCGCTCTCTCTCACTCTCTCTCTCTCTCTCTCAAAAAAAATAATAAATAAATAAAATCTTTATAAAAAAATAATAATAATAAACTGCAGCCAACCATTAGCTAATTCTACTCCCAGCCCCCCACCCTCCTGGGAGCTGCTCAGAGAAGTTATCCAAGAAATGATAGCCTCTGTGCAACCTTGGGCAACCCATGTCACTTCTCTGTGCCTTGTTTCCTTATTAGTGGAATGAGGAGGGCAGTAGTATTGACCTTGTAGGGTGGTGAGGATTAATTGAATTAACATCTGCAGAGCACGTAGAACAGTGCTGGGCACATGATGGGCACTGTATAAATGCTCGTATAGCCTGCAGGTGTCTGGGCTCCTTCCTGCCTTCCCAGCATGCAGCCTGCTCAGGCCAGACCCTCTCCTTTCTGAGCTCCACTGCCTCCCATGGTATGTCATGGAAGAAGAGCGCTTCTTGCTCTCCTCTGAAGGGTGCTCCCAACTTACAAACGTCTGTGGTCTAGCCTGCCTGCACCCCCTTCCCCAGGAAGCACTTCCTATTACCGCCTGAAGCTATGTCCTCACCACCTGTGCTGGGGAATCACTCAGAGTAACGCCACTCAGGGCTGGAAGAGCAATTTTTCTACCCAACCATGAGGCAATGTCCCAGGTAGACTTCTCCCCTCTTCTTCCTCCAGGTGAGCTTGCTGCCTTCCCAGGCACCATCCCAAGAAAAGGACTGTGAAAGGGAGAAGTTACCTCTCCTCTTCCTCCACACCACCACCCCCCCCCCCACCTACACAGAGGCCTGACTATAAACTCTTTAGCTCCTCCCAAAGGATCAATTCATTCACTCTAAAACAAACAAACAAACGTGGAGCTTCTACTCTGCATTAGACACTAGGATGGACATTAATAAGAAAGATGGATCCCTGCTAAGAGTCTGGAAAGGCTACCAGCAAAGTACAGAGTCAGTTATGATGCAGAGCAACAGATCACTAAAATAGTAGAAGTCCAAGATATTTGGACAGACAGAATGTTGTCACTTATGGGGAGGCTGGCATCCAGGAAGGCTTTCTGGAAGAAGGGGATCTGAGGCAGAGATCTGGTGGCTTTGTAAGTACTAGCTAGGTTATTATAAGGGGTGTGAGTTTAGACTGAGGGAACTGCGGTTGCTGAGAACCAGATCTGAAGATAGCATTATAAAGTATATGTGCTGGTACAGGGTGGAGAACATAGGGAGGAGCAGGAGCCATTATAACAAGCAGGAAGGCTCATGGAGGCTAAGTACAGAAATAAATCTGTCAAGACAGTACTTTATTCTAATACTTAGAACAAAGACCAACTGCAAGGAACGAATTGAAAGAGGGACCACTGTTGTTACAATACCTGGATCTGCTGGTGACCAGCCATTCGTGATAAAGAATCGCGAAGAACAGACTTCAGAGCTCTTCAGACATGAGAAAATTATAGGATTTGGATATTTACTGGTTGGAGAAGACAGAGTAAGAGAACAGAAGGAATCAGGATGGTACATCCGGAGGGATGGGAAGGGGGTTGGTCACACGGAGTCTGGCTTGTGGGAAGAGTGTGCATTGTTGCAACTGTTGATTCGCAGGATCACAGCAGGGGCCCAGCAGGCAGGTGGGGCCCTGCACCAGAAGCGCAGGAGAAAAATCTGGAATGGAGACTAACTTGGTAGTCATTGGCACAGACATAGATGCTTTGGGGAAGTGTCACTCCAAGGAAAATGTGGGAGTGAAGACGGTCACCACAGAATTTAAGGCTCATAAAGCTTTAGGGAGCTGCAGACGGAAGAAGGCTCTGGTGAAGACTAACACAGCAGCCAGACTGCCCGGCAACAGGGCAGTGTGTCAGAGGAGGGGCCAGCAGACAGTGCTTCAAGCCCCAGAGCTCTACTGTGTTCAGTGCTGCTAAGAAGTCAAGAAGATAAAGTGTGGGAAGGTCCTTTGGAATTGGCAAAGAGAAGGTGATCAGTGACTTTGGAGAAAAATTCAATAGAGGCAAAAGGATTCGAAGCCAGATGGTAAACAGAACATTTTTCTAAATTATCTACCAGAATCTTTCACTCTAATAAGAACATAGATAAAATGTCAAAAATTTCTTTGCAACTAGCAAAGACTCATCAACTCTTCTCAAATTGTTCCCATCTGATCAGCAAAGAGAAGAACGGTGATGACTTGTCAGAGTTTCTCAGGCAGGTATGCAAATCAGGCCTTGCTATAACCCTGGGTGGGGTGACAAGATTTTCCAGTTTTCTTACTCTTGTTTTCTGCCTATTCTGAAGGGCATATGCGGGACCATTCCCTGAACTGTCCCCTACAATGCATTTTCAACGCTGAATCCTTCCTAAATCTCGCTCTATAACTCAGACAAGAATACTCCACAAATAGAGAAGCAGAGGCACATGTTTGCCGTTGTGGGTTTTTGTTAAATCTACAAGCTGTTTAATCATCACCCGTTCTTAATTTTGCTGATAGCATCTCTGCTATTTTAGCAGAGGTGATGAGTCTTTGTTTGCAAGTCACCGTTAAGACATTCTTGACAGCCAAGTCTATGGCATGTTACAGAGTAAAGGATGCTGCTAAGAAGAACATTTTATGGATCACTTAGCACATATTTTTAAAAACAGCTAATATATTCCCTGGAATATTCTTTTTGTTTATTCCTGTTTTGAAGATAATTGCTTGTGGCCACATTTTGCTCTAAGGCTGCATTAAACTAGTGTTTTCACTGAAGACACACTTTGCAGCATCTAATTTCTAACCTTTTATTTGGTTATAATTTAAACTGAAACTCCTATTCATTGCTATGACTAAAAATATTCAAGAGCAATCAATGTGTATGGGCACTTTATTTATTTACTTCTTCATTTCATACTTTAAAGTTTATGCAGAATTTTAATACTCCTAGGAAAGCAAAATTCCCAAATTTAGTTATCAGATCAGTGCTCACAAAAGCCTAAGAGGAGAGTTAACCATTTGCAGACTGCCTGAACCCAGAAGTTCTTGCTTGCGTTCTACTCTTCTTATGCCCTTAAAAAAAAAAAAAATGTATAGGAGAGCCTACCAAATCTTGAATATAAAGCACAATAATAGCAAGCATTATTACACCCAGTGTGCCAACAGTGTGGCCACAAAACTGGTCCTGATCCATAAGTCAGCCAACTGGGACCCTTCTGGGGTAAGGACATCAGATAGACTGTGTACAAGTGGTGCTAATTTACATGTCTCCATCAAGAACTGAAAGCCAGAAGGTTGGTAAGTGCATCCAGGAACTCCTGGGGCTCCTTTGTCACTGGCTAGTAGCCCAATCTAAGATGAAAGAAAGGTAAACAAGTCTTGGATATATAATTCTATAATTAGTTTTGAAGGGTTTTCAGAGTCTAAATACTGTATACACAAATGCAAATGTGCATTATTGAATCATATTTATGTATTAACAGAGAAGTAACATTAACAAATTATCCAAATAAAGAACACATATGCCTTTAATAGTGACCCAAAAATATCAAGTTCCACAGTCCTAGCTATCTGACAAGTTTGCTCTGTGATCATTATCGTTCCCTGACTAATCTCTGAAAGGCAAAAGAGGGCTACCTTGGGGAAGTTTTGGTAATCTGAAGGCCCTGGATCCCCTTCCAGAATGAGCCCTAGGACCCTTGCTTTTAAGGCAGATAGATGCTCTGTTTCTTGGAGAGAGAAAGAAGTCAGGGGTAGAATTATCCATCCTGGGAAAGGGGGTGGGGGGTTATGGAACGCAAGTCAGTAGAGTAAATCAACCCAAGTAGCCAAAGAAGAGGGGTCAGAGGGAGAATACACATTACACCAAAACAGGATCTGGGAGCATAAGGGACCATTTGTGCAGCTTGGACAAATTTGGTAATATAATCCCCAGAGGTGGGGGCACAGAGGGTAAAAGACTGTCCTCTCCAGAAATTGTTTCCTGTGCTCGCTTCGGCAGCACATATACTAAAAAAAAAAAAAAAGAAAGAAAGAAAGAAAGAAATTGTTTCCTATCACTTACACCAGTCTGGGTTAAACCCTTCTCTTCTGCACTCCCACGAGCCTGAGCTTCCTACCCCTTCCACTCACACACAGTCTGCCCTACCAGACAGCAAGTGCTCAAGCAACAGGGTTTACTTCTTCATCGATGTATCGCCGCATCCCGCACAGAGTCCGGCATGTGGTGGGCAGTCAATAAATGCCTGATAGGTGAATGAAAAAATCCACCAGTGAATTCCTGAGTCCCACGTGGCAGACACGCCTGTGGCATTGCTTAGGGAAGCAGCCACACTGAGCTCATCTAAAGGGCTCCTGGCTCCGGACAAATGACGCTCTTGGATCCTGTCAGAGCTCCTGGCCCCGGTGAGTGCTGCCTTCCACAAGGACTGGAGAGAAGAAGAAACTGGAGACAAATAATCACTAGAGGCTCCTTCAACTCTGCCAGCTTCTTTTCAGCGGAGTCAGTGCTCCTCAGCGCCTAGCACAGAACCCAGCACAGCATGGCAGGCACTCAAGAATAGTTACTGAAAGAATGAATCACCCTGCACCCTGCACCCTGCACTCCCTTTTCCCTTCCAAGGGGGTCCTTTAAAAAAACAAATGGAACTTCTTAACTACTTCTTGCATGAAACCTCACCCCTTGCTCAGGGAAGGAGGTCAGGACACATTCAGGTTCTCATTGGAGGCCTGCCACCTAAGCGCACTGACACTCTGCCTTATGGGTATGACAGGTGTGACAAGAGAAGACTTAGCAAAACGCACGCACCCCATCACTTCTTTGCCTGGCGGCAGGGAGCACGGAGATCATTCTGCTCCTCCCCTTCCCACCTCCATTTCAGAAGCTCTCAACCCGGACTGTACGTTAGAACGACCAGAGGAGTTTCATAAAAATCTCGGGGGCCGCACCCCCGGGTCAGTGAACACGAGGTGGGCCCCGGGCATCCTGGGCGATTAGCGCAGCTCCCGGGAGCGGCGGGGCTTGGGAAGCCCCGGTGTCCCGCAGTCAGTCACGCTGCCGCCTCGGGTCGCGGTCGGCTGAGCCTGGCCGCCCTGCCCGCGCTCCGGCTGCCGGCCGCGCTCCACCATCTGTTCGGTGGCGGCCGCAGTCACCGCCGTGGTCTCCTAATCGCTCCTATCTCTGCATATTCATATGTCATGCCGTTACCCTGATTTAGAGGGCTGGAACAAGACTCTTGCAAGATTTTATAACTCATGGCAGCACAACAAATGCACCTACATTTCCTTATAAGTGCACATGTGTTTGTGTGTATATATAGACATAGTCTACCCAGAGTTTAACTTCGCTTTAGCTATTTCTCCGAGCTCAGAAAATTCTATGAGCAGACTTCTTTCAGTTTCAACAGGAGGTGCCAGCTTATTAGGTTTGTCATGAATCTTTTCCCCCCTCTAGTGGCACTGCGCGGCATGTCAGCGTTGTGTAGGATGTCTCCCACTCCTAGCTAGCCTCTGGGTTCCCTGCAGCATCAGAAGACATGAACTTTAAGAGATTTTCCTCTTCGTTGCTGCATTAATCCCAGTGGTGCAGTTTAAGCTCTTGAAAAAAAAGAAGCCAGTGAGAACCTGACTCCTCGGCCTTTCTTTGGTCTTCCAAAGGACCCTCCAACATATACCAGTAAGAACAGGCCATTCACTTGGCAGCTTTATTGAGAACCTATGTGCCAGGCATGTGTAAGTGAAAAGAGCTTGTATTATATCAAAGCATCTTTTTTGTTGTTGTTATTTTGTGTTAAAATATAAGATCCGGGGCACCTGGGTGGTGCCCAGTCGGTTAAGCATCTGCCTTCCTGCTCAGGTCATGATCCCAGATCCCAGAGTCCTGGGATGGAGCCTCCATGTCAGGTTCCCTGCTCAGCGGGGGAGTCTATGTTGCCCTCTCCCTCTGCTCTTCCACCCCCTTGCTCCTGCTCTCTCTTTTTCAAATAAATATAGTTGTAAATAAATAAATAATAATAAATAAATAACATAAATATGATTTTAATATTAAGACAATTTATTAAGACAACATTGTTATTAAAAGCTCAGCACTGGGGGCAACACGGTTGATGCAGAGGTTTAGCACCGACTTCGGCCCAGGACCTGATCCTGGAGACCTGGGATCGTGTCCCATGTTGGGCTACCTGCATGGAGCCTGCTTCTCCCTCTGCCTGTGTCTCTGCCTCTCTCTCTCTCTCTCTCTCTCTGTGTCTCTCATGAATAAATAAATAAAATCTTAAAAAAAAAAAAAAAAAAGGCAGCTCAGCACTGGCGCCAAACTGGTTAAAATCCCAATTCCACATTTACTAGCTATCTAACCTCAGGCAAGTTATTTAACCTCTCTATGCCTCAGTTTCCTTATCTACAACACAGATGACAATGATACCCATTTCATAAGATATTTCTATAAAGTATTACTTAGCATTATTATCACCTTAATTGTTATTTTTTTTTTGCTATTAAGTCTTCTTTTTTAAATTTATTTATTTATTTTACAAAGAGAGAGAGAGTAGGGGAAGAGCAGAGGAAAAGAATCTCAAGCAGACAAAGGCAAAGGCAAAATGACTGTCATCATCCTTTATATAAATTACTGGTTTCAGAAATACATATGTTGTTAAAATTCCCTCCATGTTTATAAAACATATTGCCTGATTTAGAATTTTCATATCTCACCTCAGACCTTTTCAATGTTTTCATTTTCAACCAACAACAAAGATAGTTAAGAAAATCTGTTGTCCAGGGACACCTGGCTGGCTCAGTCAGTAGAGCACATGACTCTTGATCTCAGGGTTGTGGGGTTGGAGCCCCATGTTGAGGGTAGAGATTACTTTAAAAAATAAAATAGGGATCCCTGGGTGGCGCAGCGGTTTGGTGCCTGCCTTTGGCCCAGGGCGCGATCCTGGAGACCCGGGATCGATTCCCACGTCGGGCTCCCGGTGCATATAGCCTGCTTCTCCCTCTGCCTGTGTCTCTGCCTCTCTCTCTCTCTCTCTCTCTCTCTCTCACTGTGTGCCTATCATAAATAAATAAAAATTTAAAAAAAATAAAATAAAATATTTTTTTAAAAAGAAAATCTATTTGTTGTTCATCTTAGAAAACTTAATAATCCTTAATAGGCAGAATTTTTTTACTCTCAGTAATGTCCTGGTAAATGCTTAGCAACCAGCAGTCCTAGACAGGAAACTGATTATCTTCTATGGTGTTTCTGTATGGCCATGACGATAAGTATGCAAAGCTGAGTCAATACTAAAGTTCTTTTTTTTAATATTTTATTTATTTATTCATGAGACACAGAGAGACAAAGACATAGGCAGAGGGAGAAGCAGACTCCAGGAGGATCCTGATGCAGGACTTGATCCCAGGACCCCAGGGATCATGACCTGAGCCAAAGGCAGATGCTCAACCACTAAGCCACCCAGATGTCCCTATTAAAGTTCTTAATCGGCTTACCATTGATTCCTAAACATCATATCATTCTTTGGGGGTCATTGATTCTTACACATTGCATCACTACTTGTGAGTATTGCTTTCTTTCTAGTGCTTTACTTACAGATTTTCTTACTTTCATGTGTAGAAATTAAAAATTGAAATAATAATACCATTTCAATTATTTGAAAAGGAGGAGTATAAGCTGGGATGGGCTGGAGATAGTTTACACTGACTCTCAGGAGCTGAATGTTACAGTTTTGGGAATTTTGCTGCTTGTTAAATACATCCATTATTAAAAGTTAAATTGTATAAACTCATAATAAAATAAGTTACATTAAAAACAAAGGCAATACATATTCAACATTCACTATTTCCTAATAATTTTACTACATATTACTCTATATTCTTGAGTTATACACATCTATTCTAAATGTATCGTATAAACACTATCTATGGGATCCCTAGGTGGCTCAGCAGTTTAGCGCCTGCCTTCAGCCCAGGGCATGATCCTGGAGTCCCAAGATCGAATCCCACGTCGGGCTCCCTGCATGGAGCCCACTTCTCCCTCTGCCTGTGTCTCTGCCTCTCTCTCTCTCTGTCTCTCATGAATAAATAAAATCTTTTTAAAAAATAAAATAAATAAACACTATCTAATGATATAATTTTGCACATCTCTTCCCAACTTCTTGCCCAGTGATGCCACACTGATAGCTCAAAATGAAGTATGGTAGGAGTATTTGTATCATGGAAATTGGCAAACAGGGCAGCCTGGGTGACTCGGAAGTTTGGTGTCACCTTCAGCCTAGGGCCTGATCTTGAAGACCTGGAATCGAGTCTCACGTTGGGCTCCCTGCATGGAGCCTGCTTCTCCCTCTGCCTGTGTCTCGGCCTCTCTCTCGCTCTCTCTCTCTCTCTCTCTGTGTGTGTCTCTCATGAATAAATAAATAAAGTCTTTTTTAAAAATCTTAAAAGAAATTGGCAAACAGTACAAATCAAAATTATAAATATTGAGCAAAATCATTAAAAAACGGATTTTCCTTTAATTTGGCTAGCTCGTAATGGGAAATTATGTAAATAAAATGAAACTATCTATGGTCTGCTTAAAATATGACTAAGTACTAGAGTATAATACTATCTACTGAATGCTTTCAAATTGTTCTTCTGTTAAAGTATTTGTGAAAGGAAAAGAGAAAAGCAACATGCAACTTTGAGACAAATTACCATAGAGAATTCACACAACTCCCTACAAGAAACAAGGACAGGCTCCTATTAGGACAAAACAGGTCATTCAGTTTGGAGGTATGTGGGTCCACCCCTGGGCAACCTTGCCACAGACCACAAATGCCTGAGCTCCAGCCAATGGGAACACACTAACTCATGCCAAAGCTTGTCCCTTTGCATGTAGGGTGTTTTCTATCACTGTAGCCAAGAAAAAAATTGCCAAAGATCTCAGCCAATCTTTTCAACATATGCAGAATTGATGCCATGGGAAATCAGAAGGTGATATAAGGGGGAGAACAGACAGATCTGGGTGAGATACTGACTTTGCTTCATACTTGTTGCTTGTGTGGGGGCAAGTCACATAGGTTCTTTGAATCTTGGTTTCCCTAAATATAAAAGGAAAATAAGAATATCTCAAGTGCTGTTGAAGATAAGACATCTAATGTACTTCACATAACAAATGGTAATATTTGGACACCTGAGTGGCTCAGCGGTTGAGCGTCTGCCTTTGGCTCAGGGCATGATCCCGATATCTGGAATCGAGTCCTGCATCGGGCTCCTTGCACGGAGCCTGCTTCTCCCTCTGCCTGTGTCTGTCTGTCTCTGTCTCTGTCTCTCTCTCTCTCTCTCTGTGTCTCTCATGAATAAGTAAATAAAATATTTAAAAAAACAAATGATAATATTAATGAAAACACAAACAACAATTAAAAACCACCCAGGGATATATAAAGATGATTTTTTTCCTTTTCCCTTCACCCACCCAGGCACCATTAGCTACTCTTAAGTAAAGAAGGGTCTGGACTGTTAGATTAGCTTTTCTTCTGGTTTTCTGGTTTTATTCTTAATATTACACAGATGAGTGGATCTTTTCTTTTTCTCTTTCTTTCCTTCCTTCTCTTATTCAACAAATGTTTCTTTCCACTGTGTATAAGGAACTGTGCTAAGCCCTGAGTACACAGTGTTGAAGAATGGTAGTAGTAACAGTCATGGTAGAGGTAGTGGTAGTAACAATAGCTAACACTTAGGAAGCCTTTGCCTGTTGAGTAAAGAGGTCCAGCCCTGCTTTCATGTAACTGACATTTTACTGTGGGGAAACAGATATTTAAAAAATAATGACTGGGGCAGCCCCTGTGGCGCAGCGGTTTAGCGCCGCCTGCAGCCTGGGGTGTGATCCTAGAGACTCGGGATCGGGTCCCACGTGGGGCTCCCTGCATGGAGCCTGCTTCTCCCTCTGCCTGTGTCTCTGCCTCTCTCTCTGTCTCTATGAATAAATAAAATCTTTAAAAAATAATAATGATTGGGACGCCTGCGTGGCTCAGTGGTTGAACATCTGCCTTCGGCTCAGGTCGTGATCCTGGGGTCCTGGGACCAACTCTTGCATCAGGCTCCTGGCAGGGAGCCTGCTTCTCCCTCTGCCTATGTCTCTGCTTCTCTGTGTCTTTCATGAATTAATACATAAAATCTTTTTAAAATAATAATAATAATAATTACTCAGGGCCAAAAATTTCACAGGATACATATTTCACTAGTTTTCTCAATTTTTTAATATAGGAGACTTGAGCTCCAAACAAACTTGATAAACAAATTTGAAGCTAAAGCAAAGTACTAAGAGGTTAAATTAAAACAGATTTCCTTTGTTTTCCTCTGAATAATTCTTAAATGTTTTTGCAAACAAAAAACAGACCAAAAAAAGTTTTATCCTGAACAAAGAAGAGATTGGTGGTGAAAATATGGTAGAAAGAGGGAGTAAGACAGTTATGGATAAATGATTCCAGAAAAATAGGATACAATTAATTTGAAGTTAATAATACAATTACAAGGTAGAGTTTGGGGCTTTTTAACCAATAAAACAATTCCTTGCAATCAGCCCTCAAGATAGGTAATGAGTATTTTCTGTTTAAATCCTCTATTTATTCTTAATCTTCCCACTTTCCACCAAAGGACAACAAAGTGTGGTTTGCAGAGCCCGATGGACTGATTCTCAGCCTGGGATCCATGAGTGTGATAACGGGAGACTATGAGCCATTTCATAGTTGAAAAAACACTGGCAGGCTTAACATTTACCTGCAGTAAGGCTGCACAGGCTCATTAAAATGTTATGCTTCTTTGCTTTCTTTGGGAATAATATCAAGTTATTGCAGTAACTGTTTATTGTAGGCAACTTAGCCATTTATGGCACCATGGGATTTATTGATGAACTATTGTTTTAAAACATGAGGTCGATGTCAGGAGAAGCACTGTAACAAAAAAGATCTCTGGTTCTGAAGTCTTAAATACCCAACCTTAGTGGATGAGTGTTACTTTTGAAATAGAAGAAACCTGGTTACCTAATCACACAGTATTCGGCAGAAGTAATTTATGAAACAGTATTTTCATAAATTCCTACAGAAATACACGTTTCTCTGGAGAGAATAAGAGAGTTTTACAGACACACCTGCATCTGCATAAATTGCATAGTTACATAAAAGACCATTTTAACAATGGGGTTTTTTTGGGGTTTTGTTTTTTTTACGATTTTATTCATTTATTCATGAGAGACACACAGAGAGAGAGGCAGAGACACAGGCAGAGGAAGAAGCAGGCTCCCTGCAGGAACCCCGATGTGGGACTCGGTCCCCAACCCCAGAATCATGCCCTGGGCCAAAGGCAGATGCTCAACCGCTGAGCCACCTGGGTGTCCCCAGAATTGCATTTGACTTTGATTTTGATTCAGGGTTTCAGTGAACACTGGAAAGGTATAACACTTAATATTAAGTCTCTTTTTGTGTGTTTTTCTACTCTCAATGTGTGCCTCCCATGAGATATTCTTAAATTGCCCAATATAATCTTGGGCTTTTATGTCGCATTTCTAGAGGAGCCTAAAATAATTTGATGCATGACTTTTTTTCCTCCCAGAGTTTCTCATATTTACTAGCAAGCTATTTGGGTAACTTCTTTTAGCAAAGTTATGGAGATTAATATGGAATATGTTGCTCTTACAGGATTATGAAATTTCATGTTGCAAAACGGAAGTTTAAGGAAACATTACGCCCATATGATGTAAAAGATGTCATTGAACAATATTCTGCTGGTCATCTAGACATGTTGTGTAGAATTAAAAGTCTCCAAACACGGTAAGCAATAGAAATGTGATTTATTGTGAAGGAATAGGCATAAAAACTATCTGAGAGTAACTTTTCTGTTGTACAGAAAACTCTTGAATCTCATATTTCTCATTCATTTTTCATGGGTAACTTTTGCTTTTAATATAGATTTTCTTCCCCCTTAAAGACTTTATTTACTTATTTGAGATAGACCAGGAGCGAGAGAGATCACAGAGAGACAGAAAGGGAGAGGGAGACTCACCGCTGAGCAGGGGGCCCTACAAGGGAGTTAGACTCAAGGATCATGACCTGAGCCAAAGGCAGATGCTTAACCGACTGAGCCACCCAAGTGCTCCTTATAGATTTTTACTTAAGGATATAAATCAGTCATTAAAATCCTCCAACTACAGTATGCAGTATCTCAATTTCCTCATCTGTAAAAATGAGGATAATGTTAGTGCTTGCTTCGTAGGGTTCACATGAGGACTGAATGAGTTACAACATGTTAACTGGGTGCTTAGTAACTGTTAAGGGTTGTCGCTGATGTCATTCAAGTGATTAGTGCTATTGCTGTTTTTTTATTCTCTAAAGCCCAACTGTCCTTCAAGGAGCCATCTTTGTCCTTCCTGAAACTTTACCCAACTGTCTAGCCCACAAAAACAGACCTTTTCCTTCTCTGACCTCCTACAGCATCTAGAGCTACTACAGAGCACTGAGACACTCATAATCTTGGTATTACTGTGCCAGAGAATTGGACTCAAAAATGAATGGTTGGCTCTTGTATTGTTTCCCTGGGTGCAAGTTTATTCCCTTACTCGTGACTAAAACTGGGGCCTTTCACTTCCTTAGTGTCGTGTACAGTGCCAGATACACACTGTCTCTCCAGTGAGCATCTTACTGAGTCATTAAAAGAAATGAGTTCAATACATTACTCCAACCACATTTCATTGTGTTATCTTGAAGCCAGAATGTTCAGTCATCTCAATTTTTTAAGAGTCTTGCTTCACTCTCAGACACAAATTACTGCTGTTTGTGTTTGAAGAGTTCTTAAAACACAAGGAGAGAGTCTTAAACATTTGTTTATATGCCCACAGCACACTCAGCCCAGAGGGAAGCATATACTGGGCCCTTAGTGAACCACTTGTCGATCAATTATAGAAATCACAATTCGTTCCTTCCTTCCTGCATTTGTTCATTCATCCAACAGATAATTATTGAGCCCTTAATGTGTGCCAGGCACTATGGACATTCAGAGATTAATAAAATAATGACTTAGTCCTTGTGGAGCTTGTTAAAACAGATTAGATGTCATGACGAAAGGTAGGCACTGCCTTATTTCTGTGCAGACTAAGTAAACCAGAACGTTGAGTCGGTACTCCCAATAATTCAGTACCAACACACACACACACACAAAGGAAAGTAATTCCCATTTCAGTTGATCAAGTCTCCTTGGAAATTGTTTTAACTCATCCTGAGTTATGTTACAATCTCTGCCTATGTGGCCATGGTCTTCCAAGTCCTTTAATAGAACTATTACAAAGTATGGATTTTTATAAAGTTGAACTGCTACAGAAGTTGTAGAACTAATCTTTTTTTTTTTAAGATTTTATTTATTCATGAGAGACACAGAGAGAGGCAGAGACAGGCAGAGGAAGAAACAGGCTCCCTGTGGGGTGCCTGATGCGTAGTCAATCCAAGGACCCTGGGATCAGGACCTGAGCCGAAGGCAGACAACCACTGAGCCACCCAAGTGTCCCTATAGAACTAATCCAAGTTTCTAGCTCATACAGTGTATATTTTCCACCTGAAATTCCAGAAGACAGAGGCAATCACTTTCTCCCACCTATCAGATGTACAATAAATGTTCACTGAATAATCTGTTCTATTAACATGAAATAATCATAATTATGATTTTATCATATTTTCAGCAGTTAAATTCAGAAAATGCCTGGTCAAAGATGGAAACAGATAAATTACTTTGTAGTTTAGGACAATTTTGCCTGCAGAAGATTGCCCATGAGCGACTTCATCACAGACCGGAATAATGAGAAAATTAATCTCATGTGTAATTCTCATGTTAAGAAAATAAGCACATCAACTGGAATAAGTTCATTTTTATCTCATCTTATATAAATTAAAGATAATTGTCTTTAATTTTTCTTTTCAAAACACTTTATTCTGGCCTGGGGCAATCTCCATCTTCAGCATTTATAATCCTATCTCCTCTTTCTCTGATAGTGTTGACCAAATTCTTGGAAAAGGGCAAATCACATCAGATAAGAAGAGCCGAGAAAAAATAACAGCAGAACATGAGACCCCCGATGACCTCAGTATGCTTGGCCGGGTGGTCAAAGTGGAAAAGCAGGTATGATTCAACTGTAGTGGCTAACTTTTCCAACAGAATTTTTTAAATAAAAAGTGTGGCCCCTTGGATGTAGTTTAGTGATTAATATGTTTTAAAGGAGTAAAATCAAGAAAGAATGAATGAAATTACATTTTTTGTGCAGAGACAGTGTTCTCTAAAACACTTGGATTTCCATACAAGGAATAAACAATTTCATCTCATCAATCAATGCAAGAACTAGAAGCAACTATAGATTTTCCACAGTAAAATAACAAAAATCTATTTTTCATTTGTGTTTTGGTGATTGTCACTGTCTCTTTTTTTCACTCTTTTTTTAAAAACTAAAACCTCATTATAACTGTCATGGTACATTGAAAGTTGTTAACTCTAAAGCTGTAGCTTCTCATACAAAAATAATTATCCAAACGAAGAGACAGAGTTTTTTTTGAACTATAGAGAACACACTGATGGTTACCAGAGAGGAGGTGGGGGGATGGGTGAAATAGGTGATGGGGATTAAACAGCACACTTGTATGACCACTGAGTACCATATGGAATTGCAGAATCACTATATTGTACACCTGAAACTAATATAACTCTGTATGTTAACTACACTGGAATTAAAATTAAAAACTTAATAAAAAAAGACAATTATCCGGAAATCAAATTGTTCCCCCAACCTAATCAAACTATCTTGAGTATTAATTTTGAAGCATTTCATACTTTTCTTAAAGATTTTATTTATTTATTTATTTATTTACTTACTTACTTACTTACTTGACACAGAGAGAGTGCTTGTGCTTGTGTAAGCACAAGCAGGGGGAGCAGCAGAGCAAGAGGGAGAAGACTCCCCACTGAGCAGGGAGCCCAGGGACACAGGGCTTGATCCCAGGACCCTGAGATCATGACCCGAGCCAAAGGCAGACATTTAACCAACTGAGCCACCCAGGCACTCCCATACCTTTATTATTTTTTTTTTTTAGATTTTATTTATTTATTCATGAGAGACACAGAGAGGCAGAGACATAAACAGAAGGAGAAGCAGGCTCCCTGCAAGGAGTCCGATATGGGACTCAATCCTGGACCCCAGGATTATGACCTGAGCCAAAGGCAGATGCTCAACGCCTGGCCCACCCAGATGCCTCCATACCTTTATTTTTAAATTCAGAACCACCTACATTGATATTTAAGGTCTTGATTTCATTAGAGAAGGAGTTCTTGACTAGACTGCAGTAAAGCCCCAGAATGATTTCTTGGAGGAAGCTTAGTAAAGGCAACTTGATTGGGCTGGGAGTCTTAGAAGTTGCTTTCTTACAGTGCTCCTTTGTTTTCTGAGATCATCAACTGTTTATTTTAAAGACTTAAGGGGGAGGGGTATTGGTGGAGATTATGTAGAGGCCAAAGCATACCTCTCCTCCTAAATCATCCCTTGGCCCCACCACAGCTAGAGGTACATTCTGAGGTGGTACGAAAGGTCACGACTATATTATGCTTTATACTGAATATTTAGCTGTATGGGCACACCAAGACTGCATTTTTTTAATTCTAGAAATGAAGTCCATTCTTAGGTTATACTCACATGTGACCCTTTTCCTCACTTTCAGGTACAGTCCATTGAGTCCAAGCTGGACTGCCTACTAGATATCTATCAACAGGTCCTCCGGAAAGGCTCTGCCTCAGCCCTCACCTTGGCCTCATTCCAGATCCCACCCTTTGAATGTGAACAGACATCTGACTATCAAAGCCCTGTGGATAGCAAAGACCTGTCCAGTTCCGCACAAAACAGTGGCTGCTTATCCAGATCAGCTAGTGCCAACATCTCTCGAGGCCTGCAGTTCATTCTGACGCCAAATGAGTTCAGCGCTCAGACTTTCTATGCGCTTAGCCCTACTATGCACAGTCAAGCAACACAGGTGCCAATGAGTCAAAGTGATGGCTCCGCGGTGGCAGCCACCAGCAACATTGCAAACCAAATAAATGTGGCACCTAAGCCAGCAGCCCCAACAACTTTACAGATACCACCTCCTCTCCCAGCCATCAAGCATCTGCCCAGGCCAGAGACCCTGCACCCAAACCCCACAGGCTTACAGGAAAGCATTTCTGATGTCACCACCTGCCTTGTTGCCTCCAAGGAAAATGTTCAGGTTGCACAGTCCAACCTGACCAAGGACCGTTCTCTAAGGAAAAGCTTTGACATGGGAGGAGAAACTCTCTTATCTGTCCGCCCCGTGGCACCCAAGGACTTGGGCAAATCTCTGTCGGTACAAAACCTGATCAGGTCGACGGAGGAACTGAATATACAGCTTTCTGGGAGTGAGTCAAGTGGCTCCAGAGGCAGCCAAGATTTTTACCCCAAATGGAGGGAATCCAAATTGTTTATAACTGATGAAGAGGTGGGTCCTGAAGAGACTGAGACAGACACATTTGATGCCGTGCCACAGCCTCCCAGGGAAACTGCTTTTGCATCAGACTCTCTAAGGACTGGAAGATCACGATCATCTCAGAGCATTTGTAAGGCAGGAGAAAGTACAGAAGCCCTCAGCTTGCCTCATGTCAAACTGAAATAAGTTCTTCATTCTCCTTCTAGCATAGCAGTTCCTTTAGCCATACATATCATTGCATGAACTATTTTGAAAGCCCTTCTAAAAAAGATGAAATCACGAGAATCAGGAAGAACATGAAAGGCAGTTTATAAGCCCGTTATCTTTTAATTGCATGAAAATGCATGTTTAGGGATGGCAGAAATTCCAAGGTACATCAACATTAACCCACTCACTTAGTAAAGTACCTTGAGTTAAAAATCGAGAAACCAAATATTGCTAATGCTACGGGGTATGTGAAAATGTCAAGATTAGGTCATTTAGAAGATTTGACTCTGTGTTTTGAAATTACGGGAGTAAACAACTTCAAATTTCAGGCATTTCTGCTTGTGATTAAACACAAAATACATTTTCAAAATTAGGCCATAATGTATATGTAAACACGATGGCTACCATCAACCGCTGCTAACAAGGTTTCAAGTAAAGCAGAACTTGGGAATAATAGAAATGGCTGCTTATATCAAGATCTATTTGCCAACCCATTCCTATTCAGTCATTTTATTATTAATGTGATTTGAATGTCAATCTGTGTGCTTTTGGTGATCCAGCGCTGTGGCAAGCAACTTTGCACATCATTTTCATGTTGTTCTTTATGACGAGAATGTTCTTCAATTAGAAAGCGTGCAAATCATGAAATTCAGGGCCAGTGGGGCAAATAGACCATTTGACACATGTGAGTTCCCGGGAACATAGTCCCTGAAGGCTGAATCAACTTCATACGTGCTCTACTTCTACACAAGCAGATACGATACTGAAGAGTAGAAGGGCCAGCGCTGTGGTGCTGATCCCTCTGCAGTGCCACCCCCGGCCAGGCAAGGAAGGGGCCAGCGAGAGAAACCATTCCCACTAAACCGGTAACACAGGCAGGATCCCTGGGGAATTAGACATTTGAGTGAGAGTGAGATGAGAAAGGCTTGAGAATAATCCAGACACAACACCAGGATGTAGGTGAAGTTAGTGAAAAGAGCTTCGCCCTCAGAGGGCAATGAGAGTGAGAAATAACAAACCGAAAGAGAAGAACTCTGTCTTTTTAGAAAATGAATACTGCTAGGGAATTCAACTACCTAAACAGCCCTTCTTATATAGAAACAGAGAATTTTGCAAGTTATTTATTTTTTACTATGCCCTGAATGTGTTTTGCTATTACGTCGTACATTTTGCATATGGAAGGCTGTAACTAAACTTCCTTGACTTTTTTATATTGTAGCAGATGTTTTCTATTCTCCAACCCCCACCTCCACCCCCGCAGAATGTTGCCCCAAACCTATAATTATTGGTCCCATTTCCCAGTATACACATTTACAGTTAGAAGCCAGGTACCCCGGCAGGGTCTGCAAATCAAAACGCTTCATCATGTAACACAAAAGCAAGGACCCAAGGGAAGCAAAATGAAAGATGGGTTTACCAGAAAGCCCGCCCTGCTGACTGCTTGTTGGCACCCTTGCTTGCTGTCTCAGAACTTCAGCCATGGTGATAGCATTCAAGAGGCAAGGGGAAGCCAGAGAGCACTTCGGTTCAATTAAACTCCAGCCGCAGATGGACTTACAAAAGGAAGAGTTTTCTCCTTGGCAGGGAAGAATTAAAAAAAAAAAAAAAAAAAAAAAAAAAAAAAAAAACCACCTCAGCAGCCAGGAAGACAAAGCAAGGATAGCAACTGGTTGGTTGTCCCAAGCCAGGAGGAGGCCCTGAAATCCACCCACCCTTCCCAACTGTCTCCCCCAGCCGGCTTGCTCCATCTCTGACTCCCCTCCTACCTTTCTTCTCCAATGACTTCTCAATTCCCTGCCACTATTTCGTTCCTGATCTCCGCCAGACTTTTCCCAGTATCCATCCCCAAGTCAACCACTTCTCCATCCTTCCTCAGATAGGCTTCTCTGCCTTTTAAAACCCTTGTCCCTTTTGATAAACACTGAAGTTTTAAAAGCCTCCTCTTCTCAACCCACCTGGATTCCAGGCCACTCCCCTGGGTTGTACCATTCAGCATCTTCTTGGCTGCTGGAGACACACGGATGTTAGGGTCTAAATTTTACACTCTAGCTAAAAATGATTTTATCAAGCTTTTGAAGCAAATCTTTTCATTTTTGAAGCACAGAATTTTAGTAAATTATGAAATGCAATTTTTCACCTACTAGGTCTCCACTCAACCTGAACTTGTGATATACCCTCCCAAGGAGGTTGTACAAACACACACACACAGATGCGCACGCGCAAAGTATCATTCCACTGACCTAAAGCCAGACACCTGCCATGCACTTGGCAGGCTTTCTCCAATTATCAGTTGAGGAAGAGGAGGGAGGCAGCAACTTTCAGGTAGCACTGATTCCTGGACATACCCTGTCCTGGGTCGACCCCACTGGCAGCAGGAATTCTGAATGTATTGGGGACCCCTTCTTAGGCCTCAGACATAGTACCGTTCATCCAGCATCGCTGAAGACTGAAGACTCAGAAACAAACCCTAAATGCATCACTGAGGTCTTAATCAGAGCAAAATGTGATAAACTATGATGTGAAAACCTTTTATATATTGAAGCCATGACCATTTTTGTGTCTATCTCACTCTAGCACAAAAACTCTTGGATGTTAAAAGATAGTTGTATTGTATGAAAGCTGTAGGGTTTTGTCTATTGTGTGACTCTCTACGGAGTTGAGAGGGGTCTCCCATTAACACTTAGCAAAGTCCCATTGGTCAATGCCAAATGGTGTCTTGAAGCACAATTTAGCTGAGCACTGAGCAGCCACATGCTTTCTCGGTTCAAAGTTTGTCTGCCTTCTTCAATATGTAGGGTTGATCGAGCTAACACTTACTAGCAAACATCCCTTATATGAGGTTGACTAAAAATATTGCTGTGTCTGGTCTAAATGTTCGCATTTTGTTCAATTAAATTAATATCTGTAGGTTGCAAGTTGTTTTAAGTGAGAGACACTTTGTTGAGTTTTTAAGTCTTTATCTCCTGTTCAAAGGTGCCTTTCTCACCTCCCATTGACTCAGTGACTCTGAAAGTTCCTAATTTGCAGGTGAAACCAGTCTAACAGAGAGGAGGAAACCAGGCACAGTGACTAATTCTCATGCCCATTAGCAAAGCAAAACTACAAGAAAAGATGAAAACCTGAGCAACTAAATTAATGGATCACTTCATTCAACCAGCCTGAGAATATGTCAGAAACATTAACTTATCTCCCCAGAAGCTGATATTTTTTGCCTTAAATGACATGGTTGTGTTTTTGTAAGAGAAACTTAATATAACTATGTGCATTTTAAGTGAGCAGTTCTAAAAGTCAAGTATGACAATACAGTTGTCTGTTCCTGAAAACAAATAAATCAGGAATATCATTACCCATCTCAAGCTATCATTGAAATGTAATTTCCTTTGCTCTCTTTTACTGGGCTCATTTGTTTTAAAGTAAAACATTAAAAAGATGTCTATAAACAGTGTGACTGCTTTTATCTGGAACTAACTGGTTGGTTCTGAACTGACTGGTCCCAGTCAACCAAACTGGCTGTGTACAGATTTGGGGCTGAATTATAAAAGTGATCGTCCTGCAGTGTTAGTGAAGAAATCATTGTAATTTGGGTAGGGGGAAATTTGCAAATGTTTTTGAGTGTGTATCATAAAAATTCAATATAGATCAAAATTCAGAGAGCAGCACATGTGAGCTTTGTATTAACTATAATAAAAGGGGGTGCTAAACAAGTAATTGGAAATCACTGGGGGATAGGCAGGTGCCCAAACCTGCAACCCCTGGCTACTCAGAATTGCCATGTTTAGCACCTCACCAGCTCTGTCTTACCAGGGGAGGACTTCTCCAAAAGGGATCTTTCCCTTCTTCCCTAGGATAGCCCATTCCTTCTGTTTTCATAGTAATTTTGTGCTGAAGTATCCATGATTAATTCCAGTGGAATTATTTTAAAGGAGACTGGATGTCAGGACTCTGGAATACAAAGTAACAAAACCATAGGAGAGGCACCTGAGACAGGAGGAAGTAGTGAGGGAGGGTTATCCTGGGCAGGATACGGTGCAAGGACTTCCCACCATAGCTCTCCTGAGACCAAACAGGTATGTGCCTAGAGATGATGAAAATAAAATTGTGTATGGAACATGCCTTCTTGACCAACTTAGAAGTGTAAATCACTTCCAAACACTTTTGAACCAGTTTATGGCCCAACCTCTCACCCCTACTATTTAAACACAGAATATACTTAGGACAACAATTCTACTTTAACCATTGATAAAAATAGGTTCCCATACCATGAAGTGGCAACTTTTATTAGCCTGGATTTAACTGCTTCAAAAATGTGGTGGAAGGGCAAATTGGGTTTAATTAAATTTTAATTATGGCAAGACTTCACCTGAGTCTATGTAATTGCAAACTATTGAAGATTTTACTACATACATTTCAGAGCAGAAATTTATCAGACATATTGTGTATAAACTATAGATTTAGGCACCACCCTGGAAATTAGAGCACAACAAAACTGGTAAATGGCAAAATGTTTTTGTTCAAATAAATATAGAAAATCCAAAGGTACATTGGTATGACTTCTCTTTGCCCATTCACATGATTCACTATATGTCTATCATAATTTTGGTGACTATTTTAAGTCCAATGTGCTCTAGTGGCATTCTCGACACACTGCCACAATACCTACACCTACTTTTCCAATTATACGGCTTTTTTCTCATGTTTAGTGATGCTCATCCCTCCTATTACTTGCTTTTTTTTTCTTTTCCTTTGCCTACATTAGCATGACTCCCTTTCTGGAGTGCCAATCCCTGCCTGTCACCATGATCCCAAGTAACAGGGTACTCATTCATCCCCATGCTACAGCTCAGGGTGCTCCACAGTTGGGTGGGGTAATCCCCATCCCCTATTTTCCCCCATATCTGCCACATCTGACTCTCACTCTTTCTCCTCATAAACATGAGTAGGCTTCCCCGTTACCAGCAATCATTGAGAACTTTATTTTTCCCAACATCTCACCTTCCCTTTAGAACTGAAATACTTAGAAAAGAAATAAGGGATTTCCATGCCCACAGCATCCATCCACCAGCCAGTATGACAATCACACCCACGACCATTCAATACCACAGAAAAACCCCTCTGTGAGTGAAATTAATGAAATCTATGAAATTACAAATCTTGCTGGGTTTTGACAGGCACTGAGGGGGGCACTTGATGGGATGAGCACTGGGTGTTATACTATATGTTGGCAAATCGAACTCCGATAAAAAGTACGTAGATAAAATAAACTATATTCCAAATTCAACCACTTCCTAGCACTTCCACCACTTCTCCGTAGTCCAGGGTACCGGCTTCTCTCACCTGCAATCCCTCACGGTTGAGATACAGGCTGCTAGAGGAGAAGCTTAAACAGGAAGAGTTCAAGTGAGGACAGGTTTAGCTTGCCAAACTCTTGGCTAGAGAGATTCAAATGTGGATTTGGCATTGAGTAAGGTTCTGGAAAGGGGATTTAGAAAGCCTTCCTCTCAATTTATTCATAGTTCACAGGACTTCAGGATCTTTTGCTCCCAGAACACCCTGTCACCACCCCCAAACTTCTAGCAATCAGGAACAATGCCCGAAGACCTAAGGTTTACTGGGCTGCCTGGATGCCCATCTCATCAGGCAGTTGGAGTAGATCCAGTTTCTGTCCCCATCTAGACCCTCCACCTCCCCCCAACACACACACACACACATTTCTCCTCTCATTTATCTACCTTTTAGGTCTAGGGATATGCCAGAGAGGGTCCCTTCTTTCTAGAAGCCCCTGTCTTCATTCAACCCAGAGCAGCCTGAACAGGCTCCAGGTGTGAGAGAAGCAGCTTGTGCAAGAGCTGTTTTGTTTCATCCTCCAGTGCTGGGCTGCAGCAGAGCTAGCTCATCCTGGCTCCACAGATCTCAGTGCTGGGCCCGCTGGAGGCCCTTCTGGGGCCCGGTAAGCCTATCCAAAAGAAAGAGGACTAAAAAAAATAAAAATAAAAATAAAAAAAATAAAATAAAAAAAAACAAAAGAAAGAGGACTGCACGTCAGAGGCTTTACACGCTGGGTCCCTTATTTTGTGGGATATCTTCACCTATTGAACACTTTCTTACATTTAAAAGACATGTCTCAGGGATCCCTGGGTGGCGCAGTGGTTTGGCGCCTGCCTTTGGCCCAGGGCGCGATCCTGGAGACCCGGGATCGAATCCCACATCGGGCTCCCGGTGCATGGAGCCTGCTTCTCCCTCTGCCTGTGTCTCTGCGCCTCTCTCTCTCTCTCTCTCTCTGTGACTATCATAAATAAATAAAAATTTAAAAAAAAATAGAAGACATGTCTCAGACATACGCCTAGAAGGTCCAAGAGGAACATGACTAGGTCACAAATTCAAATTTCTATTAATGCCATTTCTCACCAAAGCCAGAACTTTCCCTCCCCTCCTACCTGCCCAGGAGAGATCAGTCCTTTATTACTAATAGAGTGAAATCTAAGGGAATCCAGGACAACCTACCATTTAGTATAGGAAGCCTGGGAAAACCTCACAGAGACAGTCCCGCCCACCCTGGCAGGCAGACAGCCCTGGCGAACAGCTGCATGCTGGGGGTGGTGGCCAGGTCCTCCTTGGTCAGGGGCTGGCTCCAGACTAGTTGCAGCATCTCAAGGCCTGTGAAGACAATGCCCTGGTGAGGGAGGGTTCGCAACTGGGATCCCAGGGCAGGCCAGAACCCCCAAGGAGACATTAAGAGGGGTTATCCAACCCAGGCCTTCCCAGTTGCCCCATCCGCACACCTCCCGGCTACCTTCCTGTAATTACGGTGGACCAAAAGCATGGCTGTAGCTCAAGGGCACTCTCTGTGGGACTCACAGAAGCACCTGGATTTCCAGCCATCCCACAATCCCAGAAGAAACCAAGATGCCACGCAGCTCCACAGTTTAGCCAGGGACACCTACCTTGGGCCTGCTGGTCAGAGTTCCAGCTCCCCAAGCTCCAGATCGTATCAAACAGCTACCACCTTGCCTCTGGCAGTCCAACTACAATGACTCGGGTCTGGCCTGTGGCTGTGAACCATCTCTGCAGCTGAATAAAGGTATGACTGTGCACCTCTATGCATCAAGGTGGCCTGCAACTGGAGGAGGGATTCATGAACCTCTACCTCTTGGGCAGGCCAGGGAGGGCTGCTCCAGGACAAGATGGGGATGGAAAAGTAGGGGAAGGCTGGAAACTGGGGAGGAGATGTGGGCAAGGGCCACCTACCAAAGATGCACTCCTCCTGGTCTTCTTCCATGTAAAATACTAATGGAAGGTAAAAGTTCTCAGATACAATCCACCATGGCCTCTTGCTGCAAGCCCTCCTTTCCATGTCCTAAATTGCTCCTACTTGATTCAGAATAGAAGCAAGCTCAAACACCCTGTCAAAGAAGAAATTGGAAGAACTCAGGGTAGACCCAGGGATCTGTGTTAAATATTGGCATCTGAACAATTCCACATCTTGGACCGCCTTAAGGAGGGGTGGCTTTTGCTTACAGATCCTTTCAATAAAATCCATTCCAAAATTATCTTCATTCTAATTTCAAAAGATTTTGGAGCTGATCAACTGGGTATGAGCCAGAGCAGGGATTGAGGGATGGAAAATACTAGAACATGTAGGTTCCAAAATGGCTCCCTAGATTTGGACAGGCAGTTTTAGTCTGTTCACACTACAAAACATTATAGACTGGGGTGGTTTAAAATAACAAGTACTTATTCCTCACAGTTCTAGAGGCTGGGAAGTCCAAGATCATGACACTGGCAGATTTGGTATCTAGAGAGGTCCTCCTGGTTCATAGACAGCCTTCTTTTCACGGTCCTTACATGGCTGCATGTCTGAAGGGGTGCTTAAGCTTTCTGGGCCTCTTTTACAAGGACACAAATCATATTAATGAGGAGGAACCCTCCCAAAGGACTCACCTTGGGGGTTAGGAATTCAATATGTGAATTTGAGGGGCATGCAAACATTCAGACCATAGCAATTACTATCAGCCAACCAATGATTACACATGTGTAGTTAGACAAAGTTGAGTTTATTTGATGTACTGGTTCAGGAGAGAAGCAACAATCCAGGAACATAAAGCCTCTTTATAGGGAAGAGTTGTGGGGAGCCTATTATAGGATTTGGCTGGGTGATTCTAAGGACTGTTTAGAGAAGCAGAGGCCAGTTTTGTAAAAATGAGGCAATTTGGGGATTATGTAGGAGGCAGGGAGATTAATGTGGTCTTGATTGAAGAATGTCATTGTCTCCGTCTGATTTTAAATGTACAGAGTAAATGTCCTTGCTACATCTTGCATCACGATCGCTGAGTGGTCTTCACTGGTTAAAGAATTCTGAAAGAGTTATTTATGTGTAGTAGGGAACATTAGAGTTTACCTGTCAACTTCCAGCTGCAAGTTCCTAGGTCTGTTTTTTTTGTTTGTTTTTTTTTTTTTACTTGTCAATCTTTCCTTTTGGCCAAAGAACATTGGCCAGCCCTTAGGACATTCATATGCATGATTCAGATCCATACCATCATCAGAATCCATTGTTCACAGGCTATTTGGAGAACACTGTCTGCATTTGCACTGCAGTTAGTCTCACATGAGCCTTTTGTTGCAAGATGAGATGTTGAACCATTTAAAAACATAATGACTGCACAGTCTCATTTAAGACTGGACAGGATACATGGGTCAACCAGAATACAGGAAATTACCAGAAACAAAGTGATCATTAGTCCTATTAATAGGTTGCCAAGGAAAGAGCCAAAACCAGGCCATGAAATCAGGTCCCCAAACCCATCTGAATCTGTTCTAGAGAGCCAGATAGTCCTTCTTTTAATTTAACTACAAACTGTTCTATCTAACCCATAGTGTTTTAGGTAGATGCTGCAAGCAGTGTTTGCTATAAAACAAAGTTCTTACCCAGCCAAGAAGAAAACAAAGTCTATTTAATCATGCATAAGCACCATTAAACTTTAATTTAAACTAGTTCATTGGGCCTCCAGAGCAGAGGTAGTGTCATTTACAACTTCTGTTAGGGTCAAAGACAAATTTTGCACCAGCTTTTCTTGTTGTATTATTCTTACTACTGGAACTGGAGCACCCAGAGTATAGATGAAGAGGGAGTCAGTTATCTCTCCTGGGAGCTCTCCCAAATCGTCCATGCTTTCTTCATTTTAGGTCTCTGAATATCTTTTTCAGAAAAACAGTTTCCTGTAGAAGTAGATGTTATAAGTTTTGCAAATTCTCTAAAAGTTACTCCATATACACAAGATAGGCTTGTGTAAAATAATGTCCACATAAAAAGTAGTACCTTACTGTTACACAAATTGAATGGAGAGTACAAGTATCATTGATCACAATGAAATCAGGACAATAATTAATCCTCTAACATGTAAAGATTCCTTGAGTGGAGGCTGGGGAATCCCTGAAGATAAGAGACTAATAAACCAAGGACAGCCTCAATATTTGTGTCTACTTCTTGAGTCAGCATAAATATTTTGTAATAAGCATAAGTATTTTGGGTTCAGTGTCCAATTTTGATAGAACCAAAGGTCAGAATTAATACTGTGAGGAAGAGAATGCCTGGGTGGCTCAGCAGTTGAGCATCTGACTCCGGCTCAGAACCTGATCTTGGAGTCCCGGGATCAAGTCCCACATCGGCCTCCCTGCACGGCGCCTGCTTCTCCCTCTGCCTATGCCTCTGCCTCTCTCTCTCTCTCTCTATCTCTATCTCTCATGAAGAAATAAAATAAAATCTTTAAAAAAAAATACTGTGAGGAAGATTCAAATTCCAGAAGAGACCAGCAGAAGAAAATCTATCTTTTGAAGTGTGAAGGGAACAACTATTAAATTTTTGTTAGTCAAATCAGGTAGAGAATGACAAATCCGTTAATCAAATTTATAACAATAGCTATAGTCTGGAAACCCACACATATATACACAAGAGTTTTGCCTTTCCTCGAGTGGCAAAGAAATATGACAGAGGATTGAGATTAAAAATGTAGATATGGGGATCCCTGGGTGGCGCAGCGGTTTGGCGCCTGCCTTTGGCCCGGGGCGTGATCCTGGAGACCCGGGATCGAATCCCACATCGGGCTCCCGGTGCATGGAGCCTGCTTCTCCCTCTGCCTGTGTCTCTGCCTCTCTGTCTCTCTCTGTGTGACTATCATGAATAAATAAATAAAATCTTTTAAAAAAATGTAGATATGTGAGGATGCCTGGTGGCTCAGTCAGTTATGCATCCAACTCTTGGTCTCAGCTCAGGTCTTGATATCAGGGTGGTAACTTCAAGCACTGTGTTGGGCTCCATGCTGGGTGTGGTTTCTACCTTAAAAGAAAAAAATATAGCTCCTTGAAAGAATTATGAAATTTTTTGGTCTCCCTCTAGGGGGCACCAAAGTACAAAGAGAAGTAGAGCAAAATTGAAAAAGGAGGGCAGAGATATCAAAAATGAATCTTGTTTTATTGCCTTCAGTTGAAGCTCTCCACCTCCTCATTGGCTTGATCTGAAGTTCTTGGTTTGGTAGTCTTCTTCCAAAGATCAGTTATTCCTGGAGGACACAGAAGAATCCTTTATGGTTTCCCAATGAAATCTTTCAACTAAAGCCACAAGTAATCTTCCCTTGATTTTTGCAAGTTTAGTTTCTCTCAAAAAACTAAATCTCCAAGTTTCCCATCATGCAAAGGCTGCTGGGGTGGATATTTGGGGAAAGATGCTTATACTTACTGGGCACATCAAATGAATCCTTTGTAATACTTAACAATTGCAAGCTTGCAGTTATAAAGTATTAGATTATTACTTTTCTGGGGTTCCTGGTATGGCCTTTTCATAAAGCACATGTTGAAGCTGCTCTTTAGTAACAATCACAGTGAAATGTGTACTCCACATCACCAAAGAAATCAGTTAATTTCCTTAGATCCAAAATAACAATCAAGCTACTTACCATCAGAACTTGGGCTATGCATCAGGAATATCCTCAATCCAACCTGAAAAAAACAACAGCCAGCATATACACCACCACTGGGGCAACTGCTTTGGTCAAAGCTTGTTTAGCATAGTGGTAAGCTAAGGTATTACCTTGGAATTCTGGGTCATCACACTCCGAAGTAGCCTTCTTCAGATGACCAAATATGTATTTTCCAGATATATTTTATCTTCATCCACAGTTCCTGAAAACACTTCAGAACTATAAAAGAGAAATGGGTGTCTTGTTATTAATGAAGGTGACTTTTGGACTCCATTCAAGAGCAGATACTGCTTGCCAGGAAGACCAAGCAGGAGACTGAAGGATTGGAATGTTCAGCCCCACCCCCTCCATCGACAACCTCTGAAGAAGGAAGAAGGGCTAGGGGTTGAATCAGCCAATGTCAGTGACTTAGTCAATAATGACTGTGTGATGAAGCCTCCATAAAAACCCAAGTGGACAGCTATTTTGGTCCTTTTTGTTTCCCTGACAGCTTCCACACTTGGGGAACCAGAAAGTTCCCACATGCTAGTGAGCCAGGCCTCAAGTTCCATGAGAACAGAATCTCCTTGGCTAAAGATCTCGCCCTATGTATCTCTTCAGCTGGTTGTTGATTTGTATTCTTTATCATATCCTTTAATAAACTGCTAAGAGTAAATGCTTCCCTGAGTTCTGTGAGCCACTCTAGCAAATTAATCAAACCTAAAGAAGAGGTGGTTGAAACCTTCAACCTGCAGCAGGCTTGTCAGAAGCACAGGTAACAGCCTGGGGTTTACTACTGGCATCTGAAGGGGGTAGTCCTGTGGGACTGAATCCCTAACTTGGCGGATCTGAAGTTATCTCCTGGTATATATGTCAGAATTGGGTTGATTAGACACCCTGTTGGTGTCCAAGAATTGTGTTGTATGTGAGGGAACCCACCCCCCACACAAAGATTGGAATTGGCTCCAGGAACTCTAAAAGAGCCCCCAATCTACAAGAATTTTCTTTTTTAAAATCAATGTGTTGACAGTTACTGTGTCAATCTATATAATGAACAACGGTTCTTCTTTCTTCTCACTTTAGAAGTACACATTTTATGATAATTAACCTAGAAAAACTCAAGTTTTATTTTGATTTGTCAGTTTAAAAAAAAAAGATTTTATTTATTTATTCATGAGAGACACACAGAGAGAGGCAGAGACACAGGCAGAGGGAGAAGCAGGCTCCATGCAGGGAGCCCGATGCGGGACTCGATCCTCAGACCCCAGGATCACGCCCCGGGCCCAAGTCAGACGCCCAACCGCTGAGCCACCCAGGCGTCCCTGTCAGTTTTTTATATCCCAATTTGGTAACCAAAAAAATTTCATGTTTGAGTTACTCAAAATTTAATAATGTCAAGCAAACCTGAGTATTTCTGTTCTTTCCTTTATAAACCAAAAGAGCAAAAAGAAAAGAAAAGGTATTTTAGAAGTTTGATTATTTCAGATTTGTGGCCAGCATGTTAGGGGAAAAAAGGTACTTAAACAAGAGTGCTAGTCATTGAAATAGCAGAAATGTATGGATTTGAGGTGTATTTTGAAGATAGATTTTCTAACTTTATGATTTTAGGCAAGTGGGTCAAAGAAATACTTTTTAAAAATTTTTTGAGACAGAGCCTCTACACACACACCCCGTTTTTCCACTCCAGCAGCCGAGGCAACTTGAGTCTGCCCCCGGCCCGCACCCCACACCCCTCCAGGGTGGGGCTCGGCTAAGGGGCGGGGGCTCAGCACCCTGAAGGGCTGTGTGTAGGGTGCAGATAGCCAGCTGGCAGCAGCTGGGGACCCTGGAAACCTTCCCATACCGCCCCCCCTTTTGGCGTCGCAGCCTCCAGTCCTAGAGCGCAGGCGGGCGGCCGCGGGGCAGCGGAGACGACTCGCACCACCTCCCGGGCCAGCCTGCGCCCCGAGTCCGCCCCCGCCCCCGCCCCCGCCCCCGGGGGTTGCTTCTTGCCGCACTTGGGGTGCACTGTGCCAACCTGGAAAAGAGCCACTCTCTTCCTACTCGCTGCCTTTCCGTGGGCTGCAAGGTGCTTCCAGGGTGTGAGCTCCTGCTTAGCCACCCCCACTCCGCTAGAAATGAGGTTTCCTGTGTTTATTTCCTTAGCTGGAGGAAACCTGGGGCGGGGGGCAGCGGCCTGTTGCGAATCCCCCGCACAAGGCTGCGCAGCGCCGCAGACGCAAACGTCCGGGAGTCCCGCGTCTTCTGGCTCCTTCCTTCCTCTTCGCCTCTGTCTGGGTGCCCGAGCCCGAGCTCCCCTCCCCCGCCTCCACCTCTTGCACCCTTCTCCCGTATTTTTTTTTTTTAAGATTTTATTTATTTAAAAAAAAAGATTTTATTTATTTATTCATGAGACACACACACACAGAGGCAGAGACCCAGGCAGAGGGAGAAGCAGGCTCCCCGCAGGGAGCCCGACGTGGGACTCGATCCCGGGTCTCCAGGATCACGCCCCGGGCTGAAGGCCGCGCTGCACCGCTAAGCCCCCCCTCCCCGGCCCCCCGGGCTGCACCCCTTCTCCCGTCTTAAGCGCGCACAGGGGTTCCTGCTCCTCCTGGAGGGGTAGCCTCTTCTCAGAGCAAAGGCGTGGGGGAGAGAAAGAAGCTAGAACACAACCTCTGAGGAAAGTCGGGTCCTTACGGGAACCACGGCTCGCCACCGCCTTCGGAGGGGAAGCCTCAAGTTTGACGTGATCTCCTTGCAAGAGACTTAACTCTCACTTGATTCCCTCAAATGGAACAAAAATCCAACAATCGTGCAGCCCGGGAGGCCCAGCGGTTTAGCGCCGGGGGATCCTGGAGACCTGGGATCGAGTCCTACGTCGGGCTCCCTGCATGGAGCCTGCTTCTCCCTCTGCCTGTGTCTCTGCCTCTCTGTGTGTGCGTGTGTGCGTGCGTGTGTGTGCGTGCGTGTGTGTGTGTGCGTGTGTGTGTGTGTCTCATGAATAAATAAAGTCTTAAAAAAAAAAATCCAACAATCCAAACCAATTTCAAGTGTTTGCTGTTGCTTTTAAGTCCCAAACATCTGACTTCTCCTGTTTGCTTCTGTCCTGTGAGCCTACTTGGTGTTGCACCAGTGTTAATGATGTGTTCCTGCCTGAGCTTTGAGGGGTTTCTTTAAAAATAGATTATTGCTTTCCTGAGGTTCCCTGGTATGGCCTTTATTGGGGAAGGGAGGGCAAAAGATTTTACAAAACACTGATGCCAGTGTTATCAGGAGGCTTCAGTTTCTACTTCGAGAAAATTAACCTTCTAGTTAACTTGGTACACATGTTGATATTCACTTTCCCAAATGTCACCCTTTGGTGAAATAAAACAACTGCTTCACTGTCGTGGTGAGGATTAAAAAAGATCAGACTCAATGTAGAAATATCATTTTGAAAAAAAAAACTTTAATATGTTCATGCAATATTACACAAATATTATCCAAGTTACCAGGATACAACCAGAAACAGGAGTCAGACACTGTGCAGTTGATTATCCAATGCCAATAATGCTCAATCTTTATGCAGTAAAAAAAAGTCGCAAGTATAACAAGAAGTGGTCACTTTTATTTAATATGAGTATGCCTAACAAGAAGGACACGATCCCTAATGCTCCTGGGTTTGCCTGTCTCCTGATAGATGTGGACTCACAGCAAGATAGCCATATCTGAAGCCAGAAGTGTCAATGTTCTGATTGCAGAGTTTTTTTTGTTTTTTTTTTTTAAGATTTGATTTATTTATTCATGAGAGACACAGAGAGAGAGAGAGAGAGAGTGAGGCAGAGACACAGGCAGAGGGAGAAGCAGGCTCCATGCAGGGAGCTGGATGTGGAACTCGATCCCGGGACCCAGGATCACGCCCTGGGCTGAAAGCAGAAGCTAAACCGCTGAGCCACCCAGGGATCCCCATGAAGAGTTTTTAAAAATAAGAAAATATGTTAACAAACATGCGTTCAAAAGAAATATTTTTTTCTACCACATTGCGTTCTGGAGGTTCCTCATACTTGGGCAAATAGAAAATCTATAAGAAACAGCTTCCAATTTATAGGTTTCATTTAACATGACTTCTCAGGTTCCCAAATCATTCAGGGAAGTCCATTTCTTTCTTTCTTTCTTTCTTTCTTTCTTTCTTTCTTTCTTTCTTTCTTTCTTTCTTTCTTTTTGTATATTTTTTTATTGGAGTTCGATTTGCCAACATATAGCATAACACCCAGTGTTCATCCCGTCAAGTGCCCCCTCAGTGCCTGTCACCCAGTCACCCCATCCCCCCGCCCCCCTCCCCTTCCACCACCCCGTTTGTTTCCCAGAGTTAGATGTCTCTCATGTTCTGTCACCCTCACTGATATTTCCCACTCATTTTCTCTCCTTTCCCCCTTATTCCCTTTCACTATTTTTTATATTCCCCAAATGAATGAGACCATATATTTGTCCTTCTCCGATTGACTTACAGGTAAGTTCATTTCTTATTCAGTATCTCTATCGCTCTGCCAATCAATGGAGGACAATAGAAACATTTTCGACTCCCAGATGACTTCAAAATATAGAAAAAGAATCTCATAGTGATGCTGCGAGCAGCTCCTAATATCAGTTGAACTCCGTATGTTCAGACTAAGCATGATAATCTCATTTCCCTTACCAGTGACCCACTTAGAATATGGCACGTGACCTAATTTTGAAATGAGGCAAAGCCTAAGGAGGCTTCCAGGATAGGTTTTCTCACTTCTGAGAAGGGTCACAAAAAAGATTTTGCCCCTCCTCTTCTCCTGGTGGTTGGGACTGTATACGATTTGGAAAAGTGCTATGAGCATCTTGCCACCAGCCTGAAGATAAAGCCAACATGATATGAAGTGGGAGGAGAGGAATACACAGAAACTGAATCTGAGCACTGATCTGATATCCTTGGACTTAACTGTTATTGGCAATATTTTCTTTCCCATTTAAATTTACATATCATGGGGTTTCCGCTGCAGCTTTATTGAAGCATAGTTGACAAAAGTTGCATGTATTTCACTGTACATTTTGATTTTGTTGGTTATTCAATAGATATTTATTGATTCTGTCCTGTAAGGGCACTTTGCAGAACCTTGGAACCCACAGATGTTTCCTGCAATTGAAGGACCTCACACTCTAGCATATAACCTTGAAAGGCATCTGGAGACATCATTTTTTGAAAAAGTTTTATTTATTTATTTGAGAGAGAGCATGAGTGGGGAGGGGCAGAGGGAGAAGCAGGCTCCCGGCTGAGAGCAGAGCCAGATGCAGGCACCGTGCTCCTGATCCCAGGACTGCGGGATCACGTCCTGAGCCAAAGGCAGACACTTAACCTACCTACAAGCCACCCAGTCGCCTCTGGGACTGTTATTTTATATTGAGATGTAATTGATGTTCAACATATTAGTTTCAGGCGTATGACGTAATAATTCGATATCTGTATTGTTAGAAATGAAATCCAACCAAATAAATAACTTCTGAATAAAACAGAATTCTCTTCAAAGTACCTGGGAGGGAGATGGGCCCTGTTCAGTCAGAACCACGGTTTTTAAGTTGTCCTTTCCTCAAGGATTAGCAACCTGATGAAGGATAAAGGAGTCTAAATTCTGTTTGGAATCTACGGTCACTATATAATGTATGCATTTTTGTCCCAGTCCCATCACTTACACTTCCTATGTAAAAAATGGAAGAAAAAAACAACTGTATCTTCCTCACGGGGATGTTATAAGGTACTGAGGCCACAATTTCAGTCACACGAGCGGGTTGGCACTACGGAAGCGATCCTCACACAGGTACGTCCAGTGCTGGGGAACATGAATCTCTCTGAACTCCACCTAATGTTGGTGAGCAACGTGCCTTCTATCATCCCACTGTTTTGTAGCACTTATTACCAGGGAAACGAGGGAACTCTTCGAGGGCCCGCGCTCAATCCGGGCTCCTCCCTCCTAGACCGCGCCAACAGCAAGCCGCCCGCCCGAGGTAGGCGCTAGGCGCTGCTGGGACCCCGCCGGCCTGCCCGGATTTGAGGGAGCCAATGAGCAAGGGCTCCTGGAGGGGGCGGGGCCTGAGAAGGGACCAATCAGGCCGGTGGGCTGACGGCGAGCAGTTTCGTCCCGCCTCCCGGCCACGTGGGGTGTCTCTTCCTGCGGATTCCGTCCAGGGTACGGCAATGGCGCCCTTCGTGATGAAGACCCTGCACCGATCGCACGGCTCAGGAGCCAGCAAGAAGTATTCTCACTCCAAGAACTGGCTCCTTGTCCACACTCAACGGTACTGGTGTAGGTTTAAGCACTTTCTCAAGCCATCCGTGCTTCATGTGGATGCCCGTCTGCTGGAGAAGATTTTCGGTGAGTTCGCTCGAATATTTACCACTCGGCCCCACGTTGGTCTCCGGTGACCACCCCGAGCGTCCCAGCGCAGGCCCAAGGCAGTGGCTGGTGTCCTGCCAGTGTCCCAGGACCTCCTTCGCCTGTCCCCCAGAACGCCACGAGTCTTGTCCCATCCCCCCCTCGCCCCGCCCCCACGCTAATCTCTCGGGAACCTTCCATTCACCACAGGACCAAGCAGAGCCCTCGTCCCGGGGTTCGAACGGGAGTTCAAGGTCCTGCTCCAGATGAGAGAGCCCAACTCCGAGGGCAAGGTTGAGATCCTCATCATGGGGAGGCGCCGGTACCGGAAGCGTGCCAAAAGGCTGATTCGCATCTTGGCGGCGAAGCCCCGAGGGAAACGCTATGGAGGTGAGGAGCGCCAAGTGCCTGGGCTCCGAGTGCCGCCGCCCTGCGCGGTGCTGAGGGAGCTTTCACTTCCGCCACTCCCCTCCCGCAACCTGGGGCTCCTTCGTGTCCTGGGATGCTGGGATTCCGGGGTTTCCGGGAGAATCCCAGAAACTCGGGAATAGAGCACTGTGGGAGACAGCTGGCAAACCCAAGGAAGGAAGAGCCAGAGCCATAAGGAACCTCTCACCCCAGGCCCTTCCCGCCTGTCTGGTCTCCCCTTTCAGAAGCTGGGAAGGAACCGCCTGGATCCCACTTCCTGAGATAAAACCGAGTCTAGGACGTCCTGTACTCAGTGATTCTCAGACTTAGAATGAATCCAAGAGCACGGTAAAAATGCAGATTGCTCACGATGACTTCCCTCTAACTCCAGCCAGGAGTTAGGCATATTGGCAAACTAAAACCTTTCTGTTTCTTACCTATAAAATGGGTCTAGTCATAGTAGCCTCCGTATAAATTTTTTTCCAAGGATTAAATGAATGAAGACAATAATGCACTTAGAATACATAGAAAATACTAGATAAATGAGCTATCATTTTATTGGTTGTTCAGCTGATTCTGATGCAGGCGGTCTGCTCTAAGGTGACCAGTAAGGTAAACTCAGCAGTATTTTCTGTGGAGTCACTTTCCCTGTGTATCCTGTATGTTCGCCTGGGCACTAAACTTGCTCAATTTCATGCTTTACTTCCAGGCACAATGATGTTCAGCCTAGAAACCATGAAGTCTTTTGAAAGAGAAAATGTTCATTCTGATGATTTCCTCTCCACCGCTATGATGAGTAGCCTGGATGAAGCCATGCAGTCCCTGGAAATAGGTCAGGAGACTGTCCAGGAACCTGTTACCAAAACAGTGTAATTTTTGTGATTAGGAACCCAGTGCAGGGGGGACGGTTTGGGTCAGGAGCCTTACCCTCAGAGGCCCGGTCTGAACTCTGCCTTTGTTCCTGTGGCTAAGGAGAAACAAGTATTGTCGGTGGTCTATCCACCTTCCTCCTTCATAGATAGTTGTTTAAAGATTCAAATGTGAGTTACAATAAAAAATAAACTTTAAAAAACATAGATATATACATAGATATAGATTAGTAGTGTCAAGAAAGGCAATCTTGCTTTTGCATGCTCCAAGATGGGAAAATGCTAAGAATTAGCAAATGGTTGGTTCTGCTTTTTCATAGTGTTTTGTGTGAGGTGGGTATGGCTGGGATCTTTAATGTTCCAGGGACCTTTTGTCCATAAGGAAGAACTTTACTACTGTTTATTCTTTCACTAATACTAATTTTGAAAAAAAAAATGTTTGATATTAAACAAGCTTTAAAAAAAATAAAAAATAAACAAGCTTTATAAACCCAATCAGTAAGTATTGAAACATTGATGACAAGCTGATTCCATTCTCTTTGGCTTTTAGTTAAAAAGAAGTCGGTTAATGTTTCTTTGTTGCATCTTTTTTAATAGCTTAAATGTCAAAACACATTAGCGAGTACAAAATTTATTATGACTGGAACAAAAGCATCTATGTTTCTTCATTATTCCTGTAATTCCAAATAGAATAGATTTCCTTATTTAAATAATTTTGTTATTTCGCTTTCTCAGAGTATTACCATACATAAAAGAAAACGGATTCTATCACAGCCCAACTGAGTTTGCATTTCCTGGGTTCACTAACCAATTACTTCTGGGTTAGATCCTAAGAATCCATTTATTGAGCATTTGGTGTAGGACCAGGTTTTGTTAAGCATTTACATACATTATTTGACTTGATCTTCATAATAATTCTATGAAATCAGTCTCTGAAAATAGATGTGATTATGCCCATTTTATGGATGAGGAAGGGGCAGGGTGGAGACATCAAATAATGGGTATCCTGCTTTTTTGTCACTTTTCATGTTGATAACATTTTCACACTACACTATAACCTCCTTGTGGCATTAGGCATGATGTTTCAATTTTCTTTTACCCCAAGACCCTAGGCACATAGTTAAACACTGGGTTATTGACTGTTAACAGTGATTGTCTTGTTTACCAACCACTGGGCCCTGGTTAATGCAAATAATGGTGTTAATGAGTAAAAACCAGGTCTACCACGTGGCCATTTGACCATATATGAATCCCTGTACGTTCTGTACAATGTCAAGAAAAGTCCTTGCTTAAGTTTCATAATAATATAGTCAGGAAAATTTATTGAACCATTTTTTCCCCTTTCCCTTAACAATAACATGGTACTCCAGATTCAGCCTAAAATCTGAGGAAGCAACTGGCTGCGTTTTTAAATGCCTCTGGCAATAGCTGCTTAGGGCCCACCCATGCAGCCCTGTCAGGAGTGGCCAGGATTAGTCACTAGCCTATCAGCATAGTAAGTGAGGCTCTAGGGAAGCTCCTCTGGCTCTGGTTCATGCCACATGACCTAGGGGAGAAAGGCCAGGCTTCACGTTGGGCCTCAGCAATGGGCTACCACTTGAACCCGGTAAGGCCTTAAAGACCTACCCAGGCTTGAATGTGGAAAGTTAATGATCCTCCGTATTATTCAGCTTGGCCAGCATCAGACAGACTCTTAGGAAATCAGATTTAAGGTAGTCTCAGTCTAGGGCAGCATTCAGGTTCCTTGAGACCTTGTCATCTAGAGCCTGGGGTCTGAAACTGGCCCCTTGCCACAGAGAATGTTCTGTGGAGGGAGAAGCAGGCTCCATGCAGGGAGCCCGACGTGGGACTCAATCCCTGGTCTTCAGAATCACGCCCTGGGCTGAAGGCGGCACTAAACCACTGAGCCACCCGGGCTGTCCAAGGGGTCTCAGGCTTTAAAGGATTGGAAGACAATTCATAGGAAAATAACTAGAGGAGCAAATGTTTGGTAAACAAATGTTTGCCGTGCGTTATAGATAAGTCTTTCTGGCATAAAAAGTTCTCTCTGGTAATAAGCTCTCTTCTGTATGGGCACCTTACTGAAATTCTTTTAGACAGTTAAGGGGAGGTGAAAAGTCTGCGGGGTCTGTTACCTCCAACCTAAAGCACTCTATGTCAAAGTGGTATGTTCTGGGGTAGCATATTCTGCTCCCCCTCAAGATTAAAAGCCTTTAGCCCATGGGTACAACTTGACAACTTTGAGCTCCACTGTAAAATGTTCCCTTGGCTGAGGAACAACCCTCATGTCAGTATCATGAGCTCATCAGATTCCCTGGAGGGGAATCCTGAAGTATCCTACCTAGATAGTAAAAGCTCAGCTCCAAAGTTCTGGGAGCCAGTTAAGGGAAGAAAGCTAAGTATCTCAGCTTTGAGTAATCAGTAAGCAGTTGCCCACGTAATCCTTTTGTTTAAGGTATGGTGTCTGCACCCTAATTCTCCCTTTGTTTTACCTTCCCCAGAGAATAAAGGTAGTTCCCTCCCAGAGTGGAAGATGGACAGCTGCCTGGTGTAACAGCAGGGATCAGAGAGGTGAACTCTCAAAAACCTTTCACTTAATTCTAAATGCTGCTATCTCCAACCCCCAGCAACCTCCAGGTCCTGGACATTTTAAAACTCCAACACAAGTTGGATTGGCTTAGCTATTTGAGAAAGCTAATCCTAAATCAATTAGTCCATCCATCTTCACCTTTCAAGATATCATTTTCTTCTATCATGTGCTCCCTAGTTCTTAGGTTTCATGTCTTTTTTTATTTTAATCTCTTTACTACTGGAATCTAATGGGGTTTTAAATGTAAAATTAGATAATCTGCTCCATCTGCCGCTTTGCTTGGAACCTCCAGCTTGGGAACATTTTTCTTTGTCCTAAAGTATATCCTTTTAAAAGTTCCATTCATGAGGGCTTATTAGATGACAAACTCTTTATTTTTCCCCTGGAAAATACCTTCATTCCACCTGTGTTCTTTTTTTTTTTTTTAATTTTTTTATTTATTTATGATAGTCACACAGAGAGAGAGGGAGAGGCAGAGACACAGACAGAAGGAGAAGCAGGCTCTATGCACCGGGAGCCCAACATGGGATTCGATCCCGGGTCTCCAGGATCGTGCCCTGGCCAAAGGCAGGTGCTAAACCGCTGCACCACCCAGGGATCCCTCACCTGTGTTCTTAAAAGGAGAGTTTTCCTATATAAACAGTCTTCTACTGACTTATTCTCTCTTAGCCCTTTAAAGATTTTAGAGGGTCTGGTTGCCACTGCTAATTATGAATTTTGCTTGGCCTTATTGTTTTTCTCCTGAAAAGGTTTTATTATGCACAGAGGTGGGAGAGGGCTTAGTCCTTGGCAGCTGCTTTCCTCACATAGCCAGGACAGTGCTCTGCTCCACTCTCTTCCTGCAGTTGTGTGTTTACTGTTTTCTAGATGAATCCCCAGGCCGGCTTGTCCTTAGTTCCAGTGGCATAGCAAAGCTACACACCTCCCAGATCTTGTCTCAGGAACTTGATATGCTTGGTGAGGCCCCCATGGTAGTAGCAGCTGTGCCTCGGCTAGCTCACGTTCTCAGTCACCTTGTATCCTTTCCTGAGGCCCATGGCAGCCATGGGGTAGCACAGAGTCCCATGCTTCCTGGAAAGGTAGTCTAATTTTTTTTAAGTCCTGTGGTGTTTGTCAATATTTACCCCTCTTCATACTAGGTCTTACCTGTATCTTTGCTCTTTTTTGGTAAGGCTTGCCAGAATTTTTCCTTTTTTTTAATTTTTTTAAAGATTTATTTATTTATTCATGAGAGACACAGAGAGAAAGAGAGAGAGAGAGGCAAAGGGAGAAGCAGGCTCCATGAAGGGAGCCCAATACAGAACTCGATCCCAGGCCTCCAGGATCATGCCCTGGGTAGAAGGCAGGCGCTAAACCACTGAGCCACCTGGGCTGCCCTACTTTTTTTTTTTTTTTTTTTTTAATAATTTTTAGACTAATTTTGGACATACAGAAAAATCAAAGATGATTTATCCTAGTTTCCCCTATTAACATCTATTAGTATGATATATGTATTGTAGTTGTTAAAAACAAGACAGCAGGTCCAAAATGAAGTTGCTTATGCTAAGTTCCATGTCACCAAACTGAAACTTTATTTATTTGAGAGAGAGCGCAAGCATGCAAAGGGGCGGAGGGGTGGGTGGAAGGCAGAGGGAGAAACAGACTCCTTGATGAACCCGGAGCACTACACAAGACTGGATCCCAGAACCATGGGATCATGACTTGAGCTGAAGACAGACACTTAACCAACTGTGCCACCCAGGCACCCCATAAAAGTCTTTGATTTTGTTTTTTTTTTAAAGATTTTATTTATTCATGAGAGACACAGATAGGCAGAGAGAGAAGCAGGCTCCATGCAGGGTGTCCGATGTGGGACTCGATCCTGGGATCACATCCTGGGTGGAAGGCAGGCGCTAAACCGCTGAACCACCCAGGCATCCCAGAGTCTTTGATTTTGTAGAGCTCCATAGAGCTCCTTTCTATCTGCTAGATTAGATGCTGCCTGATTCGAATTTTTACTCAAACTATTATTAAAATTTTAATATGCTTCAGTTTATTTTTTAACACAATTGATGAGTCAATATTGATGCATTATTATTAACTGAAGTCCATACTTCATTTGGATGTTCTTATTTTTTACCAGATGTCCTTTTTATGTTCCAGAATTCCACATTACATTTAGTTATCATTTCACTTTAGGCTCCTCATGACTGTTGCAGTTTCTCAGACTTTCCTTGCTTTTGATTACATTGACAATTTTAGGGAGTACTGGCCGGGTATATTATTAGATGCCCCTTTATTGTAATTTGTCTGATTTTCTTTTTTCTCAAGATTAGACTGGAGTTACAGGTTTGGGGAAAGACTACAGAGGTAACCTGCCACTTTGTCACATCGTCTCAAATGTACATGCTATCAAATGACTTCACTTTCGATGTTGGCCTTGATCACCTAGCTGAGGTTGTCTTTGACAGGCTTCTCCACTGCTCACACATCCCCCTTCCCATACTGTACGCTTGGAAGGAAGTCACTGTGTGCAGTCCACACTTACAGAGCAAGGAGTTATGTTCACCTTCCCACAGGCACAGTATCTGGATAAACTACTTGGAGTTCTACATAGATTTGTCTCTTCTAAAAAAAAAAAAAAGATTTGTCTCTTCTCCCTCATTTACTTATTCAGTCATTTATTTGCATCAATATAGATTCTCTTATCAGTCTTTTTAAAAACCAGCTTTTGGTTTCATATTCCATTAGTTTCTGCTTTAACCATTTTATTTGCTTTGTTTCAAGATTATCCATTCTGTTTTCTCTGATTTTTTTTTTATTTTTTTTTGTTTTCTCTGATTTTTAGAGTTGAATGTTGATCTCCTTTGTTTTCATTCTTTCTGATAACTGCAGAACAGAAGGGATCTACAACTTCCCCCAAACACACACACATGCACGCACACCCCTCGTTCACCCACTCAAGGATCTCTGGAGCTCTAGAACCACTGCTGGGTGGCAGTGGCTTCCTCCACAGGGCATAAATGTCAGACTTCAGATCTGCTCTTGGCTGCCCTTTCTCTTGAGATATTAGGCTCCACCACCACTGGAAACCTTCCTCTTTTCAAAGACTGCTTATGAAAGATGAGGATCAGCATTTTAAGTATCCCTCTCTAAATTTCCACAGGGCTCATTTTGCCATAGAAAGACAACTATGTTGTACCTATGTTACTGATCTCCTTTGAAAGTCTTGGCAGGAACCGCACAAGCCCTGGCAAAGACTGTACACAGATTCTCATGGTTTGGCGCCTCTGCCCTTTTGTGTGCTTATTACAATTTTTTCCTGTCATTATTTGATTATTTTTTAAATTATTTTAAAAATAATTATGACATTTCCAAACTTGGTCAATTCTTAGTTCCTGGACCTGATCCCAAAGTTAGCCACCAGGTGGAATGAAGTCTCCACCCCTCTCTCCAAGATATTTATTTATTCATTCATTCATTTGTGAGAGACACAGAAAGAGAGGCAGAGACATGGGCAGAGGGAGAAGCAGGCTCCATCCGAGGAGCCTGATGGAGGAGTTGATCCCAGGACTCTGGGATCATGACCTGAGCCAAAGGCAGGTGCTCAACCATTGAGCCTCCTGTGCCCAGAATGAAGTCTTATCTTAATCACATTCCTGGCTAGTTCTTTAAAGGTAAATGAAAGGCCTTTTGGCTCAGTGAGTTTAGGCTGTTTCCAAAGCTGTCCAATTTTTTTTAATTTACTGTGGATAACCATACTTAAAAAGAGAAAGGGAAAAACTATTAAGGTTATGTATCTACACAATTTGGCAAAACCTCCTACTCAAAAAAGGCCAGACTTACACCCATTTGAGTAGCCAGTGAGAATTCTGTACCTACTCCCAGACACCCTGCAGCCAGATGATACCAGAACATCACAGGGAGTAAGAGACCCTGTTTCTTGCTTAGTTTAGTTTACTTATTGCTGTTGTTTGTTCATTTGTTTCTTTGAGCAGTAAAGGAAAAATTTAGAGCTCTGACAAATATATCAAAGGGGATATCTAAAATAGTCCCTTACATAGTTTAGATAGTGGTAATAATTAGATATTACCCACACCGACTTCTCACTCTCTGCTCTTAAGGATTTCTTATCTTGAACTATATAAACATTCAGAACTGTGAAGAACTATGAACTTCTCCCCTCATTTATACCTGAAATGACAGTCATTCACAAGATCAACTTTTTATTTATCAGTTAAGGTACCTAGAGTCCTGTCTCTTCTATTCCCTAAAGAAATCTTAAAGACAAGCATGCAGAACTTTTCATGACAAAAAGCAGTACATAAGTATTTTGAAGAACCATATGTTGCTTTCACCTTCCCACATTCCTCCTCCTGTGTATTAAACTTGTCTAATCTTTCATGAAGTGCCCAGCATAAATCTTGCTTTTCTAGGCTCAGTTAGTGGCATTAGACAAAGCCTGTGTTTATTCATAATGAAGGAAGAAACTTCAATGTGATGAGCTCTGGATGATGTCAATCCAATCATCCTTCAAGAATGAACCCAGGCTGAAGAGCTTGAGGCAGAAAGCCCTCAGCTGTCAACAATATGGGTCCAGCCTCCAGTGAAGAGAGCTGCCTCACAGAGGAATGCTTTCCCAAGGCATCCCACATCCACTGCCTGATGCAGGGGGGAGTACCATCTGCCCCATCTGGCCTCCTTTTCCTCCCCTCCCCAAATGTTGATCCCTGATGAGCACCTGCACATGGATAGGCATCACAGAGTCTGCTTCCCAGGAACCCAAACTGTAATTCTTGGTGAGGCAAGACAGCCCAGGGTTCTCAGCACTCTCATTAACAGCCACTCAGCCTCAGATCTTTCAGAGATCACTAGTTACCAAGTTGGTGTTGCACACTTCCAGTCAGAAATAGAGGGTAAAAAAATCAAACCTGGACATTGTCTGCTAGGCATTTCCACTCCTTATTTCATGCAGGATGTAACAGAGTCAAAGGCCACTCTCCTTGTGTCCTTGTGTCTTGGCCCCTTCCAGAAGAGTAATAGAGACCCAAACCTGAGGTAGGTGTTCATAGGAATACCGATAGGGACCAAACTGCAGGTGCTGCTTTTTGTGATAGAGCTAGAAAAAATAATTTCAGTGTGAATTCACTATATTTCTTATAGAATGAGGTATCATAAATCTTAAGAGTTGGTGGAAGGAGGGTAAGAGAAATGCAGATTGGTGACTTCTGAGGAGGATGAGGCAAGGACATTGGCCAAGCATTAAAAGTAAAAGAGGTGAAAATTAGTTTTTGAGAGAATAGAGAGTACCAGAAAAATTCAGACTAGGAGTGCCATTTGAGAGAGCCGATCATGCAACATTATTCAAAAACACAGTAGGTCCTTTTGTAGAAAATGGCAAGCTGATTCTACAAGTATTTAGAAATAAAAGGGAGCTAAGAATAGCAAGACACTCCTGTAGAAGAAAAATAAGAATGTAGAGCTTTTCTACTATATATCTAGACCCTTGTAGACATTTCAAAAACTGCAATAATTTGGACAGTGGGTTCTGGTGTAAGAATATACACCAATGGGATGCCTGCATGACTCAGCAGTTGAGTGTCTGCCTTCGGTTCAGGGCGTGATCCCAGAATTCCAGGATCAAGTCCCACATCGGGCTTTCTGCAGGGACCCTGCTTCTCCCTCTGCCTACATCTCTGCCTTCTCTCTGTGTCTCTCATGAAGAAATAAATAAAATCTTAAATATATACACACACACGCGCGCGCGCGCGCACCAATAAAACAAAGAACCCTAAAAAAAAAAAAAAAAACAGCACATTTGGAGACTTGATTTACAACAGAAAAGGCACTTCAAAGAAGTGGGGAAAGGATAGTCTTACATAAATGGTGCTAGGGCAGTTGAACATATCATTTATAAGGGAAATGAAAAGGTTCACCAGGCTGGCTCCATTGGAAGAGCATTGATCTCGGGGTTGTGAGTTTGAGCCCCATGTGGAGTGTAGAGATTACTTAAAACAACTTTAAAAAAAAAAAAAAAAGATCTTATTTATTAGCACAAGCAGGGGAAGCAGAGGGAGAGGGAAAAGCAGACTCCCTACTGTGTAGGGAGCCCCAATGCAGGGCTCGATCCCAGGACCCTGGGATCATGTTCTGAGGTGAAGACAGATGCTTAACAGACTGAGCCCCAATAGGTGCCCCAATAAATGTAACTTTTAAATAACTGAATAAAAAAGGAAATAAGAAATGTGATCCTACTTCAAACCTTACAAAGAACGATTTAGAGAAGGGGAAAGGGAGGTGAGTGTGGTTATAAAAAGGGCAACACAAGGGAATTCCTGGGGCTTCTGGGTGGCTCAGTTGGTTAAGCGTCCAGTTCCTGGTTTTGATTCAGATCATAAGATGAAGCTCCACCTCAAGCTGGTGCTCAGCACAGTCTGCTTGGGATTCTCTCCCTTTCCCTCTCCCCAGTTCCCCCCCCCCCACATTTCTGAATGTTTTCTCTTCCTCTGAAATAAAATAATTTAAAAACAATAAAATATATAGATCAATATATAAAATGTGTTGCCACATATTGATATATGTGCATATATAAAATATGCATATGCAAAAATATACTCATTTGAATATTTTAACATCTTGTGGTGCCAAAAAAGTAAGGAAGTGTGAAAAAAAAAGGAAATATATTGAAATGTATATATATTGAAACACGGCCAACCTGAAATAAATGGCCAAAGTTGGGAGATAACTAAAGCAACAAAAATAAGATAGTATTGAGTTAATTGAGTTATACCCCCCAAAACTTTTTTTTTTAATATTTTATTTATTTATTCATGAGAGAGGCAGAGACACAAGCAGGGGAAGAAGCAGGCTCCATGCAGGAAGCCCGATGTGGGACTCGATCCCGGGTCTCCAGGATCACGCCCTGGGCTGAAGGTGGCACTAAACCGCTGAGCCATTCGGGCTGCCCTCCCCCCCCAAAAAAAAAAACTTTTTAATCCACAGTCTATACAAATATAAATTGCAAACAACTCCTCAGAAAGATTCCAATTAATAAATGTAGATAAAATGAGAGAAATAAGAAATCACTAAAACACCACAGTAATCATTGCCTCAGACAAGATTTACCAACAGATGCTAAACTTAGAAAGTGAAGGTTTAATCAGAAACAAGGTATTTATATAGTCTGTGTTATCTCCCCTCAAATATTTAGCAATCACTATTTTTCCATTTGCAAGCTCTTTATAGTAGAGAAGCTAGGCAAGTGATTGGTTAGCCAAATGATAGGTTTACCTTACCAGTAGCACATCCTGACATCATATATTCCCTGATAGGATGTAATATGACAGAAATACAGTCACATTGTCTCTGTGGTATCATTCCCAATAATGTCCAACTATCTAATCATGAAAAAACATTCAAATCCAAACCGAGGGAGACTTTACAAAATGACTGCAATTCTTCCTAAGTGTCAAGGTCATGAAAGGGGAAGCCTGGGGAACTCTCAAAGATGGGAAAAAACTAAGGAGACTTGATAACTAAATATGATGTGGGATCCTAAATTGGATCTTCAGACAGAAAAACTACATTAGCAGAGAGGTGTCTGGCTGGCTCAGTCGGTAGAGCATGTGACTCTTGATCTCAGGGTTATAAATTCAAACCCCCGCATTGGGTGTAGAGATTACGTCAAAATTAAAAATCTTTAAGGGAGACATCTGGGTGGCTCAACAGTTGGATGTCTGTCTTTGGCTCAGGAGTGGGGGGGGGGGGGGGGGCAGAGACCTAGGCAGAGGGAGAAGCAGGCTCCCTGGGGGGAACCTGATGCGGGAATCAATCCCAGGACCCTGTGATCATGACCTGAGCCAAAGGCAGATGCTCAGCCACTGAGCCCACCCAGGTGTCCCTTGAGACTAATTTTTAAGTAAACTCTACAACGAACATGGGACTCAAACTTACACCCCAAGATCAAGAATCCCATGCTCTAAAATAAATAAACAAACAAACAAACCCATGCTCTACCAACTGAGCCAGCCAGGCACTCCTCGAAACTAAAATTTTAAGTAAAATCTTTGTGAGGTCAAAGACATAATGAGTGGTTGCTAGATTTGACTGTAGAAAGACAGTGAGCCTAATGATGGGTTCAGATTTCACAGAACTACCCTATGAAACAAGGTCCAGTTTTCTGCCAGAATCCATCAGTTACCAGTATGTCTGATCTCAGATGATTTTATTTTCTTTTTGGGATCTTAAAAATTTACTGAAACCCAAAGAGAGCATTAACATATTTCCTGGTAATTATTATGGCAACTCTGAGAATATATATAATATTATATATAAAACAATTGTCCCCCATTCAGGTATTAAAGTAAGTATAGGGCAGCCCCGGTGGCTCAGCAGTTTAGCACCGCCTTCCGCCTAGGGCGTGATCCTGGAGACCCGAGGTTGAGTCCCATGAGTCCCACGTCGGGCTCCCTGCATGGAGCCTGCTTCTCCCTCTGCCTGTGTCTCTGCCTCACTCTCTCTGTATCTCTCATGAATGAATAAATAAATAAAATCTTTTTAAAAGTAAATAAATAAATAAGTATGTAAGGGTACCTGGGTGGCTCAGCGGTTAGGCCGCTGCCTTCGATTCAGGTCGTGATCCGAGGATCTGGGATCCAGTCCTGCATCGGCTCCCTGCAAAGAGCCTGCTTCTCCCTCTGCCTATGTCTCTGCCTCTCTCTGTGTGTCATTCATGAATAAATAAATCTTTAAAAATAAAATAAGTATAGAGATAATCAAAAAACTAAAGTCCTGATACTAGCACTTCTCTTTTTTTTTTTTTTTATTTACGATTGTCACACACACAGAGAGAGAGAGAGAGAGAGGCAGAGACACAAGCAGGCTCCATGTACCGGGAGCCCGACATGGGATTCGATCCCGGGTCTCCAAGATTGCGCCCTGAGCCAAAGGCAGGCGCTAAACCGCTGCGCCACCCAGGGATCCCTCTAACTGGTTTTAATGAAACAAGTATAAGCTATTTTGCATTTACTGTAATTAGAAGGCAAGACAATATACGAGCCTACATCCAATTCCAGCTCTGCCACTCACTGGCTGTGTGACCATGGGCAAGTTGCTTAGTTTCTTTGAGAGTTTCTCTGTTGCTAAGTTTCAAGAGATTGATCAGAGGACCCATCTTATGAGATGGTTTTAAATATTGAATAAGATCACACATCTAAAACAACATACCTAGCACTTAAACTTTCAAATGCTAGCCAATGTATTTTGAAAACCTTTTGGCTCCTTTTTAAAGTTTTTAGCATATAAGAGAATCTAAAATATTAGATCTGTAACTTAATAAAATTTTAGAAGTTTCATTCAAAATATCTAATATAAAATTTGAGATTACATTTGTAAATACATTTGGCTTATTAGTTATGAAGTAGTATATAAGTATTTAGTTTTCTTAGAGAAATGTTAGAATAAGTAATCAGATATCAAACAGGTATATATGAGTATTTTCTCTTCAGGGAGAATGAATCTCCACAAAGCCCCCTGAATCCTCACCCTCCGGCCTCCTGTTACATATGCTCCTATATCTGCCAGAGCTAGTCCCTCCATCAGGGCTCTGGGTTACATCCTTCTTGCTTTCACAGAGGCTTGAAGGCCTCAATTATCTCCATCTGCCTCTAGATTATCATCCCTGCCCCCACCTAACATTCTACCCTTTTCCACAGCAAATGACAAGCTCACTCTGCATTGCCAACTATTTCTTTGTTCCCTAACAACACAAAGTATCCAAGTTTTGGTGCACCTGGATGGCTCAGTCAGTTAAGCGTCTGCCTTTTGCTCAGGTCATCATCCTGGGGTCCTGGGATTAAGCCCCAAGCCTGAGTGGGGCTCCCTGCTCAGTAGGGAGTCTGTTTGTCCCTCCCTCCCCTCCCGTCCTCCCCCCATGCTCTTTCTCTCAAATAAATAAAAATCTTAAAAAAAAAAAAGAAATAAAAGAAAGAACGAAAGAAAGAAAAGAAAAAAGAAGAAAAGAGAAGAGAAGAGCAGAGCAGCCTGGGTGGCTCCTTCCACCCAGGGCGTGATCCTGGAGTTCCAGGATCTAGTCCCACGTCAGACTCCCTGCATGGGGCCTGCTCCTCCCTCTGCCTGTGTCTCTGGCTCTCTCTCTCTGTGTCTAGAATGAATGAATGAATGAATGAATGAATGAATGAATGAATGAATGAATGAATCTATTTATTTTATTTACAAAGAAAAAAAATCAGTTCTGCTTACCAAAAAAGTCCACTATACATACTTCATGTGCATCTCTAAATTCTTCAACCCATTCCAATCTAGTTTCTAAGAAAGAACCTCACAGCAGTAACTGAACTGTTCTACAAAAGCTATCAGAAAGCTCTGTGTACATTTATCAAGGAGCAATTCTTTGCCCTCATCTGACTAGACTCCTGGGCAGTATTCCCAACAGACAAGTCCCTCTTTTTAAACTCTCCAGTCTTACTGGTAGGGACCCAGCCATGAAAGATTGATTCTAGAGCAGGAGGGATTGGGGAACTACTCCAAAAAAATTTTCACACAGGCCCCTCAAACTATGAGAAGCTGAAACCACTTTTTGAAAACATCTTTGTCTTTCTTCCCATCACAATCTGGAAGGAGCACAGATCAACACTAAGCCAATGAAAATAATTTATTATAAAACCATTGAAATGTCTCTTTAAAAATTCCAGTTTGCAAAAACTTGAACGTGACACAATTAAAAAGAGTTGCCCCCACACCCATCTTCATTTGTCTTTTGTACAAAAAAGTGGATGGAGCCTTGGCCTCCTATCTCCAGGCCACACTTCTCCCAGCAATGCCATTCCTGTCTGAGGTCAGCCACAAGCATGTCTTATGGATAAGGAATTCTGGATAGGCCCCAGCTTTAAACTGAGTGTCCCCGAGGTCTGCACAGAAATTAGCAGCACGCAGAAAATAGCAGCCGACTGGTCCGAGCTCGTGCTAAAAAAATAAAAAATAAATAAATAATACCACCTGGTTGTGTTGTTTTGTGGAAATATCCCTAGAGCAGTGGTTTTCAAACATTGGCATGCATCGGAATCACCTGAAGGGCTTGTTAAAACAAATTACAGAGCCCCACCTCTAGAGTTCCTGATTCTGTGGGTATGTGTTGGGCGCCAGAGTTTGCATTTTTAACGAGTTCCAGGTGACCCTGACTGTGTGGGTCCCGTGGATTACGTTTTAAAATCCGCTGCCCTAGTATATCTTTTGGGGACGGGACCACAACAGAGATTTGGTAAAAGATGGCCCCCTAAAGGAGCTGCCCAGAGAACTCACTGGGGACTTCTAACGCCCAAATGCACAGATATCCTAGATTTTCCTCATTTGGGTCCAGCTACAGACTCCTTCCCAGCTGCATCTCCTGCTTCCTGCTCAGGCGCCAGGACCCGCACCCAGGGATTTTTAGGTTTAGCGATTGCTTTCAGAACTGTCCCAGACCCTCACACTAAAGAGCTAAGTGAGCCAGAAAGATGCGGGAAGCGAAATCCCTGGACAAGTGGGGCGCCCTGCCAGGGCCCCTGAAGCTGCTTACCTCGGTTTTGGCGGATCCGAAGCTGACAAGCCATTGTCGCAGTCAGGAGCGTCGCAAGGTACTGGTAAAAGGGCCACCCAATGATGAAGCCCGGCGCTCCGCATCCCGGGATGACGTGTACCACGATTAAGACCCCGAACCACCTCTGGGCCGCCGTCAGCATTTCGCCCTCCAGGCCTGTGAAGGGAAGGGGACGCCAAGCCCCGGCACCCACGGCTCCGGGTGCACAGCCCGCGGCGGGAAAGGACCAGCTCTGGGCTTTAGGTGACGAAGGAAAGGAGCACTCGGGGTCGGAATCCATCCAGGCTGCATCACGGTATAGCTTAGAGCTCCAGGAAATTTCGAGAGCCCCTGGATTAAGGCCCCCAGCCCGTGAGGGCGGTAACGAGGGCAGGCACCCCGAAAAGATGCATTGGCAGGACTCGGAAGGGCAGGAGCTCCGCGCGCCCCCGCCGAGCAACGTGGGAAGCATCCCGGACTCGACGGACATCCCGTCCGCGTTCTGAGCGTCGCCCAGCAACGGGCTCGGAACCGGGGCGCGCGGCGGGGAGCGGGGTGCGGGGAGCGGGGAGCCTCAGGCCGCCGCCGGGGAGCAGGAGCCGCGCGGCGGGTCACCGCGCCCCGGGCCCGCCCCCCGCCCTTCGGCCGCCGCGCCTCCGACCCGCACCTGCTCGCGCGAGCCCGGCCGCCCCGCGGGGTTCCTTCGGCCCCGCGCCCGAGCGCTCCCCGCCGGCCCCGCCGGGACTCCGCCCCCTCGGCCGTCTGGGGGTCCCGAACGGCCCCCGGGCCCGCCTGGCCGCGCGCCTGCGAGGGTCTCTGGCCTGCTGTGCAGCCGCGCGAGGCCGACACGGCTGCGACTGGAGAACCGAGGGCGAAAGCGCCGCGCGCACCGAGGGGCCAGCTGGTTGGGGTGTCCGGCGGGGAATCCGGAGTCCGGAATCGGGGACAGGGGGAGAAGGGAGGCGGCTTAAGAATGATTCGGCATCCACGCCGCCTCTTAGAACTCGGCCGTCTTCAAAGCGTCCTCCCCGGTCCCTGTTCTCCCGCAGCCACAGGAACACCTGCCTCGGGGGGCAGATCCTGGCGGCAGGACTTGAGCAGCGTCGACTTGACTGAGCGACAGTTTGACAGAGGCCAGTCGGCTGAAATCGTGACCAGCTAGGAGTGAACTGAAGCTCAAAGAGGGGAATTTGCACTTGGGCCCAAGGCCCTGTGGCTGGAAGGTCTGGGCTGTCCACAGGACCCCACATTCCCCACCTGGGCATTCTCTACTACAGACTCAGACTTCCACCAGAGGGAGGTGAACAGAAGGCTGATGATGCCAGGACAAGGCAGGTCCGCTGGAACCTCAGAGGCCGATGAGCTCCGCCCTGAGCCCACTTAACCCGTCCAACCCCCAACCCCCAGGCGCCCTCCTGTGCTCTGCGCCTGGGCAGCTCCCAACATTGAGGGTGCCCAGCAGGTTTAGCCTCCTTCGCTTCTCTCACCCAGGCGCCAGGTAATCCCTGGCGATCATCGGTACCTCCAGACTCAGAGCAGGATGGGGACTGAGCCCAGCTGTGAGTGAAACCCATTCCTGGCTCTTTGGAACCACCTCAGCGTTAGGTTGTGCCAGGTTCCAGCCTGGTGGATTTGGGTAAAATTTCTCATCTGCCTTTAAACCGCGGATGGGGTGCCTGGGTGGCTCAGTTGGTTAAGCCACCAACTCTTGGTTTGGGTTCAGGTCATGATCTCATGGGGCATGGAATAGAGCCCCTCGTGGGGATCTGCCCCTCACCCTTCAATAAATAATCTTTTTAAAAAATAAACCTCTAATCAACTTTGTGAAACACACATATGCAGTGTTTGTGTTGTGGTTGTGTAACTGCTGTAATTCACACATAAGTGACACTATTTTGATGGGCAGGGTTAAGTGTTGAAGTTTTTTGCAGAGTCTGTATTTAATTTCCTGGACCTTGTCTTTATCAAATACCTGGTCTACTCTCCTTAGCACTGATTATGTTTCCTATTACATTCAAACAAAACTAAATATTTCTGAGTTTCCTCCTCTGCCTTGCAAGGCAAGAGGCCTCCTCACCTTAGACAAAATACTTTTTCAATCACCAGCACACTTTTTCACTCCTTTCTTTGGGCCTTCACCTTACCTTTTCTCTTTCCTTGCAACCATGTTGTAATTTTCAGGTCTAGGTATGACCATTTATATTGTGGCCCAAGAGCCTGAGCTACAGCTATTGATAAACACTGCAGCCCCTGATTTGCAGGTCTGGGTTTGGATGGCTCCTGGCACACCTGCAGGACTACTAGAAGGGCCCAAACAGCCTTCACAGTCCATCACAGAACTATTAAAGAGCAGGGAAGTAAGAACTAATTGGGAAAGTGGTATATGGGATAGGACTAGGCTGATCTTAAAGTCCTAATTGGTCAACTTGGTTGATCTTGGGCAACTTACTTATATGAGATTGAGTTTTCCATCCTAAAAAGGAAAATAATCATCTTTTCCTTGCAAGAATTAGAAAAAAAAAAAAGAGTTCAAGTATTTGAGGACTACTAGGCCTAAACTATTGCTGGAATTATCTTTATATGTCAATGTTTCATGGAAAAATGCCTCCCCCTACCTTCCTACCCACCCACCCCCATACATATCCATTGGTGAATAAGAAAAGAGAGAGGCAGCTTCTTCTTTAATGTATTTGCCTTCATGCATTTACAATAGCTACTTTTAAGATATAGCATTTCGGAGCCAAAGGCACTAAAATATATTTTTAAAAATTATCTTCTCTCCTGGCATTGCTGCTTGACATTGCATAGGTTAATGGGTCTAGGACCCAAGGTCAAAGTTAATTAAGGCAATCACATAATTTTGTAGGCTTATAATTTTTCAGTTATTTCAAGGTCAGACACTTACCCCAAAATAAAATACATCATACTAACTACAGCAAGGGATTTACTTGAGAGCCATACTAAAGACATGGAATCTGTGCAGGTCTCAAATTTGCATATATTAACTCAAACAAACTCACTAAAGCAGCACTGTCCAAGAGAACTTTCTCTTTTTGCAACGATGGAATTATATATTTGTGTTATCCAATATGGTAGCCAGTAGTCACATATGGCTATTGAGCACCTGAAATATGGCTATTGCTATAAGGAATTGAGTTTCTTCTTTTTTTTTTAAGATTTATTTATTTGAAAGAGAGAGAGAAAGAGAGCGCAGGGGAGGGACAGAGGCAGAAGAAGAGATATTCCCAAGCAGACTCTCCACTGAGTGCAGAGCCAAACGCCAGACTTAATCCCATGACCCTGAGATCATGACTTGAGCCAAAATCAAGAGTCAGATGCTAACCAACTAAGCCACTCAACCACCCCAGGAATTAAGTTTTTAATTTAATCTAAATAGTCACATGTGACTAGTAGCTACTATATTAGTGCAACTCTAAGCAATTCATTACCCACCCCTTCCCAAAAAATTAAAAAGCATAGATTTATACTTTAGAAAAATTTTTATAAACATGTAATAATCCAAAATTAAATAACAAGATATCAAATAGAAATCCTGGGCTGCCCCAGCGGCTCAGTGGTTTAGCACCGCCTTCAGCCCAGAGCGTGGTCCTGGAGACCTGGAATCAAGTCCCACATTGGACTTCCTGTTATGGAGCCTACTTCTCCCTCTGCCTGTGTCTCTGCCTCTCTCTGTGTGTCTCTCGTGAACAAATAAAATCTTATAAATAAATAAATAAATAAATAACCTTTTAATGTCTCCTCTACTGAATGAATTACAGACACAGCTTTCCAAAAGAATAATAAAATCTAAGATGAGGGGAGGGGACACTAGAATAGAAAAGCAAAGTTGGAGATATGTTTGTCAGCTTCCTTTTGCTATATGTGTAGCAAAGAACCACAAAATCTCAGTGACTTACAACCACAAAGTTTTCTTTTTCATATTTATCTGTAAGTTGTCTTCACTCTTGGATCTACCAAAAGGGACAGCCTCCATATAAGACATGCCGGTCATATGGCAGATGAGAAGACAGATACATGTAATAGCTCTGGAAACATCTTCATATTTTGTTGGCCAAAAGACGTTAGGCTTTGACATGTGACATGAATAGAGTAGGAAGTATATATACTCCTTCAGGAAGGAGAACCAAGGAAGAAACAAAGAAAGCAGCCTACATGTCCATCATAGAAAATGAGTGAATAGAGCTATACAATGTATTAGAAAGCAACAAAATCTGTGGTCCCTCCATACAATGGACTGTTATTCGGCAATGAAAAGAAATGTGCTATCAAGCCACAGAAAGCTACAGAGGAACCTTAAATGCATTTTGCTAAGTGAAAGAAACGAGTCTGAAAATGTGACACACTGTATGATTTTAACTATATAACATTCTGGAAAAGGCAAATCTATGAGACAGTGATTGCAAGGGGTTTGGGGAAGAGATGAATAGATTAAGTACAGGGTATTATTAGGGTAGTGAAACTATTCTGTATGATATGATAAAGCTAGATGTATGACAGTATTCATTTGTCAAGCCACAGAACTTGATAGCACAAAGAATGGACCTTTATACAAATTAAAAAGAGGGATCCCTGGGTGGCGCAGCGGTTTGGCTCCTGCCTTTGGCCCAGGGCGCGATCCTGGAGACCCGGGATCGAATCCCACGTCGGGCTCCCGGTGCATGGAGCCTGCTTCTCCCTCTGCCTGTGTCTCTGCCTCATTCTCTCTCTCTCTGTGACTATCACAAATAAATAAAAATTAAAAAAAAAAAAAAAAATAAAAAAAAAAAATAAAAAAAAAAAATAAAAAGAAATCACTGGGGCTCCTGGGTTGCTCAGTTGCTTAAGCAACTGACTCTTGGAAGAGTCAGTTCAGGTCATGATCTCAGGGGCTGTGAGATTGGAGCCTTGCATGGGCCTCAGAGCTGGGTATGGAGCCTGCTTAAGATTCTCTTGATTCTCTCTCTCTGTCTCTCTGCCCGCCCTCCACCCCTGCTTGCATGAAAAAAAAAAAAAAAAGAAGAAGAAGAAGAAGAAGAGGGGAGGGGAAGAAGGGGAGGAAGAGGGAGAGGAGGAAGTAGGAGAAGGAAATAATTTAGGAGGTTGGGGAAATCTCAGAAAATAAATCAGACTGTGACATGAGAATCTACCTGTATTGCAAATGTATGAAATAAGTCATTGAAAAGGGAAGGGAAGGAAAGGTGCTGACCTAAGTAACTTTGAAAATGAATGAAATCTATAAACCTAAAAGCAAAAGAAACTGCACACAAGCAGTGTACTCTAGTTGATAAAGTTGTTTCCCATGAAGGTACAGATTAACAGTTCTGATACTGCTATACATACTGGACAGGAACAATGAAGTAAATGGATAGTGGATGGTGAGAACCAGGCTTCTCATTGTTGGAGTAAGAATTTATAAATAAGTAATGATCTATACCACACAGAATGATCTATATAGTAATGGATTAGAGTCAAAGACATCAGTGAGAATTCAAGTTTAATTTAATAGATACAGATGGTTAATATAGAAATATTTATATATACATAAGGATTAGTAAACTCTTAAACATTTATTTGCTCTGTCAACTGAGACCGCCTAAAAGAAACAACATTCCAGTAGCAACAAGCACATCTAGCACCCATGTGCTAATGGAGTGCACATTAGAATAGAATGGTATTCTATTAGCACCCATGTGCTAATAGAATACCATTCTCCATTAAAAGGGCTCACTGGAAAATTGGCTGATTCTAGGGGTGGGCAGGAAATATACAAAATAAGCCTGGAATACCTTGAAGTGCCAGAAAATAAAGAAGTTTTAGATAAATAGATAGACAGACATTGAAGGAACACAAAAGCCAACTGAAAGAGTTCTCAATGGCCAAAGCTAGAATAATTTGAACAAAATAAAAAAAATATTGGATGATAACCCAAAGTATAAAATAAATACCCATGAGTCTATACAGATATACAGAAATTATTGCATAAAATAATAAACGCAGGGCAGCCCGGGTGGCTCAGTGGTCTAGCGCCGCCTTCAGTCCAGGGTGTGATCCTGGAGACCTGGGATCAAGTCCCACGTAGGGCTCCCTGCGTGAAGCCTGCTTCTCCCTCTGCCTGTGCCTCTGCCTCTGTGTGTGTGTGTGTGTGTGTGTGTGTGTGTATGAATAAATAAATAAAATCTTTAAAAAAAATAAATAACAGAACAGACAAGTCTATGCAGAATTTCAAAACAATTATGTGGATATTTCACTCTAAACATAACTCCTCACTCCTTAAGTTTGGGCTATGCTTGCTTACTCCCTTCCTAAGAGTTTAGCATGAAGGGGGTTGGGGGGAAGCACAGCAGGGAAGATACCTCTATAGTAGAGAATCCTGACAAACACTGCTTAAGCCAGGTGACCAAGGTCAACATCAACAGTCATAAATCATATTAATAGTATATACCTTGGGATGTCTGGGTGGCTCAGTGGTTGAGCATCTGCCTTCAGCTCAGGGCCTGATCCCAGGATCCGGGATTGAGTCCCGCACCGGGCTCCTGCGAAGAGCCTGCTTCTCCCTCTGCCTATGTCTCTGCCTCTCTCTCTCTCTGTTTCTCATGAATAAATAACAAATAAATCTTTTTTTTTTTTTTTTTTACAAATAAATCTTTTTTAAAAAATAGTATATACCTTTGACGTGATGTGATGAAAGGGCACTTGACCTCTGTGATCTTCCTCCAAAAACCTACAACTCCAGTCTAATTGTGAAAAAAAAAAATCACACAAATTCCAGTAGAGGGGCAGCCTACAATATACCTGACTAGTAGTCCTCAAAAGTGTCAAGGTCATCTAAACCAATAAAAATCTGCAAAAATGTCACAGTCAAGAGGAGCCTAAGGACTGATCATTAAATATAAACTACCCTGGATGGGATCCTGGAACAGAAAAGGCATAATAGGTAAAAAATAGTAATAATAACTAAATATAATAAAGTATGTACTTTATCTAATAATAACATGTCACTCTTGGTTAACTGCAACAAATATATTTGTTTAAAATTTTCATAATAAAAAGTTTAAGAAAAAGAATGACTTAAATCTATATGCCTAGTTATAGGAAAGAAAAAAAAGTCTGAGAGTAGGTTATGAAGAAGAGTGGGCTAGAAAAATAAAATAAAATAAATAAATAAAAATTTTAAAAAATAAAAGAAGAGTGGGTTAGGAAAAGGAATTTACTTGTCATCTTATATTCTTCTGTACTGTTTATGTTTGTATGTGTGTGTTAAAAAAAATACAACATTAATTGGATAATTTGGCACACTTCCTACAGAAGAAAAAAAGCCCATTTAAAAATGACAATAATTACATTTTAGTCGATTCTCTAATCTCAAGATGTCTTTTTAAATCTTTTACCCAGAATAACAGTCTTCCTTGTAATGAGCAGACTATAAATCCCATGAGTTTCCTGCCTTATGGTTTACTAGTACATGCCTGGAACAGTGTGTAATACAGACTTGCTGAATGAAAAAACAAACAAAAACCCAATCACATCTTGTTTTAGAAAAAGTTTTGTTTTAAATAAAATACATCATTTATTTTTATTTATTTATGATAGTCACACAGAGAGAGAGAGAGAGAGAGAGAGAGGCAGAGACATAGGCAGAGGGAGAAGCAGGCTCCATGCACCGGGAGCCCGAGGTGGGACTCGATCCCGGGTCTCCAGGATCGCGCTCTGGGCCAAAGGCAGGCGCCAAACCGCTGTGCCACCCAGGGATCCCTATACATCATTTTTTGATGCAGAGGGAAAATTAATCTATCTGCCAGTCTAGCATACTGCTTCATAAATTAGGATCCATAAAGGTGGTAATGAGGGATCCCTGGGTGGCACAGCGGTTTAGCGCCTGCCTTTGGCCCAGGGCGCGATCCTGGAGACCCGGAATCGAATCCCACATCGGGCTCCCGGTGCATGGAGCCTGCTTCTCTCTCTGCCTGTGTCTCTGCCTCTCTCTCTCTCTCTCTGTGTGTGTGTGTGACTATCATAAATAAATAAAAATTTTTAAAAATATATTAAAAAAAATAAAGGTGGTAATGAAATCTTGGAAGACATTCTAATAGCTGAAAAAGCCCAACAAAAGTACATTTACAGAGAAGAAAGCTGTCCAAGATAATCAAAATGCCAGAGTTTGGGATGTTTTTTGTCACTAGTAGTTGATGTTGCTCTTGATTTGTTTTTGTTTTGGAATTAAAACAGACACTGTGGTAACTGCTTCCCTACTGCAGAGCCACAGTTCTCAGCAGCTATTGTACCTAAACTAGCTAGACTTAGCAGGTTGAGATATCTAATTATTACTAAATAATACCCCTGAGGGATGCCTGGGTGGCTCAGCCAGTGAAGCATCTGCCTTCAGCTCAGGTCATGGTCCCAGGGTCCTGGGATGGAGCCCCACATCAGGCTCCCTGGTCGTCGGAGAGCCTACTTCTCCCTCTCCCTCTGCTGCTCCCCCTGCTTGTGCTCTCTCTCTGTCAAATAAACAAAATATTTAAATAATAATAATAATAATAATATCCTGAGTAGCAAATAAAAGGATCTTCACAAAAAAAAAAACTTTTTAAATAATATCAGTCTATAAAGTTCTCAATCTTATACTCACTCACTGCTATTTTAAAAGAAACAATCAGGAGGGTGGCTTAGTCAGTTGAACGTCCAACTCTTGGTTTTGGCTCAGGTCATGACCAGAGTCCTGGGACTGAATCCCAGGTGGGGCTCTGCACTCAACAGGAAGTCTGCTTGGGGAGTCTGTCCTCTGCCTCTCCCCCTGCCTCCACTCACAGGGGTGTGCACTCTCTCTTAAATAAATAAATCTTTAAAAGGAACAATCAGTTTCTTCCTGGTAAAGAAAAGGAACTGTTCTTGATCTTTGGCTAAAGCCACCTAAACCATCTTAGACCGATTGCAAAGGAAGGCTGACTGAACACAGAACTCCCCCAAATGCTGAGCACAGTTGTGAGACTTACCCACAAGAAGTGATACTTAAAAAAAAAAAAAAAAAAAAAGAAGTGATACTTATTATACTGAAACATGATTGGTAGATGAACTTGAAAGCTCCTCTCTTTCCTCTTTATCTTTTATGTACTTGATGATTTGTTGGGAATTTTAAGAAGACACCTACTTGGAAAAAGTGTCTTAAAAATTGTAAGACAGGGAGGCTGTCAGTAGAGCGTAAGACTCTTGATCTCAGGGTTGTTTGAGCCCCAATTTGAGAGGGTAGAGTTTACTTAAAAAATAATAATTTAATAAAAGTTTAAAAATAAATCAAAATAAAAACATTGTAAGGCAAAGGCCATTTACCTCTTAAACGGGTCATCTAGAAATAGGGTACGTAAGAATCAGCATAAATAATATTTTAGCTCTACCTAGTGGCCAAAAATGGGATTAACTCCTGAAACTAGAAATTTCCCAAATTCACAAAGATGTGACCGTTCTTAACAGAAAGGGGGGAATGTCCCTATGTTAGGTTAAAAGGGCAGTAGGTAAAACAAGAGTGTCAAATGTTTAATATGGCAGGGCCTGTGCTTTTTAGCTATGCTCTTAAAAGATGCCCAAGGAGAATTGACTGATTATCCATGTACTGTAGAATTGGTTCCCAGCTAAATATAAAGAGAGAATTGTCTATTTACAATATAGAAGCATATTGACAGAAATGGTCCTTCACAGGAAACCCTTGCAAAGAAGAGGGTCTGGAATAACAGAAAATCCTCATAGTCAGGATTGCCAGATAAAATACAAGATGCCCAGTTTTATTTTAATTTTAGATAAACAAATAATTTTTTATATATGTCTCAAATACCTAAAACTTAAGGAGTTCTTTTAACAAATGAGAGGTTGCTAGAGGGGGCATGGATAGGAGATGGGAGAAATGGGTGAGGGTGTCAAAAGGTAAAAACCTCTAATTACAAATAAGGGCGGTGCCTGGGTGGCTCAGTTGGTTGAGCATCTGACTGTTGATTTCCCCTCAGGTCACAATCTCAGGGTCATGGGATCAAGCCCATACTCACCAGGGAGTCTGCTTGAGATTCTTTCCCTCTCCGCCTACTCTCTCTCTCACAAGTGTACTCTCTCTGTCTTTCAAATAAATAAACCTTACAGAAATAAATAAATACTGGGGATCTAATATACAGTATGGTGACTATAGCTAAAAATACTGTATAGTATATTTGAAAGTTGCTGAGAGTAGATCCTAAAAGTTCTCATTACAAAGAAAAATATTGTAACTATGTGTGGTGATGGATGTTAACTAGACTTATTATGGTGACCATTTTGCAATACATACATACAAATACTAAATCATGTTGTACACCTGAAGCTATTATGTTATACATCAATTATGTTATATGTCAATATAAAAATGATATTGTTATATCTCAATTTTTTAAAAAATAAAAAGTAACAACACAGTGTTATCAAATTGATAACAGATTTGAAGAAAATACTTGAAAACTATATATATATATATATATATATATTCCAAATAAACAAAAACAGGATAGGGATCTCTCAATAGAAAAATGGACATAGAACACATTTAGGCTATTCACAGAAAAGGAAAATAAATGACTTACAAGTATATGAGATGGTCTACCTAACTTGAGAAGTGCATATTAAAATAAGATGGAAAAAAAGTCAGAGGACTAATACTACTTGACTTCAAGACTTACTATAAAGCTATAGTAATCAAGAGAATGTGGCATTGGCAAAAAAAAAAAAAATGGACAAAGAGATCAACAAAACAGAATAGAGAGTTCAGAAATAGACCCACATAAAGTAGTGTCAACTTATTTTTGACAAAGAAGTAAAAGGAACACAATGAAGAAAAGATAGATTTTTCAACAAATAGTTATGGAAAAACTGGATAACTACATACAAAAAAAAACATCATACAGCTAAATAAAATGTAAAACTATAAAACTCCTAGTAGATAACATAGGAGAAAATTTAGATGACATTGGGTCCATGATAACTTTTTATTTACTATTTTTATTCAGGTATAATTGACATATAACATTATATTCATTTCAGGTATATAACATGATTCAACATTCATATTTATTTATTGCAAAATGATCACCGCAGTAAGTCTAGTTAACATCTGTTACCACACGTAGCACAACAAATTTTTTTTCCTTTTTTTGTAATGAGAACCTTTAAGATCTACTTTCTTAGCTTTCTTAACTTTCAAAAATATAGTACTATTAATTATAATCACCATACAATATATTAGACCCCCAAAGCTTATTTATAACTAGAAATTTGTACCTTTTGATACCTTCACCCATTTTGCTCACCCCCACAGTTCACCTTTGTTGACCACCAATTTGTTCTCTGTATCTATGAGTTTGGTTTCTGTTTTGTTTTGTTTTTTAGATTCCACATACAAGTGAAATCATACAGTATTTGTCTTTCTCTGAGTTATTCCACTTGGCATAATACCAAGGTCCATCCATGTTGTCACAAATGGCAAGATTTCATTCTTATTGCTGAGTAGTATTCCACTGTGTATATCGGTGGTGACTTTTTAAATGCAACATCAATGATAAAATCCATTAAAGAAATAATTGATAAGCTGGATTTCATTAAAATTTAAAACCTCTGCTCTGGTGCTCGCTTCGGCAGCACATATACTAAAACCTCTGCTCTGCAAAAGATGCTAGAAGAAAATATTTGCAGAAGACATATCTGATAAAGAGCTGTATCCAAAATATATAAAAACTCTTAGAACTCAACAAGAAAATTACCCTGCTTTAAAAATGGGCAAAACAGAGGTGCCTGGGTGGCTCAGTGGTTGAGTGCCTGCCTTTGGCTCAGGTCATGATCCCAGGGCCCTGGGACTGAGCCCCACATCAGGCTCCCCATGGGGAGCCTGCTTCACCCTCTGCCTATGTCTCTGCCTCTCTCATGAATAAATAAATAAAATCTTTTTTTAAAAAGGGGGGGTGCAAAACATCGGAACAGACACCTCACCAAAAAAGATATACAGATGGCAAATAAACATGTGAAAAGATGGTTCAGATCATTGTCATTAAAGGAGTTGAAAATTAAAATTAGACACCACTACACACCTATTAAGGCCAAAATCAAAAACACTAAAATCAAACATTAGCAAAAATGTAGAGCAACAGGAACTTTCATTCACTGCTGATGGGAACAAAAAGTGATACAGCCACTTTGAAAGACAACTTGACAGTTTCTTTGAAAAGTGAACATACTCTTACCATATGACCCAAGAATCATGCTTCTTTTTATCTATCCAAGGAAGCTGAAAACTTATGTCCACATAAAAGCCTACACACAGATATTTACAGCAGCTTTATTCATAATTGCCAAAACTTGAAAGCAACCAAGATGTCCTTCAGTAGGTGAATGGATAATCTGTGGTATATCCAGATAATGGAATATTACTCGGTGCTAAAAAGAAATGAGCTATCAAACCCAAGTTTATGGAAGAAACTTAAAAGCATATTACTGTGTGAAAAAAAGACAATCTGAAAAGGCTACATAGTAGGATGATTCCTATTACATGACATTCAGGAAAACGCAAAACTATGAGGCAGTAGAAAGATAAGTGGTTGCCAAGAGTTAAGGGGAGGGAAGGGATGAATTTGCAGAACATAGAGATTTTTAGGGAAGTAAAACTATTCTATGTGATACATTAATGGCGGATACATGTCATTATATTTATGTCAAAACAAATGGAGTTTCTCAGTGATAAAAATGTGTCAGTGTAGGTTCATCAGTTGTAACAAATGTACCTCTCGGGCAAGGGATGTTAATAGTTAGGGAGACTGTGTGTGTGTGTGTGTGTGTGTGTACACACGCACAGGTTTATGGAAATTCTCTGTACTTTCTGCTCAATTTCACAATGGACCTAAAACTGCTCTAAAAATTAAAGACTACTTTTTAAAGAATAGTAGGTGTGGCAACCCTCAGCCCATTGCCTATCTTAAAGTTATAAAAGGAAGCTTGATCACTGGCAGAGATTTGATACAGATAAATGAGAGAACCTCAAAAGTGCAACGCAGAGAGCTTGACCTGTAGTTGCCAGAATTCAGTGATGGAGTGGCACCTGGCTTGTGCCTAAGTAGTCTTGAGGCAAGAAGCTTGCTGGTTACTTGAGCTCCTCTGGGCAAGAAACTATCTTCAGGAAAAAAAAAGGGCTACACTTTCATAGAAAGAGAAGCAAAGGGACTTGTTTCCTGTGGGTTCCTTGAAGCAGAACCATCCTTAGTTGTCTTGAAGACATGAGCAAAATGCCTCAAACTAGCACAGTGAATGTGCTGGAAGCAAGATAGGCAAGAACAAAAGAAAAAGTTCAGTTCAAGAGGTAAATTAAGTGCTTTTGAGAGAAACTGTATTATGTATCAACCCAAAAATGATTAGACAGGGTTTCTGTCTGTGCTTTTGAGCCAAGAGAAGATAAATAAGTATTCAAATAATTTCTATATAATGCTGAGAAGGTTAGGTTTTATAACGTGGAACTGGATGCCACTGATCCTGAAAGGTTTAAGATGTTGGAAGTGGGTCAGATTTGGTGGCAATGTGGATGGATCAAATGGAGTCAAGTGTGGAGGCCACAGAAGAGGTAGATCACAATAGCGATTGCAAGCTCAAAGTGAGTACTAAGGGCCTGACCTTGGAAAGTAAAAGGAGTATGAAAAAAGAAGCAATTCAGGCAAAATCTGAGGAAGAGGCAAAACCTGACTAAACTTTAAGACTGACTAGATTCAGGAGATAAGGACAAGAGAAAAAGAAAACAAAACAATGATAAGAATGTTTTTTCTAGTGGTGAAAGAAAAAAGGAATTTATTTCAGAAAACAGTAACATTCTATTTTATTCATGTCAGATTAGCAAAAAACTGAGTATATAAAATTTTTGTGACACTGTGAAGAAAGTGGAACGTATATGCACTTTTGGTGGAAATGAAGACCAGTGCAACCACTCTGATGTACACCCTACCAGCTTTTAGTGAAGTTAAGCATGAGAAGTATGAACACAACCTACAGCACAGAAAGCACACCACCAGTTAATTGCCTGAGAGGTTTCCCCACATATTCACAAGGGGGCATGTACAAAGATGTTTGTAATAGCATTGTTTGTGGAAGTAGGAATTAGGAGTAATTTAAATGTCTATCATTAGGGTAAAAGATGAGAAAATGTGGTAAATGCACACAAAGTAGAAGTCAAAAAGAACTAACTAAAGATATGCCCAGATGATCTTAGGACATGGTATTGGATTCTAAAAGTAAGCAAGAATTAAAAAGACAGCATCGTAACAAGATCAAGTCCCACATCAGGCTCCTGGCATGGAGCCTGCTTCTCCCTCTGCCTGTGTCTCTGCCTCTCTCTCTGTGTCTCTGGGTCTCTTGTAAATAAATAAATAAAATCCTAAAAAGGAAAGAAAGAAAGAAAGAAAGAAAGAAAGAAAGAAAGAAAGAAAGAAAGAAAGAAAGAAAAAAGAAAGAACGAACTAAGGTCTGATTAAACAGCTTCTGCACAATAGACAGACCCACAATAGACCCATAGAGAACGGCAAGAGATGGTAACAAATGGAACACACACACACACACACACACACACACACACCCCTCCCCTCCAGTGCTGAGAACTACACCAGAGAGGGAGCCAGAGAGGCATAGAACTGAGGGACTGTGAGCATATTTCTCTGCCCTGGGGCACAGAGAAAAAAAAAGAAAAAAAAAGGCTGCAGTTTAAAAAGGGCAACTATAACATAAAGAAACTAGCCCTAGAACCTTGCCAAATGTCCGGGGAGCTGCTGGTACTGTCTCCAGGTAGAGGGGCTGGTGATCTCAACAGTTTACGTTCCCCCCTCACCTTAATAGCACAGACAAAATCAGGGTACTGGCACCATAGCCGGCCTGCCACCTCAGCAAGCCCCAGGCTCTTAACCCACACCAGTCCCAGCCATCCCACCAAGGCAGCTGGAGCATGGAGCATGCCAGAACACACCTAGTTAGTGCTCACCGCAGCTCCAGCCATTCTGACTAGATGACACAGGTGCAAAGCACCCTGGAACACTGGGGGCCCATACTACTTTGGCTCCGGATAACTTGCCAGGGCACCCCAGGAGCAAAATCCCCAGGGCACCCCAACCCACACCTGCCTCAGCTCCAGCTCCCCTACCAGGGTGCCCCCAGGTGGAGCACCCTAAGACACCCCAGCTTGCACCCACTTCAGCTTCAGCTGTCCTACTAGGGTACACTGTGTGCAGAGAGCCAAGGGACACCTCAGCCTGCACTCATCAGCTCCACTCATCCCACCAGGGCAGCCTCAGAATAGAGTGCCCCAGGACTCCTAGCCCATGCTGGCCAGCCAAAGTCACCACACATGCACAGTCTACACAGGGGATGACTATGCACAAGATCATTCCTTTAAGTTTAGGAGAAGTAGCTGTTCTGCCTAATGCATAGAAACAAACACAAAAGTCAAACAAAATGAGACAGAGGAATATGGTCCAAACAAAAGCAAGACAAAACCTCAGAAAAGAAAGAAAGAAAGAAAGAAAGAAAGAAAGAAAGAAAGAAAGAAAGAAAGAAAGAAAATCTACCTGATAAAGAGTTAAAAGTAATGGAGAGAGGAGTGAATGAACTCAATAAGAAGTTCAACAAAGAGGTTGAAAATATAAAAAAGGACCAATCAGCATTGAATACATTTACTAAAATAAAAAATACACAAGAGGGAATCAATAGTAAATTAGAGGTTTAGTAATCTAGAAGATAGAGTAATGGAAAGTACCCAAGCTAAACAGCAAAATGAAAGAATTTTTTTTAAATGAGGAGGGGCACCTGGGCAGCTCAGTTGGATAAACCTCCAATGACTCTTGATCTCAGGGTCCTGAGTTCAAGCCTGGTGTTGGGCTCCATGCTGGGCATGGAGCTTAATTTAAAAAAAAAAAAAAAAAATTAAAATAAAGATAGGTTAAGGGAGGACTTGGACAACATCAAGTGAACAGTCATTTGCATTTTAGGAGTCCCAGAAGAAAAGGGAGAGAAAGGAGCAGAAAACTTATTTAAAGAAATAACTTTGGCCCAGGGTGCGATCCTGGAGACCCGGGATCGAATCCCACATCGGGCTCCCGGTGCATGGAGCCTGCTTCTCCCTCTGCCTATGTCTCTGCCTCTCTCTCTCTCTCTCTCTCTCTGTGACTATCATAAATAAATAAAAATTTAAAAAAAATTAAAAAAAAAAAAAGAACAGTCAAAAACTTCCATAACCTGGGGAAGGAAACAGACATGCAGGTTCAGGAAACATAGAGAGCTTCAAACAAGATGAACCCAAAGAAGTCCACACCACAATACTTAATAACTGAAATGTCAAAGAGGAAATATAAAAATTCTTCACCTAGAACTATGAAATTAAAAGCTCTGAGAGTAAGTATGAAAATCTGCATTAAATAAGTATTCCATTTGACTTTATGATTACTTAAGTTTTTATAGAGGTAGTTGATATTAGAATGGCAGGGTTTTTTTTTTCAAAGATTTTATTTATTTATTCATGAGAGACACAGAGAGAGAGGCAGAGACACAGGCAGAGGGAGAAGCAGGTTCCATGCAGGGAGCCTGACGTGGGACTCGATCCCCAGTCTCCAGAATCACACCCCAGGCAGAAGGCGGTGCTAAACCGCTAAGCCACCAGGGCTGCCCAGAATGGCAGTTTTTAAATTCCTTAAGGTTGCTTAATACAGGTACCAATTGCACAATGACATGTGTAAAAATCTTTAAAAGGGGGGGAGGGGAATCCCTGGGTGGTTCGGTGGTTTAGCGTCTTCCTTGGCCCAGGGCATGATCCTTGAGACCCTGGATGGAGTCCCGCATCCAGCTCCCTGCGTGGTGCCTGCTTCTCCCTCTGCCTGTGTCTCTGTCTCTCTGTGTGTGTCTCTCATGAATAAATAAAATCTTAAAAAAAAAAAAAAAAAGAATGACGTGTAGGGATATCTGGGTGGCTCAGGGGTGGAGCATCTGCCTTTGGCTCAGGGCTGATTCTGAGATCCCATATCGAGTTCCACATCGGGCTCCTGCAGGGAACTGCTTCTCCCTCGGCCAATGTCTCTGTGTATATCATGAATGAATGAATGAATGAATAAATAAATAAATAAATCTTTTTTAAAAAGGCATGTGTATGTGGTGGGGGAGGGAACAATGAATGGAGTAAGAAGAGTACTGAACGCTGAAAGACAGAAGTCTGGAAATTGGTGTCCTGAGAATTGCTTGGAAGGTTGGGGGAACCCCTCCCCCACAAAACACACACATAAACCTGTTGCAATTGGGTCCAGGAACCTAACATAAATAAGAATTGAGAACACTCATTCCCTCTCAACTGATTTAGAAATGGTGGAAGAGTCAGATTAACCAAATTAATTTCTTTTAACCCAATGGCTCTCAAGCTTCGCGGCTTGTTAAACCACAGGTTGCTAGTCCCCCAGACCAGAATTTTAAATTGAGTAGGCCTGAGGTGGATCTGAAAATGTGTAGCTTTAACAAGTTCTCAGGTGATGCTGCTACTGCTGACCAGTGGACCTCCTTCAACCTGAATTTTCTCATTGGTAAAGTAAGCAATAATGATGTTCTATATTCATGTAAATAAAGATATGAAAGTGCTTTTTCATTACATAATTATTACATAATAATTATATTGTACTATAATCCAGTTGAATGGAGTAAGATGATGTATTAAATCAATCTAGACAAGTTTTCTACAGAGTTACAAAACACATCACCCGGTGTGAAAAAGCCAAAAAGTTAATCCAAAGTAATCATTTTGAAAAGTCAGTTTACATGAGTGAGGAGGAGCCATCCTGGGCAATTCTTATCCTCTCACCACCCACATGTACTCCATGGGCACATCTCCTGCTCCAATGGGCACATCCCACCCATAAAGCCACCATCCTCTACACAGTGGGTGGCTCTGGGCACACGCACTTGATTATCCTCTATCCTTCACCACAGATGACCCTGGGCCCCTTTCCCTCAAACTTTCCTAAAGCCTCAAAAAGAGAGGAATCATCCATCTGTTTTCCCTTTTAGCTCCTTTCTTCAGACTCAAGCCCTGATTCACTCGTTTGTCATACTTGTCCCTCATTTAAGTCCCATGGCTGTGGTAGTTCCGACTAGAAGTCCTCTGAAACTTAGATATTCTTATTTCTCTTTTTCAGCAATACAACTAAACACTATTCAGTCTGCCAGTTTAATAAAGCTAAATCCTAGATATCCACCATGCAAGACAACAACCGTGCTTTCTGTCAAAGTTAGGAAGACAATCCCATGAAATGAGGTCCAGCTTCTGATGGCTGGAGTCAAGTTGGGATAACCTGGTGCTTCCAAAACTGCTGTAGAGATTACAACATGGCTATGGACCTGGTAGGGCCGCTTCTCCCTGGACAAACTCTAATTTCCAAATTCTCTGTGCCAAACAGACAAAACCTCTTATTCCTGATTAGTTAACTATGACAATTTAATGTTTCAGAGTCTGTGTTCATGTAAAAAACATACCAGAGATTTGTTTTCTGGAAAGATTCCCTGAAATCCTGAAAATGCTCCCTGGCCATATCTTCATTTTTTTCCTCTCTAGAGCAAGGTTCTTGGGAGGGGGCAAAGCAGACCCTCAATAAAGTTTCAGTTTTTAACAAACTGATGGGAGCAGTGGGGAGGCAAGGCAGAGGGGTTAGAGAGAAATCACGATGTAAACAGATTCTAGCTGGAGGGGAGACAGGAACTAAATTTCTCAGGGGTTCTGAGGGACTAGAGAGCATCGTAGACAACTCACCACCAGCTTAAAACCCCTGGGTGACTCTCCTGCTCTTAGCTTGGTGTCTGAGGCCCAGGGGAACCTGTCTTCCTTCTTTCCCGGCCCTGACCACATCTGTTCAGCTACCCTCCTGGCCACAGCCGGCCCTAGAGCCGCTTCCCCGGGTCTCTCTACCAGGCTGTGCGTGCATCTCTTCCAGCCTCTTCCACCCGGCCAGACTCTGCTCACAGATAACCTGGCTTTCACCCAGAATTGACTTCCTCAGGGAGACTTTGCCTCAGTCCAGTCTCAAGCACTGTCAAGCTCCTCCAAACAACTCGGTGGCCCAGGAATCTCACTCCCCACAACGCCCTCCCTCCGTGGTGGGAGTCCTGGCCGCCCCCCACCCACCCCCGGGGGGAGCCCAAGGTGGGAGCTCCAGAGATCTGCGTGCGCACTCCAAGCTGGGCCCAGCCAGGAGCATCTACCCCACTCAGAATCTCCCCCTTCCCCACTCCACGCAGTTTCTTGTGACCCTCAAAGTTTGGGTAACATTCAAATGTAAATATATGGATCATGAGGAGGCGGTGTGATGGATGAGCCTTGATTTTCCTAACCTGTAAAATGTTAATATTGAAAGAATTGAGTCACTAAATGCCAAGAGCCCGGTGAAGTTCCCGGCAGGCCTGAGGTTCTCCATCAGCGTTGGCTATTGTTAACTACGTTTGGGCCAAAGGATTTCACTAGATTGGATTTGCTCGTTTATCAGTTGTTTTGTAAGCAAGCAATCCATGCTTTCCTGGACAACGCCCTAGACTGACTCTCCTCTAAATCTCCTCAGAGCTAATGAAGCCTTTCCGTAGGGCAGAACCCTCATCTCCATTACAATGAAAGCTGTTTGGCTTCTCTTAATCCTCTACCCTGGGTGGAAAACTAGCCAAAAGCTTAAAACAAAGAGGAAAAAGGGCAGCCACCCCAAGACCTTTTTTTTTTAATCTACAGTTTATTCCAAAACTTTCCCTATGAATTCGCAGTTTTGTGTGGTCTTGAAGGGCTGAAAAATCTTCAGTGCAGAGCATGCATGGGATTTATGGCATATGCTTAAATTTCCAAATTTTGCTACTTTTACACAGATTAATTTTTCTACACTGGCAAGTACTGCCCCTTAAAACAGAACTTCTAGACCGTTGTTTTTTTAAGATTTTATTTATTTATTCATGAGAGACACAGAGAGAGAGGCAAAGACACACGCTGAAGGAGAAGCAGGCTCCGTGCAGGAAGCCCGATGTGGAACTCGATTCCAGGACTCCAGGATCACGCCCTGGGCTGATGTCGGCGCCAAACCGTTGAGCCACCCAGGCTGCCCATCTAGACTGTTCTAAGGACAAGGACAGTTCTGTGTTTCATCAGCACTGCAGAGTTTCAAGTCCCAGATCTGCAGTTTACGTTTTCACACACATTCATTGCCAACTGACCGAAGGGGGCACTAGCTGAGGGTAATTTGAGGGAGTCACAACTCCTGGCCCAAGCGAGAAGTACTAATCTCAGGAAGACTGCACCTAATAGGTCAGAAAGAAAAAGGATTGCCAATCACCTGTGACTAAGCTTGTGGAGAAGCAGGCAATCTCATTTATTGCTGCTGGGTGTAAAATTATTTCAACTCCCATGGAAGGCAATTTGGTACTATCTAGCAAAATCATATATACAATTTCCTCTCTGGACCAGCAATTTACCCTCTAACTTAGCCTATAGAATACGTGCACACTTGCAAAACAATGACCTTCAAGGTATTCATCACAGCTATGTAAAAACCAAAGATTGGGAACAACCTAAAAATCCTTTGGTAGGGAACCAATTAAATGGAATCATGCCCAACTATATAATCTACATTATGATTGTGATTGTATTAAAAAAAATAACACTCTTCCAGAGCACACAAGAAAATAAAGCTTTTTATTTTTGGAGTAGAAATGAGTGCATAAATGGATAATTATACAGACTACTTTTATAATCTTATAAATGGATGGATAGGAGACTTTTCTATCATTTTTTGGATTCTGATCCATTTGAATGTAGTATCCAAAATTTATATGTAAATATTACTGTTACTTAGGAAAATACTGTTTATTCCAATATAGCAACAACCAGTATTCTCCACTTAGTCCATAGTTCCGTCTCATTATATTGCATATCAGCTAGTGGTCTTGTATTAGGATTACAAGTATATAAAACTACTCCACTGAGAAAATACTAACATTTCTATCTTTGTTTTGGAGAATATTTGCTTTTCATTTTGCACATTACCTTATAATTATCTTTAAAAAGAACCCAGGTCAGCTCAGACATTATTACATTTCCCCTAAAATTGACTGGGTTTTGATCAAAGCTGCCATCTCAGAACCCAACTCCTATACCTTTTAACCCTAACCATGGGTGCTCTTGGACTTTTTTTCTAGCTTTGAAGGTTTTAATTAAGGGTGAAGCTCAAGGGCCAACTTGACTGTGATGTTATCTCCAATACTTCAACAACATCAAGGCACTATTTATTTAAAATGTTATCCTTTAATTAGCAAATTTGGGGGGTAGGGGAGAAGCCACATTAGGACTCAGACAAAGGCAGAGACCCAAAATCAGCTGGTTTTTCCCTGTCAGGCTGGAGCAGAATTTCAACCAGACCATATACATCCCAGCTCTGGAGACAACAATCTACTCTTCCAATCCTGATTCCAGGTACGTTGGTGGCAAACTGGCTTCACTTCATCCAAGGACCTAGCTGTAGGGCTTTCATGGCATCCTCAAGTTTGAGCATCCCTGCACCAGAAAGCAACAAAGTGTGCATAAGGGGAGAAGATAAGAGCCTGGACAGTTCTCAGCCTCTTTCAAGGTCGGTTTCTGGGACTTCTCAGCTTGGCATTCTGCACCTGGAATTCTTGGGAACATCAGAAGGTGGGGCCAGTGAGCTCATTCCAACCTACCCTAAGAAGCTAGAGGGGAGTGTTGGGAGGGAGGGGGAGAACTGGGAACAGGTCTCAGATAACCTTTCCTTAGGAGGCCAGGCCACCTCTCATCCTAGTCTTACCCCACGGTCTCTAGGAACAACAGACCGCATTAAAGTCGTCTCAGCAGCAGCCCAGCTATAAAGAGCCTGGGGTGATGCCTGGGGTGGGGGTTTTTGTGGGGAGAAGAGCAGGGGTGAGAAGGACTGCAGGAGAAGAAATAAAACGACCCCCACGAGTCCCCATGCCAAAAGCACGTCGCCAGGCCTTTTACCTCGTTCCCGTCGCTGGCGGTGCCACTCGGCCATGGACTGGAGCATCCACTTGGCCCTGAGCTTGTACAAGTAAGAGCCATAAACCAAGACCTCGGTGAGGCCCGAGGATTCCAGAACCTTTAGCTCGAGCATGACTTTGCTCACTTGCTCGATGTACGGGATTCGAGATCCAGCTGGGCCTGTTTGGGATAGAGAACATGGGCGCTCAGGCCCGCGGAGACCCAGACGCCCGCGTCAGGGCACCCAGGTCAGGATTGGGCTCACTCACCAAACATAGCTTCCAAGAGCTGCGTCTGGACCTGCAACACCTCGGGGTCTTTCAAGTCTGCCGGAACTTTCACCCATGGTGGAATATCTTTCCGTCCTGGCAGCGTCCCCATCCGGCGTGCCTCAAAACCAGTCACGCTGCCAACGAGGCTAGGCCTGACCGAGTCGCCCGGCCACGGCGCTGGGAGTCGGGCGCTGGGCGGGGCCGCCCACGGCAAGCCCCGCCCCCGCGCCGAGTCGCTCGCTGAACGCCCGCCTGGCCCGCCTGCGCGGCTCTCGCACGTGACCTCCCGCCGGGTGCGGGCCGCGCTCTCCCACCTCACAAAGGTTTCTCCACACCGGAAGCTCTTGGCCTTGGGAGTGCTTGGGACGAGGGCAGCGTCAGCTCTAGCCCTGGGAACGAGTGACTGGGCCAGAACCCCGGGAAGACGAAAGTGCAAGGCCGCAGGGTGAGAGATCTCCAGGGAGCTGCCAAATCGAGGGCCTGCCTCCACGTTCCAGAGGAGGGTTCCACTTCCCGGGGGCCTGAGGGGGGCCAAACCCCGAGGCTTCGCTTCGCCCAGCGCCTACAACCCCCGAGGACGCAGGAGTAATAACTGCCATTTAACAAAGGTGAAAAGGAAATTTGGAAATTCCTTATCTGCAAGGAACGTGATAGGGTCGCTAAACTGCCCTTCCTTTGAAGCCGCTAAGTCTGGAATCTTTAAATCTATCCTGATTTTAAAACTCATGTGTGCCCCACCTGGCCACTTGGGTCCAAACTGTAGATGGTAGATTTTTTTTTTCTTTTTTTTTTTTTAATTTTTTTTTATTTGAGAGAATGCCAGGGAGCATGGGTAAGGGCAGAGGGAGAAGGAGAATCCTCAAGCAGACTTCCTGTGGAGCATGGGGCCTAAAGTGGGTCTCAGTTCCAGGACTCTGAGACATGACCTACGCCAGAAAAAGAGTCACCCCGGCACTCCTGTATAGACCAGACTTCAGCCTCCAAATAATTTATTCATTTAAAAAACATACTGCTTGAAAAAAAAAAAAAAAAACATACTGCTTGAAGTGATGCACTAGATTCATACAATGAGAGTGTGATTTCAATGTTTTATGGCTTCATAGATGTGGAAATGAAGCTGACTTTTCCCAAGACCATGTTCTGGTAATATACAATCCCATCAGCTATTATGACTATCTCTTGAGGCAAACTTCTTCACATTCAGGCAAAAAACTGGGTTCTTGGGGCGCCGAGGTGGTTCAGTCAGTTGAGCATCCAGTTCTTGGTTTCAGCTCAGGTCATAATCTCAGGGTCCTGAGTTGAAGTCCCAAGTGGAGCCTGAACTCATGGCTGTGAGATGGAGAGTCCTGTGCTGTACCAACTGAGCCAGCCAGCACTCCCCCCACCCCCACTCCCACCCCGGTGGTTTTGAATTTTAGAGGAAGGGAGAAGAAGTAATTGTGTGTCAGATAGCTAATAAAAAGTAACTTTACTGGAGGGAAAAAAAGTATAACCTATCTCCTCAGTGAGAATTTCCTTATGCTTTTTAAATCACTCTCCCCCCTCCTCCTACACACCATTTCTTTGAATGGAAATTCAATATAGTACGTATATATTTTAAATATTCTATTTTTAAGCAGTCTCCACACCCAACATGGGACTTGAACTCACGGCCCCAAGTCAAGAGTTGCATGCTACACCCACTAAACCAGCCAGGCACCCCATCAATATAGTTTTTTTTTTAATATAGTATTTAAAGCAGAGGGGCACAGGAATTATATCCAACTTGGGGGGTATTAAAAATAAGCCTTCATAACTATACAAACTTATTTCAAACTTGTAAAACTTTACAGACTTAGAAGATAACCACGATTTAAATTTTTGGTTCAGAAAGTATGACCATCAAAAAATATTAAATGGTAATGACTAATGTCCCTTCTAAAAAAAAAAAAAAAACTCATGCATAATTAAATCAGCACAGGTGTCACAACAGCAGCTTATAAGAACTGGTTTCCCCACTCCTGTCAATGAGTCCCCAGTAATCCCAGGCCTGGCCCCTGGGATAAATGACTATGGAGGCCTCACTGCTTTTTCATTTACACATTTTGATTGTAGATTCACAAACTGCTGGTTTGGGGGTCTGATTGGCTAGTAGTAGTGTGATTTACTAAGGGGAGTTAGATCCCTCTCCTTAGCCCCTCCTCAAAATTGTGCCACTACCAACTCCTTCTTGCTTGAGGGATATCTACTGTAATTTTGTTATCTCCCAGGATGCAATTGTTTACATGTCTCCCTTTAGCATTCCAGCCTGGCCCAGACAACTTTTCTGAGTATGCATGAAATGAAGACACAGAAAATTCACTCAATTCCAAATATTACCTCTTTGCAGCTTTTCCTTTTAATCAGGTGGGAACCCCATCCAGAGGCTCTGAGGCCATCACCACAATCACACCCGCCATCACCTCTCTCTCTCCCACTTTTGAGTATTTAGACTGTTGGATGGCATAGTGAAAAGAGATTTGCAGAGGGCTCATGAATGTCCTGTATCATACCATGGACCTCAGAGGCAAAGCTGGTAAGTGCCAAGTGCCAAAATTCAGATGTGTCAGAGGTACCCAGGGCTTGTTCTCTGAGCTTTCTGGAAACTGGCAGCACATTCTAGTCAGCTACACCTGGACCTGGATCCAAAGGCTTCTCGCCACCCACTGCTAGGCATGCCACTATGGGCTGGAGGAGACACCAGAGTAGATGTTGGCAACCAGTCCTCACAGGGTCACCCTTCCAACCTAAAAACACACAGTGGCCTTTATGTGGTCACCATCCAGGAACTGTTGGGAAGCCCCTCCACTTTGTCCAAGATGACCCTCATCTTGGCTTAAGAATCCTAGGGTTGCTGCAGCAGAAAATGTAGTCCCATTAACACTCATTCCACCCCTGCCTTTCTCAGGAAAAGGCTGTTGAAGGCCAGCATCTCTGTGGGATCCTCAGCATGGGATTTTACACAAGTTTGGAGGAAATGGTTTCCCAAGCCCAGAGTTGTCACCGCAGCCCAGATAAGCTTGACCAGTCCATCCTCTCCTCCCTCTCTCTGCCCCCTTGGCTAAGATTTTTGCCCATCTCCTGGAGCCTTTCCAAGGGTTGCACAGGGGAAGCATGGCCCAACCTCAGGAACTTTGGCTTGGGGGCTATAAACACATCCACAGAAGAACTCAGCCTCCAGGCAATTCTCCCTGGCTTCTTGGCTTCAGTGAAGAAGTCCTGGCTTGTCTCTGGGTGTACACCGACGTCACTCCTGGCTGGCTCCAGGCCCAGGCCGGCATTTTTTTTGTCGCTATAAGGACAGCTTCCCTCACCCCAGCTGGGGCCCAGCGACCCCTTTCAGGCAGCTGCCTTTGGATTTGCTTCCTGTCTCCAGCTCCTCAGCTTCTGAAGACAATGTCCGGCCAGACCTAGTGCCAACACAGGGCAGCAGGGTTGGGGAGCAGAGAGAAGCTTCACATTGCAAGCCCTTACATGGGAAGTGGCTGCGGAGATGCCTGCCGGCCACAATCTGCAGCAGCCCCTTGACTAGCTTGTTGTGCCCCAGGCAGCGTTGTCTCTGTCCCCAGCGTGTCTGCCACTTTCAAGTACAAAAGAGCCCAAGGAGAGCATGCTGAGGGAGAGGGCAGAGGTTCTCAGCCCCGCATGCATCCCCCACAGGGCGGCTGACAAGAGGAGGGTTGCTGGTCAGGGTCCCAAAGGGCGGCAGAATGGAGCCCACAGAGCCTGGCCCTAATCTCAGTTTGATACTTCAGGAAGGACTGCAATGAGAGGCACAGATGTAAGGTTCACCCCCAGGGAAAGGTCCTGGACCACTTCTTACATGGAAGATGAGTACCAGCAGCAACCCCTGGAGGTGTGTCACCTGTAGACCCACGGGTGTGCGGGCTGCAGATGCAACTGGCATTTGCAGAGTATTTTCAGCAAGGGGACCCTGGGAGGAGGATCCACCTCCATTTCCCCATCCACTTTCATTTCAACTTTTGCCCCGGCCTCAGCTTTACCCAGGCAGTGGTCCGAGGAAAGATAAGCTCTTTTCGGGATCCCTGGGTGGCGCAGCGGTTTAGCGCCTGCCTTTGGCCCAGGGCGCAATCCTGGAGACCCGGGATCGAGTCCCACATCGGGCTCCCAGTGCATGGAGCCTGCTTCTCCCTCTGCCTGTGTCTCCGCCTCTCTCTCTCTCTCTCACTGTGTGCCTATCATAAATAAAATAAAATAAAAATTAAAAAAAAAAAAAGATAAGCTCTTTTCGTGGGGCTCTGGGGAAACCTGGGATTGGTGACCCACCAAGACTCAGGGTGCCTGGGTAGCTCAGTGTTAAGCGTTTGCCTTGAGCTCAGGTCATGATCTCAGGGTCCTGGAATGGAGTCGTTCATCTGGCTCCCTGCTCAGTGGAGAGTCTACTTCTCTCTCTACCCCTCTCCCTGCTCATGATCTCTCTCCCTCTCTCTTTCTGCCCCTCTCCCTCTCAAATAAATAAATAAAATCTTAAAAAAAAAAAAAAAAAAAAAGACTCTATATCTCAGAGCAAATGCTGCCCTTTCCTGGAGGGCTAGATTATTCTTTTTTTTTTAATTTTTTTTTAATTTTTATTTATTTATGATAGTCACAGAGAGAGAGAGAGGCGCAGAGACACAGGCAGAGGGAGAAGCAGGCTCCATGCACCGGGAGCCCGACGTGGGATTCGATCCCGGGTCTCCAGGATCGCACCCTGGGCCAAAGGCAGGCACCAAACCGCTGCGCCACCCAGGGATCCCTGGAGGCCTAGATTATTCAGACAGCTTAACCTCAAGGCTTCTTTCGGATCCCAGAGCAATGACAATCACTGACTGACACTTTGCTGAAGGAGGACTTCTGCTTTTAGTATCCTTCCTTGACTTTTGCAGATACTCTATATCTGACTTCTCACTTTAACCCATGGGGGAGGGGACTCCAAGCATCCACACCTTCAAATTTGGGGGGAAGGACAACCAAGCTAGGACACAGAGTAAGTATACTGAGAACTCTTCAATAGACTAGATGATACTCTGCCTATTTACATTTTATTTACAAAAGATTTTAAGTTGCTTCTATTATGATATTGAATTGATATACAATATTCAATCCAAATTTACTATTAGATTTTGTTGGCTTCCATTTATATACTGCCTTGAATAAACCAGAAGACCATTTGGCTCATTAACCATATTTAAGAGTATCTCATTTATATAAAATGGAGACCCACAGAAATAATTATCGGTGAAAGGACAGGAGAATTCTTAATACTCTGGCTATTTATTGATCTATTGCTTTTCAAAAATGTCCTTTGAACATCTGAAAAACAAAACCACACTCTTTTCATGCCTAGCACAACCATGGCTTATGGTCCTAAGAAGCTTCTGAAGCATGTAGCAGCTCCAAACCACTGGATGCTGGATAAATTGACCAGTGTGTTTGCTCCTCATTCATCTACCGGTCCCCATAATCTGAGAAAATGTCTTCCTCTCATCATTTTCCTAAGGAACAAACTTAAGTATGCCCTAGCAGAAGATGTACTAAAGGAGATCTGTATACAACATTTTATTAAGAATGATGGCAAGGTCCAAACTGATAGTAACCTATCCTGCTGGTTTTATGGATGTCATCAGCATTGATAAGATTGGGGAGAACTTCCAGCAAGGGTTGCTTTTCTGTTCATTGGATTACACCTAAGGAGACCAAGTATAAATTGTGTAAAGTGAGAAAGATCTTTGTAAGAACAAAAGGAATCCCTCATCTGGTGAGCCATGATGCTCACAGTATCAGCTATCCTGATCCCATTATCAAGGTGAATGACACCATTTAGATTGACTTATAGACTGGGAAGATTACTGATTTCATCAAGTTTAATACTGGTAATCTTTATATGGTGACCAGAGGTGCTAACCTGGGAAGAATTGGTGTGATCAACAATAGAGACATCCTTTTTTGTTTTGTTTTGTTTTGTTTTTTCATGTAGTTCATGTGAAAGATGCCAGTGGCAATATCTTTGCTACCTAGCTCCCCAACACTTTTGTTATTGGCAAAGGCAATAAACCATGAATTTCTCTTCCCTTTAGAAAGTGTATCTACCTCACCACTGCTGAAGAGAGAGACAAGAGACTGGCAGCCAAACAGTGCAGTGGGTAAAATGGTCTCCAAGTAATGTGAAGCTCTTTATACTTAATTGAAGATAATAAAAAAAAAAAGAAAAGAAAAAAGAAAGAAAGAAAAAAAATCACTTGATTGGGTGCTGGAATTGGGAAGAATTTTTGTGCTGGACTTCAGTAGTTATTTTATTGTAAAATAGTATATTTAAAAATAAAATGCCTCAATACAATCCCTATCAAAATACCAACAGCGTTATTCACAGAACTAAAACAAAAAAATATTAACATTTGTATAAAACTACACAAAAGGCCTCGAACGGCCAGAGCAATCTTGAAAAAGAAAAAACAGGAGGTATCACAATTCCAGATTTCAAGTTATATTACAAAGCAGTAGTAATCAAAATGGTATGATACTGGCATAAAAATAGAAACATAGATCAATGGAATAGAATAGAAAACTCAAAAATAAACCCACAACTGTATGGTCAGTTAATCTTCAACAAAGCAGGGGATCCCTGGGTGGCTCACCAGTTTAGCGCCTACCTTTGGCCCAGGGCGCGATCCTGGAGTCCCGGGATCGAGTCCCTCTTTTTTTTTTTTTTTTTTTTTTTTTATTTACGATTGTCACACACAGAGAGAGAGAGAGAGAGAGAGAGGCAGAGACACAAGCAGGCTCCATGTACCGGGAGCCCGACATGGGATTCGATCCCGGGTCTCCAAGATCGCGCCCTGAGCCAAAGGCAGGCGCTAAACCGCTGCGCCACCCAGGGATGCCCCGGGATCGAGTCCCACATCGGGCTCCTGGCATGGAGCCTGCTTCTCCCTCCTCCTGTGTCTCTGCCTCTCTCTCTCTCTCTCTCTATGTCTATCATAAATAAATAAATACATCTTTAAAAAAAATCTTCAACAAAGCAGGAACAATATCCAATGGGAAAAATATGGTCTCTTCAACAAAGTGTTGGGAAAACTGGACAGTAATATGCAAAAGAATGAAACGACCACCTTCTTACCCTATACACAAAAATAAACTCAAAATGTATTCATGACCTAAATGTGAAACCTGAAACCATAAAAATCCTTGAGATGAGCACAGGCAATAATCTCTCTGACATCAGCGATAGCAAGTTTTCTTTCTTTTTTTTTTTTTTAAGATTTTATTTATTCATGAGAGACACAGAGAGAGAGAGAGGCAGAGACACATTAGAGGGAGAAGCAGGCTCCATGCAGGAAGCCCAATGTGGGACTTGATCCTGGTACTCTGGGATCACGCCCTGAGCAGAAGGCAGACGCTCAACCGCTGAGCCACCCAGGTGTCCCTATAGCAACGTTTTTCTAGTATGTCTCCTGAGGCAAGGGAAATAAAAGCAAAAATAAACTATTAGAACTCCATCAAAATAAAAATTTCTGCAAAGGAAACCATCGATAAAACTAAAAGGCATCCTTCCTGATGGGAGAAGATACTTGCAAATGACATATCCAAGAAAATTTTAGTATCCAAGATATATGAAGAACTGATACAACTCACCACCCAAAAAAATAAATAATCCAATTTGGAATGGGCAGAAGACATGAACAGACATTTCTCCCAGAAGACATACAGGTGGCCAACAGACACATGAATAGAAGCTCAACATCACTCATCAGGGAAATGCAAATCAAAACTACAATGAGATATTACTTTCCACTTGTCAGAATGGTTAAAATCAAAAACATAAGAAACAACAAGTGCTGGCAAGGATTTGGAGAAAAAGAAACCCTCTTGCTCTGCTGGCAGGAATCCAAATTGGTGCAGCCATTGTGGCAAACAGTATGGAGGTTCCTCAAAAAGTAAAAAAAATAAAACAAATAAACAAACAAAAAACAGAACTACCCTATGATCTAGTAATTGCACTACAGGGTGTTTACCCAAAGAATACAAAAACACTAATTTAAAGAGATATATGCACACCTATGTTTATTGAAGCATTATTTGCAACAGCAAAACTATGGAAGCAGCCCAAATAACCACCAATAAATGAATGGATAAAGAAGATGTGATATATATACACACACACAAAATGGAATGTTATTCAGCCATAAGAAAGAATGAAATGGGGATCCCTGGGTGGCGCAGCGGTTTGGCGCCTGCCTTTGGCCCAGGGCGCGATCCTGGAGACCCGGGATCGAATCCCACATCGGGCTCCCGGTGCATGGAGCCTGCTTCTCCCTCTGCCTGTGTCTCTGCCTCTCTCTCTCTCTCTCTATGTGACTATCATAAATAAATAAAATTAAAAAAAAAAAAAAAAAATTAAAAGAAAGAATGAAATGTTGCCACTTGCAACAACATGGATATAGCTGGAGAGTATAATGCTGACCAAAGTAAGTCAGTCAGAGAAAGACAAATACCATAGGATCTCATATGTGAAATTTAAGAAACAAAACAAGCAAGCAAAAGGGAAAAAAAAAAGAGACTTTTTTTTTTTTTTTTTTTTAAAGAGAGAGACTATTAACTGTAGAGAACAAACTGATGGTTACCAGAGGGGAGTTGGGGTGCAGTGAGAGAAGCAGGGGATGGGGGTTAAAGAGTACACTTATCATGATGAAAAAAATAAAATGATAAAAAAAATTATAAAATAAATTTAAAAAAATGTATACTCCAGCCAACTAGAATCTGTTGTTTCCTGGATTTTTAGGTAATACACCCTGAAATATTAGAGAGGAGAGCATCTCAAGCTTAAATGTATAAAACAGTTACCTGGGAATCTTGTTAAAATGCAGATTCACTAAGTCTGAGGCAGGCCTAAGAGTCCTCATTTAAACAGTTTCCCAAGAAATGCTGATACTGCTAGTTAACAGATCAATTCTGGGTAGCAAGGTTGTGGATACCTCAACTATCTTTTTTTTTTTTTTAATTTATTTATTTATGATAGTCACAGAGAGAGAGAGAGAGAGAGAGAGAGGCAGAGACACAGGCAGAGGGAGAAGCAGGCTCCATGCACCGGGAGCCCGATGTGGGATTCGATCCCGAGTCTCCAGGATCGCGCCCTGGGCCAAAGGCAGGCGCCAAACCGCTGCGCCACCCAGGGATCCCTCAACTATCTATTTAAAATCACATCCACGTCGGGCTCCTGGTGCATGGAGCCTGCTTCTCCCTCTGCCTATGTCTCTGCCTCTCTCTCTCTCTCTCTCTCTCTGTGTGACTATCATAAATAAAAATAATAATAATAATAATAAATAAAAATAAAATCACATCCAGAAGATAAAAACCAGTAAATAGAAAAGTGAAATGTAATTAGCAAGTTTTCTAATGAGTGCTTTCAAGCTCTGTATAACAATACATGCCATTTTAACATCTTGGAATCAATACCTTTTCAATATAAGAGAATCCTTTAAACAGCCTGCCTTATCCCTGACTCCCCCAGATCCCTTCTCCCAGTCCCCAAATAAAAAAGAGACTATTAATTACAATTGGTCAATTGCCATACAGGGTTCTGAGCCCCAGATCTGCCCAATTCTGATTTTTATGTGAAATCTCCCATTTCTATAATGTAGCCTGACTTAAAAGTTAGAAGAAGAAATGGTATGAGTAAAACAATACACACCTGTGGGGTATCACTAGGCCTGTGGAAATCAATTAGCAACTTCCAAAGAGTGTTGTGCCTTCTGGATCCACCTACATTCTCAGCCTCCAGGAAGTAGTGTGTTTCCAAAGGGGTTGTGAAGCCTCAAGTCTAACCTCCAACCACTTTCTCTCCATCTCAGATGCTTCCATACCTCCCCAGATGAGTAAGCCCCTTTGCTTCCATCCTGATCTCTATCAGTTCTCTCCAAATTGATATACAGGCTTAATGCAATCCCTATCAAAATGCCAGCAAGATTTTTTTGTAGATACTGGACTATTTTTAAATTTATATAAATTATTATATTTATATAAATTTATATAAAAAGGCAAAGAAACCACAATAGCTAAAACAATTTTAGGGGGGAAAATGATCAGTCTGCCTAAGTTTAACCATTATTATATAACTATAGTAATCAAGGACTATGTAGTATTGGCAGATTAAATATAAAATTTACAGGCAGAAAGCCTTTAGGGAAAAATACAGGAGTAAATCTTTTGGAACTAGGGCTAACCTAAGAGTCTTTACATTTATCACCAAGAGTTTGTTCCATAAAAGAAAATATTGATCAGGGCAGCCCTGGTGGCACAGCGGTTTAGCGCCGCCTGCAGCCTGGGGTGTGATCCTGGAGACTCAGGATCGAGTCCCACATCAGGCTCCTTGCATGGAGCCTGTTTCCTCCCTCTGCCTGTGTCTCTGCCTCTCTCTGTGTGTGTGTGTGTGTGTGTGTATGTGTGTCTCATGAATAAATAAATGAAATCTTAAAAAAAAAAAAAAACTTTAAAAAAAGTTGGATTTAAAAAAAAAAAGAAAAAGGGATCCCTGGGTGGCGCAGCGGTTTAGCGCCTGCCTTTGGCCCAGGGCGTGATCCTGGAGACCCGGGATCGAATCCCGCGTCGGGCTCCCTGCATGGAGCCTGCTTCTCCCTCCTCCCGTGTCTCTGCCTCTCTCTCTCTCTCTCTCTTCTCTCTCTGTGTCTGTCATAAATAAATAAATTAATTAAAAAAATATTGATCAATTGGATCTCATCTAAAATAAAAACGTTTGTTTAGAATCCGTTGAGAAGACGAAAAGGCAAACTATGATTGGGAGAAAATATTTGCAAACCACATATATAACAAAGAACTAATACCAAGAATACATAAAGAACTCTCAAACTCAATAGTAAAAAATAATACAATTAAAAAAAATAATAATACAATTAGACAATAAATAAAAGACAAAGATATTTCACTAAATGGGATATACAGATGCCTAATAATGAAAAGATGTTCATCATCATTTGCTGTTAGGGAAGTGTAAATTAAAACCTAAATGCGATATCACTACACAACTATCAGAATAACTAAAATTAAAAATAGGGACAACCCTAAAGTGAGGTTTCAGAGAAACCAAATCACTCATACATTGCTGATGGGAAGGTAAAATGGTACAGCAACTCTAGAGACAGTCTCACAGTTCCTCAAACAACTAAACATAGAGTTACACATGACCTAGCAATTACTCTCCTACATATTTGCCCAAGAGAAATGAAAACATATGTCTACACAAAAACTTGCACAAGAGGGTTCAGAGCAACTTTACCTGTAATAGCAAAAAGGTGGAAACAACACACATGTCCTTTAACAAGTGAATCAAACGGTGATATAGCTTACCATGGAATATTACTCAACAATAAAATAAAACAGTTAATAGAAACAACCTGGATGAATCTCCACAGAATAATAGTAAGTGGGAGAAAAATGCCAATCTTAAAAGTTTATATAATTCCATTTATATAACATTCTTGAAATGACATAATTATTAAACGGAAGAACAGAGAAGTGGTTGCTAGAATCAAAGAGGGGATGGGGACTGAAAGGAAGTGGGTATGGCTAGCAAAGGGCAAGATGGGGGATTCTCATGATAGAAACATTCTGTGTCTTGACTGCATCAATGTTGATATCCTGGTTGCGATATTGTACTATAGGTTTGCAAGATGTTACCATAGGAGGAAACCGAATAAGAGTACATGGGAGCTCTCTGTATTTTTTTATTACAACTGCATGTGGGAGCACCTGGGTGGCTCAGTCCATTGAGGGACCTACTCTTGATCTCCGCTCAGGTCTTGATTTCAGGGTTGTCAGTTCAAGCCCCATGTTGGATTCCATGAGTGTGGCACCTACTTAAAAAAAAAAAAAAATTCTACAACTATATGTGAATTTACAATTATCCAAAAATAAAAAGGTTTAATTTAAAAAATGAAATCAGTGGGGGATGCCTGGTTCATTCGGTCGGTTAAGTATCTTTTTAGCTCAGGTCATGATCCCAGTGTCCTGGGATCAAGCCCTGCGTTGTTTGGGTCCCCTGCTCATGGGGGGGGGTTAGCTTCTCCCTCTCCCTGCTCATATTCTCCCCTCCTCTCTGCTTGTATTCTCTCTCCCAAATAAATAAATACATCTTTAAATAAACAATGAAATCAGAATTTAAAAATTTCAAAATCTATCTGAATTTCAGTTGCCATCTTGGGACCCCTTTCTAGCAGCCATACACCATTGCATTCTATTGGTAATGAAAGCTGGATAGCTAAGACACTTAAAGAGAACACTATGGTACAACATGATTAACATGTTCTCACATAAAGATCTTTTCCTGCTTAATGCCATTCACATTAAAGTCTACTAGATATGACTTAAACATTGTCACTCCAGCTTTATTTCCTTATTGTTTAATTCATTTGCTTTTCTTTTTTAGAGAATGTTTATGTCCTTTTGCATTGAGTATCTCTATTAAGTAGGGAAATAATTGGATATTTTAATCTCTCAGGGTTAATTTTGGCTGACAACTTTATTTTTTTAAGATTTTATTTATTTGGGCAGCCTGGGTGGTTCATCGGTTTAGCGCCGCCTTCAGCCCAGGGTGTGGTCCTGGACACCCAAGATGGAGTCCCACGTCAGGCTCCCTGCATGGAGCCTGCTTCTCCCTCTGCCTGTGTCTCTGCCTGTGTCTCTGCCTCTCTCTCTGTCTCTCTCTCTCATAAATAAATAAAATCTTATAAAAAAAAGATTTTATTTAGTTGACAGAGAACAAGCAAGCAGGAGCAGCAGAAGGAGAGGAAGAAGCAGGCTCCTCACTAAGAAGGGAGCCCAACATGGGGCTCAATCCTAGGACTTCGATATCATGACCTGAGCCAAAGGTAGATGCTTAATTGACTGAACCACCCAGGTGCCCCAAAGCATGAAGTTTTGAGGGAAAAATTATTTCAATCAAGAATTCTAAGGCCAAAAGTCCAATTTACTGTGTGGATAGAATAAAAATATTTTTCAACATGCAAGGCCTCAAAATATTCATTCTTCCTCAGAAAACAATAGGTTTGGCAGAAAAAGACAATTATTATATGATCTCATTTATATGTGGAATTTAAGAAACAAAACAGAGGATCATAAGGGAAGAGAGGGAAAAATAAAACAAGACAAAATCAGAGGAGACAAACCATAAGAGACTCTTAATCATAGGAAACAAACTGAGGGTCACTGGAAGGGAGGGTGGGGGGGGGGATGGGGTAACTGGGTGATGGGCATTAAGGAAGGCATGTGATTTAACAAGCACTGGGTGTAATACAAAACTGATGAATCGCTGACCTCTACTTCTGAAACCAATAATACACATATGTGTAATATGTTAATTAATTAAATTTAAATAAAATTTAAGGGACGCCTGGGTGGCTCAGTGGTTGAGCATCTGTCAAGGGCGTGATCCTGGGGTCTGGGATAGAGGCCTGCATTGATTGGACTCCTTGCCGAGAGAGCCTCCTTCTCCCTCTGTGTCTCTGCCTCCCTCTGTGTCTCTCATGAATAAATAAATAAAATCTTTTAAAAATATAAATAACATTTTAAAAAAATAAAATAGATTGGCTCCATTGGAATGAAAGGAAGTCTCTTTCTGAAGAGAAGCAAAATAATGAAACTATTGCCTCAAATACCACGAACTTGGTGAGACAACCTCTGGATTCTCAGGCTGAATGAAGCCCAGGGTAAGTAAGGCCAGTGTAAACTATCACTGAGAGTCCAAATTCCTTACCCCTTATCTGAAGTCTCCTACTACCTTCCCCAACCCATACACTCCCCAGACACAGACAAAAAAATGGCTAAGGCAGGTAGTAAAGAGCAATGAAAAGGGTTAACCTTTTTAGTACTGAAGATTCCTTTTTAAAGCTAATTTTTTTATCTAAATGAGACTCCAAAACTGAAGAGGCAATAAACAATAATGAAATAACTGTATATGTCATAAACATAATTTTAAAGTCCTGTAGAATGAGACTATCTGTCAAAACAATTAGACAGCCTTTGAAAATTATAGGAACATCATAGCTAGTAAACAGATAGCTATGAAGTTTCTAAGTGAACTTCAAAACTCTAAACCACCTTTCCCCTTGGTTCCAGAAAGAAAACATTTTATTTCAAAAATTCACTTGAAGCTTATTTTTGTTGTTGTTGTTGTTGCCTACAGCTCTTAAGTTCCAGCGAAAAAAAAAATATTTCTCATTTTAATAAACCTGGCACACGGGATCCCTGGGTGGCGCAGCGGCTTAGCGCCTGCCTTTGGCCCAGGGCGGGATCCTGGAGGCCCGGGATCGAATCCCAGGTCGGGCTCCTGGTGCGTGGAGCCTGCTTCTCCCTCTGCCTCTGTCTCTGCCTCTCTCTCTCTGTGTGTGCCTATCATAAATAAATAAAAAAATTAAAAAAAAAAACCCTCTTGAATCTATGATTTGAAAAAAGAATAATAATAATAATAAACCTGGCACATTAGACATTAGCATCTACTGCCACAATTGCCTTAAATTCTTCTAGTTCATGTGTCATCAGTCTCGTTATCAACTTGCAATCTCTATTTCTTTGTTTAGCCCGAACTAATTGTGCCCACAACTCCGCCTCTGATTTTCTTCTTCCTTCCTGCAATTCACCTATCTCATCCTCAGATTCCTGGAAGCTAACCAGAAACAAAGTTGGAAAGATCAGTATGGTAAAAACCATGAGGATCCTCTTGGAGATGATTATATATCAACTTAATAATTTCTGCCTAAATGCTCTTGCTACTACTGTAAAATCTATTGAACAAATAAAATAAACAAGGACAAAACCAAACATGCACACATACAAAAGAAAGGAAGTCATGGGATCCAAAGAGCCCAGGATCCAACACCAGGAAGGGCTTTAGTAATACACAGCAGGGTGGGCCTGAAAGTAACTAGCTTGGATTTGAGCAGTTAAGACTGAAGGGGCGATACTGTCAAGATGAAATGATACAGTCCCTGCAGTGCTTGAAAGTACAGAGAAGAAATTTACACAGTTGGTGAGTGTGGAGATAAAGGAATACATAGAAAAATAAGCACTTTAAAAAGAAAAGCGCCTGAACAACAAAGTGATTAATGACATCAAGAAAAAGAAAACTTTTTTTTAAAATATTTTTTATTTATTTATTTATTAGAGACAGAGAGAGAGAAAGAGAGAGAGAGAGAGAATGGGAGGGAGGCAGAGACACAGGTAGAGGGAGAAGCGGGCTCCACGCAGGAAGCCCAACGTGGGACTTGATCCCGGGTCTCCAGGGTCACGCCGTGGGCCGAAGGCTGTGCTAAACTGCTGAGCTGTCCGGGCCGCCCTAGAGAAATAAAACTTTATGCAAGAAATTGTAGTAAACTAAAAAAGAAAAAAAAAGAGAAAAAAAAGGAAATTGTAGTAAACTACTGCAGCTACAGGTATTACTTACAAGATCATAATAGCATAAATGTGAACACTGATCTAACAAAATCATATTACTGAACTAGGAGGCTACCAAATCTGTTATACATATATAGGTAAGCGAGAAGAGGGTGAAAGCTGTTGGTATTATTATTTTTTATTATTTTATTTTATTTTATTTTATTTTATTTTATTTTATTATTATTTTGGAACCCTGGAGGTGATTTCTATGCACACAAAAGAGTGCTTATAGAGATTTCTTTGCAATTTAATATTTTATTTCCTAAAATCATAAAAACCAAACCTTCAGTCCTTCCTTAAGCTTTCAAGTTTTACTTTCAAAACTTACTATCTTATTAATAAGCCTAGATTCTTTTTTAAGACTTAAAAATTTATTTGAGAGAGAGAGAGAGAGAGAGAACAAAGGGGGAGGAGGTCCAGAGGGAGAAAGAAGCAGGCTCCCCACTGAGCAGGACCCCCACACAGGCTCTGCAGGTTCCATCCTAGGACCCTGAGATCATGACCTGAGCCAAAACCAAGAGTTAGGGGATTAATTGATAGCACCACCCAGGCACCCCTCCTTTCTTTTTTAACCACTTTGAAGAATGAAGCACAACAAACTATATTAAAATTCATACAATTGACCAGTTTTGACATATAAACCACATCTAGTGAAATCATCACTGTAATCAAGATAATTCACATTTCCATTATCCCCAAGTTTCCAAATGCCTCTTTCCCATCTCTTCCTCCCTCCATTACCATCCCCAGGCAATTTCCCTGCTTTCTGGCATAATAGATTAGTCTGCATATTCTAGGATTTTATATAAATGATAGATCCCTTTTAAACAAAATTATTAATACTATGGTTTTGATTCTCTTAAATATCTCTATACCCAATTCTAAAGCTTCGACGAAGTAAAAGATCTCTACACATGCACACCACACACATATGCAAAAATGACAACATGCATAGAACTGTGAGTATCCCCTTACACCAACTAAGAAACAATGTATTATCCCATATCATTTGGTGTAAGAGAGAGATTTCAGACTAGAGATTTTCATGCAAATACTTCCTGGATTGGATTCTTCTTGGCAACACTGACGGGACCTTAAAATTCAATTTCTAGTTGCTAGGTTAGTGAGTCTATAACCTCCAGATGGGATAGTTTTGAAGCCCAGATCCTTGAGTGTCAGTTACATACACAATCATTCCGCCTACCCACAGGAATTTATAACCATCTTGTGATCCTTTGAATGAATTTTGCCCTTCTTTTGCTCTCAATTCATATTCTGCTTAGGTCTCAAGACTTTTTTTTTTTTTTTTTTAGATTTTATTTATTTATTCATGAGAGACACACACACACACAGAGGCAGAGATACAGGGAGAGGGAAAAGCAGGCTCCACGCAGGGAGCCCAATACGGGACTGATCCCGGGACACCAGGATCAGGCCCCGGGCCAAAGGCAGGAGCCAAACCGCTGAGCCATCCAGGGATCCCCGGTCTCAAGACTTTTGGCTTAACAGACACCTATAAATTTTTCACGTACTTCTTTGACCTACAGAACTCCTATGGAGAAAGAAAAAAAAAAAAAAAAAAAAGAACTCCTATGGAGGATACAAGGATGAGCCTGAGTTCTGGGGATCTCTCACTGCTGGGTCTGGGCCTAACACCTCAACTACTGATTCAAGAGCAATATAGCTTTACCTTCTTGAGTAGCAGTTAATGGATAATGCATTAAGGTAGACCATAAAAAACAAGACACAGAAATTGTGTTAGAGAATTTTAAAAAGTTTCAGTGGATCCAAAAAAGTTTCCAAAAAGTTTCAATGGATTCCCCTCTGGTGTCCAAGCCACATAGACCATTTGGTGCTGGGTGGTGTGCTCAGCTGTCTGGGACAGGTTATAGAAGATTCGGAAATGTGATGGCCTCTGGGGAAGGAACTCAGTGGTCAGGGTTCAGGAGGAAGTGGGACTTAGTTTAGCCCTTGAAGACCTTTTTAACTCCTTGAGCTTTTACTTTTTCGATGTATTTCATTAGGTTTCCCATGAAAAAGTCATTCCAACGCCTCAGGAATGCTGGTCGCATTAAAACCTTTGGAAAGCACTTGTGCCTTCGTGCATATCATTTCGCTTCTCTAAAAGGTGTGGTCTCCACCTCGAATCTTCCCTACCTTTCTGGGGCCGTCCTCCCCTCCCTGAGGCCAGCTCTCCAAACAGAGCTTCCAATCGGGCGCTCCCAGCGCCTGGGGAAATGGGAGGGTCCAGAGCAATGGTCCCACGTAGAGCGACCAGGTGCTCGACCAGGTGCTCTCGGTCATCTCCGGAAGAAGCCCCAGCCTCCGGGTTTGGGAGGCAAGGGCTGGAATCTAATGAAAAGGGCGTGGATGGGGGAGGGGCCTGCCAAAAGCCCTTGAAATAAGGCCCTGGCCAGGCCGCAACTTGCTGCAGCTGGTCCCAACCGTGGCCTTCGGGTTGGCAGCCGCACAGCTAGGCGTGCAGCAGCATGGCCACTCCCAGGCGGTTTCCGACGCTCGTGCATTTGGAGCAGAGAGAGGGGACGCTATTCACGGTGCTCGGTAACCTCACCAAGCGGCCCTACTGGTTCCACATTGAGTACCTAAAGAGTCCGAAGACAGTTCATCTCGAGGCATGGCTAGTTGAAGCGATCTTCGGTAAGTGGGTCTGAGAGGGGTGGCCAGAGAGGTCCCCACTCCCCCCAGGGACGCCTCTCCGGTGGCCCTCGCTGCAATCCAGCACGGCCACCTCCCGCCGCCTTCCCCTCCCAACTCCCACCCCTCACAGCCTCTTTGCTTCCTTCCCAGGCCGAGGAGCAGAGTACATTCCGCACGTGGAGTGTGTGTCCCAGACCCTACTCCACGTTAATCAGTGGGACCCCGAGGGCGAGGCCGAGATCTTTATATTTGGTCGGCCTGATTACCAGAAAGATGTATCCAAGATGATCATGAATTTGGCTGACTATCATCGCCAACTCCGGGCACAAAGAACGGAACTGGGTAAGTTAGGGGCACCTTGGGCTTGCCGTGGGGTTCCTTGGGAGGGATCTTGATGCTTCCTGGATGTCACTGGGTAGCAGTCTCATCATCCTCTTGGTCCGTCCAGGAGAAAGATTCCTTCTTGCAAAGGGATCTACAAGGCCACGTTGATCCGTACTCTCATGTTCCGGACCCCAACCCCCAGCCCATACCGATGAATCCTTTTGTGGGAAGAGTATGGGGACATAGGTAGTCTCCACACTGTTCTTGCAGGCTCAGAGAAGGCCCCTGCCCAGGATGCAGTGACCCAGCAGACCCTCGACGCTCCCCGCGAGGCGTCGACCCAGGGGTCCCCGAAGGCTGCCCGCGAGGCGTCGACCCAGGGGTCCCCGAAGGCTGCCCGCGAGGCGGCGACCCAGGGGTCCCCGAGGGCTGCCCGTGAGGCGGCGACCCAGGGGTCCCCGAGGGCGACCCGCAAGGCGGCGACCCAGGGGTCCCCGAGGGCGACCCGCGAGGCGGCGACCCAGGGGTCCCCGAGGGCGACCCGCGAGGCGGCGACCCAGGGGTCCCCGAGGGCTGCCCGCGAGGCGTCGACCCAGGGGTCCCCGAAGGCTGCCCGCGAGGCGGCGACCCAGGGGTCCCCGAGGGCGACCCGCGAGGCGGCGACCCAGGGGTCCCCGAGGGCGACCCGCGAGGCGGCGACCCAGGGGTCCCCGAAGGCTGCCCGCGAGGCGGCGACCCAGGGGTCCCCGAAGGCTGCCCGGGAGGCGGCGACCCAGCGGTCCCCGAGGGCGACCCGCGAGGCGGCGACCCAGCGGTCCCCCGGCGCGGTGGCCCGGGAGGCGGCGACCCAGCGGTCCCCCGGCGCGGTGGCCCGGGAGGCGGCGACCCAGCGGTCCCCCGGCGCGGTGGCCCGGGAGGCGGCGACCCAGCGGTCCCCCGGCGCGGTGGCCCGGGAGGCGGCGACCCAGGCGTCCCCCGGCGCGGTGGCCCGGGAGGCGGCGACCCAGGCGTCCCCCGGCGCGGTGGCCCGGGAAGCGGCGACCCAACGATCTCCGGACGCTACCCAGGGTGTGGTTACCGGGTTATGAAAGTACTTCGGGCCCGGGAGCAGGAGCCAGGCAAGGATAAAGTGGAAGACCTTACTAGTGCTCTGTTCATCTAAGTCTTGCTGCTTCTGGCAGAAGCTGGGGAAGGAATGGTTGTTAGTGATTTTGGTCCCTGCCCCCATGTTAAATGTTTGCAAACACTGATCTAAAGAGTTCTAATAAAGAATTGAATTTCTCTAGCGTCTGTTAATTGGCAGGTAAAAGGAGAGGGAGAGGCCTTACCTCCAGCAACCAATATCTGCCCTCCTCTCCACCCAGAGGCAGGTGAAACCTCTTGGATTTCTGGCTGCCTTAGGCAGCACTCTTCCCCTCCACTAGCTAGTGCTTCCCCTGTGCTCTTTAACCACAAGAATCTGGTTTTGCTGGTTAAGAGGGTTCTCCAGCCCCTCGAGTCCATCCCACTGGAAAACTACTTTTTTTGTTGTTTTGTTTTTGAAAACTTCTTAAAGCCTGTGGTGTTTCTACTCTAGGTGATACAGGGTGAGAAAACTTGGTTCCAATTCAATCCAATCCACACGGCTGGCTAGATCGTAGTACTGGAAGCAGTGAGCGACTTCCCAGCTGGTACACCTGACCCAGGAAGGGAAAAATTGGAGGAAAGAGCCAGGACTGCCCTCCTATTGTCCTCAAGTCTTGCAGAGGTCATCCGACCTTCAGTGAGGTTTGCCACAAGTGAGACACTAGCAGTGCTGGTGATTCTTCCCTTAGTAACTGCAGCAGCAGCAGGCAATCCTGGCGCAGGATGATGGCCAGCCCTCTTTCGCCACTTTTTTTCAACTGAAAGTATTTGACAGATAACACTGTAAAGTTAATCACATGTTAATATATTTATATATTATGATTGCCTTTGTAGTGATAATTAGCACTTTATCCTGTTTGGCTTCCTGCTCTATTGGCAGGTGGGACGCCAGTGCCCAGCTAGCAGAAGGAAGCAAACTGTTAACAGCTGGGTGCTAGGACAGAAAAACAACATGCAGTAATCTTTGTGTAACGAGAATTTTCATTTACAAAATTCAAGGAAACCGGGGCACCTGGGTGGCTCGGTTACGCGTCTGCCTTCCACTGAGGACAGGATCTCCAGGTCCTTGGATCCAGCTCCACATATGGCTCACTGCTCAGCAAAGAAGCAGAATGATCGGTTTCTCCCTCTCCCTCTGCGCCTCTCCGTCCCACCCTTGCTCTTTCTCTTTCTCAAAAATCTATTAATTTTTTTCAAGGAAATCTAACTTTAAAGACCAAGGGAGTGGTATATCTATCATATACCCTTTGGTCACCACTAATAGATGATCATGCCAATTTTTTTATTTTAAAGGTTTTTTAAAGATTTTATTTACTCATGAGAGTGAGAGAAGCAGAGGGAGAAGCAGGCTCCACGCAGGGAGCCAGACGTAGGACTGCATCCCGGGTCCAGGACCACGCCCTAAGCCAAAGGTGGTGCTAAACCATTGAGCCACCTGGGCTATCCAATCACTCCAATTTTAAATAAGCACTTACAAGGGAAATAAAATGTCAAGTTGAGTTTACAACTGCCCTCATTGTAGTTCTAATTTTCATTTCCCTGATGATGAGTGATGTTGAGCATCTTTTCATGTCTGTTAGCCATCTGGATGTTTTCTGTGGAAAAATGTCTATTCATGTCTTCTGCCCATTTCTTAACTTGATTTTTTTGTTTTTGGTTGTTTTGGTTTTGTTTTTGAGTGTTTTGATAAGTTCTTTATAGATTTTGGATACTAACCCTTTATTACAAATGTCATTTGCAAATATCTCCCATTCCATAGTCAGCCTTTAAGTTTTGTTGATTATTTCCTTCTCTGGAAAGAAACGGGTTTTCTGTGAAGCTTTTTATCTTGAAGTCCCAACAGTTCATTTTTGCTTTTATCCTCGTCTCTGGTGATAAATCCAAAAAGTTGCCATGGCCAAGGTCAAAGAGGTTACTGCCTGTATTCTCCTCTGGGATTTTGATGGTTTCTTGTCTCACATTTAGGTCTTTCATGTATTTTGAATTTTTTGTGTATGGTGTAAGAAAATGGTCCAGTTTCATTCTTCTGTATGTTGCTGTCCAGTTTTCCCGACACCATTTTTTGAAGAGACTGTCTTTTTTCCATTGGATATTCTTTCCTGCAGATAAAGCACCTTACTCAAAAACATAGAAAATTAGTTAAGGGAAAAGGAGTATACTTCCAAAATACTGAGTTTGTTCTATTAAGGTACACTGGAGTGCTTATTTCATTCTTTAAATTACATGTACATTATATCTGCATGAAAGAGTATAATTTAGGTAGTGAATTAGGTGGGAAAACTGGAAACTGAGACCCGAGGCACTCAATGAAAGGTTGTCAAGAAACAAAGGTTGGGATGCCTGGGTGGCTCAGCAGTTAAGCATCTGCCTTTGGTTGGGGCGTGATTCTGGGGTTCTGGGGTTCTGGGGTCCTGGGATCAAGTCCCACATCTGGCTTCCTGCATGAAGCCTGCTTCTCCCTCTGCCTATGTCTCTGCGTCTCTCTCTCTCTCTCTCTCTGTCTCTCATGAATAAATATTTTTTTTAAAAAAAGGTGAAACTGCAGAAATTTGGAAACAATGACATTTGTTTGGATATTTTTGCATGTAAACCTATTGAGAGTAAAGAGATCATTCTGTACAATTTTTTTTTAATTTTTATTTATTTATGATAGTCACAGAGAGAGAGAGAGAGGCGCAGAGACACAGGCAGAGGGAGAAGCAGGCTCCATGCACCGGGAGCCCGACGTGGGATTCGATCCCGGGTCTCCAGGATCGCGCCCTGGGCCAAAGGCAGGCGCCAAACCGCTGCGCCACCCAGGGATCCCCATTCTGTACAATTTTTTAATAGGCTAGCTAGAGGCATCAAAGAAAGAAGTTCGGGCAGCCCCGGTGGCTCAGCGGTTTAGCGCCTCCTTCAGCCCAGGGCCTGATCCTGGAGACCAGGGATTGAGTCCCACATGGGGCTCCCTGCATGGAGCCTGCTTCTCCCTCTGCCTGTGTCTCTGCCTCTCTGTGTGTCTCTCATGAATAAATAAAATCTTTAAAAAAAAAAAAAAAAAAGGAAAAAGTTAATTGTTGATAGGATCTTCCTGCAGCTCCATGTTAGTTAAGCCAGGTTGGCACTACTTAGCAGAATCTCTCAAATTCACAAACTTGATCAAAACAAGGCCTTTTTAAACATCACTAAGAGTGGGACAAACAAAACAGGTGCCTCCTGATTTATCTAGCATTTTTGCTAAAAATACATAATCCAGAGCTCACATGAGCAAACATCAAAAACAAAAGAAGGATTTAAAAGCAAGGGAATTAGAAAACTGCAGAGACAGTCTGAGAACAGTGAATCCTGCTCACACATTTTGGGGGCAGGATAAACTTGTTGACAACAAATTGTTTTTGTTTTGTTTTTTATTCATGAGAGACACAGAGTCACAAGCAGAGGGAGAAGCAGGCTCCCTGTGTGGGCCCAATGTGGGACTCCTGAGACCCCGCGATCACACCCTGAACCAAAGGCAGATGCTCAATCACTAAGCCACCCAGGTGCCCCAACAAGAAGTAGTTTAGCATGGATAGCATCTTTGAGTGAACTCACTAAAGGTATAAAAGAATACAACTTCAGTTCTTCGTGGATTCTCTGGAAAATCTTGAGAACTTAGCTGTGGAGCATATGTAACAGGCTATCTCTATGTCTGCCTGTATACTTATGCTAGTACCTTAAACTTAGTTAATACATATCTGCACTATTTACCTCATCAGAATTTTTCACCAGACAGCCAGGAAAAACCTTATTTACAGCCTTCCCAGGTCCTTCTGGAGCACCTGTATAATCAGACTTTAAGAACTCAAAAAAAAAAAAAAAAAAAAAAGAACTCTTACCTTACAGTTATCACCCCCTAAAAAAGTGGTTGTGACTATAATTGGAACTGCATTAGGTTTTAATTTTATTTTTTAAAAGATCTATATTTGAGAGCATGAGAGAGCCTGATGCAGGACTTAATCCCAGACCAGAGCCCGAGAGAGAGAGAGAGAGAGAGAGAGAGAGAGAGAGAGAGAGAGAGAATAAGCAGGGGAGAGAGGCTAAAGGAGGGGGGGAGAAGCAAACTCCCCACTGAGCAGGAAGTGCTATGCAGGGCTCGATCCCAGGACTCTGGGATCATGACCTGAGCTAAAAGCAGACGCTTAACCAACTGAGTCAACCAGGTGCCTCTGCATTAGGTTTTTAGATTAATCTGAGAAGTGACCACATCAATCAACACTTGGACTTTGCTATATGAGAAGGTAGCATCTCTATGTATTGAGTTGTTTATTCCTTGCTCCTTCCTTCCCTCTCCTCCTTCAAGTATTGTCACTGATTTTAGGCTTTGTCCTTTTTATGTTTAGCTATAGATATGTCAGTTAAAGGAATAAAGCTAATTTTCTCAAATTTTCAGGGACACCTGGGTGGCTCAGCCGTTGAGCGTCTGCCTTTGGCTCAGGGCGTGATCCTGCGGTCCTGGGATCTAGTCCCACAACAGGTTCCCTGCATGGAACTTGCTCCTCCCTCTACCTGCATCTCTGCCCCTCTCTTTCTGTCTCTCATGAATAAATACATTTAAAAAAATTTTTAAAGAAATTTTCATTAGCCTGAAGTAGAGTAAATTAGGATTTTTTAAAGATTTTTTTTTAAATTTTATTTATTTATGATAGTCACATAGAGAGAGAGAGAGAGAGGCAGAGACACAGGCAGAGGGAGAAGCAGGCTCCATGCACCAGGAGCCCGACGTGGGATTCGATCCCGGGTCTCCAGGATCGCGCCCTGGGCCAAAGGCAGGCGCCAAACCGCTGCGCCACCCAGGGATCCCTAAATTAGGATTTTTAAAAAAGATTTTATTTATTCATGAGAGACTCAGAGAGGCAGAGACAAAGGAAGAGGGAGAAGTCGGCTCCCTGCAGGGAGCCTGATGCAGGACTTAATCCTGGACCAGAGCCAAAGGCAGATGCTTAGGATTTATAACCTAAGGATTTTTATAACCCCTGCGGCAACACTAAAAAAAATTTTTTTTTTAAAGTTATTTAGGGCAGCCCGGCTGTCTCACAGGTTTAGCGCCACCTTCGGCCCAGGGTGTGATCCTGGAGACCGGAATGGAGTCCCTAGCCTCTCTTTCTCTCATGAATAAATAAAATCTTTTTTAAAAATGGCAGACATATATCCAATCATTGATATTTACATTAAAGTGGACTAAATCCTCCAATCAAAATTCAGACATTCCAACTAGAGAAGCCAGACTCAAAAGGTGACATTTCATATTATTCTATTTATGCCAAATGTTCAGAGATGGCAACTCTGTGGAGACAGAAAGCAGATTGGCTGTCTGAGGTTAGAGACAGGTAACTGACTACAAATGAGCACAAGGTAAGTTTTGGAGTGAAAGAAAAGTCCAAAGGGATCCCTGGGTGGCTCAGCGGTTTAGCGCCTGCCTTTGGTCAGGGTGTGATCCTGGAGTCCTGGGGTCAAGTCCCACGTCGGGCTCCCTGCACGGAGCCTGCTTCTCCCTCTGCCTGTGTCTCTGCCTCTCTCTCTCATGAATAAGTAAAATCTTTAAAAAAAATTAAAAAGAAAAGAAAAAGAAAGAAATGTCCAAAATCTGCTTTGTGGTGATAGTGGAACAACTCCTAAATTTACTAAAGAAAATGGAATTGTTCATTCATGATTTTGTAGTTATGTAAATTGTAACCAATTAACCAACTACATTTTTTTTAATTGAGGACAAATGCACTAATACACAAGTTCTCCAAAATGAAAATTCTGACAGTTGACAAAGATGTAGAGCAATCAGAAGTCTGGCATATATTGCTAGAAGGAATGTATATTGTTGATTCAATCACCTTGGCAATTTGAACTTACATCCTATAATCCAGCAACTCCAATCCTAGATATATACTCAATAGAAATGCATAGATGCATGCACCAAGTCCTGTATAAAAATTTTCAGAGTAGGGATCCCTGGGTGGCGCAGCGGTTTGGCGCCTGCCTTTGGCCCAGGGCACGATCCTGGAGACCCGGGATCGAATCCCACATCAGGCTCCCGGTGCATGGAGGCTGCTTCTCCCTCTGCCTATGTCTCTGCCTCCCTCTATCTCTCTCTCTCTCTCTCTGTGACTATAATAAATAAAAATTAAAAAAAAATTTTTTTCAGAGTAGCACTACTCATTATAAGGCCAAATAGCAAACAACCAAAATGTACATCAACAGAATAGAAAACTAAATCATGGTTTAGGGATCCCTGGGTGGCTCAGAGGTTTAGCGTCTGCCTTCAGCCCAGGACATGATCCTGGAGTCCCGGAATCGAGTCCCACATCGGGCTCCCTGCATGGAGCCTGCTTCTCCCTCTGCCTGTGTCTTTGCCTCTCTCTCTCTGTCTCTATCATGAATAAATAAATAAAATCTTTAAAAAAAATCATGGTTTACTCATACAATACTTGCAATATAAATTTTTTTTCAACATAAATCTTACAATAATTCCATTTATATTTAAGTCAAAATAGTAGTTATCTTTGGGGAGGGTGCAAAAGGAGGCTTCTGGAGTACTGGTAGTTTCTTCTCTGAGTGCTGGTTAAATTGATGTGTTCCCTTTATATTGTTTGATGAATCTTTTCACATTTTGAATGTATGTGTTTTTGTATGAATGCTGTACATCAATAAAATGATTACCAAAATAATAGAAAATTAATTAGAGTAATGGAAAGCTACTTTAAGGTAACATATGGGCAGTGGGATTTTTGAGTAATTATTTTAATACTTCATATATTGGGGATCCCTGGGTGGCGCAGCGGTTTGGCGCCTGCCTTTGGCCCAGGGTGCGATCCTGGAGACCCGGGATCGAATCCCATGTTGGGCTCCCGGTGCATGGAGCCTGCTTCTCCCTCTGCCTGTGTCTCTGCCTCTCTCTCTTTCTCTCTCTCTGTGGCTATCATAAATAAATAAAAATAAAAAAAAATACTTCATATATTGCCTTATTTTTTAAAATATTGAGCATGTCAGTACATTTATCATCAGAAAAGTCAATAATGCTGCGATGGTGTTCTGAACAAAAAATTCATAACAGCCATGTTTCAGTTTTGAAAAGGAAAGAAAATTTTTTTATAGAAACCTAATAGAGGGACGCCTGGGTGGCTCAGTGGTTGAGCCTTTGGCTCAAGGTGTGATCCTGGACCTGGGATTGAGTCCCACATCAGGCTCCCTGCATGGAACATGCCTCTCTCTGTGTCTTTCATGAATAAATATTAAAAAAAAAAAAAAAGAAACAGGAGAGAAAAGAAATCAACACAAGATGATGGCAATAGTAGGTACAATAAATGAGAATAAGGCAAAGTTGTATCAAATCAGGTTCTTATAACATCCAACCTCATCAGCTGGGGAAGCCCCATGAAAACATCCAGCTGGAGTCTGGACTGAGAGACCTGGGTAGAGCATCCTCCACTCAGGTAAGACATGACAACAGACCATCCCCATAAGGGCCATATAAATTTATAGGGTAAATAACAGGGTTTGAAATTAAACATTTGTTCACCTATGTGCAGTTTGGAGAGAGTTGCATTTCCATGTTATCATGTTTCTAGATTTCCAGGGAACCTAGGCTATGTGTGTCTGCCTCCCTTCCCAGGATTCCATTCTGGGGGGCCAGTCCAGCCTGGAGCGAAGGGATGTGAGACAAGATTGTAGCTCTTCGCATCCAGAACAGAAGGGCCAGTTCTGACCTGGAGGCAGATAATATATATATATTAAACAATTAGGTTCCCGAAGTTATTCACACAGCACGAGTATCACAAACAACATTATCTAGCCTGTGTATATGCAGGTCCAGGTGGTCAGTTATATGGGACAAATCATAAAAAAATTTATCCTTACAGAACTGACTGGCATCATGGAGGCACAGAACAGGTCCAAAGGGCCCCTGAGACTGAAAAGTGTAGTGGAGCTTGGCATGACCAAGGAGAAAAAAAAGATGGACAGAAGTAATATTCCTAGAAGCAATGGGAATAAGCTAAAGGAACAAGCACAAAGGAGAAGGAGCATGGCCTGGACAAGTGGACTCCAGCCTGGGGAGCCTTCAAGAAGATGCAGAAGTGGCAAATGGAAAGGATCCTGAAAAAAGCATCCAAAACCCACAAGCTGAGAGAGTGAAGGACTTCAACTAACCCCTGGACACTCACAGAACACTATGACATTCCTAAAATCAGCTGGAAGAAGTGGTCTCTCCACCCAACGTATGGAGCAGCATCAAAGGGAAGTGGAAGGCAAAATTGGGGTTATGTTTGGGCCTTTGGTATTTTCTGCTGAGACAGTGCTTTCCAAAGCAGTATGCCCTCTCTCTGTAACTTGATTAAAGATGGTCCTTTTACTCTATTTTGGTTTCTGGGTAGCATATAGAAGACAAACTTTTTTAGTTTGGACTAGAAATTTTTGAAAGTTTATCCAAAGGTCAAGTTTATTTCTGTGGGTCACAGAAACTGTTTTTATCACAAGTTGCACCTAACTCTGACAGCCAGTCAGCTATCTTTCCCTGGATAAAAAAGACTCCAGAGAATCAGGAGCTAATGCCAGCATGACCTGCAACTTGCAGATCCCCATGGAGCCCCAAGTGAGTTATCCTTCCAAGCTTCCTCTTGCTTAGGGCTTATGCTGTTGTTCCTTCCAGGACCTAGGGAAGCCACTTGTACCTTCATGGACTTCAGAATGCCTTCTCAGCCACCGGGCCTGTGAGCTACTGCACCCTGGGATGCTGAACAACTGCCTACGGCCAGGTTAGAATGTATGCCTTGTCCCTGTCTGCACCTGTGGCCAGCATGCAGCCTTTCCCCCCTAGTGTCCTCTGTTCCAGACATGTGTAGAGGGTGTTGCTATGGCAGACACCACTGATCAAGCACAGCAGTCTTTGTAATGGAACCCAGACACATCCTGCCTCACTTCCCTTAATGCTAAGGTTGGAGTAGCACTTGTATTTATTCAGTCATACAACATGTAGCCTGCTTGGCATTCCTGGCCTAAGGCACCTCAGAGGTGACAGGACCAGGGCAGAGCCCCAGCACAGGCAGACATGGGTATGGTCAAAGGGGAGGACCCAGGTGCTGGTGAGCCATGATCTTCGAGCACTTACACGTACCTACCAGATGAGGATCAAATTGCATATACTACTGGGAGAAAGTTTCTGTTGACAGAGCCTGGATGGTTCAGCGGTTGAGCTCTGCTTTCAGCTCAGGGCGTGATCCTGGAGTTTGGGGATCGAGTCCTACATTGGGGAAGACTGCCTCTCTATGTGTCTCTCATGAATAAATAAAATCTTTTAAAAATAATAAATAGCTCTGTTCTATCAACTTGTTAGAAAAAACATTGTCTTGTCCCTCAACAGCAGAACAAATACGGTTGATTCTTTACAATTAAGAGGTTTATTCTAATTCCTCTTAAAAATAAATAAAAACTATGAGAAATGAATCTAAATTCAGATGTGGAGAAAAATAAAAGCACGTGGGAACATATAAAGGGTTTGAATCCTGGAACCAATGTTTTGGTTCAAATCTCACCCATCCATCCCCATGTCCTAGCTCTGTAACCTTAGCAAATTAATCATGTCCTATTTACATGCTTGGCACAGGGCGTGGTATATGGTACACACTCTAATAACTAGATAATATTTCCTCCAAATTCTGAAAAGCAGAATGACAGAACTACCCTTTTATTTAAAAGTTATGAAAATAGTAAAAATACTGTATCAGCACACAGTGAAAAGGAACACAGAGAAAAACCATATCAAATGTTTTAATCTGCAGGGCTACCACAACAAAATAGCAGACAGGGAAGTTAAATGACAGGTATTTATTTCCTCTAAGATCTGGAGTGTCAAAGGTCAAAATCGAGGTGTCAGCGGGCGTTAGTTTCTTCTGAGGCCTCTCTCCTTAGCCGGCAGAAGGCTACCATCTTGCTGTCTCCTCACATGGTCTTTTTCTCCATGCACCCACCTATCCATGTGCATAATCTCCTCTTCCCATAAAATCCTAGTCATATTAGATAAAGACCTACCCACAGGACCGCATTTCACTTTCATTACCTCTTTAAAGGCCTCTCCAAATACAGTCACATTCCAAGGTACTAGGGGTTAGGGCTTCAACATGGTAATGTATATAAAGGATGAAAAATGTGCAAGATCATTAGGTAATTTAATTCTGGATTATTTTTAGAAAATTAAAAAAAATTTTTTTTTAGAAAATTAAAATGTTTTAAGCATAACCGTCTTCCTCCAAATAATAGTAAAAAAAAAAAAGTGTTCAATGATTTTGCAGATTTCCCACTAGAAACAACCTGTAGGAATATTTTTATCAAATTTCTGCAGAAGGAGAAAAAGCAGGAGTACCTAAACTTAAAAGTAAGGGGATAGGGGACACCTGAGCAGCTTAGTCAGCTGGGCATCTGCCTTTGGCTCATGATCCCAGAATCCTGTGATGGAGCCGTATATCAGGCTCCCTGCTCAGTGGGATGCCTGCTTCTCCCTCTCCCTGCTTGTGCTCTCTGGCTCTTTATCTATCAAATAAATAAAATTTAGGGGGGAAAAAGGGAAGTTAGAATGAGGGGGGTTGGGATGAGAGGGAAATCACACAGAAAACAGTAATTAGTTTATATACAATGAAAACTTTCCATATACAAAAAAATTTGAGAAGGGGTAGAAAATTATGGTTATAATGGACTACTATTTGTTACAAAAGCTTGTACAGATAATTAAAATCCATATCTTGAGAGTTTAAAGAATATAGGAATAAAGAAAAAATGTAAAAGCATTTTATAAAAATGTGAAGCAAAGTAGGAAAATGTTCACTATCACTTGTAATCAAAGCAGCACATTTTAAAAGACTTGTGCAGGGATCCCTGGGTGGCGCAGCGGTTTGGCGCCTGCCTTTGGCCCGGGGCTGATCCTGGAGACCCGGGATCGAGTCCCACGTCGGGCTCCCGGTGCATGGAGCCTGCTTCTCCCTCTGCCTGTGTCTCTGCCTCTCTCTCTCTCTGTGTGACTATCATGAATAAATAAATAAAATCTTTAAAAAAAAAAATAAAAAAATAAAAGACTTGTGCAGGGAACCTGGGTGGCTCAGTTGGTTAAGCCTCCGACTCCTGATTTGATTTTGAGTCATGATCTCATGGTTGTAGGATCCAGTCCCACGTCTGTTTCTGCACTCAGCTTGGGATCCTCTCCTTCCCTTAGATTCCCCCCCACCCCACCCCACCCACACACACTCTAAATAAATAAATGACATCTTTAAAAATAAAAGAGATATGTATGTGTGTGTTTACAACCCTTGCAAACAGCCAGAATCCACTACTGCTTAGGGGTGAAGAAACCTCATGAGTTAAATCAATTCCAACTCTGTGCTGAAGCCATAGAGCTCTTGACAACTTCTCCCCTAAGAATTCTGCTTCCTGAAATTGGAGGTGGCAAGAGATTGGGGCTGTTTTGCACAAACTGGTCATAGCATGGTAATGGGTAATGGAAAAACAACCCAGCTCATGCAGGGCACCTGTGCTGGCCTCAGAGGAAAATGAGATAGTTGGTTTAGTGGCAGGATACCTTCCAACAGATCCTGGCTGTTCTTTGGTGAATCACAATGTAAACAGAATAATCATTTGCCTCAGTTTTTGTGTTGAAACACCCACCCCTCTGCAGGGAGGAAGGCTCGATTCTAAGAAGAAAATGAGCACTAGGTGCTATCCAGGGGCTAAACCACCAACTTCAAAGTGAGAGCCTCAGAGAAGCACTGGCACTACCGTAAGCTTATTACAAATGCAAATTCAGGGGGATCCCTGGGTGGCCTAGTGGTTTGGCGCCTGCCTTCCACCCGGGGCATGATCCTGGAGTTCCCAGGATCGAGTCCCACGTCCGTCCGGCTCCCTGCATGGAGCCTTCCTCTGCGTCTCTGCCTTTCTCTCTCTCTGTATCTCAAATAAATAAAATCTTCAAAGAAAGAAAGAAAAGAAGTGCAATTCAGGGATGCCTGGGTGGCTCAGCGGTTAAGCATCTGTGTTCAGCTCAGGTCATTATCCCAGAGTTCTAGGATCGAGTCCTGCATGGGGCTCCCTCTGTGGAGCCTGCTTCTCCCTCCGCCTATGTCTCTGCCTCTGTGTGTCTCCAATCGATAAATAAAATCTTAAAAAAAAGAAAGAAGGAAATGCAAGTTCAGGGGCCTGTGCTTGAGGGCCTGACTCTGGCCATAAAATCATATATGGGTTAAAAAAAAAAAAAAAAAAAAAAATCATATATGGGTTACCAGATTCAAAATGGTAGAAGCACGGATGCCTGGGTGGCTCAGTGGTTGAGCGTCTGCCTTTGGCTCAGGCAGTGAGCCCGGGGTCCTGGGATCCAGTCCCACACTGGGCTCTGTGCAGGGGGCCTGCTTCTCCCTCTGCCTATATGTATCTCTGTGTGTCTCTCATGAATAAATAAATAAAATCTTTTTTATAAAAATGGTAGAAGAGAAGACAAAAATAAAACCACTACCTATCAGCCTTTTACCCACCCCTCACATCAAGACATGAAGGAACAGAATCAATCTTTTGCTTAATTTTAAGTGAGTAAAGATCTTTATGCCCTTGGACAAAAAGGAAATTCACTTCTTTACTAGAATGACACTACAAACAGACTTTTGCACCAAAATAATCAAAGCATTACCCATCAAGACACAGGAAAAAAAAAAAAGAATGCAGAGACTTATGGATACTTGCTTCTCTTGAACTTTAGTAGAAGTAGGGCTGCTTCTCACAATGCTCCTGAAAATACTTATGCAACAGGATGCTCAGGAGTTTGGGGACCTGTCCCACCAGTCTTCAAGAACTCCTCAAGTTGTTTCATCTTCTCAGCTGGATAAGGAAAAATGCTTTCTGTTCCAAACTACTCCATCACTGAGGGGAGTAGGGGAGGAGGGAAGATGCTAGCAGCATCACTTCTCAGGTGGGGGCTCTGAACAATCTGGAAATAGTGGTGAAACCAAGCTGAGGGGGCATGGGCAGTGACGACAGGCCTGAATGTATTCAATTTCCGTTTACTTTCCCAAGGTCCTACTTGGACTCCTCTCTACAAAGGGATGCCCAGGGGTTGCATATAGAACACTGCAGTTAGGAAACTGCAAAAAGTTTTGTTAAGTAATAAAGGTTGGAAGAAAGCCTGGTACCGCCAGGTGGTTCACCGGGGGCTCCCTCCACATGCAGGCTTTTAGAGACCCTCACCTCTGGCACGATGTTTCCGGTGCCAAGATGCCAGGCTCAGGAGCACGCTCTTCACCCGATTTTGTACACGGGGCCATCCGAAGATACTGATTTCAACTAAGTCTCCAGAGTTAACTACGTCCACCGTCAGCAGGACTTGGCTCATCCACTCTATTTCTGGAATTATGGCTCGGTCTGGGCCTAAACAGGAAAAGAGAGACTCTGAAGGGAAACATGGTCGGGGGGCAGCCCGGGTGGCTCAGCGGTTTGGCGCCTGCCTTTGGCCCAGGGCGTGATCCTCGATCCGGGGATCGAGTCCCACATCGGGCTCCCTGCATGGAGCCTGCTTCTCCCTCTGCCTCTGTGTGTGTGTGTGTCTCATGAATAAATAAATAAAATCTTAAAAAAAAGAAACATGGTCGAAGGTGAGTAGGAGCTAGGTTTGAAGGGAATGTTGGCCGGGGAAGGAAGGTCGGCATCGTGGAGTCTAACGTGGCCTGCAAATCCGGCAGAGACCGTAGAGTTGCTCCGCGGGGTCTCTCACCGAAGATGGCGTCAGCCAGCCACGCCTCCAGGTAAAACACCAGTGGGTCTCTCAGCTCCTGCACTGGAAACCACCAAGGCCGGGTGCGAATCCGCGGTGGTGGAAGTGGTGCCCGGAGCAGCCTGTCCAGGGACCAGGCGGGCCTCCATTCGTCCCCCAAAACTTCAGCAGCACCCGCGTCGTCGACCATGCTAGGTCCGGCAGCCCGGGAAGAGAAGGGTCCAGACAGCAGCAATACATGCAACTGAAACGAATGTGGAAATG